>NC_134706.1:162853246-163575746 GCF_043290135.1 Rhipicephalus microplus
AGCAACAACGAATGAACGGAGTTATGCTTCGCTCCACTCTCCATCATTCACCCCGTGGATATGCTGCCATTTTTTCTATAGCGGTGGCCCTCTGACATCAATGCTTCTGTATGCGCTCTCATAGCGCCAAACAAAGTCATTGCTTTTTCCCGGGTTTCACTAAACGCCACAAGTCGGCTGAAAAAAAAAACAGAAAAAAAACATGCGTTGTTGGGCGTTTCAAAGGACAAAGCTCTGTTTGCGCAGTAGGGAAGAGCAATCCCAGGAGCTGACAAGCTGCTTAAAAAAATGGCAGCATATCCACGGTGTGAATGATGGATAGTGGGGCGAAGCATCCGTCCGCCCAATCGTGCTTGCTTCCCGCCATCCATGCGTGCGTCTGTGTGGCCGCCCGTGCGTCCATCCGCCCGTCCATGCGTGCGTCTGTTCATGCGTCCGCACGTTCATCTATGCGTCCGTCTCTGCTTTCGTCCATGCTTCCGCTCCTGCGTCCGTCCATGCGTCCATCTGTCCGTCCAGCCATCCGTGCGCCCGTTCATGCATCTGTCTGTGTGTCCGTTCGTCAACCTATTCAACACTCCAAGTACCACCATCTCGCATCTTTTCACTATATATTCCTAATATAGAAGCACCGCCAGCCAGCGGACATTCCAAGGACTGAAGGAGAGGAGGCACGCGCACACGTTCTTACGGCTTGCACTTCGTGTCTACTTCCAACTTTTAACCACCTCGAGTTCATGGTACATACTAGTTCACTGTATTCATGGCACTGCGGCCCAGCGCTCGCTAAACCTTTCTAAAACCTAGGAGGTTACGCCCAGCGAGCATAACGTCGTAGCACCCCTTTCTTCTCTTCTGTGCGTTGTTGAACAATAAAAAATTCGCAGCGTGCGCGTTTACTAAAAGCCGAATTCTCCTTCTCTCATTCCCTCTCAGCAGCTTTTGGCATGCACATTGAGCACTATCTTTCATTGTTCAACACCGCTCAGAATAAATCTCTCACCGGCACCACCTTGGAGGTTAATATGTAATACTAGTTACACACTACTACGACGGCTACGAGGGACAAACAGGTACCGCTATAAGGAGCTTCGCCCCTAAAAAAGTGCAGGCTTGGTTTTTCCTCTGATTTTTTCGCTCCATATCACTTTACTATATAGGCAATGGTTATTGCGCAGGAGGAATTTGTTAAGTATTTAGGGGTCACATATACTGGCAAACTGTATTGGAGTTTGCATTCAGAAAATGTGGCTGCCAAAGGAACATGTGCGCTAAGGACGCTTCGCAGACACAGCAACAAGCGTTCAGGTTTACGCCGAGATGTTCTCATCATGATATACTACATGTATACTCGCCCGATTACAAAGTTCGACTGCGTCTTGTTTTCCAGTGCTCCTAAATACAAACTGTGGTGATTGGTTCTTGTGGACCGCCAATTACTACGATTATTTCTTTGACTTCCGAAATCTGTGTCATATTTTATATTATACAAAGAGGCTTGCCCGCCTTCTCTTTGTAGTGGGTTTAACATCCAAACAATGCGTACATTCTTAAAGATGAATGCATCCCTATTGAGGAGATCGCAATATACTTTTGCGATTCAAAAGACGAATTTTTCGACAATTAAAAGTCAAGCTTATGGTGTCTCTAGGTCATTTTTGCACAGAAACAGTTGAAACCATTACAAGCGAAGCTATGCAAAGTACCATTCATAATCAGATCTGTACAAATGAGTATATTAGAATTCGATGACCTCTTTCGCAAGAATTCCAAACATTGGCCCAGTAGATACTTCAGTTGCAGTTTTGAAGTCAATTTGTACATAGCTTAAAGACCGCGGCATTAATCTAACTGGCGCTTCGGAAAGTAAAGAGAAGGCAGGGTTGAGAATCGCATCATTATCTCTGGATTAGCTTTTTTCAGTTCATTTACTCGACTTTTCTTCTATTTACAATGCGGAATAACTTGCCATTATTTTAGAATTATGAAAATTATCCCTATCGATACGAGAAGCGGCCATTATAACAGACAGCCTATTTGTCTGTTCCTCCATACCTGCTTCAAATTTTCAAATCCTGTACAAGTATTTTATTTCCTTATTGCACAACATATACGGATTTTTCTCTTGGTTTGGGCACAGAGGTACACCTCTCAATAAATATGCGAATGCACTTGCACTTACATCTCCTAACGGTCTTGCAGGCGTTGGCCTTTGTAGCTGCAGCGTGATTAGAGAAATTCGCGACGAAAGATAACTTCACTAAGTCTGCTTTGTCAGCCTCCGAGTTCCGTCAGCTCAATTATCGTTGAAAAAAATCGGTGGTGGTCCTCTAGAAGGGCTGATATCCGAGTCACCAGAATACGATGCCGAGTACCCCCCCCCCCCCCTAAGCCATTACCAATACAAGTATAAACTGGTGCAGTTACCTTTACGTCTCTATTGCAGTCAAAGTGCATCTCTGGATCATTTCTTTCTAACGTGCACAATATTCACCAATCAGAGAAAAAGACTTTTAGACGAACTCCTGGGAAGATTGAGATTAAAATTTATTCCTTGCGATTTTTTTTCCCTTTGGAACTATTGTGCTGGGTTTTAGCCACATGGGCGTTTGAGAGACATGTGCAATTTTTTCAAAAGAAACAACATGAATTCACCAATTGTTAACCAAACTCAAAAATAATTTTCAAAAAAATAGCCATTTTTTTCATTAATAATTAGACTTTTAAAAGTTTTTAATACCGAATAATAAAATGCATTCAATAATACCATTCGTCATTTATATTGTGAAACATACAAACAAATTGTTTCGAAACTATTTATTACTTACCATTCTGAAATTATGAACAAATTCTTTTATGTAGCAAGGCACCACTCGTTTCATGGCCAATTCTCCATGGTGGTTTGAGCCAGGACAAAGGGGCAAACAAATAAACAAACATGGGCAATTCCACTGAGAACACTTGCTCAATTTATAATATATCACCTTGTTTTACACTTCAGTAGCACCATAGTAAGTTATTTTGTGCGTGCCGCCTATACGTGTAGCTTTCGGCTCGTCCTATTTATTACTCGCGGATGAATGATATAGAAACAAATGATAAATATGTGTGTAGCCTTATTTCTGAAGATGATACCTTTCATAGTATTGTCTTTGGAAGCTTCAACTTCAACCAAGTACTACTGATTTTTCATTGCAAGAAAGTATGCGCGAACTAGCTAGAGCCTTATAGGAGGGTTGCACAGGGGCGTGGCCCACGAGATGGCGCCAGCGTCGAAGAGGCAGCGCATCCATCTTTGTGGTCTCCCTCCCTGCCGCCGCGGGCAAGCAGTCGCAGAACGTACACTAGTACGAGGTACGCTCACGGCTGCGCGCCTGTGCAAGATTCCTGTGCTCATAATGGTGAACTGTGCCTTATTTGGTTGCTACAATCACTCGAGTGAGAAGGCTGGTCATGAGAATGCGTCTGATGTCGGCTTTTTTTTTCTTCCATACCTAGAATGATCGTAAACCAATCGAAAAGGTTTGGATGGTTCAGCCACACAATATACCACGTGTGCGTTAAACATTTAATTTCCGATAAGTGTTCAGAACCTATGCAACATCTTAGAGGTTCGCGTTTGTGGTGGAAAACTTGGGTTTTCGCAACGTGCTATGGAGCTTTGTTTACGCAGCAGGAGACGAGCGCGCACACTACGACCGCTGCTTATCAGCGGTATCATTCAGGTAGGTGCTACGTGTTACTGATTTATCTGTGTTTGTAAACAGTCTGCGACGCAGTGAGTTCTCGTTTACCCATGCTTTAAAGAGCTGAGCACATTAACGTCGATCAGTTACTATCGAGACTATGTGATTTCTGGGTGCGCAACTGCCCGACGCGCGTCATTGGACCTTGCAGCAAAGAGCATTTTTGATCGCAAGCGGCTTGGGCTCAACCATGAACAAACTATGACAATTGTATCGCGTCACATGCTCTTGCAAGTGGTGAAGCCCTTCTACACAAAGAATTCGGGAAACGACACCACCGCGGTGAAAAAAAAAGAATTATTCGTCCGAGCACTGAGCAAGGAAAAGCAGTCATGTTTCCGACGACGACGCGGTGGCCGTCTCCGAGGTCTCTAACTCGATGCTGTCGGACCCATCCGCCAGTGACATAGTTTTTGGTGTCCATCAATTTAGAGGCTTTAAGCTCGTCCCTTGTTGCAAAGCTTGTGCCGCCAACAAGGTGGTCCTTAATGTCCGCGAGTTTGATGCGAGAATAACACTTCAAATCCCACACAGCTTCATCGCTGCTGAAGTCGAACGGGTCGATATCCGCCGCAAATGTGAACCTTATGTTCATAGCGAAGTTTCGCCGGACTTCGGAAGTCACGCGCGTAAGCACTCAGTCGAATTTCACCACGTTGGTACCGTACGTAGCGGCACGCACACAACCTCTCACTGCCGCTCGCCGCTTCAAAAAGGGCGCGCTTAGACCACTGACATGGCGGTAGAGGCAAACGCCGCTAGCGCCTCAAGCGGATGACGTCACGTGCAACCCTCCTATAAGGTCGCATACTAAACAGCGCAAACCTAAACAGCACAAACCTAAACAGCGTACAAACAAAAGCGACCATTTGGTTTGCTTCCGGGACTAATTATTTCACGTCACTTTTTATTCTTTTGGAAACGCTGCGAGGCGATGCCCCTTTCGTTCTGATGCAACCGCGCGGGTTTGTTTCGTAGTTCCTAGATCTCGCTCTAGGCATTCACCTGGAGCGCCTCGAGTCGTTTCCAGGGAACGCCGCGTAATGACCCTTTTCGTTGAAAACCGTCGTCTCTTCCACCGCAAACGATTCCTGTGAGGTGTGCCGCAGTGCAGTGCCTTCCGCTTCCTCGCTTCAAGCTAATGTTCTCGGTTCCATTATTTCCCGTCACTGCAGCGATGGCAGTGTCGCCCCACTTCGGCGTCCTGCCAGCAGTTGCTTACAGAACTGCTTCTACATGGTCAGCTGAAAATTTTTGGCGGAACGTATTTAGGAAAAAAAAAACATGTCAATTTTTATTGGTTTTATTACTCCAAAACAGAAGTACTAATTCCAGTTGGAGTAATAAACGGAGATGCCAAAATTGATTTACTTGGTCGCTGCTAATACACAAAGTGTTTCAAGTAACAATAACTGAGGATAAAAATTGGCTTGTCACAAGTAAACAAAACAAACACACAAATTTTGCCACAATGTGGGCTTTCCAGTGTATTTCAACACAGCTTGATGGCTTAACAAAATAAAAACTATTATGCAGAAGTACCAAGTGTGTTCCGTTCGGTTGAAGGACTTTAAAATGAATGATGCACTTTTTCGCTTTAACCTGCAGTGGCGATGGAAAGAAACGCGAATGCTGCGATGTGTACATTTTCTGTTGTCAAACAATTTCGTTGCGATGAGCTGTTGTAGTATTGTCGTTTAGACCACCACATAGTCATTCAGTGTCTCGCATCACCGGGGGTTTCCTTTACGTAGGCTATACGAATAAAGCAGTAGCTACCACAGTGAAATGTTTATTGAATATGTCGAACAAGGCCGTGCGATACCTTGCGCTAGTCTTGCGCTTACAATGCTAAAATTCCTATTGAACATTTATCATATGGTCTTGACACTTTTATATACATAGTTGCTTAACTGCGAGCAAGCAAGTGATATGACTGAAAAGTAATGCGAGCATATTACGAGTTAACTAAAAAACCACAAGAACTTGCGGAGCATACTTCCCCGGAAATGTTTTTAAAAATTTGAACTTTCCTACATCATGTCTCTTTTCTCTTTTTTATGCTGTGTTTATTTGCTGACAATGTATTTCAGTGTTGCTTGATGATTACCTTTTCTTTTTTTTTTCTTTTTTTTCCCATAATGGGAGGTCCCGCCTGCGGTTCTTACCTTGGGACCTCCCAGTGAATCTGTACCCATGCACTTTTCCATGTTCACGCTTGATGAATAAAATTCAATTCAAATTCAATATCAACAATTTTGACCACCTGCAGTTCGCTACAATATGCCTAAATGAGAGCGTTCGAGCATTTTCGAATTTTATATCAAAATGCAGAATCCGCGGCTGCGGTATAACGCACTATTTCATTCACACGGGCATTACCGCGTGCCTGCTGAATGCACCAAGCTATAAATATTCACCGGTATTTTATAATAACTCGCTGGACGGATCGCTGTATTGACTGGGCCACTCGGTCAGCGGTCATCGTTCGTCAGAAACAACATTGCACCCCCCTTCCCCTAACTTTGAGCATCACGCAGCCTAGTACTTTGCGATACATACTCCCTGACGCTATTCTCCTCATCGACCATCAAGATGCGGCTTTATTTTACTTAGTTTTACCCCGCATCTGCTTTTGATGAAGTCCTGGTGGCAATGTCCGGCTAGCTCAATTTCGAGGTCATAAATCTGGCACACCACTGCCAGCTTCCGCCTCTGAACCACCATCGCTGGCCATGGCCTAACCTAGCCCAACTAAGCCGGTGGAAGCTTCGGCATGGCCTTGGCGTGGGGCAACCGCGCCACGTCCCTGCAAAGACACTGCTTCTGGCATGACGGCGCAACGGTAATTGGGCACTGCCCCAGCCACACTGGGTGAAGGAGGCTGTGGGGCGCACGACAACCGCTTAATAGCGTCAAATTGGTGCCTGTGGTGGCGCGTGTATTTGTTCCTAGAAAAGTCGAGTGGTAGCACTCTTCGGCAAAGCGACTTTTGACCAAGAAACTACGGTGCGCCCCAGTGACTTGCGCAGCGTGCTGTGCTCGTTTATTTCGCCTTTACGGCTGAGCGATCTCCACAGGAACCTCGATTAAAGCTTCCTGAAAGAATATGTCACGAAACCATGATTACACGAACAACATTGAATTGTTTTACTTTTCGTGTCTTTACTGGCTTCAGTTTAACGCTATGTTTTTATGGTGATCAGTTGTAACCAGCATATCCAAATCCTATATGTAAAGTAACGTGTATTGCAGTCACATCTACAAGTATGTAATAAAATGAGTTAACTACGCTTCCATGCTCGTTGCTGTTTGCATCACTGGCACATTTTTACATAGCCCAAGCGCAAAAGTTGGGTAAATATAATTTGGCTGCTTGCGTATACTGCATAGTCCCCCACACTTTTTTTTGAGGTTTAGAGAAATGTATTCAACGGATATTTATCTAGCTCTGAATGAATGGCAGATAAGGTAAACTAACGAAAACCGCGTCCATGCATATTACAGAAAAATAGTAATGTATTCTGTACTTTTACACTACCGAGCTAAAAAAAGATAAAGTAATATACTTATAGGTTCTATTTACTGACATATACATTGATATTTCAAGCAAAAATATGACATAAACAAGAAACGATGTACACAGGACGTTCGATTCACTTTAAATTGATGTTTGCTTCCGAAGTATGCTATATCAAGTGATAACGACCACAAAACAAATGTCTGAACTGATTTTTGTATCAGCATCAATTGCACACCGAAAAAAGAGAGGGCTCTTTTTGTTGGTTAGACAAAGCATTCATGACAAACTGAAAGACGATGATACCCAAGAAGGTACAGCGGATGTCATTTGAATTTTTTGAATTTGAGACTAAAATTTTTAGTATTTAGGGCTTGAAGGTTAGGAAAGTAAACTGGTTGAGGACATAACAATCCACCGGTACGGACACGACCTGCCACCAATTGAGCTACGATGGTGGTCATCTCTACGTCCACTTCCAAACAAATCAAACCTTTATTTCCTCCATGAGTGATCTTACAGATAGAAAAAAACAAAAAACAGCCACCTATAGGCGGTTTGACTCATCTGCAGCCTTACGTAATATAGGGCATGTGGCCAACAGCAAAGAAGAGTCAGTTAACAAGAAAAAGAAAACAATTGATAAAACCAGAATAACAGTAGGAAACAGTAGCCTAAAAAAGGCATACGAAAGTATGACGCTTAGATCGGTCAAAATATTTGCTTCTACAAACAATGATAAAATTTTAGCAGAGCAACTATCAGACAAATGAAAATTGCCAGAACATGGAATGATGGTAAAGAACACCACAAAAGCCCTCTACAAGCAAACAAACGGGTTGTGAAAACGATCCAATATTCTCGGTGTCTAGTTATTTAATTATTTACATGATATCTTATATAACATGTCTTGTTATATGATCCTGCCCACCGTGTGTTATTTTCATGGTGTGAACTTTACGCATGCACAACCATCTAGCCCAGCCAGTCAGTTCGTTATATGACAGTGCTCATATTTGTTTCCGAATGTGATGATGTTATTTGCATTGAGTCGATTATGTCTCTCTTCTAATATAAACGTAGAACTCAACCAATAAGGGCATACTTTACGAATTGTTATCATCATTACATCATCATCATCATCATAATCGTCATCAGCATCATTATGTCAACTGCAGGACAAAGGCACCTCTCATATTCCGCATATCGACCCAGTAATGTGCTTTCTGCTGCCACGTTATACGTGCAAGTGTTTTTTAAACTTATCGCCCCACCTAACTTTTTCTCTCTCCCTCGTAAGCTTGCCTTCTCTAAAAATACAGTCAGTTAACCCTAATGGCCAGTGGTTATCTTTCCTACGCGCTACGTGCTTAGCACAAGTTCATTTCTTCTTAATTTCCACTATGATTTCCACATTTCTTCTTCTTGATTTCGCCAACCCCGGTTTCTTCTCTGACTCACTCTACACTCTACTCTTTTCTACACTCTTCAGCGTAGTGTATACATGCACCGTTCCGCAAGCTAAACAATCTTGGCATCGATTTTATCGGGCGTAACCGTCGTACTGCAAGATCCGTTGTTTCTTAACATTGGTCGTGGGCAGCGACGTTTAACGACAGTGGCCTCAGACTCGCCGTCATTGCGAGGTCATTTTCTAGTCATTATCCTGTCAGTTTGAGGTTACAACCGTTTAACAGGCTTGCGCTGTCGGCTTGCCAGCCGACAGGGACACATACCTTTGACGCACTAACATTTCGATGATTTATCGTCTCTAGCGCTCTTTCTCAGCTGCATGTTATTTTGCTCTGTGAGAGTGTGACATACGCGAATGCGCCAAACAACGCCCAAACGGTGCCTCCATTATTTGCCACCGTCTATCACTTAAGTCGCTGCAATATTAAACAAATAAACTGCTTGTTTCTTGGAATATTGTCAGGAGCCATCGTTATTTTTGCTCTAGATGTACCTAGTTCGCGCCCACAAAAACTGTCAGCGACTGCCAGCGCAAAGCGCGGCTCATAGTTGCAGAAATTTGTCCCCTGTTTTAGGTCATTTTGTCTAAATTGATCACGCAAGAAGAAAATTACAGATTTTTCTGAAACTTAAGTGGCCACAAGCAATGACGCTGGAATAATAAATGGCACTTGTATAAAAGCCGACGCGCGTCACCGCTTGTCAGTTGATCGACGACCGCTGCTCTGTTTGCCGCTACCAGTGCAACTGTTTTAGGCTGTAGTCTGACTTTCAGTACACCGGCCAGAAGTTAGGCCGAATAAACAGTCTCATTTTGGACAAACCGTCTCTTCCTTCTTGAGCGTCACGACTCTGTTTCATCTGTTGCTGGTGCTTCCCGGTCCATGTACCGAACACCCCTCTCAAGCCGTTAGCCAAGCCCCAACCATACAGAAGGCATTAACGCCAGCCTCGATCAGCCCGCGGGCAACGAATTCTACATCCCGAGTTCGGGCTTCTACAGGATAATACTCGAAAAACCGACGCCATGACCACAAATGTTGCAACCATGACAGCCGCTGCCCCATCACACGGCACGGTAGTTATGCATCACACTGTAAGCAAAAGTTAGCCGAGATGGGAGTTTCTCCAGCACATGAGCCCACAAAACTCCCCTGCCCCAATTATTTACTCCCTGGTAGGGAGTGAACTCGGCACATGTCATCGTAAAACGCCCCCTCCTTAATCATAGAGTTTATGAACGACATGACCTTGTTAAACTCCCCAGAGAGTTTCAGGTCACGTGGTTACAAACTCCCTAATGGAGCTTTAAAAACCCTCTTTGGGCGTGACGTGTGTGTGTGTGTGTGTGTGTGTGTGTGTGTGTGTGTGTGTGTGCGTGTGCGTGTGTGTGTGTATGTGTGTGTACGGGCATATGTTTGCACGTTGGTGTGAAACACATGTGCTTTGTGTGGCTAACCGTGTAAGCATCTGTCAACAGGGAACGAAATGATAAGTGCAGCGAAGAATAGCAACGACCGGTTAGTATTTACTGGGAACATTTCAATATATTTCGCACCGTTAAACCACGCTGCACATCGGTCCGATTCCTCAACGAAACGTCGTGAATGCCGCGCTTCAAAGGGCCGAGTAACAGAAAACTTCGAAGAATAAATTAATGGTAGCAAAAGTAAGCTGTTACGATCGTCAGCGGCTGCTCCTGGAGTTTCACCATCAGAAACTTCGAAGTAGTCTGAAGTAGGCTTCGCTCGACTACGGCAGGCTGGCCGGCAACCGGTCTGAGAGTTGCGCCGGCGACGCGCTCGCCCCGTTTCCGCCGATAGTGGCTTCTCGGAGTGTCACCGGTATTTCACCGGCTGTAACATCTAAGTGGTAAGAAGGCCTCGCTATGCCGTCGGTATCAAGCCGGCATCGTATCGAACTCGCACTGCGCGCCGGCCACCGCGGCAAGCGCTACGAGCTAGCACCGACCACCGGCGATGCAAAGAATGTGTTTCACAAAAAATGAAGGCTGCTGGGATGTATAACAGTCTTCTGCGCCTCTCGACCGCAGCTGTCAATGACTAACTACAAGGCGAGCGCCGAACGAGGCGGAGTACGATCGTCAGCGATTTCACCGTAAAACTTCGAAGCGGTTCGAAGTAGGCTTCGCTCGACTACGGAAGGCTGGCCGGCAACCGGTCTGAGAGTTGCGCCGGCGACGCGCTCGCCCCGTCTCCGCCGATAGTGGCTTCTCGAAGTGTCACCGGTATTTCACCGGCTGCAACATCTAAGCGGTAAGAAGGCCTCGCTATGGCATCGGTATCAAGCCGGCATCGTATCGAGCTCGCACTGCGCACCGGCCGCCGTGGCGAGCTCTGCGAGCTATACATGCAAGGCATGCGAGCAACGGGAACAGCGACTGCGAACCGTCTCATTCGTTTAAAAAAAAGTCTATCGCTCCGTAGCTCAAACTGTGTGGATAGCGGTCACCTATTTCTGTGCATGGGAAAAATGAGACGTAAACTGCACATCAGCAAGCATTTTGTGATCGCCAGCTTTCATTCATCGAATAACCGTGCCGTACTCGTGAGTGAGGCCCAGTCGTCGAACGCGGTAGCGGCGGTCTACCTCGGTTCATCGCTGGAGCTGCTAAATGTGCCTCGTTAATGTGTTCATTCAAGGCCGTAGGCACTTTGTGTATGATTCCGTGCATTTTACGGGTCCACAAACAGTACTGCTAATGCAAATTCAGCCCGTACGACAGAGCGTCAACTGATGAAACTTTTTCGCTATAGTAAAAAAATAATAAATATTAGGCAGGCTTAGGATAAAAGGCATGTGTGTTGAAGTGCTTACATTAGACCACCGCAAGTTCATACTTACGCCGTGCGTATTTATTGCTTAATTAATAGCGAAAAAGGCTTTCACCAGGGCTACATGGGAGGTAAAAATGTGGTGCATATATATACCCGGTGACTATATGGTAGGTGTGTACTGCGTGTGGCAAGCTGTGGTGAGTGCGAGTGTTGTGATATAACGTGAACATTGTGATAATGTTCGTGTACTGTAATCATTGTTGTGCGCAATACATGTTATGTAATTAAAGTTACGCTTGCGCATGGTACGGCTGCTGACGTAATTTTTTCTTTGTCGATGCAAAAAATTTACTCCCATAATGACCTGAAAAAGTTCCCCAATGGATGTAAATAAAACCCCCCCTGGCACCATGCAAAAACCCCCTACTGGTGGGGAGTAAATTTTTTACTCCCAACGGAGGTGTTTATAAAACTCCCATCGGGAGAGAGGACAAGGTCATTTATTCCCATCTCGGCTTATTTCAGTTTACAGTGCACCCAACTAAGCCACCTACTTTCCGTGATTCATCCATTGAAGAGCCGGAGATCTGGCTGGAGGCGCAAAAGTGAGTGGCCACCTTCAACCACTGTGACTCGGAGGAGAAGCTGCGTTGCGTCTATTTCTACCTACAAGACGCGGCGAGAACCTGCTTTGAAAATCGGGAGTCATGACTTCAGACCTAAGAGCTGTTCCGAGGTGTTTTCCTGGATGCGTTCACGAGCGTCGCCCGCAACAAAAGGACCACTTCTTTGCACGAGACAGGGATACAACTGCCAAATTAGAACGTCACCATCTGCACAGAAGGGGTTACACTACTTTTCTGCCAGGCGATGCTGCCAATGCCGAAGACAAGAGAGTCCACTTTTTTATACGAGGAGTCAAACAGGAGCTCTTCGCTGAGCTGATGCGGAACCAACACACTACCCTGCAGAAATTCCTGTCGGAGGCAACAATGGTTGAGAAGACGCTCGAAATTGGCGCCAGACAGTACAATCACCACTCCATTCAAGAGAGCGCTGCTGCTCATTCCTTCGACTCCAGCGAATTGCGCGAAATGATCTGCACCATGCATTGTGCGAGAGGAGCTGCAAAAGCTCGCAACTTCTCAGCTACCTGAAATGACGTCGACTGCAGTCATTGTATGAGAGGAAGTGCAATATTCACTAAGTGTTCCTCAGTCAACCCAATTACAGCCACAAGCAATGACCTACGCTGCTTTTGCCAGTCGTTACGTCCCTATTCCACGCCCACACCAAGACGCCGCCCCGCCGCAATTTCGTCTCCAAACGCCACCGCCGCCACCACCACCAGCACCGACGTGCTAGGGTACTCCTGACGGGCAGTGCTACGTACCAAAGAAGATGGATGTTTGGTGTGCCCCTGACAACCAGCCGCTTTTCTGGCACTGCGGGGAGGCGGGCCACACCCACCGCCGCTGCCAATATGGACAGATGGGGCTATGGGAATTAGCTATCAACGCGCCCCGTCCGCAGCCTGGTGAAAGGCCTCGCGACATTACTGACTACATCACAGGAATACAGTGGCAAAAACGACGACTATACCGTTTCACAGCTAAAACGGAGGCACTAACGGTGCTTTGGGCGTTCTTCTGCTACAGAATTTCAAGCCCATCGATCGCTTCCAGTCGCATCTATAAAAAAATTTGTGAGATCCCACGTACCTGTGAAGCGACGTTATGCGAAGCATGTGGAGGGAATGTGACCGCGTTGTGATAGCTTTTTATTGAGCGACACGTCATGAAATGACGCTAAATATATGTACAAATGTTGCACGCACAGACTTATGTTCAAGACTTACAGATGTTTATACAACCATGCTGTTTGCAGTTGCGCAATGATGCCAACTGGAAGTTGGGTATTAGCAGCACCAGAAGCTTATACAAAGCGCTGATGCCCACGAGAATGCTGGCCCTGAACATTGGTACATAAATCAACTTCAGTGCATAGCGCCTAACCAGAATTGACGTTATCCTGACGTGATCGCTGTATCAAAGGAGTACAGACGTAATGTTTATAAAATTATGCAGGTACCACTGCAACCAGTACTGACGTTTCACGAAGATTAGCGTCTATTTTAAAAGTAGGTCCGAGACCTTGCGTAGCTGTGTGGTAGAATGCTTCACTGCCACGCAGAATGCTTGGGTTCGATTCCTGCTGGGACAGTGAAATTTATTATTTGCATTTGTCGGGGGGTCAACGCTGCCTATGTCAGGTTCTTCTTAACACTGACCTTTATTCTATGCTTTCGTTGGGTCGACGGTACCGATGTCAGCTATTGCTTAACGCTCACGCGTTATATATGCCGTGTCTGTTCTCGTCGTTCCTGGGTAAATAGCAAGTGTCAATCATCTGTGGCACATACCCGCATACCAGTGGCACATACCCGCCCATGGGTATGTGCCGCTGTCTGGTGAGAAGTGTTTGACGACGCACACGACGGGATTGTGACATTATTCATGTCTGGATCGACGCGTCATACCTGCCCAGCTATCTTACCCTCCCATGCAAATTTTGGTTCACGCCAAGTTAAGGGTGTCACCACGAGAGCACCCGAACGAAGATAGATAGATACGCTCAAATTCGGCGAAGTTTGCTAAGAAGTGCTTCGCATTTAAAAGTATTTGCTACTCAGAGCGCGTGGCTAATCTACTGGCTCAGGAGTGATAATCGGCCGCTGAAGCGAGACTCGGCTGTGTCAAAACGTGCGTCTGTCGAACAGAACCAGAGCAAACCGGATTGGGGCTTGCAATTCGGCGCCACGTGATGCAAGTACTCCTGTCTTGCTACTTGGTTGATTATGATTCGCAGCCTTCGCTGTCTCGCGCAGACGGCATGACCCAGATATGAGTGCACTTGTCTGCACGAATTCCTGGTTTTGCGTGGAGACATAAGTGGCGCTGCTTGGACAGGTTTAGTTTGGAGCGTAGGTAGCTTGGGGCAACCATTATGCGGCGAAGGCATGGTTCTTCCGGGTTATTACGCGCTATTTGTCGCAAAAGTAAAAGCTGGACTGACTGCGTGGTGGGAAACATGAGGGAACACGCGCTTATCAGTGAGGCAATCTCCAATTGTTATTTTCGCGCATATAAACTGCGTTAACTTTAGAGATGCGCAGTGTTAGTGCTTTCACTGTGGTAATTCGTAAAACGTGGTTAGGTTGCACTATGCTGGGTAAATTCGCCAATATTATTCTAGTATATCAGGTAGCATAGCTCCTGAGAAAACTGCCTACACCAGTAGGTTTGTGGTTGCCGTTCTGTTGTACTAAAGATGCCTCATCAACATTCGCGTTAGCGACAGAAATTTCGGCGCTTGCGTGTGTAAAATTTACTATGTAGGAGCTATTCGCATGGAAGTAAACAAAAAAGCATGAATTGTATCGTCTTGCAGATGCGTTGGTGATGAGCATCACAAAAAGCGTGTTTTTCTGTGAATATTAGTTTTTCACAAAGAGTAAAGTGCTTCAAAATGGACCCAAGAATTACCTCATCGTAGTATGTAGGAGCGTCATCAATGTGTTGCGGATTTCTGCTGACGCATATGTTATGTAATCTAACAGCTCCTACCGTAAACATTTGTATCATATGTATGTTTGCTGCCGTCCCCCATTGCACTCATAGGCGATTTACACAACACGCTTCCACCAAAAATTATATTGCATATCGTCAGGCCACTGCGAAGCGGCGTGACTTCTGTGATATCACTCTGAGAATATGACCTACGTAGATGTCCTGCTTTCTGTCACGATAACGAAAAACTAGGTGCATGGATTCTTTCATATTCCGCTGATATATTGTCATTATCAAAAGCTTTGCCACAAATTTTTCCAAGTCGCCCAGGTACCAAAAATATTTGTATGGAAACTACTGCCCAAGCGCTTCGTTAACCAGCACAAATGGTTAACCAGTGAAATCTGAAACCTGCGGCCACAGTTTAGAGCAGTAGGTTGAACTTGACATGGCACTGCAGCCTTTCACATTTTTGTTTACATGCTCGTGCATCTAAACGAGGTTTGCACATGTTCGGTTTGGGTTTACCACAGTGTTTGTTTCGCATGCAGCACATTGTGCCTCGCATTATCACGGTCATGATAAAGTGCAATGACCGGTTAAATGCGTTTCACAATACGGTAAATGGCTACTCGCCAGGTTTGACAATTTGGAGCTGACAAGCGCAATGCGCAGACTAGGCGTTCATGATCACGTATGGGAACATTTGCGACGCTACGCGCCGCGGAAATGGGTCAACTTTCAAGATGGATGCTGCTCCCCCATTCTCCTGCTTGCGCGCGCACAAAGAATGAGGGCATGACGTGCGTGTATGAATGGCCCTACCTACACCACAATGCATTGACGTTGGTCCTCTACGTAGAAGACTCTGCTCTGAGGTTGCAAACAGTGGCATGTGACATTGCGAAAATTATTTAACATGGTATGCGTCGTTTATGTAATTTAATATTTGAAGAGATTAATAAAGCTCCAGATAAATAAAAAGACGCAATAAGAGAATGTGAGTGTGTTTTTCCATTTTTTCGCCCGTGATTTTCCAACGAATGCGGGGCTAACGTGTCGACGTTTCGCATGCGTTCATGTACGCGCGGTCAGCGCATCGAGCAGACAACCACCGTGGAACGCTTCTACGCGTTCGCGCATTCATTGTGCTCATCTATTCTCCGCGTCTGAGCCACCATTTCCAACCCATCCCACAGAAACAGGCAGAGGACCAAAAAATAATGCTGGTCAACGAAGCGACGCCGCTCGCGTTCTCGGGGTTTGGATTTGTTTGGGCATGTCATGCGCACGTGACCTCTTGGTCACATGCCTGAGAGGGTGGGGAACAGATTTGGCTTGCGAAGGCTACGTGGAGGAGTGCAAGGGTCTCGAGCTCGCCTCCTCTCATCCTCGTTTCGCACCGCTTCAAAAAACCCTTTTTCCCCGATTCAAAAAACCGATTAAAAAAATTTTGCGGCAAAATGTTCCTCATTGTGCACCCAACAACTTCCACTGTCTAAATAAAGTTTTGTATGGGGCCTGGTGAGTGGCCCTTTATTCACAGTGGTGTTTTTGAAGCACAGGCGGTCACAGACATCGCTGCCCAAGTCAGTGCGCTGCTGGAAAAACTCGCCTCCGAAAGCGGGCGTTTGCCCATGAACTCGCTCCCGCAATCATCACATAGACGCCACAACGCCGCATTGTTACAAGCGTTTGACACCGCGTTATTGAATATGCTACCTTTAGGTAGCGAAATTGCGCCACTGTTTTCCGGGCACCGCTGACCCAGTGTTTGACGATTCCAGCAGCGCTATTGGTCGCGCGCCGTCACGTAGTCATAGGTGGTTCAAATGCACTGCCGAGGAGTCAATACTATGGAGACGACGCCAAGATTTCGCAGTGTTATGAGCGTGCTGGCGCCCTTGACTCTGACACTGAGTGAATTCAACACGGACGCTGGGTACGTCCTTAACAGACACTGGGCGCGTCCTACAGAGATGCTGGTCGCGTTTAAATGGCGGTGCTGCCCCCTCCTCCTTCAGCGTCTCATCTTCTAGGCGTGATCGCAGCAACGGAGTTTTGCTCGTACATTCATAAAAAATGAAAAGAAACCAAAAAAATAAATAAAGCTACACTAGTCCCCCGAAGCGCGAGCACTTACTTCTACGTGGGTGATGAGTGCCTTTCTCGCAAGACTGAAATGCGAAGCATTTCTTAGGGAACTTGGGCGAGTTTGAGTCCATCTATCTATCTATCTATCTATCTATCTATCTATCTATCTATCTATCTATCTATCTATCTATCTATCTATCTATCTATCTATCTATCTATCTATCTGTCTGTCTGTCTGTCTGTCTGTCTGTCTGTCTGTCTGTCTGTCTGTCTGTCTGTCTGTCTGTCTGTCTGTCTGTCTGTCTGTCTGTCTGTCTATCTATCTATCTATCTATCTATCTATCTATCTATCTATCTATCTATCTATCTATCTATCTATCTATCTATCTATCTATCTATCTATCTATCTATCTAGCCGCAAACGATACCAAACTTGGTTCGGCGTAACATCACTGTATTAAGAACATATTTGACTAGTCGTAACATAAAAATCTTTATATGTATGTCATGAATGTCATTATTCCCACTCCATGGTCTACCAGATCTTGCGGTGGTTTTCCCGGCTGCGGCGGCTGCATTTCCGATGGAGGCAGAAATGTTGTAGGCCCGTGTACTCAGATTTGGGTGCACGTTAAACAACCCCAGGTGGTCAAAATTTCCGGAGCCCTCCACTACGGCGTCTCTCATAATCAAATGGTGGTTTTGGGACGTTAAACCCCACAAATCAATCAATCAATCAGATCTTGCGGTGGTTTCGTTCACATGACATTTGGTAAAACTGCTATGGTATGATATGATTGCATGGCGAACACAAGCGACAGATCTTAAAGGGGTCGTGAAACGGTCACTTTACAACGACAATGCGACACCATCGGCAGCCACATGCGCTAACTATATCCACAGCCCGAGTGGACCTGCATAGACGCTTTGTCTACCGAGGAACACGGGACTCTGTATGGCTTATTGAGCGCGCGGAAAAGGCGCTCATCGGCGCCTGCCATACGCGATCCGCGTCCCACAAGAACGCTTCTTACTATGACGTCAGAGTTCAAGGTAGGGCCGATTGCATATGGCAAAGACGCTAATGGGTGTCCCGGTTTCACGTACTCGCAAGTACCGAAAAGTTCCGTGTTCCTCGATAGGCAAAGCATTACTTATGATGACGTCACCTAGTTAGTGTGTGTGGACGCCGGTCGTTTTAGAGGGAGCGTTTCACGACCCCTTTAACATAAAAATCATGACGTGCGTGTCATGTAACAACATGACTACATGCCACGCTCATCATGCGCTCGCGGCCATTTCCCCAGCATCACATATACCAAATTTGGTATTACAGTACGTGAATGGAAGACGAAGGTATGATACTGATGCAAACAAGATAAACATGAGATGCGTGTCATGTAACAACATGACTACATGGTACGCTTATGATACGCTCACGGCCGTCTCGCTAGACTCTTATGTACCAAACATGGTATTACGCGGCGCGAACGGACGACATAGGTAAATGACACCTCCAAATATGATAATCATGTCATAGGTGTCACGTAACAACATGACTACATGCCACACTGATGATGCCCTCGCGGCCGTTTTGCTAGCTTCACATATGCAAACTTTGGTATACGTGACGCCAATAGATAACGAAGGTATGTGACTGGTGTAAACAAGATAATCATGAGATGTATATCATGTGAGAACATGACTACCTGCCACAGTCACGGTGCCAATACATTTTGACGTGACGTGGTGCACCTGCTCGCCGGCGTTCATTTCGTTGCGTCATGGCGGCATTGCCACGCCCGGTCCCGGTGCACGCCGCGCTGCGTTCCTTTGACGCATGCGCGTTTAAGTGCGTCCGGCGTCCCTCCGTCACGAAAAGAGGGAGACGCAGTGTTGTCTGGGTAACGCATCGGCGCGAAATGCAACATGTCACATTTCGCACCGGTTGCCATCGCGCCGCGCCGATGACCGCTGGTCGCACCTGGCGTTTAACTATAGAGTGCTTTCGTTTTGCTAACGTAGTATCGCTGTCCCCTGCATGCACGCACGTCAGTGCTGGATTGGAGTATTTCGGGCCCTTCAAGATGCGCTGGCGGCCGTTTTGCTAGCTCCACATATAACAAATTTGGTGTTACGTGACGTCAATGAATGACAAAATATATGACTGGTGCAAACATGATAATGCTGACACGCGTACATTGTAACAACATGACAACATACCACGTTCATATAGCATGTTCGCGACTGTTTTGCTAGCCCCACATATACTAAATTTGGTATCACGGGACGTGAATAGATGACGAAGGTAAATGACACATCCAAACATAATAGTCGTAACACGGAAGCCATGTACGGCATCATTTACCTCCACCTCATAACGTTGTGCTGATTTTAAAGTGACATAACATTTCTCATTCGTGCTTCGCACATCATCGATTCCCACTGTACGTGGGATCTGCCAATTTTGGAACCCAAGATGGCGCACTTTGGCGCAACTCTGCTACCTAAAGGTAGCATATACGGTAACTCAAGTTTGCAGCATCCGCCCACCACCGACGCTTGCATTCCCGTTCGTGATTTATCGGATCATTGGTGCGCAGTTGCTCCCGGCACTCGCCTCCTGGGCTAGTTTTTGCCCCTGAACAGCATCATCAGCCCGGTTGATGGGAGCTCACTTATGTTTCCATTGCCGGGGCTCTTCAAGAATTGTCCGCGGCATACCCTTGTGGAAGGTTGCATGGGAAACTGATGCGCGCGTGCTGAGCGCCACGGCTCGCACAGGATGGACGACGCCACTCCCAACTAAGACAATGACACGCGTGCTTGGTTACGACGCTGCGAACGACGTAACTAATAATACAGCCAATGGAGACCGCTTGCGACACCGCTGTGGAAAGGCTTTCGCTTCTCTTAGCCACATACAGATTTAGCTGTGAAAATGCCCAATGAGATGAACATGCATTTTCCTAAGTTAAAAAGGTGATTCCTAATGTATGGCTCGCATTACAGGGAAATTCTCTCTATGTCTGCTTACTGTGTTGTGTTACTGAATTCATGCTTGTGATGCACTGCAGGGTAGGACAAAAAAAAAAACGAGAGACGACACAGAGCGATGCAGAAACTAACAACTAACCCGTAAGCGCATAAAAACATGATGACGTGCCAACTAGTGCCCATTGCCGCCTTGTTAGTGTTACCGAAAACATGGCGGCGTGCGTTAAAGAGACGAATGGAAGCCATGAGACACGTATCAGAATGAAACTATACCTTAACGGCGTAAATCGAACTGTGGCCCAATGGCTACGCAGCTGCGCCGTCCGCGCTTGCAGCGACAAAGAAACGGGCGGAGGCGATCCGTTCGCTTCTTGGCTCGGCGCTCTCAATTGCGCGGGTCGTTCTTCGTTCGCCAAGGCCGAGGACGCCCGGGAGGGCGGCGAGTGCCCGGCGCGTGACTGCATTGCCTCATTGCAGTGGCACCGCACCTCTGGCCGCACGTCTTTTGAAGTTGTCACGTGAGTGCAGGCACCGTGGGCGTGCCGCTCACGCTTGCCGTGCAGTTCCGCACTCATTAGCGTTCGGTGGCAAAGAGCGCTGCCGGGTGCGGCCTTCGAAGGGGAGCAGCCGGTTTGAGCCAGCTTGCGTTGTCTTTCAAACGCGCCCGCAAGCTATATCGTCTACACGCAAGCGCATACTGGCATTGTACCGTAAGGATGTGTGCGTGTGTCTGCATGTGTAATACACACGCGTGAAACGTCCGCACAAGTTCCGCACGAAAACTTTAAGAAGCATGCGTGGCCAACAGCGGAATCTTAGCCTAAGTCCCTCCCCGTAGGATCTAATTTTCACTTGCACGAGGAATTCACAAGCGTTTTCCAATAATTAAAAAAATTCTAGACATTGCCATTTCACAAGTTACATCGAAGAATTCTTATGTTTATTGCACACAACCTTTCTGTCAATAAAGCGCGCATCTACTTCAAAAAAATAAAAAAAGGTTCCCAATATGACATCGTTTTTCAGACACTTATTGTCTGAAAAATACAATTGCGGGATGCAATGCATTGGCGCTCTTTTGCCTTCATTCCTTTAGCGTAAACGCCCAGAAACGTTTGATGCGGTCACCAGATTCCTGAACACATAACTACTTGGGGTATGCATGAAGTAGACGCCGTAAAAAGTTCATTTCTTGAAATTTAGGATTCGTCTATTAAGCTGGCAATTTTGAAGTCTCTCCACCTTGTTTGTAATATACATTGCATAAAAACTGCAAAGTTTTCATAATAAAATTGTTGAGAAAACGCAACCTTTGCCTTACAAACTGTTAGCACTCTGACCACGTGTCTTTTGCAATGTAACTTTGGGGTCCTTGGTAAAACCAGGATATGGCCGCGAAATGGATCGCAGTGGGGTATTCTGGATTAATTTACGCCATCGAGGGTTCCTTGACAGCTACGGAAGCCAAAGTTAATTTCATTGCAACTTCCATTTTCTCCACACCCATAGCAAGGCTGCAGTGCCGGGGCCTGTAATGCAACCCACGTGCTTAAACTGTGCATAGGGACAGCTTTATCTTCTAAACAATCGCAGGTGTCTAAGCGTGTGTTCACCAAATGCTGAATTTTTCATCACCTGATACTCGTGAAACGAAAAGCTTTACTGCAATACTAATTATTGGTAGTGCCCTCACTTAATTGTGCATAATACATTTAGCCGACATTCCGTCCTGTGAATCGTCTTTCTGATGAATGGAGTTGACAGATTTGTAAAATTTTTACGCGTTCCGTTGGAGGAATGTGAAATTTAATAGGTCTATTGGAGTACCTAGAAAACGGCCTGTGTATCAACAACATAAAACTCACAGAGCTTAAACGTAATTATATCCTGGCTATGGTACATAGAAGCTAATAATATGTTATTATGGAATACTGCTAACACTACAACCTATCTGAATAGTAGCGCAGCAGCAGAAGGACGTAGGAAAACCAAACGCTCGTTTCGTTTAGTCAACTTTTGTCATGCACTGTTTCTGCCCTATCCAACCCACCAAACGGTGCTTTCTTTTCCTAAATAACATCCGCATCAAGACTTCTACTTGGAACGCAGTATTTATGTTATTTCACAACATTGTATGTTTGATAACAATGTGCAATGTATGTTGTTCACGAAATCAGTGCGCGGTCTCCACGATCAGCTAATACGCGACGGGACTGCGCGTTGTCGGAGCTAATCACACGCTGTCTTTGAATTTTCTTAGCATGTTTTCACTTACAAGTCACGTTCCTTGAATATGTGGCTCACACCTACTTTCCACTCCAGATATGTTCAATTTCGGGTATTCGTTCTTCACTTCACACCACTTCGTTACCTTAATGACCCCTTTGTAGGGGTATTGCATAGGCGGTGGCAGTACATTAGTACGTGATTTGCGTAAACATAACTGAAACATAAGTGAAAAAAACTAGAAAAGAAAGATATAGGCGTTCTAAATTTGCATATTGCATAGCTGAACATGGAAGAAAAAAAATACAGGTGAGTACTTAGAGTGATCTGTTACCTACGTCAGCACAACTACCTATATACCTATAAACAATACAAATTCAAAATAAAACAGGGCTTTCATTTCACTATCACATCTCCAGTACACGCAGCCCACTTTGCATTGACTGTGGTGACATCGAGATGCTAGTCCCCCTCCAACTCAGGTGACCAGCTGCCGACATGGCCCAGCACGACATGCTCGCTGCTTACAGCCAGCTTCGTCTTCCGCGCGACACTTCGCGTCTATTGTCCTCCGTGTGCCACTGAGAGCACGTCATGCATGCTATCTCCGCCCTCCTCTATTTATTAACGGCAGCGGCCTGCGTGATCAAATGCAGTTTTTTTTTCTGTCTGCATTTTTAAATGCGAAGCCTTTCTTAGTGAACGTCGGCGAGTTTGACCGTATCTATCTATCTATCTATCTATCTATCTATCTATCTATCTATCTATCTATCTATCTATCTATCTATCTATCTATCTATCTATCTATCTATCTATCTATCTATCTATCTATCTATCTATCTATCTATCTATCTATCTATCTATCTGTCTGTCTGTCTGTCTGTCTGTCTGTCTGTCTATCTATCTATCTATCTATCTATCTATCTATCTATCTATCTATCTATCTATCTATCTATCTATCTATCTATCTATCTATCTATCTATCTATCTATCTATCTATCTATCTATGCGCCTATGACGTTTAGCTCTCCTGGCCGTTTGGACAATAGGATCTTTACAAAGTTGGTATAGCTGAACATTGCTGTAATACAAGGAAAACTGACAAGTCATAACTATAACGCAGTGATATATATTTCATGAAAGTCATGATTTACCCGTCATGGTCTTGCTGCTCCTGCGGTGGTTCGTTCACATGACATATCGCGAAACCTGTGTGGTATGACATGACTGCACGGAGAACATAAGCGACAGGCTCTCAAGTGAATATCATGACTTGCGTGTCATGTAAGAACATGACCACATGCCATGCTCATGATGCGCTCGTGGTCGTTTCACAAGCTTCGCATATACCTAATTTTGTATTACGTGACGTGAATGGATGATGAAAGTATATGACTGGTGCAAACATGATAATTATGACATGCGTGTCATTTAAGAACATGACTACATGCCACGGCTATGATGCGCTTGCGGTTGTTTCACTAGCTTCACAGACACCAAACATGACTGTCACGTTTGCACCAGTCATCTATTTTCATCATACATTCACGTCCATTCATTCATCAGACATGATAATCATGTTGTTCTTTGTCGCCTTCACTAAGTTGGCTTCTGATCAATCTCCGCATCAAAGCCACTCCGCTCTAGAGCTTCATGTCGCCCTTTTCTACTGCGTCATAACCGACAGAATCACGAAATGATGATTGCAAGAACGTTTATCTAAAAACATGTCAACGTAACAATTTTTGCACGTGCAAAGTACCACTGCACAAACGTACTAATACCAGAACATTACTTAAAAGATTCTACAGCTAGCCTCGTGAAGCGTATACGCGTGTACATTAACCAATTTGGCCGCGCTTCTACGCTAGTTTTTTCGCATTCCTTCACATGCACCGCTGATGCCTCTGAAATTCAGGCTCAGCTCACATAAATTCGGATACTACTGTTGTACTTGCAGAATTTTCCTGACGACAAGAATGTTTGATATTGAGCGGAGTAGGCACATGGCTTGTGAAATGCCACTGAGTGCTGTACATTCAACAACAACTGAGGACTTCTTCCTCCATTCACACGCCCGCCATGATTACAGAGTAGCTATGCAGTTTCTCTCCCGCACTGGAACCGCGTGAAGAAACGTTAAATAAGCTTGCTACATACCTACGTGCTTGCTTGTGAATTCCGTGTGCTTGCACGACGTCTAGCCTTTCGAATGGCGCCTGTTACTAACTTCGATTGCTGCTTGCACAGGTTACACCACACGATCCAACTGAAAATTCCTGCTAGCGAATCAAGTGATAAACTAGGAAGGGATTCAAGGATAATATTTCAAGAATGTGATTGGTGTTTGAAAAAAAAAATAACACTGTCTTTCGCCTTTAGTTAGTGCCAAGCAAAAGAGAAAATTCACACAGCATGCTCAGGCAGGAAGCTTTCCAGTTTACGAGAAATCTATTCTTGTCCGGCACTCAATCCAGCAAACAACACTTTTCCACCCGTACGACTCTGCCATTTGGGCTTAACAAGATTTTATTGCTTAGTAGTTGGGCTTTCGCTTTATTAAGTGGCTACTCACCTCAGAAAAGCGTCGGCTCTTGGAAAAACATCGCATCAGCCTGAATGTTGTTTTTTATTGATTGGATACATGAAAAAACCCTATTAACTCTCCGTCACACTTTTATCTCGGCCTCAAGTATGTCTTGTAGGAACGTGAAGGCCTTACCTCTTCGATTCAAGGGCTGTGAGGTGGTCAACGTGCTTGTAGTTACGTCGTTAAGGTCAGGAAAGTGTGGGAAGATTTGGCCTATATGGGCGGAATACAGATCAAAGAAGCCTGAGAAATGTGGCCGGCCTACACCAAATGGCTGGAGATAAAATGCTACCCTTGGCGAAATTTTGTACTGCTTAACAGTACTACTAAGTCAGTCAGTGCAGCGTGAGTGTCGGCTTCAATTAGGGCCAGAGCAAGGCGTACAGATTTTGTTGTGAGGTTTGTGCTACACAAAAGAATAATTTTTCATCGTTTTTGTAAGCGCTCAGAAATATTTCTTGCAGTGTCGCGAAATGGTTCGCCTGTGCCGCCGCTGCTTGGTTCCGGCTGTTCTCGTGCTTGCGTGCCTGCTGTGCACGCTGCAGATGTTGGCCGCCTTGGTTGGTACCGCGGAGGACACGAAACGTGTGCAAGCACAAAAGGCCCACAGGCTTCGGCCCCGGCACGTGGGTGGAGAACCCGACGTGCGAGGCCGCACGTACCAGAGACACATGGCCGAGCCGCTGGACGCGCGTCACCGAGAACTCCACTCAGAAAGGCTGCGCCTCAACAGACTCTTCCGACCGCACCTCGTGGCACGCAGGCAGATCTTCAGTAAGTATACAGACTCGGTCGAGGCACTCTAAAGTAATCGCAGAAAGAATATGCTCTAACGCAGTAAGTGTCTATTCAACAACTGTGGCTCCCACATCATCATCGTAATCATTGTCATCATCATTATCAGCCTGAAGTCCACTGCAGGACAAAGGCCTCTCCCATTTCCGCCAGTCAACTCGGTCCTGTGCTTGCTGCTGCCAATATACACCCGCAAACTTCTTAATCTCATCTGCCCACCTAACCTTCTGTCTCTCCTATAATCTATGAAGTCAATGTATAGTGGTTGGCTATATTCTGAGCATTTCTCTATTACCTGATTGATAGTATGAATGCGGTCGACTGTTGAGTAGCCTGTTCGAAATCCTGCTTGTTTCTTTGATTGATTGAATTCTAATGTTGTCCTAATTCGGTTAGATATCACCTTTGTTAATAGCTTGTATACTAGGGAGATATCCTACATGAATTGCTGTAATCCCAGTTAGGCACCTTGTAATGAGGGCAGTTCGCGGACAACGTTGCTTCTGAGAGGTTGGACTGTGCTACAGTCTCAACATCTTTTTCTCTTCTGTCACTAAATCTTCTTCTCTTTAATTCTTTTACACCCCAAGCACAGCGCTGCAAAGCAGAGTTTTCTTCTGGTTAACCCCCCTTTCTTTCATTTTCCTCTCTCTTTTTTTGTATCGAGGAAACCATGGGGAACTAAATGGCAGCCTCTTCCTACGTTGCACTTTTTCACCTTTCAAATTTCTCGTCCAGCGATTGTGATTGACTTTCGCCTTCCATATTCACCCACTGGCGCACGCCGCATTTCGAGGAACAACGCTGCATGTTTTTCTCGTGGACCAACTTGGCGCCACAGTTCCGCTGGTTGGCGTTTTCTCATTTTGTACAATCACCGCACAGCCAATCATGTTGGTCGCACTGATCACACCGCAAAACATGCCACGTTCCTAGTTTAAACGATAGCAAAATCTTTGAACACGCACTTCGCTGGAGCCATTTTTTGCGTAGGTGCAACGGTCGAATCGTTGGCTGTGGCGATATCTGTTCGAAAAGTTTTTCCTTGAGTACAAACATGAAAACTTGAGTTGAAAAGTCGTCAATTTTTCAACGCAGCATGCGTTCAAACCCTTTGAATAGATGGCGAACCTTGCGTGAATGGGCTTTCTAAGCTGGTCTCTTGAACATTCGAAAGAATTATGCTATCGCCACAGTGAACTTCTACGCAAGAGTTAATCTCGAAGGGTTCTTTAAACTTGCATTTACGAATCCAAAGCAAGAAAATATCAAGCTGTTTGTCTCTATCGCCTTAATTTCTTTGCGTTCAACTAAGTCAAATGACAAGTAAAACATATCTGTAGACATGACATATAGGCCTATCACTTTGTCTTCCACGGAAGCAAGAATAATTGTCTTGCCAGTCATCAGCGTAAATTTTAAAAGTGATAAAGCAGACCCACTGACTCAAAATTAGTATCTTAATATAGTCCAGAAGTCCAGGTTGAAATGTTATATGTGATGATCCTCTTTCGTTCTCTGCCTTCGCACTTACGAGATATAGCGGTGTTTAGACTGTTTAGGGAGCGAAGCTTCTTAAGCTCGCAGCGTGTCCGTTGTCACCGTCATCGTAAGTCTCTGTCGTCCGTCAGAAAAGCTAGAGCACTGCTCCGGAGCCGTCTGTCAGCAAGCGTATTGATCAAAGTGATGACGTCGTGCAGATAACCGTTCCTAGACCGCATGCAGCGCGCATACACACCGCGCATTTGCAGTTGTTGCACTGCGGCTGCGCCAATCTGCAACCCCTCTCCAAGCAAGCGCTGAGTCATGCACAGAACTGTTAGGGCACGCAGCGCGCGAACTCATCGCGCGCAGGTGTTGCGCTGACGCCCTGCCGTTCATACGTATGGCGTGCATACAAGCAATGCACAGTGCGCTGCATTTCTCGCAAGCCACTTATCTATGGACCATGCAGCCCTAGTGCTTCCAATAATGGCGCTACACTCAAAAAAATAAAATGACCTTGGCTGGCTTTGCTCCATCATGAGCATTTACTTCGTAGACCTGCAGTAATTTTTTTGCAGAAGTTATCCAACTGAGAAGAGTTTAGCTATCTGGCTAGGCCACTGGCCATCGTAGAAATAAAAAAAAACATTTATTAAAGGGAAAGAAAACAAAAGGAAGAAGGGTTAAAAGCAGGTCGGCGGGGCTCCCAGTCCAGCACTCCACTGGCCTCAGCAGTCTGCCGCACCTTGTCCAAGACGCCACTTGAGGCTGCGTTTCCTCGCTGCCGAGCAAGACTGCTCCGTCCTGAATTTGCGCGCTAGATTCTGGGGGCGTGTTAATTTTGAGTGTAGTTATTTCCAATTCCCATGTAGTATGAGTAAGTGTTGGCTGTCCTCCACACCACGGACAGGAACCGGCGAATGCGGTTGGGTGGGTGGCATGTTTTGAACGCAGGTGGGGATATACATTGCTATGCAAGTGGCGCCACTCGTGTGCTTCTTTTATACTTAGCCGAGAGATACATGGGGAGTATCGCGGTCGTTGTCGAGTCTCGACGCGGGCGTTCTAAGATATCTCCAGGAGTGTGTGCAGGCTGAAATATCAGACTGGTATCGGGAGGGCACGGGGTTTCAGCTACTTGGTACTGGTCGGGCTAGTTGTACTTGACTTTAGCGCTTACACAAGTTCTGGTATCTGGATGAGGGAAAGGCTATACTTAGTGTGCTGTCTTTAACTCTACTTGTTTGTCTGTCGTAGTGCAACTGGATGTGTGTTAATTTCACGGCGCTTACTTTCGGAATGATGACCTGCAGACTTACCTTCGGAGACACTTTTTTTTGTAGTACTTGCTGCTGGTTCTTTCGACACGCTTGCGCAAACTGACGCACTAATGGGGCAGCGAAAGAAGGCACGTTAAACAGATGTCGCTGCTGAGGATAAGAAGCGTCAAGAGCATTGTTCAACGCACTTTATGCGTCTACGGCGATGCTACCTAAGTGTACACTCGTCGATTTCACCAGCAAAGTGCAAACTGTAGTTCATAATCTCTGTTCCTTCTGTAACCAGCTGCTGCCGTTCGTATATTGCCAGACATATCTGTGTGAAAACTGCTGTTTCTGTTCCCTCAGGGTAATTTTTTTACCATGACCTCTGTTACCAGCTTTTGTTTACATAGAAAATGTCAGTCATTAGGCTTATTGAGGCTGATAAGATTACAAATGTAAGGTAATGGTTAAGCAGCTTAGCGGTTGTCTTTTGTCGCTATTTAGCGTGATCTGTGTTCAATATTGACCGCGTCGGCCACAGCCGTACGAGGCCGGGACGCAAAAGCGGTTGAGTTTCATGTTTTGGCTGGACATTGACGAAGCAGATGCAATTGCGTGCTTCACAATAATATTACTATGTAAGATCAGTCAGTCGTTGCATGATGCTGGCTTTCGTATTTGCTTTAAAATGGACGGACCGACTTACTTTGTATACAGTATGAGGACATATGATGTGTAGAATTTTGTTTTTCTAGATACTTTGTGTGAAATGGTCAACGTTTCTAATATGTGCCTATACTTACAATTACATCGATATGGTAATCTTGTCCGAAAACAAGCTCTGACAGCGTCCTTTTCCTGACGACGTTTCGGAAGGTGGAAATTATGTCTTAAATAACACACTTGCACGACCACACGTCAGCCAATTACAGCGTAGCAAGTACATCCTTCATTCTTCCTGTTGATCGAGCGATTGAATAATAGTGCATTTGGTAGCTATGCGTTTCTTTTTGTCCAAAAAAGCTAGTAGTGGTGAAGCTTTTTTCACATAATCTTGCAATAAATAACAAGGATTTTCGTTAATGAACCACGCTTAGATATCAGTGCCAATAAGTGATCAGGCCTAGCACGATTTGTTAGCTTAGCTGCTGTGTGCAGGCTGTCGCGCTATATAGGGCAGGTCAACGGTTTTTTAGAGGTTAGGGTAACCAAGGTCGCATCAGGCTTCACAAAAGTTGTAACCATCCTTTCAGCTTCGCATATGCAAGCATTTCTACTCAGGGTAAAAATTCGTTTATTTACTCATGCATTTCTACCCGGGGTAACTTGTTGTCTGCGTAGGCGTTGCCTGTCCCGCGAAAGAGCTCGTTCACGCTCGTTTTCATCTAAGTCATGATGAGAATCTGTGCTTTAGAACTCGCTTATTCTTCATCAATATAAGCGTCATCATCACGGTGTACAGTGAGTACCTTGCATTGCAATCACATCATCTTCACCGCAAGCCCGGATAACGCTCAATTCACAAGCCTAGACCCTTAGACAGGCACGTAAGCAAGGGGGGATTTAGGGGGGACCCACCTTAACCCTCTGAACTTCGTCAAGTCAGCCGAAAGCGACACAACTACTAGTAGCAGCACGTGTATTTTAGCAAATATAACCAAGAAGAGTTGCCAGTGAACCTTTCTTGTTAAAGAGGGTGACGGTCACCCAGAAGTTCAGTGCCTAGCTCGTGAATCAACACCGCAACAGAAACACCACTCACTCGTAAGTCTGAGGCGTTGCGAAACCATTGCCCGTAAAAAAAAGCAGACGTCCGAGTGACTCAAGAACCTACGACCACATCCTCTCTACATATTGCCAAAGACCGTCCACCGAGAACGACAGCCCAAGGAACCCTATATACTGGAAGAGCTTAGATAAAAGAACTTTCGCATGGAAAGCTGCGGCTTCGGCATCCCACCAAAAACCCCTCTGACCCCACTCGCGCCTTTGCGAACTCCTCGATTCTTCGTCCGTTGCCTCTGTATTCGGGCAGGTGACCACGGGAGATAATTTCCTGCTTTACGACTAGCTTCTACAATAGGTAAAGAGAGAAGATGTTTGAGGTTCGAAATGGGTCCCCTCGATGACTCGAGTGCACGGTGGCAGTGCGAAAGAAGAGCTGTAGTCCGGTGAAGAGACGCTTTATTGCCGCCTCAGGCGTCTGCCCGAGTCCAAGCCCGAATCTCCGCTCTCTATTTCAGATTCAAACATCCTCTTTTCAACCCTTGGTTGAACAGAGGGTCTTCACACAAGTCAATCATACGTTGCGGCTCGCATCATCAAAACCAATTGCAGAAACACTTTCTTAACATACACTGCATTGGTAAAAACCACGTTGCCAAATACAACACGCAAAGGGTTAGGTTCTCCGCGTGTCACACTCTCTCCCATGCCAGGCCATGTATCGGCCGACGTCCATTGATAGCCGTTCTCACGCTCGAGGTCCATCAGCTTTATCATTACCCTTTGCTTCATAGAAGCCTCCTTAAGCGCGGACAGTAGTACACCGTGAGGTCCTGTGCGCTGACCAGGTGTGCATGCGACAGCGAGGCGCACCGCCATCCTAACAACAGTCGCTAATGACGTATAGCAGGGGAGAATAAGCTCGTCTCCGTGCAGCGATCATGTCTCGAAAAGCCCAGTGCTCACGTCCCTGCGTCATTCTCAATGACACACGTGTGTGCCAACAATGACTTAAACTCAGATGGTGGCGCTTGGCCTACTTCTTGCAAGAGGCTCTTCCGAGTAAGCTTCCCCTTCTAGTCCCAGAAGGGAGTGACCTTGACGGCTCTGCTGGTGAACCCTGTGAACGAAGGAGTCTCCTTTCTTTCCCGTGGTCAGGTCTTCCGCGTTCGCCTTCGCGGAACCGATAAGCTTTGTTAGTCGACGGGTCGGGAGCTGGCTCCGCACTCTGTATCAGCCGCAATAATTGCGCTACACACAACACGCTGGTGATTGTTGCATCATACTAACTGTTCCTCACTCAAGAGTGTTGGATACTCGATGTCCAGTAATGTGATACAAAAAAAGTAAACAAAAAAAAACGCTCAACATAGACTCTCTTTCGGTGCGCGCGCATACGTGAACCGATTTTCACTTCAATCTCAACAGAACTTTCGCGTCGTTCTGCGAAATAGACACAGTGACACATATACACAATGCTCAAATGGTCTTCCGAAAGAAAACACTCTCGCAGTGCACAACAATGAAGAACGTACTCAGAATAAAGTCCACAGTGCCAGTCAATTCGCATTAGCTTGACACAAAGCACACGCACCGTGCATAGTACTGCGGCTATTGCCTTTTAAATTCAGCACACCACAATGTAATTGTCCAATTACGTGAGACCCACTCTTTGCGACTTTCAGGCCCTGCATGACACACTCAAAGACAGTGATTGACCCAGCGCTATAGTTATACCTTATTCTCAACGAATCGCACCAAGAAAAAAATTGATAATGAACTTAATTCACAAACGCTACCCTATTTTATCTACAAAATTATACCTACGCACCACATCTACTACACCTAAAAGCAGTTCTATCACTTGGAGGCAAGCTCGCATCTCAACAACAACACAACAAAAATGCCTAGTACAACAAACAAGACATTTTCACATCACGCCGGAACTATTAGTCTTTTAGACCCACTTTAGCATCAGGCATAAAAGACAAACGTGCGATGCAAACTCCTGTAGAGTCATTCAATTCTCAGAAACTACTTCAGTGACTACATATCATCATCATCATCACCATTATCACCATCATTATCAACAACAACAGCAACAAAACTCAACCATATGAAAGAAACAAAACATCCTATTGTCACTAAACAGTTACGATCACTGAATCCAATGATCGTCCGAGACGCAAAAGAGCATTAGCAGCCTCGCTCAGAGCGCCCGAATTACGAAGAATTTTCGTTTCACACTCGCCTATCATTCAACTAAGGACACCTTCTGTTGCGACTGGTTCAGCCTCTCACTGACGAATGCGACTGATCGTGCGCATTCACCTATCGTTTGGAAGATGCAACCTCTAATTGCCGTCTCCGATACGTCCGTGGCCAACAAATGCTTTGCTGGGGTTGGTTGTCGTCAACTCAGAAAACAACGCGAAGGCCTTTAACTCAGAGAAAGGCTACCTGTGCCTCTACGTTTCTTGGCAGCGTGTTCGACAATCTCGAACCGCCGTGGCCAATAAATACCTGACTTTCCTCTTAAAACCTCTCACAATGTTTCCACCTGTCGGTAACACGCCATACCTAAGCACTAAAAGAATAAAACGCAAAACTAGTTACTGAAATAAATGCTCTCCGCGGTGATTACATAAAGAACTGTTTCAAAATTAGAAAAAAACAACCCAGAACAAAAATGCCTTTAAAAATTTGGTAGTTAAAATTTCTTAAGAGCTTACGTCTCAACTTCACCTCGCACATTCCATGGTCCTAATCTGGGGACTTTCCCTTTTGAACCGGGAATACGCAAGACGCTGAACCCCAATGCTAGCCGCTTTTTAACGTGCTTTCTCGTTTTCTTTTCTGAGAAGTTACTGCCACGACAGTTGTGCACCAACACTTCGTCTCGGTGCGGCTCTAGCACCACTGACTGGCGTGACTGCTTCCCGTCTAACTGTTCCTCCTCAGTTCCCTTGACGCGCGACCCCTCTTTTACCTGGAGCCGCACATCAGCAAACGACCAATCGCGTTTCTTCTCTCCGTTGAGATAATTTCCACCAAGTGAACCAAGCCACTCACTGTTCACCTTAGTACATTCCACAGCACAATTGACACTTTTCAACTGCGCCTTCTGTACAATTGTGTAACACGGACTTACTCGTTTGCTGCTTCCTTCCTCAGTTGTCCTGTTTCCCCATTCGCTGCATAGCGTTAGCACTAGGGTTAGGACCTCGAGGCACATGCTCGGGCTCCCTCGTCGGTGAATATTGCTCCGGTGTAATGAATGCCCTGTCTTGAACAGCTGATTTCTCTCACATTACCCTCATTTTGTTCGTGCAGTAGCTTTTGCCGGTGATGACGAATACACTCATATACAGCGGGACTGAGCAATGCCAACACAGTCGTGTTCAACTGATCGGTCACTGCGCATCGCTATTTCACAGGCTGAGCAGCGCTTCCCGTCGAGGTCGGAAGAGCTGAAGATACGTATAGCAGACGTGCAGTAACGCCATGACCAAAAGCGTCTGTTAGCCTTACTGTACCTCTACTCTGGCCCAAAACTTCAGCGGACACTTCATTCTCTCGTACCACTGTTACATCTACATCTGTGTCAACGAGTGCGAAGCAGTACTTGCTTCCCACAAGTATCTCAATCTGCGGATCCCTCATCAGCAAGTTTTGCACAATGGTGGAGTGTCGTGACGGTGCGACTTGGCTTTCAAATGTCCGCTTAATATGGGAAGCTACGCATGAAATTTCAGTTGTATTAGCAGCAGTGTTACGTAAGAGTTTGCAATCTCTCTGAAAGTGACCCTGCCGTCAACATCGAAAGCAAACTCCTGAATTATGGTTCAAGCTTGCACAGGCGAACTGTTTAGCTCTAACCCTGAAATTTTGCTTTCTTGACGTAGCACCATGGAAACTACATTGCGTAACTTCGTGTCTGCCGCGGTCTAGGCTCTCTTCAAAATTGGCCGCTAACTCCGCAATATATTTGGGCGTCAACCAGCCCTTTAATTCTTGCTTAGTGACCAGAGAGCAGAGATCAATTGGCATTAACTGTTTGAGCCTATCACCTATCACCAACTCCTGAAGACTCTCAAATGACTCCACCTCTCTACTTCCAAGGTAGTAAGCGGTCATGGTCTCCAGGCGTGCCTTCACATGGCTCCAAGATCGATCTGTCTCTCATTTGATTTCGAAAAATATTCGCCAGTACTGGTTTGGAGTCATCCGCTGCTCCATTAGCACTCTAAATTTTAAATCCGAGTATGGCATTACCCCAGCTTCTGCTTGATTAGCAACGAACTTGCGCAATTTGTCAATTAAGAATGGTAGTATAATCATGCCTTTCACTTCCTCGGGTATGCTCAATGCCGCAAAAAGAGCGTCCACATTCTGGAACCAGGCTGGAACCATCGGCTCATTAGTGGCCAGGGGTATGAGGACAGCTTTCAGCTCTTTCGCGTACCGTGCAATACTAGAATGCTGGTTCAGATTTTCAGGCTCCTCTAGCAAGGCACGCGACGACTTCATTTTCTCTAGCTCAAGCTTGAGCTTAACTCTTCAATTTTAAGCTGCAACTGTCACACCTGTCCCGTTTATTAGGGAGGCGATCGCCGGGCTAATTCCAAGAGCCGAAGTATCGGCCCCCCGAACCGCACCACGAAAGCGTGGACAATTTAGAAGTGGTCCTTTTTAGTGCGCCAGCGGACGCCGGCTGTGGCCCAAAGAACAAGTCAGAGCCGAGAGTTGATAAACAAACAAATTATATTCTCAATAATGGCAGATCGAAAATAATACACAAAAATGCACACTCCACAATAGTTGCATACAATATGTCACCAATCAAACCAATCAATCAACGTACTACACAATACAATCAGCCACACTCAAACCAACGGACACAGACAACAATACGCACTACAATGCAGTCGCATGCATTGAACAACCAAGACACTTAAGGACTAAAGAGATAGAAAACCTATTCAGTCCAAAGTCCTTGGAACAAAAGTCTGAATGATACTCTTCCGAGAATCACTCACTCAAAGTCCAGCGTTGTTGTCGTTCCGTAGTTCTCGAAGTTTCTCTTCCAGGAAACCTCGCGTCCTCAAATGGCCACTCTCCAAGCTTCAAACTTCTTCGCCGGAAATCCGTCGGCTTCACACACGCAGCTGTTGCCCGCGTCTTCGCTCGATAGCGGTAAACCCACGCTCTTGCCTGTAGCTCGAGCCGTCCCTACGGACCAAAAACTTCGCCGACTACACGGCGGACTCTCTACGCACTCTGGCGCTCACTTCCGTCTCCTCCTGTTCTGTCACTACGCGCAGAACCTTCGCCGACTACACGGCGAAATTCCTACGCGCTCCGGCGCTAACTTTCTGTCTTCTCCTGATTTCTCGTCTCGGCCGCTCGGTTAAATACCTTGCGCGCGACATTCCAGATGTTTCTTGTCGTTTCGTCGGCGCGATGCGCAGCGAAGGCTGGGGAGAGGCACGAGACGGTTCGACTGCCCTCTCCGGAGGATGATTCACTCGGTCTGACCCCGCCTCCTTCGTTCTAGAAAAATCGCGGTTTTGCTGGGCCGCCGATGTGGGGTGAGGAGGATCGTCTGCGAAGCCGTGCTTCTGCGGGGAGAGCGCGCGCCCGGGAGCCCTGGATGTTGGCTTTCTTTTTTTTTCTTTTTACCTCGCGGCGTTTCTGCCGCCCGTTGTCGCAAGGATTTGGCGGCGCGCTCTTGTTTAGCGCTCGTTCTGTGACAGCAACTCGCGGGTTGAATCCAATTCATTCACACTGTCACCTTCCATCACATCTCTCGTTGAATCCGCCATCTCCCAGAGTGTACCTGAACGCAAGTGCATCCAGTAAGAAAAAAAAATGGGCCTCGAGAGAGCACAAAGCAGGCCCCACATTGTAGTGATGCGTCGCACGATGACCATGTTACTTGGAACTGCGTCCATCTGGTCGCAAACCCTTGTTGCGGTGAATCCTTTGATGCTCCGGGTGCTTTATCAGACCACCCCTGTCGTTGTCGGAAGTCAGCCGCGTCAGCTGTCTCTGCTGCTCGGCTGTCGTTTACGGATGCGCAGCGCTCTTGCGCTGCCCAACTCCTGGCTCCAAGAATGACCGGCCGGCTCGTACTGAATGCCAATGCTGCCTCTCATCGCACGCCAACAGGTCCTAAAGGAGCGAGTGTCTTGACGCTACTTCTCGCAGCGCACTAGCAGGTCCCAAAAGCGATGAGCGTCTTGTCAGCTTCCCGCGGACTTTAGCACCTTTCTCGTTGCGGGCTCTCCACTCCACGTCGACTGCGCAAGTAAATTTCCTCCTCCTCAACTAGCTTCTACACTAGCTAAGGAGGAAATATGTTTGAGGTTCGGAATAGGTCCCCTCGATGACTCGAGTGAACGGTGGCAGCGCGAAGAAAGAGCCGTAGTCCGGCGAAGAGACGCTTTATTGCAGCCTCAGGCGTCTGCCTGAGTCCAAGCCCGAACCTCCGCTCTCTATTTCAGATTCAAACATCCTCTTTTCAGCTCCAGGTTGAACAGAGTGTCTTTACACAAGCCAATCACACGTTGTGGCTCGCATCATCACAACCAATCGCAGAAACACTTTCATAACATACACTGCATTGGTAAAAACCACGTTGCCAATTACAACACGCAAAGAGATAGGTTCTCCGCGTGTCACACTCTCTCCCATGCCAGGTCATGTATCGGCCCACCTCCGTCGATAGCCGTTCTCACGCTCGAGCTCCTTCAGTTTCTCATTACACGTCGCTTCATAGAAGCCTCCTTAAGCGCGGACAGTACACCGTGAGGCCCTGCGGGCTGACCAGGAGTGCAAGCGATAGCGAGGCTCTCTGTAATCCTAACAACAGTCGGTAATGACGTATAGCGGAGGAGAATAAGCTCGTCTGCGTGCCATTATAATGTCTCTACAGCCCAGTGATCGCGTCCCTGCGTCATTCTCAATGGCACACGTGTGTGCCAACAATAGACAGTTATAGTGTACCGGGCTTACCGGGATACCGGGCGTACCGTGATACCGCAACCAAAGTGCGCAGGTGCAGATACGTACATTACCCCTACCGCTTACCGTACGCGCGGTAGTTTTCTAATTTAATGTTACCCTGGTAGCGTAAGTGTACGTAGTGTACGTAAACATGGCGGCGCTCTCGGACACCCGTTTCGAGGTGATTTCGGCGTAGATGTTGCAAGATTCACCTTGTTTGCAGTTAACGACTGTTCAAAATAGCTTCGTTTGCCTTGAGTTAGCTTCTATGACCGAGTATTACGGATAACTTAGCATAGGTGCTTGAGATATCTTCACATTTCGAACGCGTCTAGGCCCAACTACAAGATCGACGTAAACAAATCGGCAACATAGTTTTTTGCGTTTGGTGCATGGTTCGCATTTATTTGCTTCTATTATTAGTAAAATAAAATTGTGCCAATGCTTCCCGCGGTGGCATAGGCAAGCATTCTCGTTTTCTTTTCACTGTCACTGTGTTTAACTTATTAATCACCTGATAGGTGGCGTCACCGCCCCAGCTGGAGCACGTAAACTACGTAAAAGCTATCCCGCTAAACTATAAGACGCTGTCCAAAACGAACGTTTGCTGCACGGTGACGCCATTCCCTTAACCTCCGCTATCACGCAAACCGTAAACTATAACTGTCTAATGACTTAAACTCAGACGGTGGCGCTTGGTCTGCTTCTTGCAAGACGCTCTTCCCAGTAAGCTTTCCCCTTGTAGTCCCAGGTGGGGCGACCTTGATGACTCTGCTCGTGAACCCTGTGAACGAAGGAGTCTCCTTTTTTTCCCGTGGTCAGGTCTTCCGCGTTTGCCTTCGCGGAACCGATCACCTTAGTTAGTTGACGAGTCAAGAGTGGGCTCCACGCTCTGCATCAGGTACATTAATTGCGCAACACACAACACGCCGGTAATTGTTGCCTCACACTAACAACGTGGCGCAACGAATAAACAGTGTAAAGAATGTGCACGGTTGGGTCACTCACTTGTTGAATTAGTGTTTATCCGGCTCTCCAGTTATTCGTCTATTCTGCGCCTACGGAATAGCCATAGTTGACGAACTAGCTCATAATTCTCGGGAAAGTAAGAAGATGACTACCGTTGTTATTTACGTCGTTGTACGTGTGGTACCGCGTTGTTTGCGTTTCCGTTTCCATTAGAAAAAGAATCACAGCTTTGCTGCAAAGGCGAAGCAACGAAGGCAATAGCAACAAAGTGGAAGGTCACGCGCACAATGAGAAGCAGATCAAGACGTACCCCGCGTCTCTTACGCACCAATAACTCATGAAACGTACTCACAGGTACAGATGCACGCGAATAAGCGTCTCAGTTGGTTCTTCACTGTGTTTGAAAAGCGCGCGCTTTTCGCAAGCGGAAACTGAAATGACTGCTGTGACCTTTGTGCGCCCGCCGTAACTACAATAAAATCGTTCCACGTAAAGCGCGAGGCCAGCCGAGACGTACGATCATCTTCACCGCGAAAAAAGGGCGCGCAAAGGAGCGTCATCCCCCTCCCCTAAGCGGGGCAAAGTACGCGTGGGAGATGGTAGCGCGCACCTCCGGGCGGTTTGGTGACACTAGAGCAACTGTATATGGTCCCTACGGAACCAGAGTAGTGCATAGGTCCGCCATCGGGCCAGGCTAGCAACCAGCTATGTGTCGAAGTCACCCTTTGTTTTTGCAGGTGACACCCGTGCCGTGTTTTTTCTTTGTTTTTTTTTTGCCGTGTTGCATATTGACATAGTGGCTTGTCTTGCATCTTTGACGCACTATTTGCAGTGCTTGAAGGCCGCTTTTCTGCCCGATTGTCCGGAAAGTGCACCGTAAGAGCTGACCTAATAACGTGGTAATAAAAAAAGTGACGTTCTTCCACATCGTGTAGCGAAAAGCCCAGACCGAACTTTTTTGTCTTGCGACATTCACATTTTGCAAATTTTCAGAAATTTTGATCGGATAACAAGTGGGAACATTCAGTGTTCATGTTACGTTGGTGAAATATGCTACATTCGTTGACCTAGATGGTACATGAAGTCGCCCGATTAGTCTCCGTGAAAATAACTCAATGAAGAGTTATGCCTCGGGCTTTTGAAATGCGTAAAAGCATAACGGTACACTCTTTGCACCATTTGCGTTGTGTGACGCACGGTTGTTTGTTCACTGTTCTAAAACGATTCATTTCACACGTAAACGCAAATTTATACCCGATATGCAGCCTACATAAAATCAGTTTAGAGAGCGCTGGCATCCATGGCGTAGCTTTGCGGTAGATTACTGTTTTTCAACGCGAAAAACTCGGGTTCCATTCCCAAGTATAACACCTATGTTCGTTTGTTTCGTATGTTTTTTTTTTCATTTCATGCAATAGTATTCACGGACACTGGTGGTGGCAAACATCTACGGTGCCGAAATCGGCTCTTGTGACCCCGTATCACAAGGGCCGATGTTTTAGTATTCTTTCTCATTGCTGTACAACAATTTCTATTCTTCTGTCGGGTGATATAAGGGAAAACCCTGAGCCTACTAATACTCAAATGCTGCTAGCTATTCTAGATAACCAAGCGGCATCACAGCGCAAAATGGACGCGCTAATGGAAGAAACCGTTGAATTGAACGCTAGAACTGAAAAATTAGGCGGCTATCTTACGGTAATACAGGAAACTAACAAACGAATTGAGAGCCTAGAGAATATCGTGCAAAAACAAGCTGCTCAACTTGCAGATTATGAAAACCATTGTCGATGCAATAATCTTCTGGTTTTTGGTGTTCTCGAAAGCAAGCGAGCTTCTGTTGTTGATTTGTAGAAAGTTGTGGTCGAGGCAATCTTTAAAGAATTTCTTCCATAGATATTGAAACGATTGAAAAACTCCATCGATTTGGTAAGCGAAAATCTGGGAAAGATAGGTCCTTGATCATGAAGTTTTATGATTACCGTCAGAAAGAAAGAGTTCTTCAAAACTGCAATAAACTGAAAAGGACTTGTATAACCATAAGCCACGACTACGCCAGAGACACGGTTGAAATAAAGCGCAAGCTATGGAGAAGTGCAGCTTCAGATAGGGCTAATGGTTCACAGGTTAAATTGGTGCATGATAATATTGCCACGTTCCATTTCCCAAGTTTTGTTATCGTCCCAAAACACTACACAATTCTCAGCGCAAACCGTGCCTGCAGTTTTCGAGAAGCTTCCGGACTGTAGTAGACCATTTCGATAAGATCACGCCTACTCTGCGAACTGTACAGATTATTCTGGAACCTACGCCACCGCCAGCAATAACGCTAGAACATTCGATGGCAAGAGTATAAATGCTGACGCGCTTCGCCGCTTGTCAGCAGTAGATCGACGGCCGACGCTCCATTCGCCGTTATCAGTCCAAGACTGCTACTATAATGGGATTTTCCGTTTACCGGGCACAGGTTCCCCAAATAAACAGTTAAATTCCAACACAAAGTCTCCTGTCTTCGGCCACGTCACGACCCCGTGACATCCGGTGGAGGTGCTGCTTCTTTGATGTTCCAGACGCCCCCTTCAAGCTGCGACCCCAGCCCAAGCGGCAAAGAAGACACGGACGCTAACCCTTAACAGCGAACAAGCCGCCCGCAGAGGGGACTACCAGAGTACGGGCCACTTGCTGAAGCAGCCAGGCAGACCCGAATCCCGACATCAACTACTGCAACTTTGACCGCCCCCGTGCGGCCTGCACCACTCCTGCTCCGACAACCCAAAGAGCCGCCAACATTCCGCGGTTCGCCACTGGAAGACTCGGAAAGCTGGATCAAAAGGTTCGACCGCGTCGCCGCCTTCAATGACAGGACAGACGATAACAAGCTCCGGAATGTGTATATAGCCTTAGAAGATGCTGCTCGGACCTGGTTCGAGAATCAAGAGTGAAGTCTTACAACGTGGGACGTCTTTCGCGCCAGGTTCCTCACCACTTTCGCAAATGTGGTGCGCAAGGAGAAGGCCGCATCTCTTCTCGAAACCCGTATGCAGTTGCCAAACGAAAACGTGGCGCTATTCACGGAAGACATGATAAAACTTTTTCGCCACGCTGACTCCTACATGTCCGAGGAGAAGAAGGTTCGTCTGCTCATGCGAGGAGTAAAGCAGCAACTCTTCGCCGGGCTGATCAGAAACCCGCCAAACCCGGTCGCCGAATTCATTTCAGAAGCATCTACGATAGAGAAGATGCTCTAGAGGCGCATGCGGCAATATAACCGTAGCTTCTCGTCCACAAGCCACGCTGGCATTCAAGGGCTTGAAACCACTGACTTGCGTGAGACGATCCGAGCGATCGTGCAAGAAGGGCTGCGAAAATTACTTCCTTCAGCGCAGCCTCCCGTGGAATCCATCACGGACGTGGTACGCCAGGAGATTCAGCAATCGCTGAGCGTTCCTCAGTCGCAAAAGCCTCAGCTGCAAGCCATGAGCTATGCGGCTGCAGCCAGCCGCCACGCCTCTCCTTCACGCGCACGCCAAAACGCTGTCCCATCGCACTTCCTTCGTCAGACGCCGCCGCCGCCACCAGCCCCACCGACGTCCTACCGTTCGCCAGCGGCCCAGCGCAGTGCGCCGAAGAAGACTGACGTTTGGCGCATCCCTGACCACCACCCGCTCTGCTACCACTGCGGCGAGGCCGGACACAGATACCGCCGTTGCCAGATACCGCCGTTGCTTCGCCGCCAATGCACCGTGTCCACAGCCAGGAAAACGGCCACGTGACATCGCCGACTACCTGACAGGAACTCAATGGACACCCATCGTCCAGCCGCCGCATGTCGCCGCACCACCAGCAGTACTCTGGCCCAACGGGGGGCCGGTCTCCTAGCCCGTATCCGGGAAACTAAGGGCAGCAACTGTTGGAGGTGCGGTTGCTGTGCGACGAACTACCGAAGATCCTTCTCCGACGACGACGACGCGATGGAGCTTTCCGAACACAACGCCAATCTGGCAAAGCCCTGAAGGCGAAAGCTCACTTTCCGAAGGTGGCCTGACGACGCAACATGGAAGCAGCGGAACAAGCCGACGCAGCCGTGACCCGACACCAGGCCCTAACTGCAATGCGAGACGGTGAACTTGTGACCTCGACGTTCTTATCAACGGCCACAGTGTTACCGCTCACGTCGATACTTTAGCCGACTATTCCGTCATCAGTGGGTCGTTCGCCATGAAGTTAAAGAAAGTTAGGACAGTTTCGGAAGGCCCTGAAATCCGCACAGCCGGAGGTCATCTCGTAACGCCTACAGGAATCTGCACAGCGAGAATCACCGTTAATGGACGTATTTATCCTACAGACTTCGTAGTCTTACAGCGTCGCTCAAGAGATGTCATCCTTGGTATGGACTTCTTATGCCTCCATGGGGTGTCATCAACCTAAAAACAAAGTCGATGATGTTATCCACAGAAGAAGCACTACCGCAGCGCACGCCATCAGGAAACCAGGCCTTAAATGTGCTGGAAGAACAAGTCGCCATTCCGCCTCGCTCCAGCATCATTATTTCAGTCGGCGCTTCTAAATCACCTGACTTGGAAGGCGTCATTGAAGGCAGTCAGCATCTGTTGGTCACCCGAAATATTTGCATCGCAAGAGGAATTGCTGAGCTGTGGAGAGGCAAAGCAACGGTTATGCTCATGAATTTCAGCAATGAGTACAAACATGTGAACAAAGGAACAACGGTCGTACACATCGAAAAAATTGTGGACGCCACCAGTGATTTCGCCCTCGCCGATTCTGCGGAACCTGCTCAGAGGAACCGAGCCGCTCCCACAGCTTTTGACTTCAATCCCAGACTTCCGAACCATAAGCAAGAACAGCTCAAGGCCCTGCTCCTGCAATACGAAGATTGCTTTTCATCGTCATCGAAAATTCGGCAGACCCAAATTACATAACATCGCATCATAACCGAAGAAAATGTCAGACCACTCCGTCGGAGTCCGTACAAGGTTTCGACGCGAGAACGTGAGGCCATGAAGAGAAAAGTTGATGAGATGCGGCGGGCTGACATCATCCAGCCGTCCGAGAGTTCATGGACGTCCCCCATGGTCTTAGCGAAGAAAAAGGATGGGACCCTACGTTTCTCCGTCGATTATCGCCGCCTGAACAAAGTCACAAGAAGGGACGTGTATATTCTCCCACGAATAGACGACGCATTTGGTCGGCTCCATAACGCTAAGTACTTTTCGTCAATGGACCTCAAGACTGGCTATTGGCAAATCGAAGTCGACGAAAGAGACCGAGCGAAGATGGCGTTTTTAACCCTAGATGGCCTCTTCGAGTTTAAGGTGATGCCCTTCGGTCTTTGCTCAGCGCCTGCAACTTTCCAATGCGTTATGGATACAGTACTGGCAGGATTGAAGTGGCAGACTTGCCTTGTGTACTTGGATGACGTCGTCGTGGTTTCCTCGAGTATCGACGAGATCTTCGGTGCCTTGAAGCTGTACCTAAAGCCATCAAGGCATCCTGACTCACCCTGAAGCCAGAAAAGTGCAGATTTGCGTACGAGGAGCTCTTAATTCTAGGGCACGTTATTAGCAAGTCTGGAGTTCGTCCCGATCCACGGAAAACAGCCGCCATCGCCGACTTCCCGCCCACCACTGACAAGAAGGTGGTGCGCCGATTTCTGAGCCGGTGCGCCTATTATAGGCGGTTCGTGAAAAACTTCTCTCGCATCGCCGATCCTCTCACTACCCTTACCAAGGCTGACTTGGAGTTCAAGTGGGAAACGACGCAGGAACACGCTTACTAGGAGCTTAAACATCGCCTTCAGACGCCTCCATTACTTGCCCATTTCGACGAATTCGCCGTGACAGAAATACACACTGACGCAAGCAGCGTAGGTCTTGGCGCCGTTCTTTTGCAGAAGGCTGACGGACTTGAAAGGGTTATTAGTTACGCCAGCTGATCCCTATCCAAAGCAGAAGCCAATTATTCCACAACAGAAGAGGAGTGCCTCGCCATCATCTGGGCTACGTCGAAATTTCACCGCTACCTCTACGGCAGGCCCTTCAAAGTTGTGAGCGACCACCACGCCTTGGGTTGGCTAGCCACCTTGAAGGACCCTTCAGGTCGGCCCACACGATGGAGCCTGAGGCTTCAAGAATATGACGTTACCGTCGTTTACAAGTCCGGCAAGAAAAACTCTGACGCCGACTGTCTCTCTCGTGCGCCTGTTGACCAACCACCACCCGACGACCCGGATGACGACTACTTCTTGGGAACAATACCTACCGACGACTTCGCTGAACGAAAGTGGGCTGACCCGGAACTTCAGGCCCTAATAGAATACCTCGAAGGCAGGACCACCAAAGTCCCGAAGGTATTCAAGCGCGCACTTGCGCCGTTCTTTCTGCGAAACGGTCTTCTACAAAAGAAAAACTTTTCACCGCTTCGAGCTAAGTACCTCCCTGTGGTGCCTTCAGGTCTGCGACCAGAACTCCTGCAGGCCCTGCACGACGATCCGACAGCAGGGCACCTCGGTGTTTCTTGCACGCTCGCGAGGATACAAGAAAGGTACTATTGGCCGCGTCTTACCACCGTCGTCACTCGTTATGTGAGGACATGCCGGGACTGTCAGCGATGCAAGGCACCGCCGACAAGGCCAGCGGAACTTCTGCAGCCAATTGAACCACCTTGCCGACCTTTCCAGCAGATCGGTGTGGACCTACTGGGGCCGTTGCCGACGTCGGCTTTCGGAAACAAGTGGATCATGGTAGCTACCGACTACCTCACCCGCTACGCCGAAACAAAAGCCCTTCCCAAAGGCAGTGCATCCGAGGTAGCTGAGTTCTTCGTCGAAAACATCGTCCTACGTCATGGCGCCCCAGAAGTCCTTATCACCAACAGAGGAACGGCATTTACTGTCGACTTAACTCAAGCGATCTTGCCATACAGCCAGACAAACCACCGCCGGACGACAGCATACCACCCACAGACCAATGGCCTCACCGAGCGGCTTAACAAGACGATCGCCGACATGCTGGCAATGTACGTCGATGTCTAACAGAAGACCTGGGACGCCATTCTTTCGTACGTGACCTTCGCATACAACACGACGGTGCAGGAGACGACGCCACATATCTCCATACAAATTGATCTACGGAAGGAGCCCGGCAACGACGCTCGATGCCATGTTACCCAACGTCACCAACGAAGAAAACCTCGATGTGAGTAAGTACCTTCAACGCGCCGAAGAAGCCCGACAACTCGCGCGTCTCCGTATCAAGAATCAACAGACGACCGACAGCCGCCGTTGAAATCTTCGACGACGCTTCGTGGAATACCAGCCCGGTGAACGTGTTTGGGTGTGGACGTCAATACGCCGACGTGGACTAAGTGAAAAGCTTCTGCGACGGTACTTCGGACCGTACCGGGTGGTTCGACGTCTCGGCCCACTTGATTACGAGGTTGTTCCCGACGGCATCAGGAACTCTCAACGACGCCGATCGCGACCTGAAGTCGTTCAGGTCGCGCGACTGAAGCCGTTTCATGCGCGTTGACAAACTGAGTGTTTTTGTTTATCAATACTGTATCGTAATTTATTCATTGTATTTTCTTGCGTTATTGTTGTACCTTCATCTTTAGTTAAAGCATCGGGATGATGCCTTTTTCAGAGGGGGGCAATGCCACGTTCGATTTCCCATGTTTTGTTATCGTTCCAAAACACTACACAATTCTCAGCGCAAACCACGCCTACAGTTTTCGAGAAGCTTCCGGACTGTAGTAAAGAATTTCGATAAGATCACGCCTACTCTGCAAACTGTACAGATTATTCTGGAACCTACGCCACTGCCAGCAATAACGCTAGAACATTCGATGGCAAGATTATAAATGCCGACGCGCTTCGCCGATTGTCAGCAGGTAATCGACGGCCGACGCTCCGTTCGCCGCCATCAGTCCAAGACTGCTACTGTAATCGGATTTTCCGTTTACCGGGCCCAGGTTCGCCCAAATAAACAGTTAAATTCCAACACAAAGTCTCCTGTCTTCGGCCACCTCACGACGCCGTGACAATAATAAAATAAACGGTGATCTATTCTAGAATGTCATTTTAGAAGAAAGATACCTGTATCGAAACCGTGCTGCTAAACAAAAACAGAGAAATGCTCTTGAGGCTGCCGATGCAGGAAAGAGTAGAACAAGAAACGAGAGTATGCCATCTACGTGCTAGGAACGCCTTTTTCTTCACCACAAACATAGCTCTGGTTTTTTTATTTAATGCTCGAAGCATCGTTAATAATGTAACTGAACTTGAATACATATTGCTTACGCGAAGTCATCATGTGGTGGCGAGCACTGAAACGTGGCTACAGAGTTGCGTCCCTGATAACTGAATTGCACCAGAAGGCTACAAAATCTTTAGATCTGATAGGGAGTCACGAGGGGGCGGGGTTGCCATCATAGTAAAAAATACTGCTGTGGCCTCACAAGTTCAAAGCTATGTAGCAGAAACAGTGGGGTGCAGAATAAGCCTTTTTACCAAAGTATGTTTTTTTAATGTCGTGTGCAGACCACCCGCAACAGCATCAGACAACTTGATAAATTGAATAACTTTCTTTGGGCCCATGTAAATGGGAACACTAGGCTAATTATTACTGGAGACTTCAATATACCCCATATTAGCTGGAACGCTTTCCTGCCTGCTCACTTCGAGATTGATAGAGGTGAAAAGATGTTGGAAAATATGTTCGCTCATAACACAAATAGTGCGCGAGCGCACAGGGATAACCTCTCCGTCTCGGTAAGGGTTGGACCTGCATGGTGTTCCTTTGAAACAAAATGTGCAATTATAATATTTGTGTTGATTAGGGAGTTTCTGATCATATAGATTGAGCTCTGTTGCTATTCTACAGAGTGTTTCACGAGCTAGAACCTATAAGAACGCGCAAGTAAAGGATTACACAAACGCAGATGACGCTTGTTTTCTTGACATGTAGGGGTATTCATTTTGTCATTTTGAGCACGAATCCGAGCGTATATCAGTAGAATTGAGACTATGTTTGAAAGTTACTGTTAAATATTGCATCGACAAATTTATTCCTAGCAAAGTAACGAAGTCTAAAAAGCGCAATCCGTGGAGAACACGAGACAATATTCATAAGAAGCGAAAGTTAAAAAGGCTGCGGAGAAGAAGAAACCACGGCTCCGAGGAAATAGCACGTGTATGAAAAGAATTGAACACTTGTTAGAATCTAAGCGGGCGTTTTTTGGTCAACGGTTGAGTTCTTTCATTAAACATTCGTCTTGGAAGTGTTGGCGTTATATGTCCGATAGGTACGATGAATTTGACCAGATTAAACGTGGAAATGAAATCATGACACAGAATGTTGATATTGCAGATAGTCTAAGTATTTACTTTCAGTCAGTTTTTACAAGCCCCGCATCGGTGGTCTAGTGGCTAAGGTACTCGGCTGCTGACCCGCAGGTCGCGGGGTCGAATCCCGGCTGCGGCGGCTCCATTTCCGATAAAGGCGGAAATGTTGTAGGCCCGTGTGCTCAGATTTTGGTGCACGTTAAAGAAGCCCAGGTGGTCAAAATTTCCGGAGCCCTCCACTACGGCGTCTCTCATAATCATATGGTGGTTTTGGAACGTTAAACCCCACATATCAATCAAATCAATCAGTTTTTACAAGACAAAGATGTGACACTGAAACAGAGGATGTAATATGCCACTTATCTGAGCCGATGGTTGATATTACTATCAGTCGAGAGGGAGTATTGAAGAGTCTATTGTCCCTTCATTCTAAAAAAAAGCTTGCGGGCCCGATAAAATACCCACCCCTTTTTTGCAGCGTTATGCGGAGTGGTTATCTTACTACATGCAAGTTTTTTAAATGTGAAGAATTTCTTAGAGAACTTCGGCGTCGTGGCGCGTATCTATCTATCTATCTATCTATCTATCTATCTATCTATCTATCTATCTATCTATCTATCTATCTATCTATCTATCTATCTATCTATCTATCTATCTATCTATCTATCTATCTATCTATTACCTCTCCTGGCCGTTCCAATCGTGGTATCAATACCAAACTTGGTATGGCATAACATGACTGTTGAATAACACATCTGACTAGTCATAACATGAAAATCTTGACATGGATGTCATGAATGTCATGATTTACAATTCATGGTCCTGCAGCTCTTGTGGTGGTTTCGTTCATATGACAAGTTGCAAAACTGGTATGGTATGGCATGATTTCGTGGCGAACACTATCGACAGACCCTAACATGAAAATCCTGACATACGTGCCATGTAACAACATGACTACAAGCCAAGCTTATGAGCGCTCGCGGGCGTTTCGCTAGCGTCTCATATAGCAATTTTGATATAATGGTACGTTAAGGATACGTGAATGGATGACGAAGTTATGTGACTGTGCAAAGATGATAATCATGAGATGCGTGTCATGTAACAATAGGACTACGTGCCACGCTCATGATGTGCTGGTGGCCGTTTCGCTAGCTTCACTTATACCAAATTTGGTGGTACGACAAGAGTGGCGATGTGAGCTTGTTGGTGAAATATTTGAAAGAAATTTATGTAGCACGAGGCGAAAAAACGAACACCGGAAAGAATAGACTGAGAGGACAGAGCGCTCTGTCCTCTCAGTCTATTCTTTACTGTGTTCGTTTTTTTCGCCTCTTGCTACATAAATTTCTTTCAAATTGATGTTACGGTACGTGAATGGATGACAAAGGTATGAAACTGGTGCAAACATGGTGAACATGAGATCGGTGTCATGTCACAACATAACTAATAGCTACGCTCATAATGTGCTCGCGGCTGTTTCGAGCTTCACATGTACCAAACACAGCATTATGTGATGCGAATGAACGACATAGGTAAACGACACATATAAACATGATGATCACAACATGCCTGTCATGTAACAACATCACTACATGGCACACTCATGATGCGCTCGCGACCGTTTCGCTTGCTTTAAATATGCTAAATTTGGTAATACGTGACGACAATGGATGATGAAGGTGTGTGACTGGTGCAAGCTTGATAATCATGTGATGGGTGTCATGTCAGAACATGACTACATGCCAAAGTCAAGGCGCCAATACATTTCGACGTGGCGCGGTGCGCGTGCTCACCGGCGTTCATTTCGTCGGGTCCCGCTGGCGTTGCCACGCTATGCACTCGTCCTGCCATATACTCGCAGACGGGCGCCGCGATGCATTACTTTGACGCATGCGCATTGCAGCTCGTCCGGCGTCCGTCCGTGACGAAAAGAGGGAGACGCAGTGTTGTCTGGGTATCGCATGGGTGCATAATGCACAATGTCCTATTTCGCGCTGGTTGTCGTCGGCCGCGCCGGCGGACGCTGGTCGCACCAGGCGTCAGACTATGGAGTGCTCGCGTTTTGCTAACGTAGCGACGCTGTGCCGAGCGAGCGCGTGCCTGAACGCTACATTGCAGCATATTGGGCCCTTCATGATGCGCCCGTGGCCACTTTGCTAGCTCCACATATACCGAATTTGCTGCGGCGTCACGTCAATAGATGACAAAAATATATGGCGTGTGAAGCTCGATAATCGTGACGAGCGTGTCATGTAAAACATGACAACATACCACGCTCATAGCGTGGTCGCGGTCGTTTCGCTGACTCCACATATACTAAATTTGCTATCACGTGACGTGAATAGATTATGATGGTAAACGACAACATTAAACATGATGACTACGACACGGAAGTCGTGTACAGCATCATTTACGTCCAACTCGTAACGCTATGCTGATTTGAAAGTGACATATCAACCTTTCTCATTCGTGCTTCGCATACCATCGATTCCCACTGCACGTGGTATCTGCCAATTTAGTTTTCAAAAGTCTATTTCTACTAGTTCAGTGCCATCTGACTGGTGCACAGCTTTAGTTGTCCCTATGTTTAAGAGTAGTGATCGTTTGTCCGCCAATAATTACCGTCCCGTGTCGCTCACATCTATCTGCTGCTAAATATTATAATATATCATTGTCAAGCATATTTTCTTGGTACAGGAATATAAAAATTATTTTATCATTATCAGCATGGCTTTGGAGTTAAGCTTCGACTACAACACAGCTTATTGAAACTATCCATAAGTTTGCGACAGCTTTAGTTACGAGTGAACAAATTATTGTCGTCTGCATAGATTTCGCTAAGACCTTCGATGAGGTACCTCACGACAGATTACCGTATAAGCTTCGCTGTGCTTAACTCAGTCAGCTTCTACTTGATTGAATTTAAGCATACATAAATGGCAGAAAACAATTCTTGAAAATCGGGAACTCTATGTCTAGATCACTGGAAGTGTTTTCTTGCGTTCCACAAGGCTCGGCTCTTGGTCCCTTTTTGTTTCTAATATATGTTGACAGTATGGCAGATATAGCGAAACCTCAAGTAAAGCTCAAACTGTTTGCTGATGATTGTTTAGTCTACAAACGAGTGCCTGGTAGGAAGGACCATTGAAGTATTGCCGAATGTCTGACGCAATTACACTCATCGTTTGAAGCTTCGGGAATGGAAATCAATTATGTAAATCTACCAATACCCACAATTGTAGGGGGAAATATTAATTCCACGTGAATACTGTATCGGGAATGTCACCTTGTTGACAGTTAATGCGTTTAAAAACATAGGCCTCACCATAACGTTTAACCTGAAGTGGCACACACATATTGATAATGTTCGCTCCAGGGCTTCACAGAAGTTGTACTTCGTAGGGAAAAAAACTGCAGAATGCAAGTGAGGACGTAAAACTTCTTTGTTTTAAAATTTTTATACGGCCGATACTGGAATATACCAATATTGTCTGGAGTCCTCATCAAAACTTGCTGGTAAATAAACTTGAACGAATACAACAGCTTGCAACTCGCTTTATACGCTCGAGATATGAGCAGAAAGACTCAGTCACAAAAATGCTACAACTGTGTGATCTGGGGACGCTACGCAAGCGCAGACGTAAAAAAAGAATAAAGTTTCTCTTTTAATTGTTGGAAGGTGAGTTTAAAATATACAGAAATGACTATGTACAACAACCTAGTAAGCGAAGCGAGAGGGCGACCCACACATGAGTACTTATGTTGCGTGAACGAAGAATGCGTCAGTTATGCTTTTTTCGCCGATGTCATCAAAGATTGGAATAGGTTACTGAGTAACATAGTCTATGCGGGTGATGATATATTGTGCACTTACTTGACTTACATTTTTATAATTTATTGTAAAAAACTATTGCGATTGTTATCTGTTGCATTCCGAAATAGGGTTTGTGCGTTTTTTGGAATGCAGAGCTTTCATGAGTTTGTATATATGTACACCTGACTTATTATTGCGAAATCGATAGTTATGTGCCTACTATAATTAAACGGAGTGTCGTACCTTTCTTGCAATGGCCCTGAAAAGAGGGTCGACAGCATCTCTAAATAAATAAATGAATTAGGAGCTTTCGCTTTCAAACTCAGCGACTTCAACAACCGCGTCCTTGTAGATACGGCAGTGGAGAATTGATAGATTTCTTTTGCATGAAGATAGGTAATCCGGCTCTTTTTGAACAGATATGAATGCACAACAAAGAACACTGCAGTTTCTTTAGCATGTAAACTACAAACGATGAGTACTCAGCAGCAAATAAAACATATTTTACCAGTTTATTCATTCGTTGTAACATTCCGATGGCTGTGATGATAAAACTGCGAACCAGGTGCACACATAGAGCTGATCCGCAGTTACCCGCACGCATTCATGAACCACATTCAGAAAAGGCGCGAATACCAGCCGGATTTGCTTTGCAGTTGACTGGCGGTAATTCGCCCCAATGAAGCAATGGCGTCGGAAAACACAAAATTGGCCTGAGCGTCAGCTTCTCCGCAATGCATGGTTGCTGATGGCGCTGGTGGCGTCGGAACACAGTTGCGCTACTCTTCTCTCGTAGGGAACATATACAGTTACTCTAGGCGACGCGTGCTCATTGCTCCATCTTGCAGGTAATGCTGAAAATACAATCCCCCCCCCCTCAGATGCCCACCAGCAGCGGTAAGTGGTACATATAAATAGCTTGCCGTTTGAACGTTGAAGGACGTGCTCCTCAGTGGTTAACGCCTCGCACACACGATTCAGAGGACCCAAGCGTGCTACTGCGTGCCGGAGTCTTTTTCTGTATTTTACAGCGAAAGCTCTTATGAAATCACAACTCGGGTCACGTGCAGTTGCATGTTGTCCGCCACCGCTATCCGTAACCAAATCGCGCGAAATTAGAAAAAACTTGCACAAATCTCACATTTGGGCTTGAACCCGGGTCCGATTGGTGCCAGCCCAATATTATACCACTGAGTTACGCCGGTGCTTGTAATTCGTTGTCAAATTTACCTTAGGCAGGCATGACCTAGCACCAATTGCACAGTGGGGCTTGAACCCGGGTCCGCTGAGCACCAGCCCAGTAGTCTACCACTGAGCTACTCCGGTGCTTGTGAATTGTGAAACTTGCCTGAGGCAGGCTTGATGTCGGGAAAGCAATCACGTTAATACGACTTTAAAGCGTTCTACAACAGCGAAAGAACACACACTCACCACACAATGCAATTAGCGTAACGAGTGGGCCGTCCAATGCTCCAACCCATTACAAATGCTTGTTATTGTTTCTCTATTAACTGTGACGCATACCCACCTCAGCCATAATTCCTTATCGCAGTCAGCCACCACATGGACAGTTGGCCAAAAATTCCTAGCTAGTGTTTAGCGGGTACCAAGCTTCTCAGAAAAATGACAAAGAAGAGCATAGCGAATGGCAGTCTCCTACCCAAAAGTTTAATATTATTGCCCTAGTGGTACCAAGCAAGTGTGCTTGCAGTACTTACTCAATGAGTGTTTTGAAAAAGCTGTGAAAGGTCGCTCTTCTAGTTTTCGCTGTGACAGTGCTGCGCCTACACTCTAAGCCAAAACGGAGCAACAGGGGTATAGGGGTTGCTCCTTTCAGGGAGCAATTGCATTGCCACTCCCATTACTCTCCTAAAAGGAGTAACTGCAGAGGGAGGAACCGTTGCTCTCCTTTCAGTTCCTCCTTCGGGGGATGAACAGTTACTCCCTCCAGTTCCTCCCTGCAGACCAACAGTTACTCCCACCAGTTGCTCCCTGCCGACCAACCATTACTCCCACCAGTTGCTCTTCTAAGAGCAACAGTTACTCTTTACCGTTCCTCCCACGTGTTCGCAGTTACTCTCTGAAAACCAACTGCACATGCTTCCAGTTACTCCTTGGGGAAATGAGTATTTATCTCGAGTATGCTTGTCACACGCTTAACACATGGCGAGAGCTCCTTGGAAGAGCACTGCTTGGGTGCTTCTAACACAAAAAGTGGACAATATTGAAAGGAAAATAAATTCTTTATTGTTCTTTTTATGAGGCGACGTTTGACCACACGTAAAAGTAGACTTCGCCACACCACAGCCAGCACTAAACAAACACCATAATACATCAAAGGTTTTCTGCGTCATCCGTGGAAAAACAATCTTGAATTTCTAGCGTAGGGCAGTCTGTGTCATCATTAATGAGAGAAGTGCAACTTCTCGAATTCTGAAGAACTCAAGTTTCGCAGCTGGTGTTTCCATCAGGCTAGCGCAGCAGAACGTCACCGCAGGCATATGTGAAGCATCTCATTGCTGCAAGAAAAAAAAAATAGAAGTGTGAGGTTAAACATGCCAGAATCAATTCATAACAATGAGTCACACACACTGCAGCAGCGCTTACATTCTAGGATTTCTACTGCAAAACGAAATGTGAAAAAAAGGAAGGTTCGGCCAAACGTTACTTGGCAAGCCATATAAATGCTGATGTGGTAGACGCTCTTCACATGATGTCTCAGACAGCAATATTCTGGAAGAAAATGTGCAGCACCTCAACAAGGCATATTTGTAGTAGCTAAAGATACCCTTAGGTACAGTTAACTTGTTTCCTATACACAGCTGAGTGACATTTCTATGAGCCCATTCACCAATGGGCATTCTAAATGAGGTCATGTGTCTGGCAAATAACACGTACTGTCCGCTCATGTTAAAATACTTATTTAGCTCGTGCACATGGTTGCTCTTGATTCTACTGTTCTATCATACGCTGCTGCGTCTTGAAGTGTGCAATACCTGTAGGCACAAACCAAGCATGCAAAGCCTGCTTGAAAGCAACCATTTGCAGAGGCTACATGATAATCTTCAGTATATTTCTTTGTACCTGACACAAACGGCTGGACAAAACTATAGACAAATAAATGTAGACCGTGCTACCTTCAAAAAATGCTTTAAATTTAGAAAACTAGGGTGCATTTGTTCACTCAGTTGACGAGTCACAGCCACGAGATATGTAAACGAAACAATATATCTTAAGGCATGCACAGATATTCTGATTCTTTGTTTGACAGTGTCACAGATAGCTTGCCAATACATATATATTTGAGAGCAACCAGATGTGACGCTTTTATTAGTTCAACGTCTTGTTGGTTCACAGCCAAACAGGTTACTGCTTGTTAGACAAATTGGAATAAGCACACCATGGTTTCCAAAAAAAAAAGCATTATTAGAAGTTAGCTCCCGGTGTGAATGTCTGCCTATTTATTTTGTACTGCCTTCTACATGTGCCACAAAGACATTTGTTGAGGATGTGCTACCAGTCAAGCCAAGATCGCATACTTGGTTAATGTGATGGAAATACAAACATTAGAAACACTGCCACCTCTAGTAAGAGCGTAACACTTCAGTATCTTGGACTAGCAAAGAGATGCACAAGAAAGTTAAGCCCACTCTTGCGGAACTTTGAACGCGAATATTTCAGAGTGGGGGAGGTCAACATGCTGTGGCACTTTTAAACCCACGAAACATCTGCAGAAAACAGGGTAAAGGCAAGTCAAGAAACACTGTTATGAAGGCCTCTGCATGGACAGCTTTGTGAATCTAGGCCCAAGTGTTATGCTTTGTGCAAGCCAAAATCCATGTAAATAGGGAAAGCATACTTTTAGGAGTACCAGCGTAAAGAAATCTTGGCAGTTGGCTTTTTAGTACAAACAGCAATCCCTGCAATGAAAACATAAACATTTTATCTTAACGGTAACAGTGTGAGCACACACACGGGCCAGCGGAGCCATGTCGAATTGTAAGTGCCAGTGTAACCATGTGGCATAATGAACTATTCTCTGGCCAACACATGCACAGTTTGCCCCTAAAAAGCGATGCTTTCATATACGTAGTACAAAAAGTCTGCACTTACCAAAATTCACTTGCTTTCTGTACTTTAGCATCGTTGGGAGCACCTTTATCTGCAGTATAACCAAATTTGTGTCATATCACTGAAAAAAAAGTAAAAGACATGCATCAAATATTGTTTCATTTGGTAGCAGTGAAGTCAGGTTAAGAACAGCCAAGTGGGAATCAGCCTTATTATGTGCATGCGGCAAATCCCAAACGGCGTTATTGAGGTTGTCGAAATTTTCGTCGGTTGGTATTAACGTCGATATGTGACTTAACGGCATGCCAAGTTTTCACAGCGCATAAAGATTTCATGATGCAGAATAATGACAGCGCTAACGAGAACATACAGCATTTATGATTGTCTTTTACAATATTCAGTTTTGCTAAGGTTTTGCATCACTAAAGAAATCTAAAAGATTTGTGTCATTCCTCCTCCAATTGTTCTGTCAATATGTAAACTGCTCGCTTGATGGTGCGCTTATAAAATAGTACGTTCAGCGCAGAGGTGAAGCAAGTGACGCAGTGATGTGGGCAGATTTTTTTTTTAGGCGTGCGGGGAGGGGGGGGGGGGTCCGCTTATCTGAATAGGCCAGACAAGCGAATATGGTCGTCAATATGGGCTCCCTACGCCCGGCCTAAAAAAATTCTGTGCGCAACCGCCTGGCTATGCCAGTGAAGTGATGCGACAATGATTTGTTCACTTACTGATTTAGATACACTTTACATCTCTAAAAAATGCGGCCCAAGGCCCCAACACTCAGCCGTTAACATTACACAAAGCGAATGGTAGAAAAGTGCCAGTATGAATGCAGCTACAACCCCGCCCCAATGTTTTTTCAAGCGAGGTAGTGTTCCGTAAATGAACTTTTAACTGCAAAAGTACACTGGCACTGCAGTGGTGACAGGGGAAGCAAGAGGGTATGCAGGCGGTAATAGAGGTAATTTAGTCCGATACGGCTAGCAATGGATACGGTGAATAAGAGCAAATCATTTCTCTTTCAATAGCACAACCACTCAACAATGTATTGTAAGAGCATTAAATGTTGCTGGAAATGCCACTCACCTGCACGCTGATGCATGCTCAGTCCTTTGTCCGACGAGCGAACAGGCTTGCAGATAGCTGAAGACGTGTTTACGATGTGTTTGTTCCACCCAGCAGCAAAATCCACAACTACTTCGCGCTCCATAAAGATAAATATACACTAACCTTCATCACGAATAAGTAGAAACGCAAATCTGCGACACACACACACGATCAAAACATAGGTCACAAGCCCGCACGTCCATGTGCTCGCCAACCACAGACCATATGAAAATGAGTAAGTAGTGCGAACGCGAACCTAGTTGCGCCGAAAAAAAAAAAAACGTCGAGCAGTGGCAGCACAGGCGTCAGCGCAATAATTTCAGTGTGTTCTCCTAATACAATTATAAAAAAACTGAGGAACACTAAAACTCATAAATAAATATAAAAAGTTGAGTGTAATTTTTATTTAGTGCTAGTCAACATAAACACTGAATAAAAATTACTTTGTAACTTACATCGTTTGCTACACTAGCGCCACAATTGTCGTGCGGGCGCAGATGGCGCAGATTTGTCATTCTGCCCTCAAAGTACACGGTGAAGCGTGCTACTAAGTGTATGGCTGATGAGAAGCGCGTCTGGGTCCGCTTTTTTTTTTTCTTCTCCGATATATCTGGGCGGGGGGGGGGGGGGGGGGCTCCTTATGCACGTGTTTCGGTGCTTGATCGACTTTGACGCCCTTACTTCGCGGATGAACGGCGTGTCTAGGCTTTTTTTATCGTTGTTTTGCACGTGTTTCGGCGTTCGGTCCGCTTTGACGTGCCAACTCTCCATCCTGCTGCTGCGTGTGTTAGGTATTTGCCGTACTGTATTCTCAGGCCTTCTGTGTTCAGCCAGCGCTGCTATCTTATTATCTACGGATGCTAAAATAAATCACTGTTTTGGTTTGGTGAAGTTTGGCACACAGAACAAACAATAATCTGGCCCATGAATATCAATGTGGGCGGCATGCATATTTGTGTGCGGTGTCCTGCCGGGGAGTAACCGTTGCGTGACGAGAGCATTTACTGCGGTTCCTCCTTCCGTTGCTCCCTTACAAACTTAAGATGAATACAGTTGCTCCCCCATTCTCGAACAAGTCGGCCATCTTGTTCCGCTTGGTCTTTTCGGAGAGTAACAGTCGGTCTGAAGGAGTAAATCGACGTATGTAACTGCGCGGTAGTAAACACGGACGACAAGAAGATACAAGAACTGCGCTTGTCCTTGTATCTTCTTGTCGTCCGTGTTTACTACCGCGCAGTTACATACGTCGATCATGAATCACCAACTCGCCCAATCGTCCACCTTGAAGGAGTAAAAACAGCCGTTGCTCCCATTTTGGCCATTTTTGGCTTAGAGTTTACCGTGTACCGTGCAGGCCTGGCGTTTTCTTTTTCTTCCTTGCATTTTCATATATATAAATACGTATACACATTGGATCAGTGAGGGTGATGCCGGCGGCAAAATTCAGCCGACAGTGTCTATATACCTGCTATTGCAATAAAAGCAAAGTTCCGCGTGTGGGTGGTGGCTGAAGCTTCTACGGATGCCTAATTTTTGCTCTGGGGTTGGGTGCTCAACATCTACAAAAACTTGCCCGTAACACGGTTTTACATTTACAACAAGGCCTTATGAGAAACAGCGACGAAAGCAATGGAACTACTCCGTGCGTTCGAACAGACAAGCCCCTCCGACATTATGCGAGCTAATGCATTGCCACTTGTTCTCAAGCTTTCATTCAGCCGTATCGGTGCTCGTTGGATACACTCGATCAAGTTGACACTTGTAAACGACGAAAGTTATCGTATCCTAAACATGTGTTGGCTTCACTCGACCGTCGTGGAAGGGCACTTCGCTCGAACGTTCTGTATTTATTACGTACAGAAACAGCAATGCGGCAATCGTTGACTTCATAAGGAACAAGCAGCAATTTAGACGCTGCATTTGTAATAAAAACAAAGCAGATGTTGACGAGCTGCACCTCACATCAGGACTTTGTTAAGCAAGTCTGCGTGAAGCTCCCTATGACATTGACAATTCTAAGCTTAACAATTCACGCCACGTAGACAGCTTTATGGTTCGTTCTCGCAGTAGGAGGTCATCAGTTCATCACGTGTCTCCACGGTGACGCTCGTCAAAACTTGTCGCTTAGGAAACCATCATACACACACGCTTCCCACCCGGTTTTGGGGTGGTGTCAGCCATTGACAGGGTACATGCCGACGCCCGCAAGTTTTGATGGTCACCGTTGTCGCCAACTTCTTCTATCGCCTTTTTGACTCTCAACTTGACCGGCTCAACGGGTTCAACGTTCCTGCCATCAGTGTTCTGGGGGTTGCAGGTTGTTTCCATGCACGCGGCGTTAACTAGCACTGCAACGACCATCAAAAAAGTATAATTAAACGAGCTTTATAAATGTGAATTTCGGTCAGTGGAACCTGACGCCATGAATGCTGTGGTTTCTTTGATGCGCGCCAATATTCGCTAGCACTGCGTCACCGGCTGCTCGCCGTAACAAAGCATGACAGGCTGTTGCGTTCTACATTGTTTCAACATCAGTCAGAAAGAATCGAGTGAGAATATTTGGCTTCCAGCTGAGCCCTAAGCGGAAGAAACATTCATTTGCCCAATTCAAGCGAGAACGGTGGGTGTTGGCAGTGTCGTCATATATGTATGCATGATTAGTGCTGCGTTTTGCAATGTTGTCGGTACTAAAGTTGCATAGAGACGTTATTTGTACGTTATACGATTGACGTAGTACAGGCTCCCACGGATCGATTATGAGAGATTACGATTACAGAGCATAAAAAATAAACTGCATTTCGCGTAACTAATGAAGTTACGCGGAATGCATTTCGGCGTAACACAGAAATGCATTAGTTCGGAGTGAAGTGTGAGAATCCACGGGTAGTAGGAGCCCAGAGAGACCGCGCAAACTAAGATTGTATTTCTGCGGAAGCTGCGACTCAGCTAGCAAAAAAGTGATACAAAACTGCTCTGAAGTGGATTGGTCAATTCAAAACGAACGTCTCCGAACATTCGTTAACGGGTGCTTAAAATCGGATCATCCGACTGCAGCGGTCATGCATCTCTCCCCCTTCTCCTTGTGTCCGTCCTGGAGATAATATAAATAGGTTCCACAATCCTTCTTCTAATAAGTCACAAAAATCTGTTCTTCTAAACACGTATTCGACGACCACCGTAAGACCCGAAAGGTAGGGACAGAAACTTTCTACAAGCCAGATTTCATTGTTACTTTTTTTTCTTATTATGGGTCTCCCCACTCACCTTGTTTCCTATTTCCATGTTTCTGCCCTGCCGCGGTGGCGTAGTGGCTAAGGTACTCGGCTGCTCGCCCGTAGTTTGCGGGATCGAATCCCGGCTGCGGCGGCTGCATTTTCGATGGAGGCGGAAATGCTGTAGGCCCGCGTGCTGAGATTTGGGTTCACGTTTAAGAACCCCAGGTGGTCTAAATTTCCGAAGCCCTACACTACGGCATCTCTCATGATCATATGCGGGTTTTGGGACGTTCAACCACACATATCAATAAATCAAATCTTTTCCTATGTTTCTATAGTTTTCTCATTTCCTTTACTCGAATATGCGCTCTCTTTCTGATACATATTTGGGGTAGGAGAATGAGTAACTTCCGGTTGGGGATTCGCACTTAAATAATGCACATTTGCAAGAACTTAAATGATGCGAGAGGCACAAACAAGCACAGCGATAAATCAAAAGTGCAATTACAAGAATGACCATGAAAAGCACGCAAGTGTTGTGGGGCCTTTTTTCATAGCAGGAAAAGGAGAGCAGATTATCCTGGATATGCGCATACTTGAGTGGGCTCACGTGTAGAATATTGTACAAAAGCGATACGATTAGAGCAGCAAGGGAGAATGAAGCTACTGTAAGCTCACTGGCTACGGAGATTTATCTCAAATATTCGTACACAGGTGTAATCTTCACACACATTAAATGCGCTAAAGCGACAATTACCGAAAAATTGTGTTGCATAAGCGCTGTGTCCATAATCTACTCTAATTTGACATAACTTTTATTTATTTATGTATTACATACTGCCGGCCTCATATGGAGGCCTTAGGTAGGAGTGGGGCACAAATACACAAAACAAAACAAGCTCGAAGTATTGAATAGAACTGCACAAACAAAAAAGAAATACATGACTCAGTATTCTGCAAATCAACGGCGTTGGCAAAATATGCAAAAGCAACGAAAGGGAACCAATTGCACGGCAGTTAGTACTCGCATAGCACAAGGTACTCACAATAAGTATTTACATAGCAGAAAGCATTGCAGGTACTGACATTGTACTTACATAGCACAAAAAGTCAAAGGAAAAGCGAAAAATAGAAAAAGAAAGTTTCACCTTTTATTCGAACACAGCAAAGTGAAAGCGAATGCAAGTGAGTACATGACTTTACATGACGCTTCGAGCATACTGGCGATTGAAGAACTTCATTTCTGATTGCCTGCAGAAAAGAATCAAAGTTGGAACGTTCTACTGCATGAGCAGATAAGGCGTTCCACTCGACGATTGTCCGAGGAAAGTAAGAGTACGTAAAAGTGTTTGTTCTGCACTTCAGCTCGGCCACCTTTTTTGCGTGAAGAGACCGAGTAAAGCGGCTAATGGCAGGTTTTATGAATTCGGATGAATCAACTCGTAGCATTTTGTGATAGAACAAATAACATAATTTTAATTTGTCATGACAGCGCCTTGTTTCAAGTTTCTCTAGTCCTGCTTTCTGTAGGAGGTGGGACGGGGATGTTTTCCAACTATAACTCTTATAAATGAACCTAACAGATTTTTTTTAATACTTTCCAGCTTTAGTTTAGTAGGGGCTGTCCAGGGATCCTAGGCTGCCGCTGCATACTCCAATATGGGCCTAATAAACGTCCTGAAGGCTAATAGTTTTATTTCCGTTGTTGAGTGACCGAGCGTGCACCGAAGATATCCCAAATGTCAGTAGGCTTTTTTAGCAATAAACTTTACATTTTCATTCCAGCGCAAATCGGAGGTTATCATTACTCCTAAATACTTATAGCTTTGCATTAGGCTTAAAGGTTGATCATTGATGAAGTAGGTAAATTCAAGTGGTTTATTCTTCCGGGTTATTGTCGTTGCTACCGTTTTTTTTTTACTATTGACTGTCATCTGCCATGTACAACACAAGTTTGCAATTGCTCTTAATGCTTGATTTAGCAGGACCTGATCATTAGGGCTCAATACTTCCCGGTATATTACGCAGTCGTCTGCGAATAGCCGAACTGGGACGCTTATGCTCTGAACGATATCACTATTATATAGCAGGAAAAATAGAGGCCCGAGAGCGGAGCTCTGTGGAACACCAGATGCCACCGGAGCTGAAGTAGAAGCTGTGCCATCAATGACTACACATTGCCGCCGTGACGAGAGGTACACAGCAATCCAGACCAAAAGGCGATCATTTTTGAGAATAAGCTTCAGTTTTACTTTCAGCTTGCAATTTCATACCCGGTCAAAGGCTTTTTCGAAGTCTAGAAATGTTATATCTACATGATTATGTCTGTCTAATGCTAAAGCCAGGTCATGTATTGATAAGACTAGCTCGGTTACTGTGGACATCCCTTTACAAAATCCATGTTGCCGGTGGTCGATCAAATTTTTGCTCTCTACAAAGGAAGATATGTGCTTAAATATAATATGTTCAAGCAGCTTTACAAAAGTACATAAAATCGACATAGGACTGTATGAAGAAGGTGATGATTGGTCGCCTGATTTAGGTATGGGGGTAATATTAGCAAATCTCCAGTCATCTAGAAGTTGCGCACGAATCAGTGATTTGCTATATAGCAGAGTTAAATACTTCGCGCACAATTCAGCACATCGCACAAGAGAAGCGTTCGGTATTTTATCAATACCAGGAAATTTTTTGTGTCTAATTTAAGAAGCAACATCAGGACCCCCTCCTCACTAAACAATATGTCGTCAACCTGCAGTATTTCTTCGAGATGCGAAGTTTTTTGAGCACTGCCATTATCCTGAGTGAAAACAGAACAGAAATATGTGTTAAGTACTTGAGCTATTTCAAGTTCGTCGTCGAATACTGTGTCACCGGCGGACAGACGCGGCAGAGAGTTTTGTTGCGGTGACAAGTGTCGCCAGAACTTATCAGAGGATGAGAGAAGGAAGTTCTTTAGTGTCACTTTTTGAAAGTGCACTTTTTCTTTTTTGATACCGTTTCCTAGCATAGTGCGTAGCTCAGTAATCTTTTCAGCGTTAGCGTTTGTTGGATGACGTTTGTGCCTAGTTCTCGCCTTTTTAAGCTTACGCCCCATTCGAACGAGGCCCCTCGTCAACTAGTGGTTACAGCTGTGACTACCTTTTGTTTTTTTGGCACGAACTGCGCATTGCACCGAAAACTTCATGACAAAACTGAGTATTGAAGCAAAATACAGACATGCATGTAGTAGTTCTCTGAGAACAAGCTTACATATTTTGGAATGGAAACCTAGCTATGTAAAACATTAGGCAAAAGAACAATGACAACGGTACTTAAGTGAGAAATGCCTCAATGTATGCCTGAACCACACAAACAATGTCCGTAAAGCGTATGTCATAACTTTTCATAGAAGAAATCTTCCACAGCTTGACATCAGGTAGATGGTTAGTGAGCACAGATATCATCACCTCTTTAGCAACCTTTGCGGATGACGTCGCGTAAATACCTCCTAATGAATGGCGCATAGCATCTACAATAAGTTAAAAAGCGCACAGATAATTGGCCAAAACAGCTTACCAGGGCGCTTCGCAGGGTGATTTGTCAACGTCGCCAACACAAACGGACACTCCAAGAATTCTACAAATGCTTGAGGCTATTATTATAGACACCACAGCTTATTCCCCCAAGAAAAATACAAAAGACTAGAATCTCTTGGCATCTATATTTGTTCGTACAAAAAACAACAAATAACCTAATCAATAAAAATGTCACAATTTGGTTGCTGTAGCGCTTGTTTGTAAACATATAGGGTAACTACAAGCTGCGAAAAATACAAGAGAGGAAAAATTTGTTATTATCATCATTACCTAATAGATGACTACGAGAAGAGGCAAAACTATATTACACTGTGAGACGACAGAGAGTGAGCAAATTATAGTTAACCAGGCGTGAGTGACGTGTTAGAAAATTTTTCGATTCTGCATCTGGTGCCCGGTTTAAGGACAAAGGAGGAGGTCAACAGAGAACAACATTCAACGAGCGCGTCAAGACAGTCAAGGCGAAGTGTCATCACAACTCTGAGAAATAAACACCGACCTCCTCCTCTTAAAAAGAACCTTTATTATCATGACCTGGAATTTTCGCACTAGAAAAGCGCATCCAGGCTCTCGTCGTATGGAAACCTGTGCGAGGAACGTTGTTAGCAAGGTTGACGTATTCACAAATTTCTTTTGTATGGTCAGCGCTGGTGTGTGTCGTCGCTTTCTTTGTGGATCGTTTTATGTTTGCGCTGTAAAAGTATATATCCCCCATTCGCCTAACTTTCGACATTACTTGCATTCGATCGGAACCATCAGTTGTACATGCAGTGATGTCTTTTTCGCAGCTGCATCTGTTGTCCTAAAAATCAGGACACAAACACAAAATAACGCAAAACATAATATGCCTGTTGGGCACTACCGCGCATGCTCAATTGATGAGCTTATTTCACATTCCAGAAGCCGAAGGAGGAGCGCGAATGGATACAATTTGAACGATTAAGATCTTGGGAGGAATTAGGTTGTATAGTTATTGCTGTCAGTAAATTACATAAAGTTTTGGAAGCCCTTGATATTGCTGAAGCAATGTTAACACCTCAGGCATTTATCATTGTGCGCGTTACTTTTTTATCGCAGTGACCAATGGCGGGCGGAGCATCGACTTGAAATTCTAGTTCGAGGCGGTTCATGCATGTTCATGCATGACCATGCATGCATTGACCAAAGGACGCCAATCTGCTGCTTGGCGGAAGAAACGGGCCTTAAAAATTTCTATTATAGCGGTATTTGAAGTTGTAGTTACAATCGTATTGAAGTCGACTTTTATTATCCGAATAGCTGAAGGCTAAAAATATATATTCGCAAAAACACAAGCTATAAATAAGATGGTGCTTGTAACAGTGTTTAAATGTCCATCTCATAGCCGGGTTTTTCGTCTTGATTAACTCCTTCCTGAAGTTAACTTTTTACATTTGGCATGCAGTCAGTTTAGGCGATATGCCTCCTAATAAGGTGGATTGCATCTCTTTTGTGCTATCTGGGTACAGGCGAGCCTTGTGTAATACGTACATAGACTACCTGAAAGCTTCCTTCAAAGGGCGCTTTGGAAACCGTCGAAAGACACTGCAAAGTTTGCTATTTGTTTGCCAAAGCTCGCCTCCGAAGGCCCATTTGAGTATGAGCAGCCGGCATCCAATTTTCACCCGAGCGTTATCACAGCTCATATCCTTACACTAAAAGGTGAATGGGAGATCTGGAACACTAAATGGCAAGCCTTACAAGAGGACAAATTTCTCGCTTTACGACGGACGCTTTAGCTTATTGCAATAAGCCCTCTTCCCGAACATTCACACACTGGTCAAGATAAAGGCAACGTTTCCAGTCAGTACAGCTGCTTCAGAACGCACCTTCTCGGCGTTCAAAAACTTTAAATGAATTTGAGGAACCGGAAAGCTCAGCAGCGGCTTGGTGCTCTGGCTTAAAGTCCATTCACCGGATACAAGTCACTATTGACGAAGTTATAGCTGTCTTTAAGCCGAATCAACAATGCATAAAAATTTTTGCGTAGATCGCCATCTTTGGCCAGGCTTTTTAAAACTGCGAATCATTTCTTAGCGGTCTTGGTCACCCTGAGTCAGTCAGTCAGTCGGTCGGTCGGTCGGTCGGTCGGTCGGTCGGTCGGTCGGTCGGTCAGTCGGTCGGTCGGTCAGTCGCTCGGTCGGTCGGTCGGTCGGTCGGTCCGTCGGTCCGTCGGTCCGTCGGTCCGTCGGTCGGTCGGTCGGTCGGTCGGTCGATCGGTCGGTCGGTCGGTCGGTCGGTCGGTCAGTCAGTCAGTCAGTCAGTCAGTCAGTCTGTCTGTCTGTCTGTCTGTCTGTCTGTCTGTCTGTCTGTCTGTCTGTCTGTCTGTCTGTCTGTCTGTCTGTCTGTCTGTCTGTCTGTCTGTCTACCAAGCCGCCCACGACTTTTAGGTCTCCTCGCCGTTTCGATAATGGTATCGACAAAAAAAAGATTGATATGGCACAACATGACTGTATGAAGAGCATAAGTTACCTGTTATAACATGAAAATCATGACATGTATGCCAATAATGTCATGATTTACATTCCGGGGTCTTGCTGCTCTTGTGGAGGTTTTGTTCACAGGACATGTTGCAAATATTGCATGGTATGACATGACTGCATGGCAAACACAAGTGACAGACCCTAATGTGGAACTCATGATAAGCATCTCATGTAAGTCATGACTACACGCCACGCTCATGATGCGCTCGCGGTCGTTTCGCTAGCTTTGCATATACCAAATTTGGCATTACGAGACAAGAATAGATGGCGAAAGTATACGACTGGTGCAAACATGATAATCTTGAGATGAGTGTCATGTAACAATATGACTACATGCCATGATCATCATGCGCTCGTGGCTGTTTCGCTAACTTTTCATATACCAATGTTGGTACTACGTGATATAATCGTACGACGAAGGTAAATGACACGCTCAAACATGATGAACATGACATGCGTGTCATGTAAAAACATGATTACATGCCACAGTCATAATGCGCTCGCGGCCGTTTCGCTAGCTTTAGATATACCAAATCTAGCGTTTCGTGACGTGCATGGACCACGAAGGTAAATGACATGTCCAAACATGATAATTATGGCATCCGTGTCATTTAAAGCATGACTACATGCAACGCTCATAGCGCGCTCGCGGCCAATTTCTTAGCTCGACATGTACCAAATATGGTATCACGTTAACCTGAATCGAAGACAAAGGTAAATGACACGTCCACACATAATAATAATGATATGCGTGTCGTGTGAAACGTGACTGCATTTTACGCTCATAGCGTGCTCGCTGCTGTTTGGCTTGTTCCACATATACCAAATTTGATATTACGTGACGAGAAACATGATAATCATCACGTGGAAGTCATGAACAGCATAGTTCACGTCCACCTCGTTACGTTGTGTTGATTATAAAGTGACATGTCAACCTTCCTCATTCGTGCTTTGTATGTCATCGATTCCCACTCTACGTGGCATCTGCCAATTTTTGTTCTTTACAATATGGTGAAAGCGTTGAAAACGCCATTCTTCAAAATTCCTTGCTAAAATGATTGTTAACGTCCTGCCTGTTTTCTGGCAGGTAAGCATCTGTGTTTTAGTTTTTTGTTGTCCAATAAGATTGTTTTCTCTAATCTGTGTGTTCTTTGTTTGAAAATTACTGTCATAAGTTCCGTTCATTCACTCAGGTCTAATCTGAGACAGAGTATGAGAAGTTAAGCACGGAAAGCGTCTGATAATCTTTTTCTTTCTTTTTTTTGACTCATACGCGTAAGTGAACGACCGGTTTCCTTGCATTCCCCCCCCCCCCCCGTTTATTTTTCTTTCTGTCGCTCGTTTTCCCGTTACTGACTCTCCATGTGCCTTCTTGGTCGAGATTACTTAATAAAAATGCATTATTTCTTTCGCACACGTGCTATCTTTACTGCAGTGTTGAAACTTCCTTTCTCCATCGCTGATTCACTCATCTCTTGGTCTGCATTCCTCTTTCTTTTCGTTTTCTTCTAATAATTAGCCACGTTCTATATTCCCGAGCAACTTTCTTTGCATCGTCTACGAAAATACTTTTTTGGAAGAATGAGGCCCACCCCCACCCCCTCCCGAAAAAAATCCTTGCTACGTGCATGCCCTCAGGGGCTTCGCCCTTAAGAGAGGGCTGATCACTGCAAAGGGTCCAGCATCTTTGGAACAAGGCAAGCTAACTTGCGTTAGCGTGCGTGACAGTGGGGGGGGGGGGGGGGGGCATTTGTCCGTGAGAATACCAACGCATTTGGTAATGCGACTCGTTTCTGTGGAAACCGAGCTTATTGAAGTAATATAAATTGACATAATAATATTGTAGTTACCGCTGCTCAACTTGTGCTATCGACCAATAAATGTTCTTCAGCTCAAGGTAAAACAAGCAGAAAAAGTAGAACTCAACGCGTCCGCCAACTCAAAACAAAATGGTTTCTTGCTACATTACTTTTCTAGGAGGCCAAATTTCTCTCCTTTTCTTAGTTCTCCCACCCCGCCATGGGGAACATGCTGTTGAAAAGAAATTTTATGGCATCCTCGCAATGGTGGCGCCAAGCCTGAAAAAAAGATGGGAGCTGGCTGGCCTTTCCTAGCATACAATGCCCAAGAGTTTGAGTAGGGCCACCTAAGCCTGGAAAAATCCACTTGAACTAACCAAAGCCAAACCGAGGCTATCGCTCTCTCTCTCGCCATTTATCCTCCCCGTTTCTTACACTTTCTGTACCTCTTTCATTTATTTCTCTTTGCTTTCTTTCTCTTTGTCTCTCAGCTTTAGTAACACCACATTATATGGTTCTCATAAAAGCTTGTTCTGCTAGCGTGCCTGATTAGCTGAGTGCTGACGACAATCGGTTTCGTAGAATAGCCTCCCAGGCTTTCATCATGACTCACCAAGAAACAATATGTCCTTTTATTGATTTATTTCTGCTCATACTTTCTTCTTAGCGCGACCATGTGTCGCATGGGGACGTCATCTGTCGGCGCAGTTTTGCGAACGCCAACGCACCATAATCAAGTTTATGTCCAATTCCGATGGCAGAGAGAGGTCAACTTTTTCTGATCTGAGTACATCAATGAAATTCCAGTGGTGGATTGATTGGCAGCGTGAATTCTGTGTTCCAATGGCAGACTGAGCACAACCGCAAATTATTGATTGCTCCATGGAGCAATAGTTCTTGCTTCGGCGAAATCGGCACAATTCATCGGAAGTTGGCGGGACGCATTTTCTCCGCCTCCCTTTCAACCCGTCCCGGCGGAATGTTTGTGCTCGTGACAAGCCATGGACGGGTAGGAAAATGCTATGCTCCCCCTCGTTAGATTTCTGCGTACTAACTGATCCCATCGAGGGGCAGGTGTTCCCACTCGCATCTACGCGCTCCGTTCGCGATCCGGCCGATCTGCATATGGAATTCAATGTTGGGCAGCTCCACTGCTGCAACAAGGGCACACCAATTTCATCATCTTCTTAAGCATATTGCTACGTAGCTGACATATCAGCGGTCAGAAGACGACAACGAGGAAGTGGGCTGTCGGTTGTGCCTGCTGTCTTCAATATTAGTCGACGCCATACGCATCACTTTGAATATGGATTTTAAATAGACACGCCTCGTGTCATTTTTACGTAAAATCTTTGTGGTGGAGGTGCGGGGTACTTCCCCGTCTCAATCACGAAGCGCCGCAACGGCCGCATCATCATAGGTCCAACCATGTCACAGGTTGAACAACCATCGTCTTCACCACCTGCCCCTTCCGTGACTTCTACATACGTCGTTCTACCTCCTGCTCGTGATCCAGGTGTATTTTCCGGTCAGGATGGCGTTGACGTCGACAAATGGATCAACCGGTACGAACGGGTCAGCGCAATCTATAGGTGGGAATTGACTCTCATGCTTGCCAATGTGCTTTTTTACCTCGATGGCCCATCGCGCGTGTGGTTCGAGACGCACGAAGCAGAGATTACAAACTGGGACTCCTTTAAAGAGAAGATCCGCAACCTTTTTGGCGACACCGTTGGGCGGCAGATCGCAGCGCGGAATCAACTGGCGGCTCGTGCACAGACGTCGACGGAGTCGTACGTCACGTACATTCACGACGTCATCGCCTTATGCCGCCAGATTGACGAGCACATGAGTGAGTCTGAGAAAGTGGCCCATGTGGTGAAAGGCATAGCAGACGACGCATTTAATCTTCTAGTTTACAACAACGTTGCTACCATCGACGCCATCATTAATGAGTGCCGGCGGTTCGAAGAAGCCAAGAGCCGCCGTATTACTCAGCGATTCACCCGGCTGCCCAGCATGGCCGCAACCTCATTGTGTGAAGCCGCCCGCCAGTCCTCCACGTATGACAACGTCACACGCATTGTTCGTCGGGAAATCGAAGCCGCCTGTCCGGCTCCTCTTCAGCCACCCGTTTTCGCAACGCACGCCTCTGACCAACAACAGCCGTAAGTGGCGTTAATACAAGCTCTGGTGAGGCAGGAGTTTACGAACCTCGGCCTTCCATCAGCATGTCCCTTGACTCGCCCTATAGTTCCGTCTTACTCCCGAGGACACGCTCGCCGTTCACCTCCAACAATGCTCTTCCGTAACCCTTCGGAATGATGAACACCCGACGACCGGCCTATTTGTTTTTCCTGCCACCAGCCTGGGCACGTTTCTCGCTATTGCCGCCGCCGTTGGTCAAACCAACCACGTCAGACTTTCTCTACCTCGGTGCTCGTGCATCCGACGACCCCTCGACGTTCAGTCGCCGCACCCTTTAATTTTTATTTGTCGTCATCTTACGAGCCTTCAACTGACGCCCCTTTGCCCGGTCGCCGCTACCCTGATGCCCCTTCGTCCTGTCGCCGCAGCTCTCGCTCCCCGTCGCCGCTACGTCGCATATCCCGCTCTCCGCCACCTCGGCGCTTTTCCTCGCTCAGCTTCTCTGGACGACCGCAGCAGAAAAACTAGATATTGCAGCTTATAGAGGTGAAGCTGCAATCCCGATGACGGCCAAAAATCCTCTACAGACGCTTCCCACGCACCATAGCCTGCTTGAAGTACAAATAGACCAAGCTCCTGTGACCGCCCTCATTGACACAGGTGCGCACCTGTCTATTATGAGCGCTTTTCTGCGCTGCCGCTTACAAAAGATTATGACGCCATCTACGACGCAGGCAATCCGTGTTGCCGATGGCGGTACTGTACCAGTAATCGGAATGTGCACTGCTCGTGTCAGCATTGCCGGTCGTCACGCCGTGGTCCTTGTTGCCGTGCTAGCCTGCTGCCCTCATGACCTCATACTTGGCATTGATTTCCTTTCGGCACACTCGGCCTTAATTGATTGTTCGTCTGGTACCCTCAGCCTTGATCTACCAATCTTTGCCGACTACTCTGCATAGCCCACCAGCCGCTTGAGCCCGACCACTTTCGTTCGCCTGCCACCTCGAGCCGTCACGTACGTGTCTTTGTCATCGACCCCTGCGGTTCCTGACGGTGATGATATCGTTACGCCAATTACTGACGTTCGGCTGACGCGCAGTGTTACTGTGCCCTATACCTTCGTGACCATAGCCGATAACTGTGTGTTACTTCCGCTCCTTAACTTTGGTTTCACCCCTCAAGTGTTGCCCTGCCAGATGTCTCTAGCCCAGCTAACTGCCCTAACAGAGGACGATGTCAGCGTTGTCGCTGTATCTGTTCTTGATCGAAGCGCAATCTCACGGTCGCCCAGCTGAGACGATGGTATTTTTCGAAACATGATTGGATCGGAGCTGTCGCCTCACCAGGCCGAAGCTCTCTGCCAAGTTTTGGCCTCATACAGTGACATTTTCGACACCGACGATCGTTCCTTGGGCCAGACTAAAATTGTCACTCACCGAATCAACACTGGTGACTCTGCGCCCATTCACCGTTGGACGTAGCGCGTGTCAGCATCCGAGCGAGAAGTGATTCAGAAAGAAGTGGCCAAAATGCTTACAAAAAACGTAATCGAACCAGAAAAGAGCCCTCGGGCATCTCCCGTAGTATTAGTAAGAAAGAAAGACAGCTCATGGCGTTTCTGCGTTGATTAGCGCCACCTCAACAAACTTACCAAAAAAGACGTGTACCCTCTACCACGCATTGACGATGCCCTTGATTGCCTCTATGGCGCCACCTTCTTTTCATCTCTCGACCTCTTATCTGGCTACATGCTAATTGCTGTAGATGACATGGACTGAAAAACAACCGCCTTCGTTACTCTTGACGGTCTTTACCAATTCAAGGTCATGCCATTCGGGCTCTGCAACGCTTCAGCGACCTTCGAGAGAATGATGGACACGCTCCTACAAGGATTTAAATGGTCGACATGTTTGTGTTACCTGGACGACATGATCATTTTCTAACCTACCTTTGCAACACACCTTGAACGCCTTTCGATCATTCAATCCATATTTCGACGGGCCGGCCTGCAGCTCAATTTCTCCAAGTGCCACTTCGGTCTTCGTCAGATTACCGTATTGGGTCACCTTGTTGACGCTGCCGGCTAACGGACGGCAGCGTATCAACTTTCAGGATAAGGGCCTTCGCTGCTGCATAGCTGAGTGCGCCAGTTCCTCTGTCGCGCCAGCAGCACATGTCATGGTATGAATCACTGCGCACGTTGCTGGGCTCTACCTGGCAACCAGATGGTGCCGCTGCCGCAGGAGCATGCCCTGCACGCTCGCCACCTGCTTGCTCTGTCACTCTCATTGTCGCGCACATAACGCGATTTAGCTGCCTCATGTAGCGACAGATAATGACCTCAGGCTTGAGCATCATTATTATTATTAATATTTGATGGACACTCTCCGCTGAATTTTGCCGCCGAGCGTCGGTGTCACTCACCATATATGTCTGCGCATATATATATATATATATATATATATATATATATATATATATATATATATATATATATATATATATATATATTATTTATTTATGAGAATGCAAAAGAGGAACGTAGTCGAGGAAAAGACTGGCGCGCGGAATCAAACGAGGGACCTCTGGTTCGTGAACATGAGGCGTTAACCACTATGCCACCGAGAACCACCTCTTTCACGTTCAAATGGCGAGCTCTTTATATCTACCACTTACCACTCTTGGCGGGCAACTCGGGGGGAACTGTCTTGTTTTCAGCATTACCAGCAACATGACGCAATGAGCACGCGTCGTCACATCGTCAAGACGCGGAGGCGCGCGCTCTCATCTCCCACGCGTTCCTCACCCTGCGGAGAGGTGAAAGATGGACGCTCGCTCACGCACCCTTATCTTGCGGTGGGTAGGATCGTACGTCTTGGCTGGCCTTGGGCTTTCACTGAAACAATCCTTTTGTTGTTACTGGGCGCACAAAGCTCACTTCACTCGTTGCAGAGCCTCCGTTTCCGAAAAGGGCGCGCTTTGCAGACGCAGCGAAGTAACAACTGAGACGCCTATTCGCGTTCAACTGTAGCTGTGAGCACGTTTCTTGCGTCATTTGTACGTGATAAACGCGGGCCACGTTTCTACTGCTTTCCATTCTGCGTGTGACCTCCTAATTTGTTGTTTTCGCGTTCATTGCTTCGCCTTTGTGGGAAAGGTGTTTTGCTTTTTATTGCTTAACTCCCCGATATTTTTTATGTGCCCAGAATGAAGTTCTAATGTACAGCCACCCATTTTTAAACCTAAAAGCGGGAGTGTCTGCTGCCAGGTCAGCAAGCGCCTGTTCCGTGCACCCTGCTGGTGTCCGGTTCCTGGAACAGCCTAGCAGATGACAGCTGCAGAGTGCTGTTTGTTACCGGCCTCCACGCATCGTCGTTCATTTCGCCGCTGTGCTCTGTTAAACGCCACTTATTGAGTACACAATCAACGCTCGCGCATTCGGGTTTAAAAAATGGAAGCTGAACGTGTGCGCTCCGCCATTGTTTTCGCACCTGCAAGACGATAGTTGGCTTGTTTGCTTGTTTCGCTCAAAACTCCCCCCCCCCCCCCCAATGAAACAATGAAAGGGCATCGTCCAAACCCTGTCCAACGATTTACGTCGAGGAGGAATCACCACCTTTGAACTGCGGAACAGTATGGAAAAGTTGCGCAGTAAATATGATAGCTGGGCAAGTTTTTATGAATTATTTACGAATTTTCGTAGTGCCTACAAGAGACAGGAAGACGCCAAAAGAAGGTACCAGCCTCCTTGTGTTTGTGCCTCTTTTCTGCTTGTCCTCATTTTTCATGCACGCAATGAAAGTTCGTAATATAGAATTGAAGGTTGCGCCAGGTGATGATGCATGCTTGCTGAAATGAAGCGCATATACACCATTTATGCATCACCTGTGAGTGTGGTCTGCAACATGTGTCGATCCTGTGTGCCGTAGGTGCTGATTCTGCCTCGCACTTCCTAGGAGAGAGCGACGAGCACAGTCAGCGGAATTTTAGCTGCGGCACGTGCGCCCTTGTAGGTTATTCCGGTGAGTGTACAAGTGCGCCATTTTTTCGCATGCTTCGTGTACAGAAACGCTTCTATATAAAAAGCTGCTCTTTGACTGGGTCAATGCAAGATTTTCTAATTATATCTCTAACTTAACCTAGGCGTTCTGTTAAACATTTCGCCTCAATTATTCCACTAATTTATGGAGATATCACTTTTTTCCCGATTTCCTCTTGAGAACCTGCACAGTGAAAATATTCATAGTACCTTCCGTAAACTTGAAATTCACAAACTATGCTGCTTTACTGGGGATCGGGTCCATGGTCGTAAAATAAGGCATAGCGTACAAGATACCAAATGTAGGATAAAAAACTCAAGCATTGTCGAGGAATGCAATGTTTAATTCAGGTTGAATTCATTGTTTTGCGTTCTGCCTTAATTTCATACTCGCAAAGTACTTGGGATTAGCTGGTGCGTCTTTCTGTATGTGTATTTCTGCTGTTTTATATCTTGACCTAGTCTCACTTGCGAATAACGTGTTTAATTGTTTCTCCAGTTTTTGTTTTGTTAGCAGGAACTCACGCTTTCATAATTATAATATTGTGACGGTGCTTTCTACGTGAAGATGCAAGCAGGTGCAGAAACGTAATTATGCCCAAATTAGTTATTGATTTATATATTACGTGGGACATTGAGTCCCAAAAACAACATATGATTATGAGAGACGTTGCAGTGGTGCAAGCTGAAAATTTTCTTCATCTGGAGTTCTCTGACGTGCACTGATATCATGCAGTACACAGGTCTCTACCATTTTGCCCTCATCGAATTGCGACCGCAGCAGCCGGGATCCAACCCGGGACCTTCAGGTCAACAGCTGAGCCCCCTAGGCATTGAGTCACCCAGGCGGACTGTACAAATTAATGACTCACAAACATTTATCGGCCTTTTCTGAAGCTATGAAGTAACGTGGAATGAAGCCCTACCGATTGTGATAAAGTTCAAAAGTTTTAAGAAACTTTGTTATACGCAGATCTTTTAAATAATAATCCTTACTATCTTCCATTTCATTTCAGTCGAGACAGTATCTCAAAATACTTACTGGTTTGTCACTCAAATAGAACACATTATTCCTAATCACATGAAAAGTCGATGATCATTTCAAAACTAACTAGCACTTGTTGGCAGCCGTTAAATAGCGTGTGATTGATAGCGTGTGGTTAGATGGCGGCGCTTAGTTGATCATCTTACTCCTAAATTACATTTGAATAGAATAGTCCAGATATTTTTTTCGGCTTGAATGTCCGCATATAACTCTGAAGCAAGATGCGCGAGTTTTCTCAGGACAAAGATATTGCATTGAAACAACTATAGAGCCCTGTTTCCCTGACCACTCAGAGTGCCCACTTTCATTGCCACATACCACTATATCTTCTGGTCAGGGCTATATAAAAATCAGAATTGAACTAGTATTGCTACATCAATTAGTTTCGGAATCAAAAGGGACAAAAAACACCCAGCAGAATACAAGTGCTTTGATTGGCTCAGTGCTCAGGCTTGAAGCAGAGTGTTCAGCCTCCTCTTGATTACTTCGGAAGAAGGGGGCTTTCATGCTGATCGAAGAGGGCACATACAAACGTCTAATACTTTCTGTACAAATGCGCCTTCGTTAGTTCTGAACATTTGAGGTGGCTGGTTTCTTTCTTAAGTATATAAGAATAATTTCTTGCAAAAATAATGTGTTGATGTAGACTTTCTAAAAAAAGTTGTCCACAGACCTGAAGCCGAGTTCCCAAAACTTCTATTAAATGCATTTTTCTGATGATGAGCTGGCTGTGCTAATAATTTTGATTGGCCTAAATTCACTCAAACGAAGACGTTTCACATGCGACTTGTTTGCGCATGCGGTGCCTCTTCCTTCAAAAAAAATACATTTAGGTTTTTTTGTCGAATAAATTATATCAATAAATGTTCAGAGCTTGACGAGTCGCATGATAATTCATCATATGCGCAAGAGACAATGTGAAAGCGCAGTGAGCCGCCTTAGCACTTAATAGTAGTTTAGCGCTTAATGAAGCGTCAATACCAAATATACACGTGCTCAACTCCTTCAAGTACACTTCGTGGTATGCATGCACACATATGCGTGCCATACCTACTTCGAGTTAATCGTATTATCAAATAATTGACGTGATATACGTCTGATGAATTCAGGTCACCTCCTCAACTCTGCTATGGGTGACAAGGTCGACGCTTCAGACTGTGTCATTCGGCTGGGCAGATCACCGGGCCGAGGCTACGATGGAGACGTGGGAAGCAAGACTACGTTCCGTCTGATGCACGCCGACATGTGAGTTTCGCATTCGACACAACGGACGCTAACGCTCTGTTGCACTGTTTTATCCTGAATTTAGTTGCCACTAAAGTGAATGGAGTTCAGGTGCAGCAAATGCGTAGAAAAATGTTATGCTTCTTGTCATGAGAGTGCTAGCTCTAGCTCTATTCCCACAAACTGAGGGAACGAATTTGTCCCCGTGTTTCACTTTCAACTTCACCGGATTTTAATTGTAAGGTATTTTTCCTCGCAGTTGCGTTACGATGCATACCCACAGTGCCAATTTTTTTTCTCTCTCGGTGTCAATCAGCGAGGGCCGCCAGTGAGCGCGTGCATTAAGAGATTAGCTAAACATGACTCGCACCAACATCACTGCTCAGAGTGAGTCGGCCGTATTTGCGAACAGTGGTTAGCCCTTGTTTAGCGCTGTCTAAGGTTATACCAAAGGTTGTTAAAGACTGCGAACGTAGGAAAACCCTCAACCAACGTTCATGCGTGCACAATGCACTTCGTAGGAGTCAAGAGAAAAAGAGAGGAAATAACAGGACGCTAATTAACGTGGATGCTCTTGTGCTAGCCGGAAAACTGTCCACGTTGTTCAACCATACAATGCGGACTGGGCGCCATTACCACGTTTCGGCTGCGCAAAAGTTTTAAGCATGCAAGCGCTGCGAGACATGAGCGCGCAGGAAACAGCGTCGCGAAAAGCGGCAAGTGGAGGCCGATTCGTATTGATGAAGCCGAGTTTGGCTTGCTCTCTGTAATAGCCCACATGTTTCCAGATAAGGATAACTATAAGATATATCGACGTAACCTTGTCAATAGAAGAGGAGGTGGCGTGTTAATAGCGGTAAAAATATAGTGTCATATATTCACCTTGATACTAACCCTTTCAAAAAGATAATTTGGGCTACATGCATAACATCTTATGCTAAAACACCTATAGGATGATGGTATCGCCCACTGGAAGGGCATTCCTCCTTTCCCAAAGTTCTGCGTGATAACATAGAGTGAGCTATACAAAGTGTTCAGTTGATATAATATACCTTTATGGTGATTTTAATTACCCGCTCATTGATTGGTCTAGTATGTCTGTCTACCACATGTCGCATCTCATAAATTTTTTTCGAAGTAACTCTCGACTATAACTTGTGCCAAGTGTTTCAGCAATTCACCCGTTGTACCAACGTACTGGACCTGGTTTTCACTAAAGCACCTTAAACTTCTGGAGCAATTTCGTTCATAGAAGAATTTAGTGAACACAAGGTCCTTCCTCTCCATGTCAAATTGCTTGTAATGTTTACAGGCGCAGTAACTAAAACTATGGGCAATTATAACCATGGTGACTATAAACAACTTATAATAAAAGAATGATGACAACACCAGGGAACAACAAGCATCATCACAGAGAAAGGCACCACGAGATCGGCGCTCAAGCACCACCATCTTCCTCGTCCTGTGGCCATCACCAATCTTGTGCCTGTTCATTAGACTCGCCCAATAAACCTCTTTTTGTATTTGGTGGATAGTGCTGGGTAACCACATCACCTACGCCCTGGAACTCTGATCCCGCACTCTGCCATTGGCCATAGAAGTTTACGCTGCCCGACCGAGAGTACGTCTCGCGGCCGCTACTTACTCGGGCCCCGTTCACCAGCGAGACCCACCGATTGTTGCGGGCACTGAAGACCAGGATGTCAAGGACTGGCTGTCGTCCTACGAAAAAGTCAGTGGACCCAACAGGCGGGATCACGCTGCTAAGTTGGGCACTGTCAATTTTTATCTCACCAACGTGGTGAAGCTGTGGTAAACGTACCACGAAACGGAGTTCCCGAACTGGTCCGCCTTCAGGGAGGTGATATCTGCCGCTTTTGGTCGCCCTGCTTTACGGAAGCTACGCGCCGAACAACGTCGGCGCACACGGCTACAGGAGCCAGGTGAAACTTTCACCTCATTTATAGAAGATGTCATCGATCTCTACCCGCGCGTCGATGCCTCCATGAGCGAGAGTGCCGAGATACAGCACATTATGAAGGGCGTCGATGATGACGTTTTGCAGATGCTCCTCGCGAAGTCTCCTAGCACTGTGGACGAAGTGGTGACTTTGTGTGATAGCTACGATGTATTGAGGAGTCAACGAGCTCAGGCACGACGTTCATCCCAGACGATCCAAACAGTGACTGCACTGGACGTTATGGCTGACCAGACAAACCTTCTCGCACAACTGCAAGACTTCGTGTGTGAGGAAGTCGCTCGGCATATTTCTCTACTGCCTTTTGCTCAACGCCAGGAACTCTCGCAGCAGCACCTGCGGCGACACTCACCACAACTGGCTCCCATGCTACGACAAGTGGCTTAAGAGCAGATTTCTGAGGCTAAGCCGGTGCCCTTTCTGCAACACCCCATCACCGTGCCTCTTACACACATTGAGGCACTAATGCGGTGGCAGCTACACCAGCCCCCACCGTTCCACGGACTGCTGCATACCTCAGCCCGGACTCAGTCGTCCACCTCAGCCTCAACCGTCGTCCACCTCAGCCTCAACTCACCCGTCCGCCACATGGGCTGCTGCAATCGCCGCAAATGCCCTGAGAACGCGAGATAACCAGCCGATCGATTTGGCGTGTAGTTGTTCTGGTCATATCGCCGGATACTGCCGTCGTCGCGTGCCGAGATGCACAGACGCCCAAACATGGAGCAGCTTCATGGACCTTCCTCCAGTTCGTCTTGGAAATTCGGAAACTCAGTCAAGCACGTTTTCACGGGAATATCAGCGAACTGTGTCTGGTCGCTCACCTTCACCCCGTCGTCGCTCCATGTCACCCATGCGTTGTCGGCCAGCTCCTGAACACGAGGGAAACTAACCGCCGCAGTTTAGGAGACAATAACTGTGCTGTCGAAAGGCTCAAGTCTTCGAACATTGCCGTCGGATATTGTCGAAGTTTTTCTAGAAGGTACTCGAGCATAGGCTCTAGTTGATACTGGTGCTGCTCTTTCCGTAATAGATGCCATACTTTGCCGCAAACTCCGCAAAGTGATTACGCCTCTTGATATGATGTCCTTGCAAACAGTCAAAGGGGAAGCTGTTCGAGCTGTAGCCGCCAGTACTGTCCGACTAATCTTCGCGAAGCACCACTACACTCTTGAGTTTATTGTTCTCTCACCATGCTCACAAGACATCATACTTGGATGGGATTTTTTATTGCGTAACGACGCTGTTAATAGATGTGGAAGATCTAAACTTGGACTCTTCCCGTTTTACGGCCAACCAACCGACCACATTCGGCCCTCCGTACACAAACTCGTCGTCAAAGAAGGCACCTAAACTCCTCCGACAGCAGATGAGTTGCTCCCCGTCTTCTGTGACGGCATTAAAAACGAAGCTGCATTCTTCGAACCATCAAGCCTCGTTAGTCGAAAATACTTCTGCTTTATTCAACCCTCTACATGTTTGAATGAAACAGTGATCTCTGCCTTATCAATCCCCTTCTGTGTCTCATCGAACTGTTTCAAGGTGAATGGAGGCGGAAATGTTGTAGGCCCGTGTGCTCAGATTTGGGTGCACGTTAAAGAACCCCAGGTGGTCAAAATTTCCGAAGCCTTTCACTACGGCGTCTTTCATATTTGTATGGTGGTGTGTGGACGTTAAATCCCACATATCAATCAAATCAATTAATAAACGTGAATCTGTTGAACGCCTACATGTCATTCATAAATAACAAATTTTTACCATGCCGCGAGATTGTGTCGGGGACTACGACGCCATCAGTGGCCTTAACCCTTCCAATTGGCCACTTTTCGAGCTTTGCGATTCATCGACCACACTCTAAGCCAAAATTCGGCAAAGTTGGACTAACTGCAGTCGTTAAACCAATGGACGAACGGTTCGTCCAACAGGGACTAAATGTGTGACAATGCGTGTCTTGCGCAAACGCCCGGCAATGAATGGACCAACGGGGAGGGCAACTGCGCCGCGATCGCCTCCGGTCGATGCTGCACTGCAATGCTCGGCGTGATCGGCGATCATGAAAACAAGTTAAATAGCCTATACGCCACTGTTAAAGCGAAGCACTATGAAACGAATAGAAGATGTTATTAGAGGAAAGTAGTACAACACGCTGTCAGTGCACACAGCAAGTGCCCTCGCGTTTCCACCATGCCGGCACGGGCGAGCCGAAGCCAAGTGAAAGTCTCCGCAAACACGGGCAATGCCGAGAACTCGCTTTAATGTGCTGAATAAGTTCGAACTACGGTGAACACTGACAATGCTAATAAAGGTAAGCTGTTCATCAGCGGTCGTGTACCCACACAGCGATCACAAGTTCAAAGCGATATATAGAAAAAGTGGACTTCGTACGTCATCGGTATCAAGCGGGCTGCCGGTGTGAGTGCATTGCCGGCACAAGCGAAGGAAACGTCACGTACAGGTTCACAAAAATAGTAGCTCAGGCAAACTTCAGTCTTTTTATCTATGCGACAATCGTTATCAAAAATCCAACGTGTAGGCGATCGCGGATACGACTAATCGTGCGGCCAGCGGTACACAGGTTGTGCCTTACCAGCACGATGAAAGAACCGTGCCTGCGAACGGTCTCGTCGCTGTAAGTATACAGATAACTACATCACTCCGTAAGACACAGCGAACTTGAGGCACTTACCTATTGTTCATTTGTGACTATAAAATAACGACGACGAAAATTTCACGCTAGCCGCATGTTGCGATCGCCGGCGGTCGTTTAGCCGTACTCGTCGTAAGCCTAGCGACGCCGTCGGCAAACCGACACGGTATATGGCATCGGCGGGGCGCCTGCGGCTGCTTCGCCGGCTTTCCCGCACAAGCGCCGCTGCTATGTTTGTGTTTGCAGACTCGTGCGCCAGCACTGCGAACGCTGGTTCGGCCGACATGATCGAATACCAGCTGATAATTCGTATTTTCGGGCTGGAGGAATGTTGAAGATTAGATGGATTCATGTTAAAAGATCGATGCGCATCGGTGCTACGAATAAGCCCATGTAAATTTTCGCGTTACGGTGTCCATATTTATTGTTTTCTTAAGCCGAGTACAAGTCGCCCACTGGCACTAGATGGGAGGTCAAAATACTGTGCTATATATACCCGAGAGTCTGTTCTCTGTTGTACAGCGCGGGCAGTCAGTGTTTGCGGTGGTTTACTTTGAAATAATAGTGCGTATGTATGTAGGTGTGTGTGTGTGTTGCATGAATAACATACTATGATCTTCAGTGCTGATTAAATTGGAATAAACATAAAATATACTGCACAAACGCAGTGTCGCCATTTTTTTGCCATTGGTCCAGACGGTTCAACTGTTAGTCCCGCTGGAGCATTCTACTGGGGCCAACATTTAAACCAAGTGGAGTAAGTGCTTGGGGTAACAGTTCAGCCCTTGCAGTTACTCCCGCAGTTAGTCTAAAATTGGTTCAAAATCTGTGGCAGCGCATTTAGACCCCTAAAGGACCAATGGCATACCCCACTTTAGTCTTTTTCGGCTTAGAGTGCACCGACGGACTATCGTCATCTCAACCCTCTGCGCTTCTCCAGCTGCTCTACCAGTTCTGTGAATGCTTTGACGTTGCTCAACCTACCCTTGGCCGAACTTCCAATTTTTTTTCACTACATCGACACACGTTCCAACGTGCCAGTACGACAATGGATATACCGCCTTTCCGCAGCCGAATGTCACGTTATCACCGAACAGGTTGACGATGTGCTCAAGCGCGACGTTATCCGACCTTCCCAAAGTCCATGGCATCACTTGTCGTTCTTGTTAAGAAGAAGGATGGTGCAATTCACTTCTGCGTAGAATACAGGCGCTTAAATAAGATCACTCGCAAAGACCTGTACCCTTTGCCCAAGAATGATGACGCCCTTAATTGCTTACAAGGCACCGAGGTTTCTTCGTCTTTAGATATGCGTTCGTGGTATTGGCAGGTCCCCTTAGCAGATGTCGATCGTCCAAAAACAACCTTCATGACACTGGATGGGCTATATGAGTTCGATGTCATGCCCTTCGGCCTCTGCAATGCGCCGGTCACATTCGAGCACATGATGGACTCGGTTCTGCGGGGTTTTAAATGAAACATATGCCTCTGATACCTCGACTATATTGTCGTCTTTGCACCCGATTTCGCAACACACCTTGTACGCCTGAAAGATGCCCTCACGTGTCTCAAGAATGCTCAGCTACAATCGAATTTCAAGAAATGCCACTTCGCTGCTGGGGAGCTCACCATTCTCGGTCACGTCGTTTAAAAGAACGGCGTCCTTTCCGGCCCGGCTAGACTACGCGCTTTCGCTGAATTCCCCAAACCGACGACTGTAAAACAGTTAAGCAGCTTCATAAAATTATGCTCCTATTTTCGTCGGTTTGTGTGCAACTTTGCCTCCATATTGGCCCCTTTGACCCAACTTTTAAGCAGCGCCAATGACGTCTCGTCATGGTTTCCTGAGTGTGATCATGCATTTTCCAATCTTTGCCGTCTACTGACATCAGCGCCTATATTGCGCCTCTATGATCCCATGGCTGCAACTGATATCCATACAGGCGCTTGCGGTGTCGGTCTCGGTGCAGTTCTCGCTTAACGCAAGCCTGGATCCCCTGACTATGTCGTCGCCTACGCCAGCAGAACGCCTACCAAGGCTGCGGTTAACTGCAGTGTTACCGAAGAAGAGTGCTTAGACATACTTTGCGCGCTTGTGAAAATTCGTCGATACTTACTTGGCCGTACGTTTGAGGTGGTTACACACCATTATGGCTTATGTTGTCGTCGCTGAAGGATCCATCATGTCACCTTGCTCGTTGGGCTCTGCGAAATCAAGAGTCTGACATCCGTAACATGTACCGTTCCGGCCGCCAATATGCCTATGCTGATGCGCTCTCGCCATAACCTTTGTTAATTGATACTGCCTTCATATCCTTTATAGAACACATGCTGTCAGCTCTTGACATCGACACAATATCATCTGCACAACGCGACGATCCATGTATAAGTTCGCTTTTGAACGTTTTATCTGAGGTACCGACACATCTAACCACTCGAGCAATGTGACGCCAGGCTTCGTATTTCACCATTTGAGATGACCCCTTGTACCGGCACATTCGCTCACCAGACGGCTGGAAGTGGCTGCTCTTTATTGCACGAAAGCTGCGCTCTACAATCTGTGCATCATTTCACTCCGACCCGCAATGCACTAGCGCCGGTGTCTTCAAGACCTAGTAACGTTTACGGTAGCAGTACTACTGGCTTGGGATTTGTGCCTTTGCTCAACAGTTTATTCGCGGCTGCCACTAATGTCAGTGATGGAAGCAGCCACCACATCCAGGAGCAGCTCCATTACAGCCGTTTGCATGCCCCAACCACCCATTCGATCGCGTCGGAATTGACCTTTATGGACCACTGCCATTGACCATGGCAGGTAACTACTGGGCTATCTTGCTGTAGATGACCTGACACGGTACGTCGAAACCGCTGCTCTCCCTACGGTGACCGCTCAGCATGTCGCAGTTTTTGTTCTCAATTGTGTTGTGCTACGTCATGGCGCTCCTCGCGAACTTCTCAGTGACCGCGGCCATGTATTTCTGTCTGACGCAATTCAAGCATTTCTCAACCAGTGGAATGAGTACACCGGATGAGTACTGTTTACCACACTCAGACCTAGTAGTTGCGTTTGCGACCTACGCGTACAACACCGTTACCCAAGTCACCACAGGCTTTCCCTCATTCTTCCTTCCACACGGACGTCAACCATCGCACACAATCGACACTTTGCTGCCATAGCACCAGATGCATCGTAGTGCACGACCGTGTCCGAAACCGCCCATCACGCCGAAGAATGCTAATATAGCACTCTGAAACGCAGTTCCGAGAACACAGCGCGGTTTATTAATGCATCTCCGCCATTTTTTGTTTGTTTGTTTGTTTGTTTCCCTGGGATGATGGCTCATACCCACTCAAGGGGATTGGCCAAGAAAGTGTAGTGCAGTTTATCTGTGATCATTTTATCTATGTGTAATGAATTGGTATTATAATAGCACTAAAGTAAAAAACAACATAAAAAGAGCAAACAAGAAAAAAATAGAAAAGTCAAGTTGATCAATTTTGAGATTTGAGGTGTTATGATTATCACTCAGCTGCGTTTACTTCACTCTTCTTGGGGAGTAATAAATAATTTTTTGATTGAAGATCACAAAGGTATACGCTTGGTTGCCTGAATATAATCGCAAACGGCATTGAAAGCATCCCTGTGGCAATGTCCCAAAACTGAGGCACCAAAGCTTAGCGCCGCTTCTGCCGTCAATCTAACGCCTATTTTAAAAAATGGCCTAACTAGTAACCTTTTTCGAAGTATAGCGTAGCGGCGACAATACAAAAAATAATGATCTAGTGATTCCATTTCTCCGCAGAATACGCAGAGGGGTGATGTTGTCTCACCAGCTCTGTGTAGATACAGGTTTAGGGGGGGGGGGGGGGACACGACATCGAAACTTAGTAATTCAGACTTCGAGCTTTCTGGACTGGCTCCAGTGGAGTTGCCATGGAAACATGAGGTGGTTATATTCTGTCCAGGTAGTTACTTTTCCTATCGTATCAGTGGAGATTGCTGACTTTCGATATCTTAATGCCGTGATATATTCAACATCTGGCAGTATGGACAAAACTGGCCCATCAAGTGCGGCTCGTGCTAAGGAATCGGCCAATTCATTTAATCTTAATCCACAGTGTCCCGGAACCCATAGTAACGTCAGGATTCTCAACTGCGGGGTACTAATGTTTTGAATGTGCTTAGGATTCGAGAGTTCTCTGAAGCTATCAGAGCTGCACAAACTGAAAGAGAATCCGTCATTATGACTGCGCTGTTTTGATTTGATGGAAGTTATCAAATAGCTAAAATTATCGCCACGAGCTCCGCTTCAAAAACTGGAGTAAAATCAGGCAGTCTCACTGAAAAGGACCAGTCAAGCGAATCAGACGCAATGCCTACACCTGCCTTTTGATTATTTACGGAAACATCTGTGGCAATGATATTTTTAGTTTCTGCATGCTCCAAGTTTTTTAATAATATTGTCACAAAGACACAGGCACGTGTCTATAGTAGCCAGCCTACCTTGCGCCAATATGTTATTTAAAAATGTAAGAGATTGTAACTTGCCGTTTTGGGGGAATATATCATCATACACAATTATGACATGACGATTTGTGTCATTAGTCTCAATTACATTTCTAATGTTCACATTTATACTTTGTAGATTCTTTCGTACAAACATTATCTGAGGTTTGTGAAACTGTGGCCAATGAGCCAGAAAGAAGGCGTCTGGGTTTGCGATAAAAGCAAATTGAGACTTTCTTGCCGGTAAGCCATAAACTTTTAAAAATGCTTGTACGGTCAAAATTCGAAATCGACAAAGTAGTGTAGGCAGGCGCACTTCCTGGTACAGTACGTTGATAGCCACAAATCTAGGGAGTCTCAGACACATTCGCAGAGCTTTTCGCTCCAAGACAACTAGAGGTTTCGTTTTATAAGCAGGGCCACCCAAGAATAACATGCAGCCGAAGTCCATGATGGGGCGCATATACATCTTGTACAACGTTATGAAAGTGTGCCTCCGTAACCCATATTTCCGCTTACTTAGCCTGTGTAGTAAGCCTGAATTCGCCATTGTTCCAACTACCTCTTCTTCCCTTTCCTCAGCAGATTACCCGCTACTAGCTTATGTCGCAAGTGTGTCGTGCCAGAAGAAGAAGAGAAGTATGCCACAGATAGGCCCCCCTGCAGACAAGTGGCCGGGGGCACTTGAAGAAAAAAAATTATCAGACAGCGCTTGTCAGAATGGGTGCCGGCTTGATCCTTTCAATGCTGACTGTGTCTTCATGTCCATTATGCAGGATTGTAAAATGACGTTCAGAATGCTTGATGACTGGGAAAGTACCGTCATAGCGAGGCTGAAGAGCACGGTGAGGCGCATCGACACGAACAAAAATGTGTGAAGATGTCTGTAGGTTTGCCGGCAGAAAAACGTCGTTCTCAGTGAGCGCTGAAGTCGGTGATGCCGCAAGTTTTGCATGAAGATCCGCAGGCGCTGGACGAAAGAAGATGTATCCGAAACACTCTGCGTAGTAACGGGGCTGACGAGGTCACCAGGCAAACGGAGTGTGCAGCCATAAACCATCTCAGCTACAGAGCAGGCAAGTTCTGGCCGAAGTGTTGAACGCAGGCCGAGAAGCACGATGGCGAGCTGTGATACCCAATCTTCGGCGACAGGCTGCAAGGCGAGTGCTTCTTTTAGATGACGGTGGAGTCTCTCCACTAAGCTATTTGATGCAGGGTGATACGCAGTTGTGCGAATACGCACACAACCCAGTAGAGATGTGACAGAGGTCAAAAGCGCTGACTCAAACTGTTTGCCTCTATCAGTAGTCACCGCTGATGGTACACCGAAACGGCTAATCCAGGTAGCAAGAAAGGTACGAGCAACTGTTTCTGCCATCATGTCAGACATTGGAGCTTCTTCAGGCCACCTAGTGTACCTCTCAATACACGTAGGCAAATACGTTTTTCCCTGACATGGAGGTAATAGCCCGACAATGTCCAAATGAATGGTGTCGAAACGTGCATCAGAGAGAGGGAATTTTCCCCATGAAGGCTTGGTGTGCCGCTGCACCTTGATACGCTGACATGCTCTGCAAGTGCGAACGCAGTCACGAATGTTAGCGCGTGTGCGCGCCCAGACATAGCGTTCAGTGACCAGATGTTGCGTAGCTCTTACGCCTGAATGGCAAATGGAGTGGAGAGTGTCAAAAATGGCACGACGAAGCTGTGAAGGAACATAGATACGAGTGCAGTTGTGTGAAACATCGCACCAGAGCGTAACGTCGTCGTCGGGAAAGTTGACCTGTTCCAGTCAGAGAGAAGTAGAGGATTCGAGTCGTGGAAGCTCATCGTCTAATGCCCGTGCTTCCGCGAGCAAGGACAATGAAAGGTCGGTGGTGCCTGTCGTGGCATTGATGGTAATACGACTGAGAGCGTCCGCTGCACTGTTAAAGCTGCCTCTTACAAAACATATGTCTGTGGTGAATTCGGCAATGAAAGCAAGGTGTCGAAGTTCTCTAGGAGTGTGCGTTGCACTGCAAGAACGTAGAGCCGAAACAAGGGGCTTGTGGTCGGTAAGAACGGCAAATTGTCGCCCTTCAAAGAAGTGCTTCACCGCAAGGTAGGCCGCGAGGAGCTCCCGTCCGAAAGTACTATATCGGCGCTCAGTGTGGCGTAACTTGCGGCAAAAGAAGGAAATTCGAGCCCATGCATCATTAATCCATTGATGAAGAGCGGCCCCAACTGCTTCTGAAGAAGCGTCCACCATATGGGTAGTGGGAGCAGTTGTTGAAGGGTGGTGCAGGAGGGCGGCCTGGGCGAGCTTGGTCTTAGCGGCGACAAAAGCTTGATTCGCGACTGTGTTCCAGGGAAGTGCGGCCGACTCGGCTTGCAAAGTCGAGACTAGTGCTTCCAGAGGCTGCAGCAGTGTAGAGCATGTAGGAATAAATGGTGATAAAAATTGACGAGTCCGAGAAAACGTCGTAGACTGCGTATGGACGTTGTAGGCGGGACTCGAAGATAGCTTGAACCTTGTCTAGTAGAGGAGTGATGCCATCTTCAATGGTCTGATGTCCGAGGAATGCGATATCCGAGACCCCAAACTGACACTTTTCTACATTGATGACAAGGTCGTAATCACGAAGCCGAGTGAAAAGCTGACATATATGTGCCTTGTGCGTTTCAGCGTCATTGCTGGCAACGAGAAGATCGTCGATATAGGCAAAACAGAACGACAAGCCTCTTGTGGCTTTGTCTATAAAACGTTGAAATGTCTGAGCTGCGTATCTAAAACCGAAAGGCATTCGTAAATACTCATAGAGCCCGAATGGGGTAAATATTCAATCTTTGGGAATTTGAGAAGCCTCAATAGGGATCTGGTGATAAGCTTTCACCAGATCAGTCTTCGAGTATAGAGCTGTGCTGGTTAAAAAGCAGTACAGTCCTGAATATTGGGTAGAGGGTGTTGATATGGAACGGTGACTGCATTGAGAGCCCGATAACCACCACAGGGCCGCCAGTCATTGTTCTTCTTGGGAACCATGTGTAGCACCGACGACCACTAGCTTGATGACGGGCGAATGATTTGCAACTGCAACATATGCTCAAACTCGTTGCGAGTGATTCGGAGTTTATCAGGGCGAAGTCGGTGAGGGCAGCAGTGAAGCGGTGGGTCTGTGTTAACGATGCAGTGGGTCACAGTGTGCTTGGCGGTTTTATCCATGGGAGACTCTGTTGTATTATCCAGAAACTCGTTGAGCAGAGCTGTATATGGTGACGTGGGTGGTTTCACGAAAGTGGGGTTTAGGGCCGCAGCGGGTGACAGAAAACCATAGACCGATAAGCCGGTATAGCTATCCACCAGGCGTCAGCGGTTCATATCCACGAGCAGATGAAAATGCCTTAAGAAATCGGCGCCTAAGATTGCGTAGCGTACATCTGCTATCCAAAATAACCACTGCAGTTTCCTCTTAAGACCGAGATCAAGGGCCAGAGACTTCTCTCCGTAAGCTGCGATGACCGAAGAATTGATCGCTTGTAAAGGAGTTGACTTCTGTCGAAGACGCCTGTCAGTTTTGGACGCTGGGATTATGCTGACTTCTGCTCCAGTGTCAACCAGCAAGCGCAGACCCGTGGTTTTGTCAGTGATGTGGAAGAGGCGGCTTGATGTTTGCCCTTGATCGCCCGCCGCTGTCATTGACGATCGGCCGGAGCGTTTCCCATGCGCCATGAGCAAGGTGGCACACATCTGCGAGCCGCGGCACGAAAACGCCGGTGATAATAGCATGTGTTCTGCGGTGAAAAGCAGTGCTCGGGCTGGTGGAGGGCCCGTTGCGGAGCAGTCGACGTGAGAGATGGTCGATGTGGACGAGGCTGGTCATTTGTGTTGCGAATGCTCAGCCATTGCAGACGCAAGTTGGCGACTTCAGCTGCGGGATCTTTTTTTGTTTTTTGAAGGGAATCTGCTTCGGAAATCTGAGAGGTGTAGGCAGCGTTTATGACTGCCGAAGCAACGTCCATCATGTCATCGGCCATTTCCGCCAGCTCCGACAGTGGCTTATCCCGAGCTGGGACAAGAGCCTTTCGCATGGTAAGTGGAAAACGCTGTAGAAACAACTCACGTAGTATGGATGTTTCCGAAACGTCTGGCTGGTCCCCAAGCAGGGGCTGCAGGTGACGTAGAAACTGTGTGGGACGGCTCTTCGTTCCCAGAAGTTGCAGAATGCGCCGATGCTTAGGCGGAACGAGACGGTGAAGAAGAGCCTGTTTGACTGTCGTATATGGAGTGTCACCAGGCGGGCCCACGAGGATGTCGCGTATTTCGGCCATTGCCTGTGGCGGCAACGCTTCAACGAGGAGCTCATGCTTGCGAACGTCTGACGTGATGCGATGAATGCGGAACTTGTTCTCAACTTGAATGAACCATAAGGAGGGATCGGCAAGCCACAGCTGTGGTAGCGTCATGGTAGTAGTACCTCCAACAACACCCGAAGAGGGTACATGGCTGGGTGCAGTGGCAGCGGTAGCAGGGCTGAGGCTGTCGAGATGCTCACGCTGCTCATGGAAGGTCGCGTTCGTAGGCCGGGTCACCAATTATTATAGCACTCTGAAACGCGGTTCCGAAAACACAGCACGGTTTATTAATGCATCTCCGCCATTGTTCCAACTACATCTTCATCCCTCTCCTCAGCAGATTACCCACTACTAGCTTATGTCCCAAGTGTGTCGTGCCAGAAGAAGAAAAGTATGCCACACCGACAACTAGCAAAGCAGTTTACTACGACCGACCAGCAATGCCATAAAGATGTCCGGGATCGAGACCACCCTTTTGCCGCGAAGTTCGCACCTGGAACAGTTGTATGGCTGTATGTACCACCATGCGCACCTGGTTTGTCTACTAATCTACTTTCAAATTACCATGGTTCATAACGCGTGGTAGAGCGCACATCGCCCATCAATTACGCCATTGCACCACTTATGCCACTCGGAGACCATCATTGGCGTAAACACGATGTTGTTCACGTGAACCGCTCCAAGCCGTACTTAGAGCCGCTCGTTCCCACCTGTTAGATCACTAAGATGGCTTCATCTTTCTCGACGGGGGCAATTATAATGAAGGAATGATGACAACACCAGCGAACAACAAGCATCATCACAGAGAGAGGCACTAAGATATCGGCGCTCGAGCGTCACCACCTTCTTTGTCCTGTGGCTATAACCAATCTTCCGCCTGTCCGTTAGGCTCACTCAATAAAACTCTTTTCAAATGTAACACCGAATTAGAATTTTTAAATGCGAAGCGTTTTTTTGCGAACTTCAGCGATATTGCGAGTATCTATCTATCTATCTATCTATCTATCTATCTATCTATCTATCTATCTATCTATCTATCTATCTATCTATCTATCTATCTATCTATCTATCTATCTATCTATCTATCTATCTATCTATCTATCTATCTATCTATCTATCTATCTATCTATCTATGCACCTACGACTTTTAGCTCTCGTGGCCGTTTAGATAATGGTATTGATACCAAACTTGCTATGGCGTATTACGACCATGTGAAGAACATTTTGACTAGTAATAACATGACAGTCATGACATGAATACCATGAAAGTCATGATTTACAGTTCATAGGCCTGCATCTCTTGCGTTGGTTTCGTTCTCATAGCATGATGCAAAACTTGTATGGTATGACATGATTACATGGCGAACACAAGAGACACACCTTGCCTTGAAAAATCATGACTTGCATGTCATGTAGCAACATGACTACATACCAAGCTCATGATGCGCTCACAGGCGTTTCACGAGCGTCACATATACCAAATTTGTTATTACGTTACGTGAATGGACGATGAAGGTATGCGACTGGTGCAAACATGATAACCATGAGATGCGTGTCATGTATCAACATGGCTGCATGCCACGCTCATGATGCGCTGGCGGCCCTTTCGCTAGCTTCACTTATGCCAAATTTGGTATTACGCGTCGTGAATGAATGAAGAAAGTATATGACAGGTGCAAAAATGATTATCCTGACACGCGTGTCATGTAAGAACATGACAACATACCACGCTCATAGCGTGCTGTCGGTCGTTTAGCTAGCTCCACATATACTAATAGTGGTATGACGTGACGTGAATAGATTAAGAAGGTAAACGAAACATATTAACTTGATAATCATGACACAGAAGTTATGTACGGCATCATTTACTTGCACCTCATAATGTTGGGCTGATTTTAAAGTGAACTATTAACCTTTCTCATTCGTGTTTTGCATATCATCGGTTTCCATTGTACGTGGCATCTCCAAATTTTTATTAACATCGTTTTCAGCCGTCATTTGCTTCACAGAGCATAAACACCACCTGGATTCTTTTTCAACAAGAAATATTAGAGCTAGTTGAGCAGTTCTCATGTCTACTCTCTATATTCAAAATTAGGACTAACCATTGGTGTACAAAGCAGCTTCGAATATTACGGAACAAAGAGAAACATCCGTATAATACCGCAAAAGGCCATGTATCTGATTCCTACTGGGAAAATACAAGGCGCGCTTGCAAGAGTACTGCAATGATCTAGGCTCGGAAAAGAAAGAATATTATTTGCAGGATTTGCCCTCACTTATAAAAATAATCCTGAAAAATTCTGGCAAATAATCTCTCCTTACAATAAGTCCTTTATTCGCGTTACATTACGTGATGCTAAACAAACTCCGCCTTCTGATGAAGCTTGCGCACTTGCCTTAAATGCATATTTCACCTCAGTTATCACAAAAGAAAATTGTTCGAATGAGCTATTTGTGTATGATTAGTCCTTTATTTTCATGACTCCTACCGTCGTCACTGCAGACGGTATCATGAACATCATCACGAATCTTAAAATCTCTACTCCATCAGGCATGACAACAGTATACCTAAAATACTGAATAACAACACTGATATTTACAGTCGCTTCCTGTGTCTTATCTTCAACCAGTATATGTCTCCTGGTGAGTATTGATGGCAACGTAGTTCCCATATTCAAATCTGGTGGCAGGCACTCGCCGCGTATTTATCGACCCATTTCACTTATATGCACATTCTGCTAACTGCTTGAGCATATAGCATTTCTTATATATGATCACTTGAATCGAATAACTTCTTTTTTCCTAATCAGCATGGCTTCATACAGGCTAGTGATGTGATACTCAGTTGTTGGAATTCACCAGTGACCTTCACTCAATATGAATAGCAACGATCAAACAGGCCGCCTCTTTTTCGATTTCGCCAAAGCTTTTGGTACTGGCCCTCATTGTCACTTATTGTTTAAGTTTTATTCTCTCTGTATCGATTCAATAACACTGTCCTGGATACGCAACTTCTTGTCATCTCGTCAGCAATTTACGGTAGTTAACAGCCCTTCATCTAACATTAGTGATGTCAAGTCTGGTGTTCCCCGAAGCAGTGTACTGGGTCCATTGCTCTTGTTTATTATACAATAACCACTTGCCCGTTAAGCTTTTATCCTCAGTTAGGTTGTTCGCGGATGAGTTTCTCATCTACCGCAATAGTCAATTTATTGACGATCATTTCTCTATCAAAAATGACCTTAATCTAGCCTACAGGTGGTGCGAAAGCTGGCAGATGTCCCTTAACACCTCTAAATGAAAGTTAATCTCGTTCACTAAAAAGCGTACTAACTCATAATTTCGCTACACTATCTATAATACCGTTGTTTCAGCCACACTATCGTACAAATATCCCGGTGTTCACCTTTCATCAGACTTATATTGAAATACGCACACATAGAAAGTCTCCAGCTTTCTGGCTAACTGCGCAGAAACTTGTCCGACGCTCCTTCTAACCTACGCGCATTATAATATGTAACTTGTCTTTGTCGGTCACCGAAGCAAGGTTACCTAGTCCATACGTTGGAAGCCCTCCAGAGTAGGGTAGCGAGGTTCATAGCTGGTAATTTCGACTATCACTCAAGCATACCCCTAATAAACCAAGACCTTCCTATAATGCCACTGAATAAATGCTCCGTAACTGCCCTTTCATGTTTATTTTATAGGTACATCTACAGTAACAATTGCCACTTTTTGCTACTTCATGTCGTTTTGCGCACATCTCGACGCATTCACAATGCAGGTAGTTTCATGTGCAGTCATGTCCACACACTCGTACCTAACTCACATCACCTCAGGCCATAGAACATTAAAACAGCCTTCCAGATCAACTTGTATCCATCTCTAACTATGAATACTTTTGTGATAACCTTATTTCATTGCGTTTTATTTTGATAGCACTAATATGGTGTTGCAACCGGGGTTTGCGGCACCGGAGATCCGGGATCATGATGTCGAAACAGAAGGAGGTTGTACATCGTAGAGAGGGTTTATTTACATTATTTACATGGCACGGGCTCTCTGGCCCGAAGCTCCACATTGAAAACTCTACACTGAAAAAGGTTGTCTGTTGAGCAAGCTCCTTGAAGTGCACTCAGCAGCCCGCGAGGGCTGAATAAATACCGTCCCGTCTGCCCAGATCCCTATATTTGGTAATAGGTCCATACGGCACTGTCCAATAACATGTCCCGCAGCACACACGAGTGTCATTATGCCAGCACCGCCCAAATAAGCACACATACACAAAGACACAAACCGAACACGTGTATGGTCCCGGCGATGCTGCCTCCTTCAGCGACTATTGCTTGAGCGGGGTGAAACGAGTCTCATCTTGCCGCTCCCGCCGACCACCTATGCTTTGTCGAACGGCAGTTGTGGTCTAGGCGCCACCGAGTGGCCATTCCTGGACATCCGGTGCTGATTTGAGCGTCGGCGACTCATCAGTCAGAGACGCACAGCCTGATGGTCTGACGTCCATAATCGGTGGAAGCTCGGCATTGTGGCTTTTACCGGGGCACGAAGACGCCACGTGTCGCACCTTTGCGCGAGCCCGAACACAGCAGTGCTCCGTAAAAAAATTTCAGCCACGCCGCGCCCAGTACATGGAAACAGCAGGGCGTCTTGGCGCTGCTTCTTATCTCCACAAAATGACAAGGCGACTGCCTTTGTTCCTTTCTGGTGGCCGCGGCAAAAGGGTGGCCCGCCAAGCACAACAGTGGGTCCACCGGTGGGGAACTAGCGACCTGAGGGGTACCAGCCGTACAGGTGGCCCGAAGCGTAGTTGTTTGGTGGCGTCATCAAGGCCACTGCCAATGACGCAATACGGCCATCTTCAATCACCCATGCGCCTTTTCTCCCTGGGATTACACACACATACACACAAACACACACACGGGAGAGCACACTGCCCGCACTTGAGACACACCGAGTCCAAACATATTCTAAAACCAACCTTCATTAAGAATTTTATTCAAACACAAGGAAGCAATCGGATCATTTCTCTGAGTTTTCGCCGAAGCTCCCAATCCCAACACGAGAATAACATTCCCCTAAACAGTTTTTACAAAAATAAATAATCAATCAATGCTCTCTTCGTGGCAAACTTGTGTGCCAGCGTTAGTAATCTGCTGTAACTTACCAGGCTTCATACTCCTAAAATAAAGCCTTTTGCTTCACACTGTTTTTTAGTCCCCAAAATTTTGTGCCGCCAAAGCTAGTCGTCAGTTTCATTTGAGCCGACCAAGGGATAACTGTCATGCTGCACCTGTATTAGGAACATCCACACTACACGTCCGCAAATGCGTGTCATAGTGATCCTGCGTGAAATAACGACTAATTCTGACTTTTGATTGCCGTCATCATAGAAGCTACACATTAATTCTCGAAACAACAAACTCACTGATTTCATTACGTCCACACCGGACACATGCGAACAAAACAAAAATCAACAAAAAATATTGCATGAATCCTGAAAACACGTAAAGAATTTCCTTGCGTCTTTGCGCTCACTCAAAACCAGCTTCTAACGTCACCCCTATTCGACAAACGCTCCTAGGCGCGTTGTTATGCAACTGTACCGCGCTTATCTTTAAATCCAAAACATACACTGCTCAATAAATAAACAAAACCTAACACTTGTTATTTAAACGCTAGCTCCGGTATCAGAAATGCTCAAAAAATTTCCAAAATAAAAACCAACTTAAACTCCCAATTATAACTTCAAAACAAAAATCAAACAAATCCGCTAACGAGCCTTTCTAAACGCTCACCGCTGTCACTCAAGTTTGAGTCGAACGCGTGGCAGTCGCGTCCTGTGGGCCTTTCTTGGCAAATGGGGACTACAACAATCGCGGAAGCAATTCGCTTCGCCCCCGAACCCCACCAAGCCTTTCACTGGCGCACAGAGTGCTTCCCCTCGTTCAGCTGCGTTTTGAGTACCACTGACTTTGTACCCTCATGGCCCATCAAACCTGCGGTAGATTGAACATCGGGAAGTCGAGTGCCCCCTTACTTCCTTCTGCATTTTGGCCACACGCCCTTCCTTTTCGTCTCGTCCAGCTGCTCGAACACGTGCAAACCAATTTCGGCGTGGATGACAAAGACATAATTCTGCTCGCTACACCCCTTCCTTCTGTCTGCATGATCGCCCAGGGCACTTTTCTTTTTCTTCCGGCGGCTCGGACGCACGCAGAGCAACTCCGGCGCCGACGACAAAGGCCTCAATCGAATTACTACCGTTGAACATCTACTGCCTTTCTTCAAGCGCGTGCTCGTTGTCACTTTCCTGCCTTTACGATGCTTCTTCCGTCTACGCTTTTTCGTAAGGGGCCTCTCTGAGGCTGCTGCTCGCGCCTCTTGCTCCCTAGCACTCTCGCTGGTTTTGTTAGCTGTCTTGCCCACGCAGTCCTAATGATTTGCGCACAAATCGTCCTCTTACTCTCCAGACTGGCGGACAGCTTAACGCGTCTCGTAATACTGCAGCTGTTTTCTTATATAAGTGGTTATATCAGAAGAAAAGAAAAGAAAGGTGCCGACCCGTAACTGTCTCTCCTTACGAGGACACCTCAACAGGTCAGCAGAGGAATGGGATATTGGGAATAAAAGATATAGGAAAAAAGAAGGAGGGATAAAAAGAATAGAAGGAAAATAGACCGAGAAGAAGCCAGCCAACGAGAGAGAAAAAGAAGGAGATAGGAAAGTGGGGATCCGGTCGAAGCAGTCCAAGGGCGGGGTGCCACAATGCGAAAGCTGCGCGGCTTCAGGAGACCGCGGAGGGCGAACCAGTCGGCGGGAGCTACGCTGAAGTCTGAGATCGCGAGGGCACAACCGTCCAGCTTGAAATCCTGCGAGCGAAATCTGTTTTCTTCCGAAGGAGCTAGCTCGCACACCAGGGAGGTACTCACACCATCTCCTGAATTCATCCCGGTAATTTTGGTTAGCGCGTCAAAATCCTCTTGAACACCGCATGCAGGATCCACCATGATGATAATCTCTCGTGAATCCAGCCAAAATGCCTGGGAGCTCTGCACAAGTGCTCCATCCTGCGCTACCTCCTCAGAAATTTCTTGCATCGCCTTCCTGTATTGTTCTTTACTTATTTTCTGTTTCTCTATCCGTTCCTGATCTAATTATTACATATTCGCGAAGTGCTCAATATCGGCCGTGTTACTTTTTCTTTCGAGAATTACCTCACGAAGTTTAGATGCAGGCATATCATCCACGAATTCTAGGTCGAGATCTCGACACAGGTTTAGCAGGTTATCTCTCGTCAATCTCATTAGGTCCGTGGTGACTACTTCGCTTTGGCTCAGCTGTGAAAAAACACAAACCCACCAGCATTTCAATTCTGGGTCTGAAGAAATCGAAGCCTGGTAAATCCCACAGCGGAGACCGAAAGCATAAGCACACAAGTAGCACTGCGTGGCCAACCTCCATCTCTACACTTTTTCTATTTCTTTTTCACTCCTCTATTCTTCAAAATCCCAAAACATTCCCCTCAACGAACGCTTACAACTCCCGCAAACTCACGTACCTACTCGATTACCTAAGCTGTACTCAACCTACTTGCTCAGATAATCGAGTGTTGCTCTGTACTCAAATAACAACCGCAGGGCTTGGCAGTTGTTCGTTATACCTACCTCTTAACGGGTCTAGGCTCAATGACTTGATACATCTCAAGCAGAAAGCGGGGCGCTCGCTCGATTATGTGCGGTCGTGGTACGCTGCGTCAATCCCACCGAATTCCAGGGCTAGGGCTTTCGGCTGACCCCTGGTCCATGTCGCTATCAGTCGCTGAGTCTCATCCCACCGCTCCCACCAGTTGTTGCGACCGCGAATTGCGGCACCGGAGATCCGGGAACAAGATATTGAGGCAAGAGGAGGTTGTACTACGTAGAGAGGGTTTATTTAGATTATTTACATGACACGGGCTCGCTGGCCCGAAACTCTACATTGAAAGCTCTAGATTAAAAAAGGGTTGTCTGTTGAGCAAGCTCCGTGAACCACACTCAGCAGCCCGCGAGGGCTGCATAAATACAGTCTTATTTCCCCAGATCCCTAGATCGGGGAATAGGTCCATACGGCACTGTCCACATAAAAGTGTGGCAGCTTGGGCTAGTTGGTATGGCATGACGATAGTTATAGCGCGAGAACAAAACGACGACCCAAAGGCAAGAAGGACACGAATGACACGAGCACTCGTGTCCTTGGTGTCCTTCTTGTCTCTGTGTTGTCATTTTGTTCTCGCACTATAACTATCGGCACTGTCCACACACAGGTCTCATAATGCCGACACCGCCCCAACAAACACACATACACAAATACACAAACTGAACATGTGCATGGTCCCTGCGATGCTGCCTCCTTCAACGAATCTTGTTTGAGCGGGGTGAAACGAGTCTCATCTCGCCGCTCGGGCCAACCACTCATGCTTTGTCGAACGGCGGTCATGGCCTAGGCGCCACAGGGGGACTAGGCCTGCTCAACTAGTGCTGATTTGAGCGCCTGCGACTCATCAGTCAGAGACGCACAGCGCGATGGTCCGACGTCCGTAATCGGCGGAAGCTCAGCATTGTGACTTTTATCGGGTCACAAAGACGCTACGTGTCTAACCTTTGCGCGGACCCGAAGGACAGCGGTGATCCATAAAGTAATTTCAGCCACGCCGCCCCAAGCACATGGATACAGCAGGGCGTCTTGACGCTGCTCCTAATCTCCGTAAAATTACGCGGTGGCTGCCTTTTTTCCTTTCTTGCGGCCGCGGCAAAAGGGTGGCCCGCCAATCACAACAATGGACAATATCCGCTGTAATTTACCGCTGGCGTTACCGGCACTCACCATATATATATTCGTATCTACATCTAAGAAAACGGAGGAAATGAGAAAAAATCCTTAAAAGGGCTCCGGCGGGCTTAATAAAACGTTATCCTTCAATTCGCGAGTGTGAGGCAATAACGATGAGCCACCGTGGAGCACGTCCGTCAACGTTCAAACAGCAACCGATTTACCGTTCACCGCTGGCGATGGTCATCTCGGAAAGGAGGGGGGACTATCGTGCGTTCAGCATTACCAGCAAGACGGCGCATTGAGCGCGCGGTGGTTCGCGTCCTGGGGGTGGGGGGGGGGGGACTATCGCATTTTAAACATTACCAGCAATATGGCGGATTGAGTGCGCGGCGCCGCGCGTTCTCATCTCCCACGGGTTGCCCCTCATAGTAGAGAAGGTAGGTACTCCCTCACGCACCATTATCATCTGGTGCCGACGATCGTACGTCTTCGCTGTCGTTGGGCCTTCGCTAAAACCTTTCTGTTGTAGTTACCGGGCGCACAAAGGTCACTGAAATCGTCGCGCAGTTTTTGTTTGAGAAAAGGGCGCGCCTTTCAGCCACAGTGAAGTAACAACTGGGACGCTTATTCGCGTTCGTCTGTACCCGTGAGGACGTTTCGTGCGTCATTTGTGCGTGAGAAATGCGGGGAACGTTTTCATCTACTTGCCATTCGGCGCGTGACCTTCTAATTTGCTGCTATCGCGTTCATTACTTCGATTTCGCGGCAAAGCTGTGAATTTTTCTATAATATACCTTTGTTCCGCCTTGCTGGCTATCATTTGCTTTTTTTGTTTGTTTGTTTCCTTGTTTTTCTTTTACTTTTTGTCTATATTTTTGCAATGTACATACTGATGCCCCCCTTACTCAATTACTTTACTGCGCTTGTAAGGCATTTTGAAAAAAAATAGTGACAAAGACTCAGTATTACTTTGGCACCTATACGCCCCTCTCTCCTTATGACAAAATGAACGGCAAAGGAAACGAGCGATCTAAAAACAAAATTGCCGCATCAACACCTGACAAACATCAGCATTTCTTCATTTAGCCGCGTTCGTTCATCACTTCTTGATAACTCTGGCCTAAGGAACAGATCAAATGGATGAACCCTTCAACTTACATTGGCAGGCACGATCCAATTTGCAGTCGTGAAGCTGCTTTGAAGACAGGCTATTTAACCAGCCACTGGTGAAGTAGTTGTGCTGTTCTATTGATTTGTAGACGTCAATAATTCGGCCTGAGTAACAAGGTAAGTGCTGAAAATCAAGCAGTTTACGATGCCGCTGTGTCAAATTTCTGGGGGCTCTGCCCCACTAGTCTAGTTGCTAAGGTACTTGTCTGGTGACCCGCAGTTCGCGTCATCAAATCCCGGCTACGGCGGCTGCATTTTCGGTGGAGGCAAAAGTGCTGTAGGCCCGCGTGCTCAATTTTCGGTGCATGTTAAAGAACTCGAGGCAGCCGAATGTTTCGCAGCCCTCCAGTACGGTGTCTTTCATAATCATGTGGTGCTTCTGTGACGTTACACCCGACATAATGATCTATCAATTAAGTCAGTTGATTTATTTCTGGAGTTTAACGTCCCAAAACCGCCATATGCTTATAAGAGACGCCGTAGTGGAGGGCTCCGGAAATTTCGACAACCTGGGGTACTTTAACGTGCACCCAAATCTGAGCACACGGGCCTACAACATTTCCGCCTCCATTGGAAATGCAGCCACCGCAGCCGTGATTCGATCCCACGACCTGTGGGTCAGCAGCCGAGTACCTTAGCCACTAGACCATCGCGGCGGGGCGATCAATCAAATCGCATTTTCGGTATGGCACAGGTGTTCAAAGTTGTGTCTGTTTCGGGTCGAACAGTCTAGCATTCCACATCGTCGCACAACTGCACCTCTTCTTCATCGCGAAAACAGGCTTGCCCTTTCGGTTTTACATGCAATACATAGCATTTCAAAGCTGCCTTGTGCCAACCGGTGACAGCCAGGCTGCCATGGCCGCATTTTTAACGAAGATGAATATGCCTTAGGCCCATGTACTTACATTTGTGTCCACTTTGAATAACATCAGGTGGTCGAAATTTCCAGAGCCCTTTACAACGGCATCCTGAACATTTGTATTGTAGCTTAGGGACATTATACACCGAAATATTATAATAAGTTTGTACTACAAATTTGATTAATGCGTGAACTATTTTGCACGTTTTCATGCTGCTTTGTACACAATAGCTTTATTGTTTGCACATTCTCCACCTAGTAGGTGTTATATCCTAAGGCGGTGGACTCTATAGAGAAAATACTTACAACGCATAACTTTTTCCTGCAGGCTCCTCGAACTAGTCAAGGGTCCCACGCGAGAGAAGCGTCTGGCAAATGGCCCACTCGCATCTGACTACATCGTGGTGTTCGGCACGCCCAAGAAAGCCACGACCGCATCTCTGCGAACACGTTTTCAGAGCAGTAGGGCACCGTTCCTGTTGAGCCTGCGCAGAAGCACTGAGCACGCTGCAGCAAAGAGTATGGCGCAACATGCAAGCACCCTAGGGTGAGCTTGGCGTATTGCTTAGATTTAAACTCGGTAGCGCTAAAAAGCTCGTTTCGCAGGAGTTCCGGCGTAGACGTAGCCATGGGCGTCGTTGGTCGTGAGCCAGAAATCACCATCTTGTCCATGACCTAAGAAATGAAGGAAGATGAAAATAAAATAATATTAATAATAACTTCATTGACAAGAGATAATCGCACGCAGGCACTGTGAGTGGCAAGCAAGTGTCCTAACAAAAAGCCATGCTGCGGTTCGAAGCTAGTTCGGAAACACACACACACACACGCACGCACACACACACACGCCCACACACACACACGCCCCCACACACACACGCACAACACAAATGTCACGTAGTGGAATTGGTCTCTTTAACGCGCGTATTTTTGCGTGGCAGAAGCGTACTGTCACGCAAAACATCAAACTATGTGAATGGGTGTTTTAAAGGTTCAACCGCTACAAAGCGATCAATTATACGTTTGCGTGTTGCCTTATGGATGCTTAGTGGGCCCTTCGTTGATTCGCAGAACGAACTATTGTAACTTAGTGGGCACTTAGCAGTTGTACTTATAATGAACACGCTATGCAACCATGAAACGGCCAATGTTATGTACACAGTCTCAGTCGTTGAAGCATGCACCGAGAACAGAAGCGGGCTAGTAATTGCGAAGGTGATGGTGACGGGGCTCGACTACACTGTCTCGTTCTACTCTTGAATGCGCAGCTCAAGAGCCCTCCCATATTTTCGTGTGAGTGACCCTCGAGACATGTTCGAACGGTTATCAGTTTTATTGACTTTAGATTTTGAAACCCCATGTATGTAGTAAAAGCTATTCATTCAGCCGAGAAGGCGGAACTGCGGCAAGGAAAACGCTTTTTTTTCCTCAACTTCAGAAACCTAAATATATGTACTGCTAACTGTTAACTATTCAGCAGTAGGCATGTGCGATTTCCAAGCTCTCAATATCTTCCATGTTCGAAAAAAAAGTAGATAAATTTGTCTACAAACACTTTTGTCGTCTAGAAAATGGTATTCGCTCTTTCGCATGACAATGGCGGTGGATGCCTCGTGATAAATGGCTTTATTCCATGTTGTGTTAGCTTTCAATGCTTGCCTTTTCCTGCTATAAACATTGAAAAACTATGCGCTTATCGAAACAGTGCCATGATTTAGAAGGTGAAAGAGGTTTGTATGGTGCATGAGCAAAGGCATTACACCAAGCACTTGTCTTAGAGTAGCGTAAATGTGCATGCATACTACTCCTTTTTTGTGGTGGTGTGCAATGCTTTTTATACACCTGATGAATGAAGCTGTTATGTATACCTTTGTGGGATCAAATACTACAATTATTTTCAAATAACATGATTATTGTTTTAGCTCAAATTTTCGTAAGTTCTGCACTTCTACTTCTGCCCAACTTTTGAGTAGAGATAGTGGGGTCAAGTCACGACGGGCTACATGCAGACGGCAAAGAATGTGTGTTTCTCTTGCGGAACTGGGAGTATGAAAAGGCATCCTCTGCCCCCAGTTACCAGCTGTCCGGAGCGGAGCCTTCTACCTTGTGGCACGCCGTCAAGCTCGTTGAGACTCTAGGCTGCCAGTCCCTGAAAGTTTTCGGAGTACCTGAACCTAAGTTATGCAAGTAAGTGGCCAATTTTGCCAATCTAAGTAAAATAAACCGCACTGGGCTACTTTGCCTTTATCCCGTACTCCAGTGAGGCGCACGTTCTACGTACAGTATGCCTCCCAAAAGGCTCAAGAATCTCCCAGAAGTTATGCGTTATCAATGTGTTTGACGCCGTCTCATTTCAACAAACGTCGTCCATATATACAAATACTGCGCTCACCGCACTTCAGATTTTATCAACGTGCAGTTCACACAAGTGTGATACGCCAAGCAGTTTTCGCGATTGTACTAACTCTATCATTACTAAATCCAGTGTATATTGAAGAAATAATATGGCAACCCAAAAGGACAGAACACCCAAGCATTCACACAGATTGGGCGCTGCGTCTTTGTAGTCCCCGGATGTTCTTTCTTTTATTTTGATAGCTATTATACGGAGATGCTCGGCTGCATTTTTGCCGGTGTCAACGTCACCGTCGCTCACCGAATATAAATACGAATCTATATATGAGAAAACGCAACAAAGAAAAGTAATTCAGAAAAAAAATCATGAACCATCTCTCCGAAGGGAACCCTGATGAGATGCGAAGCAGCAGCAGTGCGCACGGCGTTAACCCAGTTGAAACGGGCGTCGACACGGGTGCTGGAAAAATGGTTTGAAGCAAAACTTAGTGTAGCGTCAGTGTTACCTGCGCGCCGTCTCTATTCTCGAACGCGATCCGCATTCTCGACTCACACCTCGTCGGTGTCGTTAGTCTTTCACTGCTGACACTTGGGTTCGGCTTCCCTGTTTCGCGCCTCGTTGGTGTTCTAGGTGCGACGTCGCCAATCGCGAACGCGATCGCCTTCACTAACACGCAACGCGAGCGACGGCCGGGAAAGGTACGCGCATTCGAGCGGGATGCATGCCCCGGCATAGTGCGGCAAGCAGCGGCGTGCTGTACACATTACCGGCGCCGTCAGACCACGGCCGGCCTAGACGACGGTAGGTAGGTAGGTAGTAAACTTTATTCACTCAGTTGACAGGAGAGAGTTGGGGACGGCTTTAAGGGCCGGCCCCTTACAAAACTAGGAAGAGTCCCTAGTCCAGGACCCCTGTGGCTTCTGCTGCAGCACGCACTCGGGCCACTAGGGCACGCTGGTCCTCTAGGGTCGAGCAACCGAGCAGGGCAGCCTCCCAGCTCTCTCGGGTAGGGAGGGAAGGGGAAGGAAGTGGCGGGACCGCCGGATTTGAGGGGCATGCCCACACCTTATGGAAAGGATCCGCGAATGGATGGTCACAGTGCGGGCATTCCCCAGAGAATGCCGGATTGAAATGTTTGAGTATCGCCGGGCACAATACTGTATTGGTATAGAGACGGAGGAGCCAGCGCTCGTCCTTCTTGGGCAGGCCCGATGCTGGGGGTGGGAAGCGGAGCCTGTTCGATTTGTACATAGCGGTGATTTCTCTGAAAGAGGTAGCTGGATTGGGTTCTGGAACATAAGGCGATGGAGGGCGAAGCGGGTCCCGGTAATTAAGCGCGCGGGCCGAGGCATCTGCAGCCTCGTTTCCAACTAGCCCCGTATGAGCAGGAGTCCAGATGACGGTGCGTGGATTTGGGCGATCTAGATAATAGCATCGCTTAAGGATTTCGGCGGCGCGATCATTGATGCAACCCTGTGTGAGATTTTGGCACGCCCTCCGCGAATCGGTAATAATTATCCGAGATGCGGGGTCCGCTGCGGCGAGGGCTATGGCGACCTCCTCCGCGTGTGTGATGTCCGGTGCTCGAAAGGTGAGCCCTTGAATAGGTACGTTTTGGTGAACCACAGCGGCCGTGTACCACCCGCCGTGGTGGGGGCCGGATGCGTCCGTGTAGAAGACTCTCGGGCGTGAGCCACACCGTTGCTGTAGGGCTGTAGCCCGCGCTGTACGCCGCCCATCGTGAGTCCCATTTGTCATGTTTTGGGGCAGAGGCGGTATGATCAGTGCACCACGCCAATCCTCGGGGATCGCGGTACGCTCTTCCACCTTGTGGGTGTTGGAAATGTGGAGGCGGTGTAGGAGGTTGTTCCCATCCTGAGACCTACTACGGCACGCGAACGCACTGACCCGCGGCTTCTTCTCGTCGATAGATGGAGAGAGTTGGCAAGGGTGAGGATATGATGCCGGCGTGAGGAGTAGACTTGAGCGTTGTTTGCAGTGGAGAGGGTGAAGTGAGAAAAATGACACGCGGCGAGCGGCGACAAGCTAGGGAGAGACTGACGTCAAGCACGCGCACTGCGACGGAAACCGTGACATATTTGGCACCGCCTCGGTGTGTAGAGAGGACGTTACACAGACTAGTACAACAGCTGCTTCGCATCTTGAGACTCCGGCGCGTGGAATCAAACATGGGATCTCTGAATTGTGAGTGCGAGGCGCTAATCACTGAGCCACAAAGAAGCACAGCACTGCACAACAACCTTCTTGTGGCAGTTGCCTTCATTGATATTAAAAAAGGCATTTGATATCGTCAACCATAGTATTCTGCTTAATTAATTAAAATACTATGAATTCCACAGGAACGTTTTTAGCCTTTTTTCCAACTACATTGATGGACGTCATCAAATGGTCAACATGCAAGATCTTACTTTGTCTATAATAACCATAAAGACAGGGTTACCTCAGGGGTTGGTCCTGGGGCCACTTTTATTCTTACTATATGTAAATGATTTACCATGCATACTCAAATCGGCCGAGTTTCACGCTGATGACACAGCTTTAACAGTTACGGCCGATAACATAGCCGAAATAGAATATGGGGCTAAGGAAGAACTAAAAGATATTGCTATGTGGTTTACAGTGAACAAAATGAACAAGTGCCAACTATAGCATGTAAAAGAATTTAAATGTCTCGGTGTAGTGTTCGACAGCCAATTACACTGGAAAAAAACAAATTCTGTGTGTACTAAACTAACATTTGGGTGCAGTATGCTACTGGCTGCTAGAAATTATTTTAGTAGCAATATTCTCCGAGTCCTTTATTTTTCGTTTGTTCATTGTCACCTTTCCTACTGCTTAGACTCATGAGGATGGACCTTTGAAACTTACCTTGATCTTATCCGCATGCTATAAAAACGAGCGCTTAGGATAATCGATTATGCGGCATATGATGAACCCAGCTCACCTTTGTTTCGGAAGTTGGATGTTTTACCTTTCGATTACATTCGGCAGCATAAAACCGAAGTCACCATCAGTAATGGTATTGCACACAGTGTACCTTTCTCTGTATTTATCTTTTCTTTCTCCTTAAGCGTCACTAGATGCATGACATTGCGGAATTTTAATCTTCCACCGACTAAAAACGTGTATCGTGAACGCTTACTACAATTCGTAGGAACCACAGTGTGGAGTAACATACGACTTCATAATAAAAATTGTAGGACTTTCTCAAGCGCACTTGAAAAATATTTGCAGCGTGTAGAACAATAGTATAAACCATGTACACAAAACTCACACATTGTTTGATGTTTCGTATGTATTGTTTATTTGATTAATTATGAAAAAAAGTCTAACAATTTGTCCTCTGTACATTTCTGTACGTTCCATCAAACATTTATGTCACCTTAAATCCCAATGAAACCTTTCGTGTATTTTGTTTGTTTTCTTAAAAAGTTTTTTTGATGTTCTTATTTTTTATACAACTTATATTCTGCTTGTATACTTTCTTCAGTTAGACCACCTACTAGCCTATGGCTATCAATGTAGTACATTTCATGAAATGTAATCAAAACAACCGCTATAAAATCTTAAAATCTATTTATCACTACCCTTTACTGCTGGTGACGGGCATCTCGGGGGAAACTATCGTGTTTTCAGCTTTCACAGCAAGATGGTGCAACGAGCGCACGTCGCACACATCATCACGACGCGGCCGGTGCGTGCTCTCATCTCCCGCGCGTACTTTGCCTTGCGGCGAGGAAGCCGGGTGGATACTAATGCGCCCGCCTATCATGCGGTGGGGACGATTGTACGTTTTGTCTGGCCTTGGGCTTTCATGGGAGCGATTCTGTTGTAGTTACCGGGTGCACAAAGGTAACTGCAATCGTTGCAAAGTCTCCGTTTGAAAAAAGGGGCACTTTTTAGACGTGGCGCAGTAATAAATGAATCACCTATTTGTGTACATTTTTACCTGTGAGTACGTTCGTGCGTCACTTGTGCGTAAGAAACACGGGGCACGTTTCGATCTGCTTGCCATTCTGTGCGTGGCCTTCCAGCCTGTTGCTATTGCGTTCACTGCTTCGGCATTGTGAGAAACTTGTGAGTTTTTCCGAATGAAAATGTTTCAGGAGTATGAACAATCTCACCCCGACATTTGTTTATGCAGTTTATGTGTATGCATGTGCTTGTAAAATGAGTTGGTAATCATTCCATAGCGTGTTGTTGCGTCACTGCCTGGAAGTCTACTGCCGAACGCTTTCCGCGGATGCCTCAGTATTTGTAACATGCACTGTTTCCCGTGAAGCCAATGTTGATCACCGATGAACTTGTCACCACACTCTTTGTCAGTCTTGTATAGCTATAAATTTGTTTGCGATTATATGCTGGTAGAAGAAGGGGCGTGTTAAGTGTAAGTAAGCATTGAACTATCTACGTTTTTTGTCAATGCATATCCATCTACAAATATTCTCCATCATATATTGTTACAGATACAATATTGTCACTTAAAAATATGGTCACATGTAGCTATGCCTGTTGCGAGAAATGTCCACTCTATTCATAATGTGAGCAGATGGTAAGCCGGAGCCAAAGTCTTGATAGAAAAAGTCAATGTTAAGACTCAGGAAAGCTCGCTTGGTAACGCGGTTTACATGTCCAATAAACAAGCCGTCACAACAAAACTTGTGAACCGCAATTGTGAACTAGTCAATTCAGCTTCCACCTACACAACACAATCAGAAAGCGCGGAGCAAGTAGCCATTGCGTTGAAACCTTTACACCAAAATAGTTCGAGGATTCACAGCGATTCTAAGGCAGCCATTCGAGCTTTTGATTGATTCATATGCGGGGTTAACGTCCCAAAACCGTCATATAGTTATGAGAGACACTGTAGTAGAAGGCTCTGGGCATTTCGACCACCTGGAGTTCTTGAACGTACACGCAAATCTGAGCACACGGTTCTACAGCATCCAATCATTTGCCCAAGGAGTAATCTCGATGCAAGCGGCTCTGGCAATGCACAAAGCAAAGTAATCAAACCACACATGAATATTTTTTTCTGCTTATTAAAGAGAAATGAAAGATGTTCTTGCGAACACCAACGAATGTGCCCACGATGGTGCACGAGGATTTGTGAACCATGCAGCCACAAGGAAGAACATGCTGAGGTTTCGGGTGCCAGATCGCCTCCCCTCGTACAAGAAGCTGTGGCCATTACACTAAGGCTATTTCCAACAAGAACGTATTCGAACCCACTGTTAAATATCAAGATTTATTCAGAGTTCTGTACTCGTACAACATGCGATAAATGCCACGACACCACAGATCTGGCTAATATGCTCTGGCGTTGCTGCGCGTTATGCCGCGACAACGAAAGTGCTGAAGAACGATAGGGCACAGTCCTATGCCGTTCTACATCAGAGGGCAAATTATCAGTTGTACCAACGGGCCCGCGAAGTGGCTGATATGCTTAGTGTTTCAGTCCTCACGAGCGAGTGGCCTGCTTCGAGCTAAAAAAATTGCGCGACCTACTGCACCCTAGAAACATTTTTTTCATCCATCTATTCATTCTAAATCTAAATGTGCCAGGTCTTGTAACATACTTCGTTTCATACATCAAGTGCCTACGCTTTGGAAGCTAGCGAGGATTCTTTCAGAAGATGCATTCGCGCCGAAAATAATTCAACAATGTCACATTCCGTACTGTGATTTCACTTTTCAGTTTTTAGACTGAGTAATGAATGAAGATCCTTTGTGCCTTATCAACGGACAAGCACCATTGTTTGTACCATTGTTTGTAAAGCTGTCTATATATGTTATTTTGGGTTTCTTAGCATCTCTTCGTTTACGTGTGGTGTCCCCGGCTATGAATTTGGGTAACCTGTAGCTGGAGCTGATTCTGCATGCCACGTTAACAGCAACGAAACCCATGGGCTTGATGCGTGGACTACACTTTTTGCTGACCGTATTATCTTGCACACCTTCCCCAGCGTAGCACGTGATGAATGGCACAGAGTATATTTATCCGGAAATCTTGTGCGGACTAGTACTCTCTGCAATCATTTTCTCGCTTTGTTTTTTTTGTTTTCTACCTTGTGTTAAATGTTACTATTTCATGCAGCATCGTTAGTAAATAATCGTGATTTGCTTCACGTGGCAAGATTCCGTCCTTTTTTGTTTCGGTTTGCCTGGCCATTTCTTCGCAGTGGTCCACTTGCTTGCGTTTGTATTTAGTAAATGGCATCTTGGAAACACCTCCTCTTTCTGTTGCATCTGTATATTGCTTACACCTCGTTGTGTGCCGAACACAAAGTACAGCAAGAGCTGTAGATAAAAACATGAGGCGTCCGTAGCAGCGTCTCTTATTATAAATAACAGGCCTTTATAGCATGGCCAAAAGTGAACAATGAGCTCGTTGACTTTTATTTATGCAGAAAAAAAGCCCCAGGATTATGAACAAATACTATGCTACTACGTGCGCTTAAGCACGCCATAGTAGTGTCATGAAATATTAGTTAGGCAAGTCTTTCTGCTCCTGCACCTCAATCACTAATGGTGCGGTAAATAGCTGATCAATTATTAACATTCTGTAAAATGAACTAGAAGCCGCGATATCCAAGTTCAGTAACATGTAGTAGCTTCTTCAGAAATGAGACTGAGATTACTGACCTGTGTTTGCTCTTGTCGCGTTTTCAATTTATAAAAGGAAAATATTTTTATGAAAATGACAATCCTGTATCACGCTTTGAATTGTGTATTTTCTTGTACCAGTGCGTATTCGTAGGACTATCTTCAAATGATTTTGTAAACGTTAGCCTCTTAATGTTCCAATAAAATTTAAATTTCAGAATTTTTTAAATTGTAATATTATGCTTTCGGAAACGCACAGCGAAGTTATTACAACTTAGCCTGGAATAAAAATCAGTCACCCACATGATGGCGCCTCATCGCAGAACGCGAGTAAATAGTACTAGTAATATTCAACTAAATAAAACAAAGAAAAACAACCAATGAAGTATGTCTCCCTCGCAAAACCAATGCAAGGCTGGCATGCTCAGTGTGGAAAGTTTTTGGAAACCCATCTATCGAAAGGCGTGTTTCGCACAGATAACATAAACGTTGCTGGTTCTGAAGAATTTCATTCACCTTATTACTAGTAGAATTGATCAGAAGCCCTTTACCGTTTCATTGTGCAGGCGGCAGCGTGATGAGCCATCGCGTTCCCGTTTCTGGGAGTACTCGTCGCCCCCTCAGTGCACAGACGGTGTCGACGTGGGCCACAACGAGGACCCGCTGAAACCGGATCCTGCTCACCTGAGCCTGGTCGACCGCAGGGCGATGGCTGGGTGGCTGCAGTCTGCGAAGAGGCTTGACGTCCGATTCTTGGCTCCAACGTGGAGTGTTTTCAAACATGCTTCCTCTGCTACATGACACGCCTAGAACATTTCTACTTCGACGCAATAGGTTCAGCACATCAATACGACGGTTAGCCGTACGTCGCAGGCGACGCCTCCTTCAAGAAGGTGCTACAACACAATTGTCAACCTGCTGCGCTCGTCTTGCGCGGTGCTGTTGGACCAAGTGAACTCATTCAAGATGGAACCGTTCTGATGAAACCGCGGTCAAGAATCCCGTGGAAGTCAAAGAACGAAAATCGCGTATAACGAAGATGCAATCACGCGTTGTTGCTCTGGCAGTGAGATATCAAGCTTCAACATGATGTGATGTTCATGAGGCTTATTATACTACCGAACAAATTTTTGACAGGATGAATGTTACAGAAATTGGCGCACGTGCAACTTCAAATATTATTAGGTTGCGTTGCAACTATCGTTGGCGTTTCACATTTTCATGCACATGAGTTTCCCTGAAGCACAAGAGAGACCCTTCTGCTCGGGCGGCTGCAGTATAACAAGTGAAACTACCTGCATCATTCTACTGCGCCATCTGTATTATGCGAAGTGCACCGCTCGTGCTTTTCTGGATGCAAAGCAGCTCTTTGGCTAGCTTGAGTAACGCTGTCCGGTGCGTTCACATGAACTCCCTCGCCAAAGGTGTTAGAGCGGTGCTACGTAGGTCAAGTGCGTAGACGCTGTGCGTAGACGTAACTCTCTGGCTCACCCGCAACAGCTGCTGGCCGCTCCGCGCGCTCGCAATACAGTTTTCTCTCACTTAACCCTCTCCACCATCCGCAACGCTCGACCGCACGTCGAGTGGAAACACAAAACAGATTTAGTTGCGCATCTGTAGCACCCGTACAGACGCAGCCTGCCAGCTATTCGCAAAGGGAAAATTTGGTTGAACCGCATCAAAAAACAGCAAGCGCTCTCCTTGTCAGCCTTTTTTGTCTATCTGTTTTTGGTGGGCTTCAAGAAAATTTTCGATCGTGAACGTATTCCAGCTGGCCCAACTTGTCATCTTGTCGCAATAGGAGCTGGCGTCCGTACGGATTCTTCGGACGCGCAGCTAAGTCTGTCTACTCTTTGATTGTTGATCGGCGATGAAACTTATACACGAAACCAAACCCGCCTCCCGCGTCTTTGCGTTTCAAACAAATGTTTACTCGAGTAAACACTACAACGAGCTTCACTTCAAACCGTTCTTCCAGCACCCGCGCTGACGCCCTTTTTAGCCGGGACAGCGCCGTGCGCACCGCTTCTGCTTCGCCTTCCATCAGGGTTCCTATCGGGAAGATGGTCCTTTTTTTTACTCTACTGCAAACACCCATCGTACAGCAGATGCCATGCCAAACATGCACGAGTCGCGGTGATAGAAGTAGTTGTGCTCACTTCTTGTGATACTTTTTGCACCAGCTGTGGCCTTCTTGAGTTCCCACGAAGCATAAGTAGCCATTAATGAGTTGCTAAATGGAGCAACTCATCGCAACCCAGCAAGCATCTAAAGCAATGCTCTCGACTACTTACTACGTGTTCGTTAATGGAAGAGAAATAGTTGTCTAATAAAATAACTAACGTGTCACTCACTCTGAGTCAGGCATACAGTCTAGTAACAATACAAAAGTGCTGCCATTGTATGAGCTTGTGATACAGCGTGCATTAGTTATTTGTTATTGTAAAACCGCGCATGTGAGTGAACTTCACGACATGTTTCTTCTAAGCTATATCTCTCTAGAAAGACCACTTGTTTCCCGCAACGCTCACCAGTGTTTATAAACGCTCTATGGATTTGCTAAGTGACAGATTTGTTTTGGCGTCCACAGCAGCTCTGTGGATGCAGACTGTCCGCCATTTCCTGTTACAGGCTGCGTCCGCAAAGCTGTTGCGAAAGCTTAACTAAACCTGCCCAATGAAGTACAGCGGAGCTCTGCTAGGTGTTCATTCCACGAAGCGCATTCGGAAATTACCGCTTTGCTTCTTCTCGTTTTCTTTGTAAAGCGCAAGACTCCTATGTGAAATCTCCCTTAAAGGCTCATATTCCTGTCAAACGTGCACCTGCGAACACCGTTTCACTCGATGGTCCTTACGACAAGGGAGTTGCAGTCCGTCTCACACGGCTACCCTTACACAAACGAAGGTAAACGGGGTATGTTGCAAAGGAAGTTCGGCGATCTTCTTTTGCAGCAGAACGAGGCACTCTCGTACACATTAGTTCACAGGTCAGAAAAAATTTCGAGCTCTAAATTTCCGCAGTAAAAACAATACAACTTGGCAATAGTAGACGTTCTTTCGTTGCACAGGTTTTTTTTTCTTCGGATACGGCGGTGGTGGTAGTGGTGAGAAGAGGCAAAAGGCGCCTATTTCTGCAGCGTGGTTGGTAGCACGGCGCAGTGCCTTAATGTACACCTGGCATAGTGCAGCTATACTCTCTCCACCGTGCTTTGCGAGTCAGGCCGCGATATTTCGTCTGTGCGTGTGATTGTTCTCGTTACCGCGCCTGTGATTGCCCTTGGGAAGAATCACTGACAGCGCTGCATCATCGTCACCAGCTGAAGACATAGCATAGTATAGAGAAAACAAAAATACGCCAGGCCTGCATGGAAGGCGCAGCATAGTCACAACGAAAGCTGAAAGAGCGTCCTCGCAGAGCCTTTTCTAAACGCTCATTGGGGAACTACTGCAAGCTCACCCACTACGGCAATAATGAGAGAGAAAATTTAATGCGGAAAGGCAGGGAGGTTAACCAGAAAACATATCCGGTTTGCTACCCTGCACTGGGGAAAGGGTAAGGGGAAAGGGAGGAAGAGAAGCACAAACACACATACACACACTCGCACACAGTAGTGTCACAATCGTTCAACGAGGCGGGTCGCTCGCAGAAACTTCATCAGCGCCTTCGTTGCTTTCTGGCGTGAAGCTCGATCTTTCCGACATTCCAAGATTGACTGCTCAGAAAATGGCTGGTCGTCGAGGCGAGCAAACACTGCTGAGAGGGACTGTCGCTGAGAGCTGTACTGGGGGCACTGACATAAAATATGTTCAATTGTTTCGTCATTGTCGCAATGGTCGCATGTAGCGCTGTCTCTCATTCCGATGCGGCAGGCAAAAGCGTTCGTGAAAGACACCCCAAGCCACATACGGCAGAGAAGGGTCGTCTCGGATCGGGGTAGGCCAGATGGAATAGTAAGTCGTAGGCATGGGTCCAGGCGGTGAAGACGGGTGTGGAGAAAACCGGGCGTATTCCGCATAGACCTTGCGACATCCTGCGCAAGCGTATTAATCTTTGCTGCTGCGTCGCTTCTTGATAGTGGAATAGGTTCCATCACTCCATTTTCGTGAGCATTCTTAGCTGCATTGTCGGCATGCTCGTTACCGATGATGCCGCAATGGCCTGGTAACCACTGAAAAGATATGTCATGTCCTTCGTCTATTAGGTGATGGTACAGTTGTATTTCGAGCGCCAATTGATCTTGAGGTCCACGACGTAGAGTGTTGTGTAGACATTGGAGAGCTGGTTTCGAATCAGTAAAAATGCTCCATTTTTGTGGTGTCTCTTGGTCAATCCTGCGGAGTGCGCTGCGGAGTGCTGCGAGCTCCACGGCTGTCGATGTCGTCTTGTGTGACGTTCTGAACTGGATGGTTTCGGCTCTTGCTGGGAAGATCACAGCTCCTGCAGATCCTCCAACAGTTGTCGAGCCATCCGTGTAAAGTTTGACATGATCTTTGTATTCTTCGTGTAGCATGAGTAGAATCATCTGCTTTAAAGCTGGCGCCGAGAGCTCCGCCTTCTTGCGAATCCCCGGCACTGTCAAGCGCAGTTTTGGTCGGTCCAAGCACCAAGGAGGTGTTAGTATCCGTTCCGGAGGTGTGTAGACTGTTGGAAGGCACTCACGGAAAGTCAATACTCTCTTACAGAAGGAGGCACTCGGTCGATCTTCTGGAAGCGAAGCTAGGTGGTGGGCAGGGGCGCGAGCAAGGTGTCTAATATGAGCTCTAAGCACCTCCAAAGTAATGTGCACTGTGGCCGGATGATCTTTGGCGATTGCGATGGTTTCCGCTGTTGATGTACAGCGTGGTAATCCAAGACAAACTCTGAGTGCCTGGCCCTGGGCGTTTTCTATTGTGCGTATACTGCTTTTGCAAGCGTTCGTCAGAACCGGCAAGCTATACCGCAGGTACCCCAGAAACAGCGTTTTGTACAAATGCAACATTGCGTGCACTGATGTGCCCCACGTTTTGCCTCCGAGGAACTTGAAAAGTTGTGCGATGGCCGTTAGGCGCTTCTTTAGAGTGGCCACATGGGGACTCCAGCAGAGATTTCGATCAATCGTGACCCCCAAAAACCTGTGGGTCCTGGCGTAGCAGACACTGTGTCCATTGATGGCGATGGGATATGACGTCATTGCCTTCCGCGTGAACGCGACCAGCGCCGATTTCTCAGGAGAAATCTCGAGGCCTTGTTCTCTAAGGTACGCCGATATTGAATTCGCTGCTTTCTGGAGTCTCGCACGTACCTGAGGACGTGTTACACCTGATGTCCAGGCACAAATATCATCTGCATAGAGAGATATCTGCACGGAATCTGGTATGCGTTCAACGAGACCGATCAGAACCAGGTTGAACAGTGTGGGGCTCAATACACCACCTTGAGGAACACCACGGTGTGTATAATGTTCAGAAGTCGGCCCATCATCAGTTTGCATAAACAATGATCTCATATGTAGGTAGCATTGGATCCAGCGGTACACTCGCCCACCCAAACCAACTGACTCGAGGGCGTCAAGTATGGCCTCGTGAGAAACATTGTCATATGCTCCTTTGACATCTAAAAATAGTGCGACAGATAACCGTCTGCTCATTTTCTGGTGTTGTACGTAGGTCACCAGGTCAATGACATTGTCAATGGAGCTCCGAAGACGACGAAAACCGGCCATGGCGTCTGGATATATTCTATGGCGTTCTAGGAACCACTCGAGTCTGGCAAGGATCATTCGCTCCATCAGCTTCCCTACGCAACTAGCCAGCGCTATTGGGCGGTATGATGTCAGCTCTAGAGGCGATTTTCCAGGTTTGAGAAGTGCAACCAACCGGCTTGTTTTCCACTCTCTCGGGACTGCTCCATCTCTCCAAGACTCATTGAATACTTCCAGCAAAGCACTTCGTGCTCGATCACCGAGATTGCATAATAGGCGGTATGATATGCCATCCGGCCCAGGCGATGACGATCGATTGCATGAAGCAAGAGCCACATTCAGTTCTTCCATTGAAAAAGGCAGGTCCAGGTGCGGGTCAAGTGAATGTGGCGTGTAATCAGCAGTAAGGGCTTCTGTGCAATTTGGTGGGCCCGCAATCTTCCTACAAAAATCTTCCGCTACCTCGATATCCCTTCTATTTTGGAAAAGGGCCAAGGCTTTAAACGGAAAACGTTGTTGGGGAAATGTGCGTAGGCCTCGCACGGTTCGCCATATTTGAGAAAGCGGTTTGCGAGGGTCTAGACTCGCGCAAAATTTCGCCCACCGTTGAAAATCCAGTTTGTCTAGACGACGCTGCATCTTCTTTTGCATGCGCCTGGCCATCCGTAGATCTTGAATGGATTTTGTGCGTCGATATCTACGCTCCGCACGCCGACGAGTCGCACGGAGTCGCTCTAACTCCATGTCCGTTTCTGAGGGCCTTGAAGAATATGCCAGCGTGCGCATCGCACTCTGCGCTGCTTGTTTGATCGCTTGCTCAATGCCAGAGGTTAAGCCTTTTTCACAAGCGTGTTCAATGTTGGTTGTGAATGCTGAAAGATCGATCCTCCGTACGGTTTTCGGCGGGTGGTCGCTAGCAAAGCCTTCGATGGTGAGATAACTGGGGATGTGATCGCTACCATGTGTCTCGATGTCTAAAAACCACTTAACGCTTGTGGCGAAGCGACGTGTCACGAACGTCAAGTCCAAACAGTTGCTGTACGTTGATCCTCGCAGAAATGTAGGGCTCCCATCATTAAGTAGAGACAGTTCATGAGTCGATACAAATGAAGCCAGCCTCCGGCCCGTGGTATTGACTTTTGAACTTCCCCAGATTGGGTGGTGGGCGTTGAAGTCCCCTATAATTATCCACGGATCCGGGACGCTCGAAAGAATGTCATCCAGTCTTTGGCAATCAAAACGGGCTGAGGGAGATAAGTAGACACCTATTAATGTGAAGGTGAGGGTTTTCTGCTTCACAGTCAGGCAAACATATTGGTTCTCATCATGAGGCGACACAGGTTGAATGATGTAGGTAAGCTCCCGACGAATATACACAATGACCTTGCTGCTTTCGTTTCGGGTTTTGGATGGGATTGATTCGTAGCCAGATAGCCTGATCGGGTTTGATAATTTCGGTTCACATATTACGATGATTGGGAAAAGGTTAGAAAACACGTACTGACGAAAATCGGAAATCCGTGATCTAAGTCCTCTTGCGTTCCACTGTATGACTGATGCTTCTCTGACGTCTTTGCGGAACGATTGTTGATCTCCTGCCATGACTCTACGCGAGGGAGGCGAGGACTGGGCTCAGCGCGTCCAACACCTGTAACCCGCTTCGAGCGGTTGGAGTTCCCAGGCTTCTTAGTATGTCTGCCAGGACAGCGACGAGGGATCGTAACATCGGGATGATCTGTCGATCGACCCTTGACACATCCTCAACGGAAGTAGACTCGGTGGAAGGTGTAGGGCGGCGAGGCCTCACAGGAGGCTCCTTTGTAGGCTGTGTACGCGGAAGCGTAGGCCACTCATCCGCAGCTGTGAGCTTCTCCACTTCTTTTCCTTCGTGCTTACTACTTCACTCGTGCTCGGAGGAAATGGGTTATGCGCAACACTCTGTCCTACACGCCTCCGTCGGCGACTACGTCGCCGCCGTACCCTTTCAGCAGCCTCTCTGTGGGTTGAATTGTCCCTAACCATTTGTTTGATAATGGCGATTTCCTTCTTAATCCGAGGGCATTCCTTGGATGCAGCATCATGCGGACCATCACAGTTTCTGCACTTCAGACTTGTTGCCCGACATGCGTCTGCAGTGTGCGGCTCAGCGCATCGGGGGCATACTGTGGTGTTTGTACATACACTCTTGATGTGACCAATTTTCATGCAGTTATGGCACTGGAGTGGTTTAGGGACAAATGCCGTCGGGGGACACTTCCGACGGCAATAATGATAATTTTTTGGTACATTATAAGAAAACAAAATGTGCGTTCACGGGGCAAGAAAACACCATAACTTTCGTACACAAAGAGTTCTCGAGCACTGCGCCATCATAAAGGCACAAAGTGGCAAGCGTCGCTACCAGCATCGCTGCATTTAACGAATGCGTTTTCATTTGAAATAACTTTTTACAGTTTGTTTGCTTCAGACCTGCTTAAGAGTGCGTTTTCGTGAAAACCGCATACGTCCATCGAACGGCCTAGGGGAGATTTACGTTCACAGAGTTCAACAGAGTTTGGTGGTGGCCGTATGATAGGGTTATTAGAGAGAGTAAACGTTTCCAAGACTGTGTGGTGCGATTTTTGCTGCTAATGGTATGCACAGTCACAGCAGTGAGTGCGCTAGAGCACAAACGCTTTTGTGAATGTGAGCGGGCTGTGGTATGTATTGAACAGGTCGGTGTTCATTCTTGTTTTGCCAGTCTTGCTGATGCTGCTTACTTAATATTGCAAGACAGCGCATGCTGCAGCAAGCTGCGAAGTTGCGAGAGCAGGCTCTCGTCAAGTAAAGGAGGTTTGCGTTGCACCATTTTTGGGAATCTTGTTGCCTATAAAATAAAGCAAAATGCACAATTTAGTTGGAAGAAAGACCTTAAAGACGTAGGCATTGTATTTAGCTTACATACACGTAATGAGCTGGCAGCACTTTTCATAACATCCCGGTTACTGCTTTCCGGGAACTTGACATGCATTTAAAACAGATTGGTTACTAACGCGAGAGCGTCAAAGAGCTCGCTTTGCAGAAATTCAGGGGTCGGCGTCATTGCTTGTGAGCGAAAAGTCACAATTTTCGCGTGACCGAAAAATTTTGAATTATGCAAATAAAGTAAATAATAAAATTCTTTTTCAGAGCGGGAATCAAACCCATGTAGTTTCCGTGGCAAGCAGGTTGAACGCTTAAAGCACAAAGTGTTTGAAGTAAGCAGTACCAACAGAATATCGCTATCGCGTTCAACTTTTGAAGGCGAAGCTTAAAGGCCTCCAATGTTTTGCCACCTTTTGTATTCTGGCAATACTGGGCCTGCGGCGCTGATGAATTGGGTGTAGGCACGGAACAGTTTCTCTGCCTCCATTAGAAGACGTTGAGTAGTAGTTGTGGTGAAATCGGGTCGAAAGAATGCAGCCGTCTCCTTTAAAATTCAGTGCTTCACTGTCACAGAATCAACAAGATCACAATGCAAGACTTTCGCACCCAGATGGCAGCAGGAAGCCAGCTGCAAAAGGTTTACCGCTTCTCCATCAATTTGACGAACCTTCGGTGGCAGCATGCACTTCACATTATTTATTTATTTATGTACCCTAAACGCCCGAGGGCATTACATAAGGGGAGGCGAGGGATAATTGTATGCATACATAAAATTACCACAAGCAATAAAGTAATCAAAGGTTTGTAAAACTCAACATCATCGTGCAAAAAGAGTGAGCTCTTGATGAAATAGTACATTGCGAAATAGTTGTGAGTGTCAAACATGTATTTAATGTAATGCAATATTTGGTCTCTTATATCTAAACGGTAAGAAAACCTCGTGTTAGATAAACAGAACATGCGTACCCTTGTGTTTTTTTTTCTTTTCTCTTTTCTTCACCCACAGCACCTGTGGCTCATTGTAAAATTACCACCATTGTGGAAGTACACATTGCTACCCTTTGCATTTCTTAACGGAATATGAAGAAACGAAAGTGGACGAAAAGATATCTTGCCATCGACAGGAACCGAACCTGTGACCTTCGAATTCGAAGGTGGCTGATTTGGTCATACGCCCGTGGCAATTTATCTTTTCGGCCCTTTTATTTCTTCACATTTACATAACAATTAATTCCAATAACGTCCCCAATACTTTTCTTGGCATTAAGGTATGTTAGTTCTCATCGATGTTGTCTCTGACACATGTAAACGAACCCATAAGTTTACAGTTTTTTTCTTAATCGGTTTGCAATTGTGTGATTCATTATTTTCTCTCAATTAAAGCAAAGGGCCACGCAGAATTATCTTTGGGTAGCTTTCCGAGCAATGCGTAAAAGCAGAGTTTTATTGCTGAAGCCTTCCGTGGAACGTTGCTGTCGGGCGGGTTTGGCACGGCGTCGCAAATCTTTGTTGTGGCCGTCAATGTCTGCAATGGCACAAAATAAAGGTGCATACCACAATTACCAAATGTGTCTTTGGTGCTGAATTATTTTTTACAAGTCCGAAGCTTCTTCAAGTCTCTAATAGTCAGATCACCTTTAAAAATCACGAATAAAAGTTTTATTTTGCCATCGCGAAATATTCAGTCAAATTTTGATAGTAAATGTCGCTTTATTTTCTAATTTATTGCGGGTATTCAGATTCATAAAGTTTATACATAGTCATATCTAAGTGTTAGTATATAGCCCAGTTAGTATAGCACTCGCTATGAGATTATATGGTGCCTCTAGCTTAACACCCGGCGCTGCTGAGAAAAGTATATTTGTTATAGACCTCACTTTCCTCGTAGACATTCATCTAACTCAACAAGATCGACGGAACATATAAAGAAGTAGTTTTATCACTCGGCCAACATAAAACGTTTACTGATTCGAAAATTTTAATGCCTGAAATACTCCACATAGAGGAAAATAGTTTTATAGAATCATGTGTCTGCGGCGCCAATGACGTCTTGAATTGACCATGTGATTGGACACTCTCAATGAGCGTGGGCGCCTAAATAGACCCATTCCTTGTTTGTAAGCAGAACTAGGCGCGGACGACATACTGACACGCTTGTAGGGATGTTATAGCATGTGTGCTCCGCCCAGAACGAAACGCGCCAACGGTTTCTATGATAACGTGACAACTGTGTGGAAATAGTGTTCATGTGGAAAGAGAGCGCTCTGACCTTTCCACTGCCGGTGCTCTTCTAAGGTTGTCCATGGCTTGCCCATTGGGAAGCTTTCTGTAGAAACCAAAATGTGCGTGTGCTCGGCACCAAGGCTACGACGGGATGAACGGCGTCACTAGCAACGCAGCCAATGGTGCACGCGCTTGGGTACAACTTTGAGGAGGACGTAATCTATAGCGCAGCGAATGGAAACCGCTCGTGACACCGAGTTTCTCGTAGCCATATACAGCTTTTGCTGTAAAAACAGCGTTTGCAGTACATATTATACTTGTTTAACCTTTCGTGCCATCAGTCTTCTTCTGCCAAAAAGAATATATTTTGTGCAGTAATTACACTTGCCCTCCCTGTCCCAGCATGAGAGCAGCCCCCAGTCTTACCTCAATAAAACGGGTGAAGGTTTCTTGGACGCGAATAAATGTTGCTTCATTTATCTGTCTGGTGATTAGCTCGCTCGCTAGTTTTTTTTTATTTCACAAAAGATACGTATCTCATGGAAAAACAAAGTTAAGGTTGTTAAACAATGAAGTGTATCTTTTGAAGTGGAGTACCAAGCTACAATATTCATGTCTGTTGTATGAGCCCCATGTCGCCTTTTTGTTTAGCCAATAGGAGGTCATCAAGTGCAGAGTGACAAGCAGACGACATGCTTAAAGTATGCCCTGCAGAAGCCTTCTCCGCACACATAATGCATGATAAGGTTCTGGCTCATGTTGGTAGACTTCAGCTTGCAAGTTATCAGGGATATACAAATGTATTCATCGCAGACTCTTGAATACAAGTCATCAATGCGCCCGATTGTAAAACTGAGCCTAGGCGATCTGAGGATTGGAGCAGTCAGTTTTGAACCTCACCTATGATGCAAGATCATGACATCTCATTCTTGTTGACGGAAAAAAATCGGAGGCTCCCTTTTGAAGAAAGACTCTTTACGAAGACTACAACTAGTAGTCTATGTCATAGTGTGCGCAGAGCTCCTCTTCGGGGGTGAGCGGAATGTTCATTACACCCCACATATTTAGTCAACCTTTGGGACTGACTTGGAGGTCTCTAGAAGCCTCCTGTATCATCTATGTGTGAGGTCCTATGCTTCATGTGTGAGAGAGTAAGTCAGAACAGCCGAACGACTACGCACAGCTGCCTAAAAGAGCGGGAAGAAGTGCGTAGAACGCGCAGACAAGGTATGTACGAAATATCAGGATTCTACGCGGACAGAGTTGCATAGGAAAACACTTGAACGTTTGGCTGCGAGAGCTTCGCAACAAGGTAGGCAGAATGGTACATCTGCTTAGGCACTGACACAATTTCGGTTTGCAGTTAATATTACGTCGATGCTGCGCATAACACTCATACAACATGCACCTTTACGGAAACGGTTAATTTCAATGGCCCGGAATTGAACTTACTAAGTTTTCCATTCTTAGGACTACCATAGAAATTTTTTTTATGATGAGACTGCAACTTTCATTTTATTAGTTTAGGCATAACAATTATCCCCTCTTGAATGTGCTAATCTTCATGTGTAATATCATTGCCTCAAGGCGAGCCCCTTTAATTTGAATTGCAGACCAGTCTGTATAGTTTGCTCAGTCAATGGTGTTAATTATAGTCAGAGGACATATCCAGCGCGGCAAAGCTGAGCGCCATTCCAGGAGCACCTATTGTAGAACCTAACAGCTTTCGTATTTTAAGCGGGCGGTCATTCGCTAGAACTGCTGAACCTATTCAGGACACGTACCAGTAAGGCAGACCAACGCTGACATTTTGCGTGGGCGCCGTGTTCCCAACGTTATAGCCGAACTTCTTCACGTCCTTAGAGATGATACTGAACGCCACGTTCACTTTCCCGTTTGACGTCGTTCTCGTAACTGCAAAAAATAGATAAATACTGCAAGTCAGGGAGCACACTCATGATTATTAGGCATTTTGCATGAACAACGCCGAGCCCCATGTCGTGATCATCTATATTATGCGCAAAGCACGTATACAGCGATTACGTGTATGCACAAGATCTGGGCAATTTGATTACACATTGTGACTCACTTTTTCGTCATTGGAGCTATGAGCTGATGTGTACTCCAAAGAAAGCACTCACGATGCACTGGCTGAGACATATTAGCGCAAAATAAAACCTACGACGTCAAAAAAGAAGACGAGGACGCGTGCCAGTCTGAACTGCTCATTAGCAAGAAATGTTTTCACACGTATTTCATTTCTTGACGAATGTGCGTAAACAAGAAAGCTAACACGTGTGTATCAGAGGCGGTTGAGAATAAACTCAAGTTTCGGCTCCAGCAAAGCTGCCCATGATTCACATATGCTATGATCTCTCTTTTATTATATATTCTAAGCTTCGAGAGCAACTGTCGAAGAAGCGTGACTGTTACTCCCGATATACATTTATCCACAATACAGGGGGATAGATTAAACTACCCCTTTAGAGCTTTTAACGAAGTGCTTTTCATGCCTGGTGTATTGATGTAACGGCGTCCGACGCAGACGTGCCGTCGTCACCTGTTTAATTAGAGGACGAAAGCGTACAAAGGAGGAAGGAAGCGAGACGATGAAGCAGAGCGTCAGCCATGACGCCCATGCAGCCAGCCAAAAAAACATGAACGTTTGGAGGCTTCGCACCATGAGCCACTGGTGCTCATCGTCTTTATCTATGGCTTCTCTGTCTTCAGACACAGTCTAGGGGGGATCCTAGCGGTTACCTTGGCCATCGAACAGACCTTGTGTCTCCCCGTAGAAACACACTAAATACTCACCGATTCGCAAGCAGCATGTTGGGCTTTCCTAACAGGTCCTGGCATTTATTGTTTTACGTACACCCAAGGTTTCTTCACGCAACAGCCACATCATACACCTGCTCTGAGTTGCTATCTAGGATGGCCCGAGCTTCTCGGTTAGGCTAGTTTGCTCCGAGCTAACTGCGTGGCGGCCATGGCATGTAGGCGGTGCGGAGCGCGTGATGCAGCGTCGATAAAAAAGGCTATGAGAACGCGCATGACGTTAGGAACATATGTGGGACACAGCGGTGGCCCTACGTCAGCGCCACCACTTAGTCAACATTTAAACAGTGCAGCGACGTCAGCGTTATTGTCGCGCTATCTTTTTGCTGACTCAACGCGTGCCTCCCACTGTGTATTTGTGGGCGTGTGTCCTCTTTCGGACAGGTTCTTTCGTTCTACCTGCAGCATGAAAATTTTCACTCTCGAAGGCAGCACGGGTGCACACACAGAACTCTTGCGCTGTTCGTTTCGCTTCTACGAAATATTGCAGATAAACACAAGGAGAATTATTCACTAGGGGTACTCGCATCATGGCGGCAACGCGGCTGTGATTAGATGCCTCTTGAGCGCGTTGAAATCGAATGCGAGACTTGTAGCCACGTGGTAATATCACTTTTACTTCTGCGAGCGTGTGTGAATAGTCCACGCCATAAAGCTTATCACTCATGTCGCTCGACGTGAGTGCTGCTTCTCGGCAAGAGCGAGCACAGTGGGCCTACCCAATCTTCGCTGGGGACGTCTGTCAATCAAAATGATTGACGCGCCAACTCGGATGCAAACTCATTGATTCTGAGAATTCCCGAGTTCAAATCTTGACTGTGGTGGTGTCAGTGTGAGTGTCAAGCGTTTGATGCATGCGGTCAACGCTAAGCGCCAGCTTCATTGCATATAAAATAATTTGGTGAGCTTACACTCCTTGTGCAAAGCTGGAGCCATAGAGGAGCTTGTGATAGCCTAGCTTCTCGCAGCTTTTGAAGTTGGTTCTCTACTCATGTGCGTGAATGGCTTGAAAATGAAGCCCGCATCAGCTCTGTCTTAATTTTGATTGTACTGGTTGACTGAGGCTCAACAGCCATCACACTGAGCTGTCTTGTTTTCATTATTATGGTTTCAATTAAAAGGCAATTATCTCAGGCGCAATCACCAAGGGCTTGATCAATATGGAGCTGTCAAACGTGTTCTTGATTACCACGATACTTATTGGCATCATATTTGCAAGGGCTAATTACTATAGTTTTACTTAGCGTGCTCATGATTAACTTCATGATTAACGTCACGTTAAATAGCATTATTTTGTCCGCTCATCAACTAGCATGCTTTAGTAAGCCTGGTCCTAGCTTTACATGGCATGATTTGCGTGGTCTTCTTAAGATGTGGCGTAATTACTTTGGCCTTACCAGGAGTTGGCATATTTAGCTTGGTCATAGCATGTCCTGGCCTAACTGGCCAAGTATACCGTCCAGCCAAATAGCTTATTAGCCAGGCACGCGTGCTCGCCTGCTAGCTGGCGATTACAACAAAGTCGCGTGCCAGCCGAACAGAGTGCTAGAATGTACAGGCTGAATATGATGATCGACACATCCATGACCTCGAGTTTAGCTGCTGTCGCGATGTTGTAAGACGCTCGGCTGGTAGTCATCTCAGAGGCCGCCGTGCTGAGTATTCTTAAAGAGGCTAACTGCTGGCATTTAAAGCTTCAAAATATATTTAAACACCCCGTTCTTCTAGAAAAACATCATGACAATATTTCCTGAAACATCCATCGCATTGGTGCACTTCTGCACTCAGCGAAACGATAAACAAATGAAAGAAGATGCCTCTGGTTTGAAAACACCACCCAATCTAGTTGGTCGTCCTTGACACGATTACTGGTTCTATTGTAACCAATGAAACATGGCGCACTCAGGGGTGGATTGGACTTTGTCGTACTGTCTGCTGGTAGGTAAGGGGTGTCGCCAGAGCTCAAAAATATCCTAAGTTTCACAAAACTCGGTCGATCTTGCATAGCGACCCTGGTTTCCTGGTCATGCCTCACTTTCGGGTAATGAACGCTCTCGAAAACTCACCCTCCTAGCATTCTCGCGGAGTAAGGCGCCCAACACAGAGCCAGCTTCCCCATTTCTCGCATATCACGAAGCCACACAGCATTGCATATGCCAGCGACAGCAATAGCAACTCCCACCAGACTATTTCGCACGAGAGGAGGCTGTCGCACTTCGTCGGCTGCAGACGAAAACTTCCCGATGCTGCAATTCATGAATAAAGTATACCCTACTCGTTATACCGATGCTTGTCTAGGATGTGGCGCGATTCCCACAACCTTTCACGCCACCGTAGAGTGCGCTACTGCCTACTTCCCTCCCCTATCTCCAATCCTTCCATTTTCTTGTGCCCCAGAGCAGCAAAAAGGCCTGGGCTGTCAGAGAGGTTTTCATAGGTGTCCTGCAATAAAGAACCTACTAGTTTTCTTTGATTTTGAATAAATTGTTTTCATCATCATTTCTGGCCGGCTGGCCGTCACTAGCGGTGCGCTACATGGGCTGCCCGCTCAGCGTGTTAAGCGATAGAAAAGGAGCATAAAAGAAGTAGGAAGGAGATATAAAGACTATGTGCATGTGCGGCAGTTCTTAGGGTGTCCACTGGGAAACCCCAATGCCCTCAGTGTGGAAGGCGTCAGGAGAACATCGAAAGTTCCGGTGGGCGGCACTGGGAACCACGCCGCCGGGGACGACCACGATGATTGCACGTCGACAGGAGAAGAGAAGAGGCCGAGAGGCGCGTTAGAAATGATTGTGGTGTAACTGGTGTGAAAGCCACAGTCGACGTCACTCTGAGCATCACGCACTGCAGCTTTTCGAGTGCCGATCACAGTGCGTTGGTCGAAACACGATGTTTGATCTGGACGAAGCGCGAGTCGTGCGTTGGGCTTACAGGTGATGCTGCCTCTCCTGACTTCACAAGACAACGGGGGCTATAAGAAATGGCTGTCCGTGACCGTGAATAGTGTATATGTGATAAGTTGGCAACTGGCCGTATTGTCTGGCTTCTCAAAAAAAATCAGAGGAAATCGTGGCAAGTAGAGCTTGTAAACTCGGGGTGCCACTAGAGGTGTATGAGGAGAAGTCGTGATTGGGCTAAGTCACTACGAGCACTTGAGCAGCAGACACTGGTGTGTGGAAAAACCGACGGCATGCAGCGTGACAGCGGCGAAGGGTCTGCTGTTTGAATGTACCACGGACTTCCACATGTGTTGGGACAAGCGTTGACTCTGCAGACGGACTAGCTGGCTTTGCTAAAGAACCGCTGAGTCACCGATGGCCGGCACTGCCACTGAACAGGTTTTTTCAGCAAATCCGACGGTGTCAGGGGCAGCGGCTGGCGTCGAATTTAAGACGGACAGATGTGGCAATGCCTTTGTTCTGAGAACCGGCACACCGGAGGCGAAATTAGTGAACTGCGGGCTCGTGGGTCTATCAGTCGATAGTTCGATTGAAGTGGGAGGGTGGTATCCGTCACCTGCGTAGCCGGTTGTTGACAGGCCAACGGTCTCGACTGACCGTCATGCGAGAGGCATGCAGCTGTATAAAGTTGAGCCAACTGCCGCGGCGTCACTTTCAGGAACACTACGGTGTTTTTGGCCACAATGTTAGAAAATGACATCTCAGATCATCGTAAGGGTGAGGGTTCCAGCAGGTATGTGAGACGTCGTTTTAAGACATCTGCTGGATGATATTCTAATACCACGTAGAGAAACTCTTGGATCCAGACTCTCGAAGGCTCCCGTAAACTTCTTGAACCATGACAATAGGCGAGAGGTCTGGAATTATGGCAGGGGTGGGTCGAATCGCCGATGTTGGGCTTGCGCTGGCTGGATCATGGCCACGGAGCTTGTTGGCTGTTGTGAAGCGCCAGTCGCTTGTCCGTGTGTCCGTGGTCATCATGTGTAACAATATAGTGGCGTCCGACGTAGACATGCCGTCGTAGCTGGTTTATGGCGAAAACGAAGTTGTACATCTCAGGAAAAAAGCGAGACGTCTAAGCATGGCGGTGGCTGTGCCATCCAGCAAGCTTGCTTGCTTATACTTGCTAGTTGCTACACCTGGTAAAGCAGCTTCGTCCAATTATTTGGCACACACGACGAAACAGCTTGGCTCACCACGGTGGTCTAGTGGCTAAGGTACCCAGCTGCTGATCCGCAGGTCACGGGGTCAAATCCTGGCTGCGGCGCGCGTTCAAGAACCTCAGGTGGTCGAAAATTTCTGAGCCCTCCACTATAGTGTCTCTCATAATCATATCGTGGTTTTGGGACGTTCAACCCCACATATCACATCACGAAACAGCTTAGGACTAGGCTAGCTGGTTGCAGAGAGCACAAGAGGAATACTATGGCGCCTTGCCATCAAGGCGAGGTTGCGAGACACCTTTTCTAGGTACGGTATAACCTAGTGTTTCGACTTTGGTGCTTGAATCTCTGGTCCAAGTTTTCGCGCTCTGAGCTTCACATATTGCAAAAGTGCTTGGCCACAGCGTTCAAAATGGACAAGGGGAAGCACAAGGAGTTCTGTGTGGGCAACACTTACGGTGGGCTGACTCCACAGAAAGCGTTGCCATCGCTATCTTTTCCAACTTCAAGTGCGCAGAATAAGCGATGCACTACTACAATCATTCTTTTCTCACGTATGCTATGCTTGTTTGTCATGAGCTCGAGCGCCATTAGCTTAGACGCCGTGTATTTCAAGCCACATTTGGTGAGCAATGTCACAATGAAGCTTGAAACGACTAAGACGCAGTGGAAAACAGGGCTATTTGATGAAGATTCATCGTGGCTTACAACGCAAACCACGCGGACATAGGGTACACTGTAAAGAAAATTTACTCCGAGGTCGGAGTAAAACGCATATTATCCTCTAGCGACTCCTCTATTCGAAGCAATTTTCGATCCGCACCTCCGGAGCGAAGCGTTTATTCCGGCTGACCGAGCAATTGCGTAGTGCAAGCCGGGGCATTTTTTACCGGTCTTTTGCTACAGCGGGCCGAAGTGATCACATGGAACCTCCGGAGTACTTTTAGCGGTTGTTGCACTCCGCCTAACCGTAGCTTTTGCGTGGCCCTTCCGGAGTATTCTACGAAAGTCCTTACTGCGTCCGCACAGATTTTCCGTGAGATGTAACAGCAATTTTTTAACGAGCGTTTGCTCCTCTGTTCATTTATTCTACGGTCATCGTGTCGCGTGGGTTAGATGCGGAAATTCTCAAATCTCGTGCCAGCACTGCAGAGTTACTGTGTATTTTTTTCACAGTTTTAGCAGATAGAATTCAACAAAACGCTTGGCTACAGATTTTTTTAAGTATTCAAAATAAGCTGCTATTTGTTGTTAGTTACCCAGCATTTAGGAAAAGAAGACTGGAAGAAACAAACATTGAAAAAGGCACTAAAATTGAAACACAAGAAGACAGATTGCATGAAATCAAAAGCACTCAAGATTGAAGTGCGGCGCTTCCTAATGAAGATCAAAATACTGCAAAACGATGAACGACAAACGAAGAATACGTGGCCACCGAGAAGAACTGTTTACCATCCCTGAAGGACCATTTTCAGCTTCATAGAAAACGCAAGGGTTCAGCTGATTGCTTCTTGCATAATTTATTAAAAATAATTACACATCAGCACTGGAAGTCATGCAAGAGACACGAAATTTGAGGACACTGAAGACAAGGGTACTCGTTAAATCCGGTACAGTCTGCGAGTACATGAGAATAACCAGCCTTGTAAACCAAGCACACACACACACACAAACACAGGACCAGCCTTCAATATCAGGAAGTCGATTTCATGTACTCCGGTGTCATATAGCCGATACACAACAAAAACACACCTCCATGACGCGAGCAAAGTTCAAAACGGAAGAAAGTTTCTCATGTCCTAATCAAGAGCCCTACTTTTGCTTAAGCATTCGAAAACATTTTTTTTTCACTATTATTAGTGAATTTTCGTACTCTCGAATACAACAACGAAAATGCCTCTTCCGATCACCTCCTAATTTAATAGGCCAATATTGCTGACATTCCACGCGCGTTTTAGTTGCGGATCATCATCACACTCCAAGCTAGTTACACCCTTACAGTTTTTATGTTTTCTACCTGTCTATAAAAACTGTGTATCTTTATTCTTCTAAGCAAAAGACATCTTCGAGAAAAGGTGGCACTGTTTTTCTTTTCTTTTGTTTATTTGTGCTATCCACTCTGTTTTGCTACTTGTCGTAGTGAACAGTTTTCAAAGTATAGTTATTGCATGAGCATGTATTGCTTTGAAATGAACAGCCTCAATCACAAAATAAAGAATACCTCACTTCTACTTAAAAAAAATAAATTAGCGATAAAAAGTACAAACATCACGCCACCTATGCCAATTGCATTTTCATCATACACTTAAAGAACTGAGAGAAGGTCGACCAGTTTACCCAACATACGCGTCCATTCAAACAACGTCCGGAGGCGATGGAAGGTGATGCAAGTGAAATGTCACGACGTGCGGGTTGTGATTCCAGGAATTTTCCTTTTCCCCGTTCTGTTCACAGGCCAGCGTGTTTGAATTGTCCAGGTCAAAACTATTCTCGTATTCGAGAACAGTTCGTAAGAGCGAGGTAGAAAAAGCGTTATATTAGATAGATAGGACACATAAAGGCGAACATTTTTACAGTTTTACCTGCTTGGTCGGGAAAACATAACTCCTGTCCCCAGTCCACGTCCCCATCTTAAAAAAAAAAGAACTGCATTCAAGACATGGCAGCAGAATTGGCTGGTGGTGGTGATAGTTGTGGTTAGAAGAAGAACGCACCTAATATCTGCAGCCTGGTAGGAAGCACGGCGCAGCGCCTGCGGGTAGGGGAACAGTGGATAGGTAAAAGGTTCGAGGTTTTTGTTTTTTGCTCTCGTTAGGACTGAAAAAAAAATTGCAGCAGCGTGGCACTACCCTCTCCCATGATGAACACAGAAAATGTGGCCAGTTTCTTGAGGTGACTTCTCTTTTTTCTCTTCCCCTCCATCCTACAATGTTCATCCGGGGTGTGAAATGTGTTTTCTTTTATTTTTCTTACCCTTTTCAGAAGAAAACGTTGGGGGCTCCCAAACTATCTTTCCAAGTCACAGTTTTCCTCTTTGAATTTTTTTCGCATTCCTTGTCTAGTTCGCTCCTCTTCCGCTGTCCTTCTTGTCTTTAATGCACGACGATCCCCGAAAATATATCAATGCCACTTATCGAAACAAACTAGTTCTTTTAATCAAAATGAGTGTGTGTATGCGTTCTAAAAGTCTTTATCAAACACATTTTCCTAGCTCATTTCACTACAGTTATAAAGAATCAACGCTGATTTCAGTTATTTGTCTTTCATTACTTGAACTTACACGATAGATCGAAGTAATTTACACGCAGTGTTACACTTTGACCTGGAATTTATTATCATAAGAACAGACAAATATTACCGTTTATGTTTACTGACAAGACAAAAAAATTTAACCAGTAAGGTTTACTTATAACAGTTATTAACTTCTTATACGATCAAACCAAAACTATAATAACAGACCCTTTGTTATTCAAGACTGCAATTTCTCAGCAATGCTTGTAACTATACGCAGTTTCCATTATCTATCTTTGTCTTGTATGTGCTTGAATTCTTATACATTTTTAGTTGACTTATGTTGCCTTCCTGATTTGCGCACCTGACACTTGTTTCTTTATTTTGTCTTTTTTTTCTTGTGTGTTAAAAATGTTGTACCCACCCCCTCTGTAATGCCCTACGGGCCCTGAGGGTATTCTAATAAATAAATAAATAAATAAATAATGTTTTCCAATATTGCATATCAAGCAGCTGTTGAGATGTTACAGTGGTGTGATTATTACTACCGATTTCATATTAAAAAAGGCATGGTCTAAACAACGCATCAGCGCTATTTTCGCGGGCTTATTTACTGATATCCAGTGAAATTAGCCTATTATTGATAACCTGTTTCGTCTCAAACCAACATTTCTCAATCTTAGAACTACCTGACAAGATTAGCAGAGATAATTCAGGAAGAGCTCACTCACCATTTTTTTCTCCGCCCTAGCAACTGCCGGGTCTCTAAGCACTCGTGAGATCACAATGTGTCACTCGCTGCCAGAAACCATCACACGATTACCATTCGCACCACTCCCTTATGTCGATGATAACTTCATTGCGGATTGTAGTCGCTTTCGATAATCAAACAGTGTACAGAATGATTTATTTTTCTTGAGCACGGCCGAACGCTTCGCGCAATCCTTATCCTCACTGCACCGGCTTGGTCTGCGTTATGTTGGTTTGTGGGGAACGGCCTCCCAGCGGCGAGGCTGTCTACGTCACTCCTCGATCAGTCAATAAATGCCCACAGAGCGAGGATCCGGAGCATTTTAAGGGTATACACCGAGACAAAAGTGATGCGCGGGAGCTTTTTCGGAGCAACCACGGGAGCATTATCAGAGAATTGGCCCCGTTTTCTTTCGGTTTTCTTCGTCTGGTGCCCACCGGATGAAAAAGGAAGGAAACGATTGTATTTGGTACCGTACTATCCGGTTTGAGTGAGGCCAGTGGAGGATAGCGGGCGCATCGTTCACTGGTTCTTTTAAGCTGGGTACACTTTTGTTTAGAGTGTAGTAACGTGTCCCTTTTTCTTCGGGTGGTTCAGGTGGTTCGCGCTGTAAGCCACGATGGAGTAAGGCGCGTTCATCATCCGGCGTGCGTTCATCATCCGGCGTGCGTTCATCATCCGGCGTGGTAGTTGCTGCTCTGACTGATTTCGTTGGCTGTCACGCAAATTTTTGTCGGTGTCTGACAGCCTTTAAGAACTCGCGAAATCATATTTCTTTTGTAGCCTCCCAACAAGCAGCACACGAGCCCAACCACTTAGACACATCAAAGTTTGGCTGATAAAGCTGGTAATGAAGCTCCCCGATGCACCAGTTGTAGGCAGCTAAACTTAGCAAATACTACAATTACTGGCATGTACTGGGCCTTTAAGAACACGTGAAATCATATTTCTTTTGTAGCCTCCCAACAAGCAGCACACGAGCCCAACCACTTAGATACATCAAAGTTTGGCTGATAAAGCTGGTAATGAAGCTCCCCGATGCACCAGTTGTAGGCAGCTAAACTTAGCAAATACTACAATTACTGGCATGTACTGGGCAGTGGTGGTCCAGTAAAACCAACTGTTTGAATAGGTCTATTCATCGTTCTGATATTTTAAACATTATAAAAAGTCGAGATAAAAACTTTTGTTCCAACTGTCAGAAGACTGCGATTAAATTGAATAAGGCCATAAAGTGGCTGAAACGGAGTGCAACATAGCTAGATTTCTTATCGTTGCCGATAACTCCAAAGTATTGTGCAAAACAATAATGAAGATAATAAAACAAAATCCAAGCGATAGTAAGTGATGTTATTTCTATAGTTGTTTAATCGATATTTTCTTTATCTGAGTGCCTGTACAAAACACTCTTTTCACAGGCACTGTGAAATCTATATTGCTAGAAACGCCCCATGATGAAGTACGAGACATTGTTATGTTCCTAAAATACAACTGTTCCTGTGGACCAGATAAAGTCAAAACTAAACCGTGAAAAGTTGTGAGTTGTATAAATTCAACTCCAGTCACCCATATTTATGTAACATGATGATGTCTACGGGTAAATTTCAAAGCAAGATGAAAAACGCCAGAGTCACCGCTGTTCTTTAAAGAGGGTCATTTGCGATTTGAACAATTACAGACCTATCTGTATACTTTATTTTAAAACTAGTAGTTGAGAATATTATTATTAAAACGATAACAAGTATTTTAACACGAATAATATAACTGGTGAGCATCAATGCGACTTTTGTAAAAACAACTTAGCTGAGGCGGCCCTTTTGGGGACTAAAAAAGCAATCCTTGAGATTATAGAAAATAGGATCTTCGAAAGAGAACTTTTTAGAAGAAAGCCGTTCACGGTGTACAACACGAGCTTCTTTTACGGTTTATGTGGTGAGGTGCTATCTTTAAGGATCGAAGGAAAAAAAATAACTTTATTTTGGTTCTTTCGAACGCGACTGAATCACGCAATTGGCTCAGTTCCACGTAGAGAACGAGCCGAGTGTTTCTAGTAATGAAACCATTTACCTGACAGGTCACAGTACACAAACATCAATACCATCAGGTCAGAAACTAACCCTATAAAATACGTAGTACTTCAGGAGTTCGTTATTGCACCAGTATTTTTTTATTTTTAAAAATATTTTGTTAGTATAGAAGATCGTGACACTAGAGTACCCTGTGCAGACGACACGAATGTTTTGTTTTTCATAATTTGAAAAGCATTGTTATGGAAGAAAAAAATTAGATGGACCAGTTGGTACATTGTGAAGGGGAAACAGGGCGTCAAGACGGGACAAAACGTCACAAGAAGAACACGCCCACAGCGCTGTGTGTGTCGTTTAATTTTTAAATGCGAAGCATTTCTTGGCGAACTTCGACGACTTTGAATCTATCTATCTATCTATCTATCTATCTATCTATCTATCTATCTATCTATCTATCTATCTATCTATCTATCTATCTATCTATCTATCTATCTATCTATCTATCTATCTATCTATCTATCTATCTATCTATCTATCTATCTATCTATCTATCTATCTATCTATCTATCTATCTATCTATCTATCTATCTATCTATCTATCTATCTATCTATCTAGCCGCCTACGATTTTTAGCTCCCCTGGCCGTTTCGATAACTGTAACGATACCAAACTTGGTATGGCATAACATGGCTGTATGAAGAACATCTTTCACTAGTCATAACATGAAAATCATGACATGCATGTCATGAATGTCATGATTTATATTTCACTGTCCTCCAGCTTTTGTGGTGGTTTCGTTCGCATGGCATGTGTAAAAACTGAGATGGTATGACAAGACTGCATGGCGAACACAAGCGACAGACTCTAATACAAAAATTATGACAATCGTGTAATGTAACAACATGAATACGTTCCACGCTCACAATACACTCGTGGATGCTTCGCCAGCGTCACATATACCAAATTTAGTATTACTGTACGTGAGTTGATGACGAAGGTAAGTAAGGGTGCAAACATGATATTCATGAGATGCGTGTCATGTAATACCATGACTACATGCCATGTTCATGGTGTGCTCGCGGCAGTTGCGCTAGGTTCACATGTACCAAACTCGGTATTACGCGACGCCAATCGATGACGAAGCTATTTGACTGGTGGTAACATGATAATCATGCGAAGCGGGTCATGTGAGCACATGATTACATGCCAAAGTCAGACGCCAATACATTTCGACGTGACGCGGCTTGCGCGCTCCCCGGTGTTCATTTCGTCGCGTCACGCCGGCGTCGCCACGCCAGGCGCTTGTCCTGCCATATACTCGCAGGCGCGCGCCACGCTGCGTTGCTTTGACGCATGCGCATTTCAGCCCGTCCGGCGTCCCTCTTTCGTGAAAACAGAGAGACGCACTGTTGTCTGGGTAACGCGTCAGCGCTAAATGCAACATGTCGAATTTCGTGCCGGTCGCCATCTGGCCGTGCCGACGAACGCTTGTCGCGCCTGGCGTAGACTGCTCGCGTTTTGCTAACGTAGTGTCGCTGTGCCCAGCGTGCGCGCGCGTCAACGCTACATTGGAGTATATTGGGCCCTTCATGATCCGCTCGTGGACGTTTCGCTGGCACCATATACACCAAATTTGGTGTTACGTGACGTCGATGGATGACGAAATATAAGACTGGTGCAAACATGATAGTCCTGATACGAACATGGTGTGACAACATACCACGCTCATAGCGCGCTCGCGGTCGTTTCGCTAGCCCACATATACTAAGTTTGGTATCACGTGACGCGAATAGATTACGAAGGTAAACGACACTTTCAAACGTGATAATCATGACACGGAAATCACGTACGGCATCATATACCTCCACCTCGTAACGTTGTGCTGAATTTAAAGTGACATATCAACATTTTTCATTCGTACTTCACATATCATGGATTCCCACTGTCAGTGGGATCTGCCATTTTTTGTCCAGTCTAGGGGCGCTCTTGCTCGCTCAATTTTCATAGAGCCGTATACACGGTGAGAAAAAATTATATTTTGTGTTGGACGCTAGGAAACTTGATCTTAATACAAAGAAGATACAGTACGTGCTATTCAAACCTAAGAGAAAAGCATATCCACAAACCCCACCACTGACATTTCAGGGTACACTCTGACACTTGCATCAACAATCCAATTTTTATGATTAATATTTCACAAAAAACTTTCGTGGACACCGCATGTGAACTCACTAAGGCCAATTGCGTATTAAGCAATTGTGTTGGTAAATAAAGTAAGGTACTTTCTACCACGGGACCCTAAACGACAGCTTGACTACGCCCTTATACAGCCATGTCTCAAGCACTCCTTTCTTGTGTGGCGTACAACCACCAAGGTGAACCTAACTTCACTTTTATCGTTTCAAAACTAGGCAATGCGAGTAGTTGGAAATATTTCATATGCAATGAGTGAAACATCTTATTTACGCATCTATATTCCCGATTAAGCACCCCCTTAAACTAAACAGGTCACGGGAGGTTAAAATTGGTCATTATTGAACTTATGGAACAATTTTAAAGAAACGATATGTGATAAAGCAAGCCCCCTATGAACTACGCAAAAACAAAATAGTCGAACACCGATCACGAACAACGGCTTGCACAATTTGGCAACATTATTACTCTAGAAAGCAAGCATAAACACAAAGCAAGCACAATTTGCCACATTTCAGGAAAATCAAGACTTATTGCATGCAAACTGAAGAGTGTTTATTCGATACATTGAACACTGGAAGTGTGGGTTTCCGTATGTTCTTTAGGGGGGTGGGCGGGGTGGGGGAGCGTGAACGTGTAAAAAGAAGCTGAACCTTATTCTCAAGAAGTAGAATACAACAGGATTGATAATCTGCGTAAGTAACCAGAAACAGGACAGCTGCAGCATTGAGGACAATAGTATCATGTCGACGTACATTTGTCCACGCACTGTTTCCAACGCCATAGATCAATATGCAGCAGTTTTTCCCTTAATGTCAATTTGCTAGCCTGCGGTAATGTAACAAAGCACAATGCAGAAAACTCAGTTAAAGTAGGCATTTTCTTTAACTCTCATTTCTTTGATGAACATCGAAATAAGCTGGCTACTTAGGAAGCTGTGTGCACGATAGTGTCAAGCGACATCGCGAATGCTACTGCTCACTCCGCATCAATGATCGCACCAGCACCCGACATAGAGCAGCAACCTCCAAACTTTATTTATTTTATGAAGATTTTCGAAAGTGGTGCTAAGACAGATGAAATGTGCGAACGAGATGAAACGGCCATTGCCATAACTTCATGCACATTTAAGCATTAACAACAACAGAAAGAAGACTAAAACATTGTCTGTGCAAACAAATCAACAGAACTTGTCACCAAACGATGAAGGAAGAGCTGCGTACAGTGGATGACTGTATATCATGCATGCATTCCTTTCTTTCCTGCTTTCTATATACAATTCTGGTATATGTAAAAAAGTTTTTTTCTATACTATTGTAATAGTTACTTACCAACTTTTGTTAGTGCATCTTCAGTTTGAACTCCCATAGAGGACTTCGTTTTTAAGACATGACGCATATTGTCATGGTGTCGTGATGGTGACGTAGAAAGTTGACTGTATGCCTAAGAACAAACTGTTTATTTGGCCGAAGTTGTGGCCAGTAAGCGGAAGGTTATATTATATCCGCGAACTTTCTCGAACATTTAGGTGCAGTTTGTGCTGAGCATTCCTGCAAGGCTTTAGTGGACGAAAGCCGAATGAAACAAGGGCGAAACAAGAATGAGAGAAGAGTGAAAATAACGAACGCGCGTGGCTATATGGTGGCTTAGAAGTCTGGGGATGAGACTCAACAACAGTCTTTTAAACTGCCATGCAACACTTTTCCAGCATGATCAGAAACCACCACTGTTTGGTAGTTGAGGCTGCTGCTCGCGAACACGCGAGCAAAATATTACAGCGCAGCACCCCGCCTGGACCCAACAATTGATTGTCTTAGTTGGAAATTGTTCTCTCATCTTTGAATGATGGTGCCATATATCAAATATCCACGGCCGTAGGCTAGTTTAGGCATTGTGAAAAAGGGGTTTAGGCAAATTTTTTCAGGGAAGGCATCCGTTCATTTTGATCATTTTTGGCTGTATAAGTCGTGGCCCAAAAAATTAGTAAAATGAGCAAGAATTTGATTTAATGGAAGTTTAGTCATTTTCGTGCCAGTGCAGCGATATCATTATGAAGTTCTGTCTCAAGTGTGAGAGTCTACAGTTGCTGGAAAACTTTGTCACACTCGTTTCAAGTCAAGGAGATATCCATGAAGTTGCCCGAACGTAGGCACAAGATAGTTAGGTAGAAGGAAAAGACCTTTCATTGGTAAAAAAATTCTTCGCATTTTCACAAAAGATGGACATATATTTGAAATCTTCATGACACACAAGAAAGCCTTAAGAAATATATTGCTATAAAATCAAAAAATGAATATGGAATGAAAATAAACAAAAGAAAACACCAAGAAATTATTTACATAAAAATTAAGTACATGTTTCTCTCATTCCACAATGAATGTTGATTTGTGGCAATGTTCAGTTTGAATGATCACATGATGTGATGATAAGAGAGAGAATTCCAGGCACCATACACGAATTTTTACGCATACGTTAGTTAGCGTCTATTCTTCCACATAACCATGGCAAGGTCAGGTTTTGATTTTTTGCCTATCATGAGCTAACTAGAAAAAATTGGCAGATCCGACATACAATGGGAATTGACGATATGTGAAGTATGATTGAGAAACCTTGATAGGTCACTTTATAAAGTCAGTACAACGTTACGAGGCGTACGTAAATTTTGCCGTCCATGACAACCACGTCATGATTATCATGTTTGCCCTCGCAGTCTGTTATCATTTACCCTCGAGGTCTATTCACGTCAAGTAATACACTATTTGACATATATGGAGCTAGCAAAACAGCCGTGATCAAGCTATGAGCGTAGCATGCCGTCATGTTTTACATCACACGCATATCATGATTGTCAAATTTGGACGTGTCATTTACCTTCATCGTCTATTCACATCACGAGATATCAAGTTAGGTATATGTGGAGCCAGTGAAACGTACAGGAGCACGCTGTGGCATAGCATGAATATTATTTTACAAGACACACATATCATGATTATCACGTTTGGACGTGTCGTTTACCTTCATCGTCCAATGACGTCTTGTAATACCAAATAAGGTATATGTGGAGCTAGCAAAACGGCCGCGAGTACTCTCTGAGCGTAGCATGTAATCGTGTTCTTACATGATACGCATCTCATGATTTATTATGTTTGCACCAGTCACATAACCTCGTCATTCATTCACGTACCGTAATACCACATATGATATATACCAAGCTAGCGAAATGACGGAAAGCGCATCATAAGCGTGACGCGTAGTCATGCCTTATTTCACATGCGTGGCATGATTTGCATGCTTAGGGCCTGTCAGTTAGGTTCGTCATGCAGTCATATCGTACCATAGCAATTTTGCAATATGTCATGGAAACAAAACCACCGCCACAGCAGTAAGACCATGAAATGTCCGTCAAGACATTCATGACATACATATAAAAATTTTGATGTTATCTCTAGAAACTGAAGCTCGTCATACAGTCTTGTTATGCCACACTAATTTTGGTATCGTTAACATTATCGAAACGTTTAGGACAGCTAAAAGTCATAGATAGATAGATAGATAGATAGATAGATAGATAGATAGATAGATAGATAGATAGATAGATAGATAGATAGATAGATAGATAGATAGATAGATAGATAGATAGATACGCTCAGTGTGGCTGAAGTTAGTTTATCCGATTTTTCTTTTTTACTTTGGGTTCACATGAGAAGAGAATAGTTGGAATGAAACGTGATAACGGTATGGTTCTGCTTTCACTGCCTTTTTCGAAGAAAAAAATTATAACGGCGGATAAAAGCAAAATGAGTGTCACCTTCTCGGCCTTCTCCACGGGCCACCACTTTTGGGTCAACAAACTCGGGCCGTCGCCCCGTCAGCCAGCTGGTCATCTTGTGCATCGTCGATGATGACTCTGGCACGAACAACTCGATAATCCTGCGGTGCCTGTAAGGGTTTCGGTGTTAATATAGGACGAACTAGAATGAACTGGGTTGTCTTTTAAGAGTTTTAATTGCTCTCAAGAAAAGTATCGAGGAATGGAATGGAATGAAAAAAAACTTTATTTCGGTCCTGCAGGACGCGCTTAGCGCGTAGCGGGCGTCTCCCACGTAGGGACCGACAGGGAGTACCTGGCGGCCGCTTCGTGGGCCTGCTGGACGGCCCATTGCTGGTCGGCGAGCAGTGAGCTCTTGAGGGACCTCTACCACTTGCTTGAGGTAGAGTCGGGAGGAGTTGTTCTACACTCCCAGAGCATGTGTTCGAGTGTCGCTGTGTGTCCACATGATGGGCATGTGTCGCTGGGGTATGCATCGGGATAATAAACGTGAAGCGTGGCAAGGTTTGGGTACGTGTGGGTCTGTATTAGGCGTAGGGTTAATGCCTGTGGTCGGTTAAGTTTCGGATGTGGGGGTGGAAAATGCGGCGTTCCAAGTAAAAGTGCTTTGTAATTTCATTGTACGTAATTGGTGCATCCCGATTGGTATCCAACCCAGCAAGATGAGGTTGCCCTGTGGCAGTGCGGTCGGTAAGTGCGCGCGCCGCATCATGGGCGATCTCGTTGAGGTTGCATAGGGCACCTGGCACCTGGCCGAGATGGGCGGGGAACCAGATGACAGTGTGGTGCTTCAGGGCACTCGGGTCCGCATTGCGCAGTATACGTAACGCCTGGTCGGAGATGACTCCGCGTTCGAAGGCTTTGATGGCCGGCCTGGAGTCGCTGTAGATGAATTCCCGTTTGCTGTCGAGCATAGCTATAGCTATAGCTACTTGCTCCGCTACTTCGGGGTTTCGGGTGAGGATTGTGGCTGAGTTAAGAGTCTGCTGCGCGGATGATACCGCGACCACGGCGAAGGCTTGGTTGTTGCGATAGGCAGCGGCGTCCACGAACGAGACGTTGTCCGCTTCCATGTCTATGCGCTTGAGAATGGCGGTCGCCCGCGCAAGGCGCCTGCCTCTGTTGTATTCGAGGTGTACATTTCGTGGTATGGGAGCGATCGTAATAAGGTCGCGGATTTCACGGGGAATTAGAGTCAACTCTGGGGGGTCCCTGGCCCTCGAGGAGAAGAAGCCGAGCTCGCGCAGAATATGGCGGCCCGCCTTGGTTGCAGTGAGTCGGGTCAATTGCACACGTTCCTGAGCTTCGGCGATCTCTTCTAGCGTGTTATGTACGCCAAGCTCGAGGAGTTTGTTCGTTGGAGTGGTGATAGGGAGGTCAAGGGCTCGTTTGACCACCTTGCGAATAAGCGCATTGAGTTGATCGCGCTCAGCACGTAGCCACTTGTGTATAGCGGCAACGTACGTAAAATGGCACAAAACAAACGCGTGTACGAGACGCAGAAGGTTGTCTTCTTTGAGGCCATGGTGCCTGTTGGCTACTCTACGTACGAGTCGTATGACATTCTCAGTCTTAGTCCTGAGCTTGTGTACTGTTTGGGTGTTGTTTCCGCGGGACTCGATGATCATGCCGAGGACCTTGATGGTGTCTACCCTGGGTATAGTACGACCATCTCTGGTGTGGAGGGTGATATTACGTTCCGCCGGAGGTTTCCACCCTTTGGGCTTGGCACCCCGGCGTTTGGGCAAATATATCAACAGCTCCGACTTCGCAGGTGAGCACCTGAGACCGGTGTGGTCGAGGTAAGACTCGGTGGTGTCGATAGCCTCTTGCAGGGCGGACTCAATGAAGCCATCCGACCCTGTGGAGCACCATATGGTTACATCATCCGCATAGATAGTGTGAATTAGCCCGTCTATTTTCGAAAGTCGTTCGGAAAGCCCGATCATCACGAGGTTGAAGAGCGTGGGTGAGAGGACGGATCCCTGAGGAGTGCTCCGCTGTCCGAGCTCCACTTCTTCCGACACTAGGTCTCCTACGCGGAGGACGGCTCTGCGCCGAGTGAGAAAAGAGCGGATAAAGTAGTAAAATCGATGACCTAGGCCGAGGGCTGCGATCGCTTTCAAGATTGACAAGTGCGTTATGGTATTGAAGGCCTTTTCTAAATCAAGACCGAGTATTGCACGAGTGTCCCGAGTGTTTCCGCCATCTAGAATTTGATGCTTTAGGAGTAACATGGCGTCTTGAGTGGATAACCCTGGTCGGAAGCCAATCATGTGGTGCGGGATGTAGTCGTTATCTTCGAGGTATCGACCAACCCTGTTGAGGACGACGTGCTCAGCCACTTTGCCCACGCACGACGTGAGAGATATGGGGCGTAGGTTATCTAGGCTCGGCGCCTTTCCCGGTTTGGGTATGAGAACCGTGTGAGCTAGTTTCCAAGCATCGGGCATATCACCCTTTTTCCATATCTTGTTGATAGTGAGTATCAAGGCTTAGTGATAAATCTCTTTGTTAATTTCTGCAGCCACATCTATAAGGTGTTAACTTGTTTATTTTCCTGCCAGTCAAAGAGATGCTTAACCCTTAAGAGGTAATGCAAGTACAAAGTTGACATTGCCCTTCATTTGAAATGGAGAGCACAAGATGCAGCTAATGTTTTGTATGTCGCTTTGATCATAACACAAGTGGATGTTTTGCGACAATTCTGCGATGATAGAGCCAGCGGAGCACTGGATTAAGGGCCCAATCATTTGGAATGTTCTGAGTAATGCTCAAATAAAGTTTCTCTCTCTCTCTCTGCAATGATTACCATAATCGAAGGATGTTGATGGCAATTCGGAATATTGATATAAATGTGCTTTATTCAGTACGTCTTGTAACTCAGTAGCAGGCAATACGGACTACAAATACATGTAGGTACTCTTGTCTGTCTTGATTAAATATTCAACGTCGCGCCGAAAGAACAACCACACACAGGAAGAAACAAGACACGCGCCAACTAGCCGAACAGCGAGCTCTGCTAAGGTACTCTTGTATTCATCGTAAAAGCATCACATAAGACTGTATAAAGTAAATGATAACATTTTCTCATAGCTTACTTCAGCCGAGAAATCGTTGACCTATATTCAACAAGGAAATTCAGAAACACGAGCGGAATAAGCACCATGCAGCACATATAAAGATTGTACATGTTATCATATGCAACATTATTTGCCACCCATTCCTTCATAGCATCTTGAAGTGGTGTGGTGCCAACGGCGGCGAATACTCTTAAATCTGACTAAGTGCTAAATTATGCCCCTACAGTCTACTTACTATGCATCTGCTTTTTTCAGCTATGTTACGTTTAAAATCAACCTTGAGTTCAGGAGTTCCTGTAAATATCTCCTCTGCATTCAGATTAGCAAAAATCTTTCTTGGCATATGCATATTCATTACATCTCAAACAATGCGAACAGACCACTTGGCTGAATACGCAAAACTTTATCTGAAATCGAATACAAGAGTAATCAGATCTAAGGGGAAATAAAGATGGATAGTGTGTTATCAGTGTCACGCACTTTATTTACGTACGGGCCTACTTGAAGGCCGAGGAACGCCAGAAGAGCGAGGAACGACAACAGGGCGAAAATACAAAACAAACGCAAGCTCGGGTCGCGCGTGCACCAACGCTGTGGCTTGCCGTTTCATGCTGCTTCGTCGTCGTTCGCATAGTTCCCTACATTGGCCCCCGGTGAATAGCGTAGCCAAGCTGGCGACTTAAGGCGTAGTCACTATAGCGTGGTCGTAATACGGCTTCAGGCGACTCACATGCACAATTTCTCGGCCACGACGGCGTAAGTCATGAGACTGTGTCAATGGCTCAATCTCATAATTGACGGGTGACGTACGGGCGAGAATGCGGTAGGACCCGTGGTATCGTGCCAGTAATTTCGACGAAAGGCCAGGAGTGCTCGGTGGAACCCAGAGCCAAACGAGAGCACCAGTCGTGAAAGTAGAGAGATGTCGGTCGGTGTCAAGCCGTAGCTTCTGGTGGCCTTGGTCCTCGGTTGTCAGAGAACGGGCCAATCGTCTGCATTCTTCTGCGTACCTGGCAACATCAGAAATTGCAGTGTACTCAGAGGAGTCGGGCGTGTATGGGAGGATAGTGTCAAGCATGCACGATGGTTCGCGTCCGTACAACAGAATGAAAGGGGAGAATCCTGTTGTCGCGTGCGTAGCGGTGTTATACGCATACGTGACGAATGGAAGGACAGTGTCCCAATTAGTCTGGTCTGAAGCTGTGTACATCATCAACATATCACCGAGAGTGCGATTAAATCGTTCTGTGAGGCCATTCGTCTGCGGGTGATATGCTGTCGTCAGGTGATGAACCATGTTGCACTGAGCGAGCAACGCTTGAATGGCAGCAGGGAAGAAAACACGCCCCCGGTCGCTCAAAAGTTCGCGGGGAGCACCATGGCGAAGAACAAAAATGCGCAAGATGAAAAACGCAACTTCCCTCGCGGTTGCTGCGGGTAGTGCTGCTGTCTCCGCGTAACGCGTGAGGTGGTCCACGCCGACAATTATCCACCTATTTCCAGAAGACGACGTGGGAAGTGGTCCGTATAAGTCGATACCGACGCGGTCAAACGGACGCGCTGGACAAGGCAGAGGCTGAAATGTACCGGCAGGGCGTTGAGGTGGGACTTTACGTCGCTGGCATGCAGTACAAGCACGTACGTACTTGCGGACAAATGTGTACATGCCGCGCTAGTAGTACCGCTGACGTAGACGGTTGTACGTTTTGAGAGCGCCAGCGTGAGCGCTCGGGTCGCGCGTGCACCAACGCTGTGGCTTGCCGTTTCATGCTGCTTCGTCGTCGTTCGCATAGTTCCCTACATCAGTATGAAATGAGTTCGCACATACAAGCGAGACACATGAAGGTGTATGTCCACTGTCATCCTTTATGAATTGGAACACGCGAAAGCGTGGCCTGCGCACTGCGGCGGTTGTCCACTGCAATATCAACCGACAGCAAAAGGAAACACGTTCGTTTTCAGCGTCATCTGTTGCCGAAAAAACAATAAGGAGATATAGCCGGTAGACAAGCGCTGCTAGATTGCACTGTATCTCTGTTCACGCCTGCAGTGCGTAGTCCACTGCCAACATATTCATACGTGTATGGATTTTTCGTCTTCCCCCTTTTGGGTATAATTTCAGTGCTGGCAACAGACGTTGTTCGCCAATATTAAACGTTGTTCGCGACCACGGCGCAAGCAGCACTAATCGCTCGATATCGATCACCGCACGAGCGATCAGGGAACGTAATCTAGCAGTGCTTCTCTACCAGCCATAACTCGTAATCTTGCTTGGCCATAGATGACGCAAAAAGTGAACGTGCTCTCTTCACTTGTCGGTTGATGGTGCTGTAGGTAGCCGCCGCAGAGCGCAGGCCATTTGTTCGCGTGTTCCTTTCTTAAAGAACGACAGTGTGCATTTAATTATTTGCGGTGATGTAAACGCAGGTGGCGAAGCACGCATATGCATAGATAGATAGATAGATAGATAGATAGATAGATAGATAGATAGATAGATAGATAGATAGATAGATAGATAGATAGATAGATAGATAGATAGATAGATAGATAGATAGATAGATAGATAGATAGATAGATAGATAGATAGATAGATAGATAGATAGATAGATAGATAGATAGACATGGTCACAGTCGCTGAAGTTCACTAAAAATGCTTCCCATTAAATTACAAAGAAGCCTTTTACGATACAACCACATTAGGGTTGCAATTTGAGGGAAGCCTGAAACTTGTCATAGTCAAATTCCGTTACTGCGTTTTAGCGGCGAAGCTCCTTACGTCGTGGGTCACATGTCCCGTGCCATCTTAGTAGCCAGCTTTCAATGTGATAACTTTATATTGCATGTCGATAAAAGCGGTGTCACAGCGTATCCAAGGAGTGAATGATGATGAGTGGGGCGAAGCGTCCATCAGTGCGTCCATGCTTCCTTGCAACTGTTCATTAATCTATCCGTCCGGCCGTGCGTTTGTCCACCCATTCGTTCGTCCATCCGCTTTGTCCCACTTATCAACATTCACCTCGTGGATATGCAGTGATTTTTTTCATCGAGTTCGTTCCACTCTGTTACAGCTAAGAGAAAATTATCATTTGAATAAATTCACACCATATCCACGGAGTCAATTATGATGAGTGGGCGATGCATTCGTACGTCTGTCTGTCTGTCTGTCCGTCCGTTTTTGTGTACGTCTCTTGTTTGTCTGTGTGTATGTCTTTCTTTCTGTCTGTCTTTCTGTCTGTGTGTCCGTGTGCCTGCCTGCCTGCCTGCCTGCCTGCCTGCCTGCCTGCCTGCCTGCCTGCCAGCCTTCCTGCCTGCCTGCCTGCCTGCCTGCCTGCCTGCCTGCCTGCCTGCCTGTCTGTCTGTCTGTCTGTCTGTCTGTCTGTCTGTCTGTCTGTCTGGCTGGCTGGCTGGCTGGCTGGCTGGCTGGCTGGCTAGCTGGCTGGCTGGCTGGACGGATGGTTACGCCTGACGCGGGACTAGGTTAGAGTAAGAGGAGCTTCATCATTCAAAAATTTTTGCTAATTTAATGTCGCCAATAAGTATGGATGCTGTAGGTTTGTAGAAGATCCTCTGGAAAATAAATATCGTCGAATCTTCAGCTTTGTAACTTGCCCTAAACAATTTTAGACACGTTCATTATAGTGACACTGAAGAGGTTTTGAATTCTCAAATTTAATGCCAATTCAGTATCCGTGACCTTTTACAAAATGTCTACGAGGGTTTTTTCACGACGTTCGAATAAACAAAACGTAGTTACAAGCGAACCAAATTTAACGGACGGAACAACCCCCCCCCCCCCCACGGGCATGCGCGCGCACAGGGGGGCGGCACAGGGAGATAGACACGTGCAGAGGTGACGTCAGAGGTGACGTCAGCTGACGTCAGGTGACGTTGTAGCAGAGTCGCGCTTCTCATAGATCTCGCCGCTCGCGTCCCCATTGAAGACGCCTTGGACTTGTTGCAGAGCAGGAGCACAACCACTCGCTCCTGCATGTGGAAGAGGCAGCGTTTAGCCCCCAATACAACAAGCCCCCGACCACAGTACACGGAAAATTTTTGGTGAGCGAGCTTTTCCCGACCCAGGTGATAGAAACGCTATCCGAAACGACGAACTCAAACTGCTCACGCCGCCCGACGCTGGCGTGGCGGCTGCCACAACAGCTGCTACTCGCCGTGACGCCGGTGCCACCCAACTCCATCTGGCTCACCCACGTTGAACCTTACCTTCAGAAATCGCAGCCGTGTTAACCGTGGAAGTGGTCGTAGTCAAAAAAACTGAGACCAACCCTGAAGACGCCACTCTTGAAACCGGATGGACCTCTAGCCACCGAAACAAGCAACGCAAGCATGCATAAAACGCTCCGGCATCGCCAACTGGCCAGGGAAGCACGTCCGATACCCCAATTTTGAGTGGATCTACCAAGCGCCTCTCTCGAAAACCCAGGCAACCGCGTCTGCCAGATGATCACGTCAAACTTGTGATTCGCCCGAGGGACGGCCTCAACCTCTCCAAAGTGGGAGAAGCACAACTGCGCGATGCTATGCTACGCGAAGTGAATATGCATGCAACGCTACTCAGAGAAGACATTTACCACACATGCGTTTAAGCTAATCTCATCGTAGTAAGCACACCTCTTCTATCCAACGCAGAAATCTACAGTCGGATCTTCAAACTACAGGTGGAAACTGAAACCTATGACTTTCAAGCCTAGGCTGATTCCCCTGAGAACTTCTTCCCTACGACTCTCCTGAAGACATTTCAGCAAGTCTTGTTAATGACCGCAACCCCACGATACTACAAGTTCGCTGAATGGGAGAGACAAACACGGTACTCATTGTATTCGATGGTGACCAAGTCCTTTTCCGTGTCTGCTATCGAGGAGCCGAATGCAAATGTAACCTACATAGGAAGCGCACTGAAGACTGCAACAAATGCGGGGCAGTAGGCCACTGTTCGGATGTCTGCCCCAAACCAAATGCCGTAATCTGTACGCTGTGTGGCACAGCCATCCTGCTATTGCTCATTTATGCACCCTTAAGTATCTTCTGTGCGGTCAAGCCCACCAGACAGGTGACAAAACCTGTCCTCAACGCTACCAGACACCTCGCCTTCTCATTTATCGTCGCCAAGAAATAGCTAAGTTCCAAAAACAGTACCTCTCAACTACAATTTCCACGCAAGATGCTCATCCGGAACGCCAGAAGGTGAAGCATAGTGACACCCGCTCCCGCAGTCCCAGTTCAACCTCGAAGCGTCGTGGCTCACGCAGCCGATCAAAGCAGTGGCGCAAGAATCAGCCCCCGGAGCTCCTATCGGGATCTGCGGCGCCCGAGGCTTCGGATGCCCCCCCCCCCCCTTCAGCAGTGGCAACCCGGTCTCACCCTCGCCACCCCCGCGGTAAGCTGGGCTAGCATTGCCTCCCAACCGGCTCCTATACATATTACAGCGCCTACAGCTACACACACGACCACATATAATAAGGAAACCATGTTGAGTACCATCACACTGGCGCTGCGTTCACTCCGTACGTTAGTACAAGAAATTCGCGTTGAAAACGCTGCTCTTCGGAAACAACTTGCCCAGCAACCTTCGTCCCCTTCTCTTCTTCACTCTGATAACCTCCACGCAGATTCCGCCCCCACCCCCACCCCCCAAAACGAAAGGATCCAGACACAGAAGAACGAGCCACACCATCGTCGCAACCACCTACCGCCTCAGCACCCCATTTGCCTGCAGAATATGTACCGCAGCAGCAACTCCATGAGACGATTCAAACGCTACTTGAACGGCAGTTACCGCTAATGCTTGAACGAACCATTGGGCAAACGCTTGAACGATCCCTCGATTCAACCCTCACAGCAAAGTTAGAGCACCACCTCACCTTAATGCTCGACGGAAAGCTAGAAGCCCGAGCGACAATTATCCAGCACAACCTTGAAGCCAAACCTTCGAGCCTTCTCGACAGCTACAATAGCAGAGTCACAGAGCTTGAGCGGTGTACACATCGCTCTTGCTCACACTCGCATCACAAGCCTTATGGCCGCATTAACCAAGATGACCATGATTAATCCACACACTCGGTACAGCTTCGGGCAGTGGAACTGTCGTGGCTACCGCCGTAAGAGGAGCGTGCTACAACAATTTCTATCGACACTCAAAAAAAACAGATACACCATATGGTATTAATTTACAAGAATCGGGCGGACAGGCTAAGCTGGTAGGATTCGCCTCCTTTACGGCTGCTGGAGCCCCTGACAGTCGCGAAGTTCTTACCACCCTCCTGAAGCGAAATATCCCTGTTATTCAACACCTCTCGCTCTCTTATAAAGTGCCACATATTGTATTGGAAGTCCTCGCTTCATCTCGTTGGACACCCAGCTGTATGTTCTTGGTCAATATTTACAGCAGCCCACGACAACCACATCACTTCCACAAGCTCCTCTCTTATGTCAAGAAGTTGGCAAGAATTTCCCTCCTCCTCATGGTAGAAGATTTTAACGCTCTCTCACCCCCTTGGGGTTACATCCACGACACCAGAAAAGGACGAATGCTGTGGCAAGACACCCACAATCTTGGCTACACCCTTATCACAGACCCGGCATACCCTACGTGGTTGGGCAACAGCATTGCCAGAGACACCACTCCTGACCTCACTTTCACTGCGAACATTACGCATGCAGAGTCGTCCAACCTTCACTAACATCTAGGCAGCGACCACTATATAATACAAACGATCGTCAAGGCTGGTCCGCAGCGCAGGAAATCCAAACAGCCTGCCCTTGTTGACTGGGATGTCTTAAGCGAATTGCGGGCAACGGTATCTCTATAACGTGCCACCTTGATCGCCCAATGAACAGCTTCCTTACTACGAGACGTTAAGCGTGCTATCACGACTACCCCAGAAGACGCCGTAGGCGACAAGGTAGACACGAAGCTGCTGCACATGTGGGAGGCCCTCGCTGGTCTGCGCAAGCGCTCTAACTTTAACAAATTGAACCGCTCATTACGCAAACGCATTGCCATATTAACGCGTAAAATTGATGATTACGCTCTTGAACTCTCCCGCCAGAACTGACATGAGCTTTGTAACATTATGGAACGCTTACTCAACGTGCCCAAAACGTGGAATATTCTTCGTCGTATGATAGAACCAACATCGACTAAAACGGCTCAGCACCACTCCTTAATCACTGCTCTGCACAAATATCCAGGTACCAATGAAGACCTTACCCAGGACCTATCCTGTCGGTACATTGTCAGTGCTACTTCGGTTGGTCTCCCATGCTACTCTGGGGCGGATAATCCAGCCCTCGATCCCCACATTCCAAAAGCGAAAGTAAGGTCCACAGTTTCACAACTGAGACACCAATCAGCGCCTGGCCTGGATAAAATTACAAATAAACTCTTACGAATCCTTCACGAAGAATCACCTCAAAAGCTCACACCTGATCTACAAATGATTTGGGAGTCGGGAAAAATACCAACATTATGGGAAACCACCACAGTCATTAGGATATATAAACCAGAAAAACCACTCACTATCGAGAACCTTCGGCCAATATTTCTCACATCTTGTGTCGGCAAAGTACTCGAGCACTTTACTCACGCTCGACTACAGAGGTACATGGAAGAGCATGCCCTCTACCCGCATACAATGTTCGAATTCCGCCCTAAACTATCGACACAAGACGTAATGCTGCAACTGAAGAGTCACAATATCGACGGTGAAGACGGCTCTCGGTATGGCACACGTGCTATTCTAGAGCTAGACCTCACCAAGGCATTTGACAATGTGCTACATTCATCCATCTTTGACGCCCTCTCCACGCTCAACATAGGCGCCCGTACCTACCACTATTTCGGCAACTTCTTAACGGACAGAATAGCCACTCTCGGTCAACTATTTCTCTGCACCTTCCATCTAACTCGGTGAGAAAGGGACACTACAGGGGTCGGTCCTCTATCTATTTCTTTTCAACCTCGTCATGCTTCACCTTCCGACACTTCTAGAAGATATCCGCGACCTCTAACATAGCATATACGCAGATTACATCACCTATAGTGGATTGCCAGAGGTAGCGACGGAGAGATACAAGATGCACTTCAACTGGCTATTGATAGAATCACAACTTACGCTGAACAACGAGGATTGTCGTGCTCGCCCCAAAAAGTCAGAGCTACTCGTCTATCGACCTAGATCTCCCAACAGAGACCTTCCCACGATAAATCTGCATGTGCAAATTCACCCTGTACGAAAAGTCCCTACCATTCGCGTATTGGGCTTCGTCATTAAGCAGAACGACGGCAATTCGAAAACAATCCAACTATTACACCATCTTGCCTATCAGACTACTAGGCTCATTTCCCGCTCCGCCAATAAACAGCACAGCATGAAATTATTTATTTATTTTATTTATTTATTATTTATTTATTTAAGACATACTGCAAGCCCATTGAAGGGCCCAAGCAGGAGGGGCATCACGAGAAAAACAAAATTTAGGCACAATACACATGATACACTGATTAAAATAGTTTGAACAAATACAAGAATGCATCAAAGTTACAAAAATCCGCAATACACCTGGTACACAGTTGGAAATATATTGTACACATACACAAGGGTACATCGAAGTTGCAAAACAAAGCAATCAGAATTCCAAATGTTCAAAGGAGTGAATATTGGTCACAGCCGATTCAATTAGTTTATTCCAATCTGTAATAGTACGCGGAAAAAAGGAAAACTTAAAAATATTAGTTCGAGCGCTGTACGGAGTCAGAGGTTGGGGGTGTCTATGCCGTGTTTGTCGGGAAGTGAGTGGCTGAAGGAATTCCTCGGGGGTTTAAGTGAAAGTTTGTTATTTTTAAGCAAAAATAGAAACTTTAACCTTTGAATTTGACGGCGTGATTGAAGTGTTGGAATGCCATGCTCTTCCATTATTTTGTCGGCGAGTCACTGGGACGATAGCTTGAAAAAATGAATCGAACGGATTTACGCTGTATCATTTCCAGAGCATTAATATTACTTTTTGTGTGAGGATCCCAGACAGTGCAGGCGTATTCCAGTCGCGGTCTAATTATGGATGTATAGGCGAGTAGCTTAACGTTTGTTGGGGCCTTTCTAAGCTTATGTCTAAGGAAGCAAAGTTTTCAGAATGAAGCTGCACATGTGTTTGTTACGTGTTTGTTCCAGCTCAAGTTATTTGTTATAGTGACGCCAAGATATTTACATTCTGATACTTATTCTAACGGTTGTGACGAAAGATTGTAAGGGAAGGACAGCTTATTCTTTTTGTTAGTTATGTTCATAAAAACGGATTTTTTGGCATTGAACTTCATTCCCAATTTTTCGCACCACGCCTGAACATAATTAATAGGCCAATCTCATACGACTGTTGACCACCTTCTCCTTAAGCAGAATATTTTACGTTGCTCCATTCATGCAACTTACGCCCACGGACAAGAAAAAAAACTGAACATAATGATCAGGCGCTGCTACAAGTGCGAGTTGCATCTCCTCAAGTCTACGCCCTATGCGAAACTCAATGACCTTGGACTTCACAATATATAGACGAATTCATTGAAGCCAACGTATATCGCACTACGAACGATCAGGCCAAACTCCTACAGGACGTCATCTCATGTGCTCACGCGGCATATCTTACGTCTCCCAGTTTGGCCAGAAACTCACAATTCCTTCGGACACTCGGGACACCTTCCTGATTCCCTCCATACCACGCTGTATGCACCCTGAATATAACCCAGAAATACGAGTAGACCGTGCCAAGCAACTAGGTAAGCGCTACGCGAAAGCCACGCACGTGCCGTATGAAGACGCAGCGGAATATCCTACGCATCGGGTCGTTGCCCTCGCTTTCACCACCGGGCCGCAATACATAATTACCGCAACTAACACCACTCACGTAAACAAACACTAAGAAGGCGAAAAAGCAGTCACCGTTCTCTCCTATGCTTCAACCCAGCATCCCGCATCATCAGCGACAAGACTGCCTTCCGCAACTTTACCAAAGGTTTGATTTCCCAACCGGCGCTCCGAATTCTTACAAGTACACCTCTGTTACTTCGCCACCGCGTTGAGATGATCTGGACTCCAAGCCACTCGGGGCTCGCGGGGAACAAACACGCGCATGACGCCGCCAAAGCTCTCGTCCACCGGGCACGTCATCCAACAGAGCCCCACCCCTCGTGACCTGACGTGGCTGAGCGAGAGATGATGGTCTCCGCGTTTTGCGACAAGGCGAGGGACAGAATGGTTACCTCCGGACAAATCCTAATGCATTACTGGAAGGCCAGACTTAAACACGCACCACTAGACAAGTGCCTTAGTAAGCAGCCGTCCACTACCTGGCATCTAAGACACGCACTTTCCCCTGTCAGTCACTGTACAGCCGTATTTACCCCACTGTTCACACGCCACATTGCAAAGCGTGCGGTGCACCTAACGCCGAGCTCGACCATATTATATGGGCCTGCCCCGCAGCTACTCACTCACTTAAACACAGCACGAAGCCTACATTCACTATCATTAAGGCCAAACAGTGGGAGGCTTCGCTGCTCAGCACGTGACCGAAGAACCAGCTCTGGGCTGTCCGGCTGGCCGAAGACGCCACCAGGATTCAAGGCCTGGCCACCGCCTCAGGAAGGGGATTACAGAGGGGCCCGTCTCCCGGCCCCTCGCCACCCTTCACCCCAGCAGGGACACTTCAATAAAGTTTCTTCTCTCTCTCTCGCGCACCCCAATTCGCCAAACGCGTTCACGTGCGCAAAAAGCGGTATTTTAGGGAAATCCAAATTTACGTCGATGGGTTGCTCCGCGTTCCCAGCTCACGAGCTCACTTTCGTTCTTTTTAATGTTCGTCGAATCAACGCCGCCTGGAGACAGAGCGAGCGGACGCGTTTTCGAGGACTCAAGTTTTTTGTGGGCTTTTTAATACTTGAGAAAAATTCATAAGTAGTTTGGAATGATAGACTTAGTCGAAATTATCCGCAAAGTTTAAAAACAGCATTTATCTGTGGCTGGTCACTCATGCCTCGTGCAAAGTCATGAATAATTTTAGGCAATTGTGTTGTTATAGAAAAACCACGACTAAAGTCATGCTAAGCTGCCGTAAGTACTGAGTGTGACTCCAAAAGAAGGAATTGTGTATGTATTATGTGTTTCAATATCTTCCAACTAGCACAAGTCAAAGCTATTGGGTGATTATTACAAAACAATGGTTTTTCAGCATATTTGAATAAAGGCTTATTTTTGTCGAATTTCGAACATTCAGGACGGACACAAGTGAATATCGATTCCTTTACACATTTGTCTAAATTTATGAGGCCCATTCAACATATTTCTACAAAAAGGCATTGGTAAGTCATGTGGGCCATAAGATTTTATTATATTCAAATCTAATAATATTTAAAATACGCCACCTTGTGGAATTTTGAGTTTTTCAATAGTAGGCAGGTACTTGAAGTAACTAAATGCGGGGATGGTTTTGTCATCGCAAGCAACAACAGAGGCGAAGTGCTAATGAAGTGCGTTGGCTATTTCTGTTTCTTCTAACGTTCAAACGTCTTTAATAACAAATGTGTCTCGACTGAATGGCTTCGTGCTTGTAAACTGCCAAAAATCAGACGTTGACTCTTTTCTTTTAACGTGATAATCAGCTTTACAGTGCACAAAAATGGGTTTTTCAATGTTCATCTTCTGTTTCACTTCTCGAGACAGATCGGCGATAAGAGAACATAGTATCATGCTCTTGTGGTTTTTAAAGATTTACAAAGCCGTTTATTCTTCTTTTAGTGTAGACAATGTACCATGTAATTAAGGGTTTTATACTAAATACTTTCTTTTCTTGAAAGCAACAAACAGCACCCTTCGCGCATGCGCAGTGTTATTCAACTTTAATCACACACCGTCAACGTCCCTCAAACCCAGATGAACATTTTTGGCAAAGCTCGTCATAGCATATCTCCAATCTTTCTATGATGGTTGTGTCACTGAAAGAATTAAAGATTGGTACACCTGTGTATTTAACATCATTTTTGTACTTCAATGAGTGTAGCTTAACCAAGACTGCCAGGTCATCTGAATTACCTATAACCGCTTCGCATTGTATAACTACCGTACCAGTCAATGTATTAGTCTAATATTATTGTGTAGTATTCATCATTATCATCAGCCTGACTACGCCCACTTCAAAGCGAAGGCCTTACCTATGATCCGCCGGTCAACCTGGTCTTGTGCTTTCCGTTGCCACGTTATCTCTGCGAACGTTTAATTCTCATCGGTACACCAACTTTCTGTCTCCCCTTCGTGTTTCTCTGGAAGTCTAGCCAGCTACACCTAATGACAAGCGGTTATATCCTGCCGTAAAACGGTAATTTCGGCCAGTTGGTTAGGATCTATTGTGAACCTATTTACAGGGGGCACGGACTCGCTAGGGCCGTTAGTTGATTTTCTTTGTGAAAACAAACTGCATGTACTAGTAGCCGACAAAGAAGGATACCTTGCTATTATGAATTCTGAATTTATATCCTACCTACATGCAACGTGCCCGGCCCTTGTCCATTTCTTCTACTAGTTGTCAACAATGATATCCTTAACGCCGCTTTGTTCCCTGACTTACTCTGTTTTCTTGTTGTCTACTAATGTTACGCCCATCATTTTTGTTTTTCATCGCTCGCTGCGTTGCTCTCAATTTAAGCTGAACCCTCTTTGTAAGCCTCCAGGTTTCTGCTCCATAGGTAAGTACTGGCGAGATGCAGCAGTTATGTACCTTCCTCTCAGGGTTAGTGGAAAATTACTATTGATGTGTTATTATGTGTATTATTATGTGGGTCTGACCATTTGTAGCCTCACTGCTCTAAGAGGGTGAGGTCTCCCATAAGCAACGTTTGTGCAGCTTTCATTTCTCACCGACCTCCATTCACCACTATGTTGAACATGTGTGTTAATGCAAAACGATCAATCAAGTCAAATAATATCTGACCCTATTTGTGACTAAATGACACCGTAATCATCACGTGGTGAAACACGTCGGAGTGTCAGCTTATCGGCGTCCAATGTCACCATTGTTTGTGATGTAGACACGGTTCATCACGAAAATGACTACGCACCACAGAAATTGGGTGAATCTCACTACTCGCCACCGGTAACTAAAAATGAAGAGGTCATCAAATGGTCCAATAAATAGCCAATGACATTAGCGGGATATAAACAGCCTTCCCTGCCATGCCGTCGGAAAATGACACTGCGCACGTAGGAGCAAGGAGAAGCAGCAGGAAAACACTGCATGCGTCGACCCTCGCAAAACTTCCTGTTAGTGGAGCTAGAACACCTTTTCCTACATGCTTCGCCCCTTCCAGTTCTTCTTGTTATAAGCTTTCCTGCCACATAGATGCCAACCGTGTTCAATAAAAGTTTCCTTGAAAGACAGCGAATGCCCTAGTCGTTTTCTTTGCCCTTTTGTAAGAAACGCGAACGCTCGGTTTCTTTTGCGTGATGTAAAGCCAGCAATCCCGAAGCTTGGCTTCACTAAGTGTCCCCCGGAGTTTGAAGACAGAATGATTTCTGGACATTTGGGAGAAACGTCCAGAGTTCTGCTTAGTGACTCACGTTCCGGCGATGGGAGGTACGTGCACAGCACCGTAACCACGTACGACATCGTTGGCGAATGCGTCCAAGCCGTATACGGCCAGCACAAGTTGTGGCCCTGCAGTATCGTATGGACGAGAAATAAAGGTTCCATCGCCAACTTCGTAAAAGGAATAATGTCGCAACTGAATAATCAATGCGAACAAACTTCAAAAGTGTCTCACAACTCTGCTTCGGCAGTAAGCATGTGTAAACATAACGTGATCATTTCATTCAACTAATCATGTAGTTCTTTGGTATTTATGAATTATTACCTAGCATCACCCGAAGGCGCAGCAGCAGGGGCGCTACCCTGTTGCGAAAGACGTGTCTTCATTGGTAGAGCACACTAGCACGACACGCGATTCCATTTGTTGGTGGAATGAACAAGGAATCATTAACATAAATATTAGATCTGCTGAAGCATTATCAAATCTTTTTAAAAAGCAGTTACATATCTATAAATATGATACACAGCGAGCACGTCCCGGCATACCGCATTCCTAAAATAAAATTATTGCGCTCGGATATCAAACGGAAGAATTGTTCCAAAAGAATAGTGTGCTGTATTGCATGAAAGGAAAGTCACCTTAAGAATCCTGAAATGAAACAGAAAAGCTAATGAACACAATGATGTGTGCAGGTATGTCCCAATCTGTCACCTCTTACAAACCATGTATAGTCAATGTACACCTGAAGCGAGGCAGACAAATTTCAAAAATGCTGTACATGTTTTGGCCTAAATTGCCTTGAAAAATAGTGCTGCAATCCCTTGGTTCTAGAAGTTGTGCTCTGTGTTCCATTGATTACAAAATGGACCATGCATTGAGCATGTGACTTGCGCGGCATTTTATTGGGCTAACTCGTAATGTATATGCTACATGGAAGTATTTTGCCTAGAGTAAATAATTCTTACTGATGAGGGCCAGCAAGAAGGGCTTACTAATGGACAAGTGTATCAGCGCTAATGTAAGCAGCCAGCTTTTTTTCATACTTACAATGTATTCTTTCGCGCTTGTTAACTAGTGTGAAAGAAGATAGCTATTTATAGAAAATGGAAGCTAGCGCGTGTCCAAGCATAAATTCGAAAGAAATCACCTATTTTTGCGCGGCGTCAACTATCTTACCTTTTTGTTGTATGGTTTGTACACTCTAAATACCAGGAGTCATGCGTGCTTCAAGCTTCATCTTCAATTGAGAAAGTTAGCGTCTGCACAAGTGTATGACCGAATATGTACATAGAGACAAATATGGTCTCACTGAGCGTTTAATAAAAATTTGTCAGACACGATCTCTATGTATGTCCAACGCGATCACAGAAACTGGGACCCAATACTACCTTTCGTCACGTTTGCCTATAACACTGCCATACAACGCTATACAAGTTACGGCCCGTTTTTTTTTCTTGTGCATGACCGTGCATCATCTTTTGTTCTAGATACCAGCTTCTTGTCCACGCCCTCTGTCTCATCTGCGTTCTCTCCAGAAGAGTTGGCTGCCTATGTCAACCACTGTTGCACAATCAACCGCGCCAATACTCCTATCATTCAGACCTAGCGAAAAGTTTGTTGTGATGCCACACGTCGAGTTGTGTCATTCTACCTGGGCGACGAAGTGCTCCTCCGGCCACTTGTTCGCACACCCGGCCTCTGCGAAAAATTAGTACACAGATACCTGGGTACTTACACTCTGCTTGAACAAACATCAGCCGTGAATTATCGCGTCGCTCCAGTTACTTCGGCTTCTGATCGCCGTCGTCGCAGGACCGAGATCATCCACGTGTCTCGCCTGAAGTCTTAATGCGGCGCTCGTGCCCTTACTAAAAGGACGTTTTGCTGACGGCTTTTGTGTAAGGGCGAAATATAAATAGCATGAGCGCTGACTGTTTAGTTCATCATCTTCACCCGCGCATACAAGTCATCGTGTCATCATGATCATCAACATCGTAACCTTTCGCCACTTGTTCGGTTTCTGGCTCATATATATATATATATATATATATATATATATATATATATATATATACATATATATTGAAACCGGTTGTTGACCAAGCGGGAGTTGACTCGGTGAACGAGAGCTTTATTTAGCGCAGGGCTAACTGAACGCAAGCCTGCGATCTCCGCAAGTCTTCTTCCTTTTCTATACTCGAGCTCCATGCCCACTGCCCTCGTTACAATCACCCCCGAGTTATGAGGGAGCCATCCTGGCAACCTAAGGACAGGTGTACAAAGAAGGGTCATGGTATGGCTTGAGCCAAAAGATCTGTGCGATTTCTTGTCCCCGACGGCGCTTGTCCGGAGATGCATCCAGCGGCTCGAGAAGGTAGTTGACAGGGGATGTTTGACGTACAACTAAATAAGGGCCATGGCACCTGAACGAAAGCTTGTGGGAGAGTCCTGGAGGAGTAGAAGGAATGCATAACCACACCAGTGAGTTCGGAGCAAAGCTCATAGGCGTGGTTGACGCGTCGAGGCGATGTTTTTGGCGCGTCTGGTCATGTGACGTGAACGCACGAGCAAGCTTCCGACATTCTTCAGCGTGTGCTGCTGCTCGAGAAGCGGTAGTCATCTCTGAAGGGTCCGGTCGATAACGAAGAATTGTATCCATTGTAGATGATGGCTCGCGTTCATAAACAAGAAAGAAAGGCGTAAATCCAGTGGTGCTTTGCGTTGCAGTGTTGTAGGCATATGTCACAAAAGGCAGTATGCTATCCCAATTTGACTGGTCGGATGAAGCGTACTTGGCCAGCATATCCCCAAGTGTACGATTAAAACGCTCTGTCATCCCATTATTTTGCGGGTGATAGGCTGTGGTAGTGCGGTGTATGATGCGACACTCGCTCAACAACGCTTCGATGGCATCGGAGAGAAAAACACGGCCGCCATCGCTTAGTAACTCCCGAGGTGCTGTATGCCTCAAAACCAGGTTTTGCAGTATAAAACATGCAACGTTTTTTGCGGTAGCAGAAGGTAACGCAGCTGTTTCAGCGTACCGCGTTAGGTGGTCGATAGCGACAATGACCCAGCGGTTGCTATTCGAAGTATAGGGAACCGGACCGTAAAAGTTGATTCCGACACAATTGAAAGCTCGTGCTGAACGTGGCAACGGCTGCAAGGGACCTGTGGCATGTTGAGTGAAGATTTCGCGTCCGTGGCACGTAAGGCAAGACCTTACGTAACAGCGAACGAAACGGTACATACCGCGCCAGTAGTACCGCAGCTTCAAACGAGTGTATGTTTTTAACACACCAGCGTGGCCACATTGCGGATCATCGTGGAACGTGGCACAAATGTTAGAGCGCAGATGTCGGGGAATGACGAGCAACCACTTACGACCGATCGAGCTGTAGTTTCGGCGGTAAAACAGGTTATCCCGAATAGCGATGTGTCCTGCTTGACGGCGAAGCGTCCTGGAAACTGGAGCGGGCGTCCGGTTTGAGAGAAAGTCCAAAAGAGAAGAAATCCAAGCATCTTTGCGTTGCTCAGAAGGCATGTCCGAAATGCTGATGGCCAAGGCAGCACTGGTGGAGATAGGCAAGCGGACAGGCTCTGAAGCCAATGGCGAACGTGACAGGTCAACGGCGTCAGAATGCTTCCGGCCAGAACGGTAGATAACACGAATATCGAACTCCTGGAACCCCAATGCCCAACGAGCGAGCCGACCATTAGGATCTTTTAGTGAAGATAACCAGCAAAGCGCATGGTGGTCTGTTACGATATCAAATGGACGTCCATTTATATAAGGCCGAAATTGCCCGATTGCCCAAATAATGGCGAGGCACTCCTTTTCAGTTACACTGTAATTCTTCTCGGCTTTACTAAGAGTGCGGCTGGCATAGGCAACGACGTACTCATCAAAGCCATCCTTGCGTTGGGCCAGTATGGCCCCTAGCCCGGCACCACTAGCGTCCGTATGAAGTTCTGTTGGAGCAGACGGATCGAAATGTCGGAGTATAGGAGGCGTGGTGAGGAGCCGTCGGAGTTCCTGAAATGCATCATCACATGCCTGCGACCACGCTGATAAATCAGAACTTCCGGCAAGAAGATTGGTCAAGGGGACGATAATGGAGGCGAAATTGCGGACGTAGCACCAGAAGTAAGAACATAGGCCAATGAAGCTTCAAAGCTCTTTGATGGTGGTTGGCTTTGGGAACGCCGCGACTGCATTAAGCTTCGTGGGGTCTGGGAGAATGCCGTTTTTAGAAACCACATGGCCGAAAATTACAAGCTTCCGAGCGCCGAAGTGGCATTTTTTCAAGTTAAGTTAATGTCTCGCCGTGGAAAGGCACGTAAGAACTTGCTTGAGGCGGCTGAGGTGGGTCGCAAAGTCGCTTGAAAATACCACAATGTGTCCAAATAACAGAGGCACGTTTTCCAATTCAGACCTCACAAGATCGCATCCATCATCTTTTCGAAAGTGGCAGGCGCATTGCAGAGGCCAAAGGGCATAACGGTGAATTCATATAGTTCATCCGGTGTTACAAAGGCTGTCTTCGGGCGGTCACCCTCTTTCATGGGCACCTGCCAGTAGTCAGAGCGTAAATCTAACGAAGAAAAGAACTCTGCTCCTAGTAGGCAATCCAAAGCATTATCGATGCGCGGCAGAGGGTATACGTCTTTGCGCGTTATCTCGTTGAGTCGCCGGTAGTCAACGCAGAACCGGGTGGATCCGTCTTTTTTCTTGACGATAACAACCGGTGAAGCCCAGGGACTGTTGGAGGGCTCGATGATGCCACGTTTCAACATGTCGTCCACTTGTTTGTCGATGACACGGCGTTCAGCAGTGGAAGAGGTGTGGCAGCTTGGGCTAGTTGCTATGGCATGACGTTACTTATAGCGAAAGAACAAAACGACGACACAGAGACAAGAAAGACACGAAAGACAAGCACTCGTGTCTTTCGTGTCCTTCTTGTCTCTGTGTCGTCATTTTGTTCTTGCACTATAACTATCGTCAGTGGGGAGAGCTTAAGCGCTTCAAGTGCATGTTGGTGGCGTTGGAATATATAAAAGAGCCGGTAATCGTGGCGCCGCTATCAATATTTCTCATATGCATTCGCTCCTGTCAGTGAAGGAAAAAAAGAACAAAAAAAGCAAAGAGAAAAAGAAAAAGAAGAAAAAACAAAAAGAAAAAAGCTGGGACTGTACGACATCCGGGATCACTTATCTGTGCGTTCCGGCTGTGCTTGATGAGGCAAACCAGTTCTATGTTGTCAGATGTGTACGTTAAAAGCTTTGTTAGGGGGTAATATTATTGTTGTAATGGGATGCTAGGGCCAGAGTACTGATTAAAGAAGGGCGTTTGCGTCTTTTAGTGATCGCAACGCTGACAGCGGGCCTGGGTGTCCATTTATTCTGTTTTTTATCATGCTTAACTTGTAGATCTGGCGCCGACATGGCTGCTGGTCACTTACGCCTCGTACATCTTCAGGTTCTGCAGATGGTGTCGACTTTCCACGTATCCGGAGCGGGGCGGTTTTTCGACCACGCAGACGCGGTTCGCCTGGGATGTATGCCCTGCCCTGCACTTTTTCACTGAAGCGCACCTTCCTTTGGATATGACGGCGCTACCGTCGCTGTTCGACTGCCGCTACGCTGACTGGCAACCTGGCACATCGAAACTCAACGTCACCCTACATACGCTGCCGCACCTGCATACCACCTTGGGATCTGGCGCCGATATGGCTGCTGGTCACTTATGCTTCGTACTTCTTCAGGTTGGTTTTTTCTGTCGCCCTGTTAACGGTAAACCATTTCGAAAATTGGCGCCCGATCCCAACTGCGCCTTAAACTTTTTTACGCGCAGCAATACTTTTGTGCGAATCAAGTGTTTGTTATGTGTACGTTATCTGCGAAAACTACTGCAGCTTGCAGGTGATGTAGAACAAAGCCCAGGCCTTCTGACTTCTGAGCAAGAAGAACAAATGTTCACCGCCGTCATGGCAATTCGCACGGTACTGCAAAAGCAGACGGAAATTCTTAGGGAACTTCGTTCCGTAGCGTCACGGCAAGAAGCACTCGAACAAAGGTTTTCGCAGATAGAGGACAAATTGAACGTCTTTGAGGACAAATTGCTATCGGTGCTTCCATTAAAAGACAAGGTGATGCAGTTAACTGCGGAGACCGACAATCTTGCTGCCACGTTTTCGAAGCTGCAAGAATTGGAAGATGATATGGAAAATAGATCTCGAAGAAACAACCTTATCTTTTTTTTGGCTTTCAAGATGCAGCTGGTGAAGTCTGGCAAGATTCGGAGACTAAGGTGATCACCTTTTGTGAGGAAAAGTTAAAAGTCGCTATTTCGGCTGATGTAGGCCCGTGTACTCAGATTTGGGTGCACGTTAAAGAACCCCAGGTGGTCAAAATTTCCGTAGCCCTCCACTACGGCGTCCCTCATAATCAAATAGTGGTTTTGGGACGTTAAACCCCACAAATCAATCAATATTTGGGCTGATGCGGAGAGAGGGCCCACAGGCTAGGTCGCTTCACGGCAACAAAAAACAGGCCTAATATAGTTCGGTTTTGTCGTTTAAGGAAAAGCAGCGTGTTTTATCAGCTACTTCGAGGTTGAAAGGTACAAGCTTTGCTATTAGCGAAGACTATAGCAACAAAGTTCGACAAGAGAGGCGGAAATTAATTCAATTTGCGAAGAGTAAGGGAGGGGACTTCAGACTATCGTATAACAAACTAAAGATTGGCAAGGAAACTTTTGTCTATAATGCTGAAACAGACAGCGTGACTAAAACCAAGACATAGCAACTAAAAAAGGCCCTCGTAACTTCTCGACAACCATCCAGCCCAGATGACATCGTGTGTATTGTGGTAAATTGTCGTAGCGTAAAAAATAAAATTTTAGAACTTGCCGCCCTCATTGAAACGACAAAGTCACATCTAGTATATACTTGGTTCTGACTCTTGGTTTGACGACACAATAAATGACAATGAAATATTTTCAACCTGCTACACAGTCTACAGGAAGGACAGAAACGCGCATGGGGAAGGTGTTTTCATTTTGATTCACAATACTATATCTAGCTTTCTCGTTGACGTTGAAGCTGGTTCAACCGAAATTGTTTGCTGCAAAGTACTCTTGAACAACGGCTCGTCTGTGGCATTCGTTTCCTTCTACAGGTCACCCAGCACGAGAGCCCCTCAGCCCTTTTTCAATTTATGCAATGTGCTGCTGACACTACAAACTACATATATTGTTTTGGCAGGTGATTTTAATTTACCGGATTTGATATGGCAGCAGCTTACACCAGTGTTAGTCAATTCATCCCTCCTGTACACGACCTTCCGCGAAATAATAAATGCCCATTCGTTACTACAGTTTGTGCATAAACCAACGCAAATAATGGCTAGTAGTGCAAATGTACTTGATTTATTTTTTTGCAATGTGCTTGATCTCGGGTCTTCGATTACCTTGATTCCTGGTATTAGTGATCATGATGTTGTCGTCACTAAGATGTCCTGAGCCACCAAGAATCGTCGTGCTGCGCAGCCTCGCAAGGTCTTTTTTATGAAAGAGGCGATTACGCAACAATATCATGTGAACTAGACAATTTTTTCCCAGAGTTTAGGGCTCAATGTTCGTGTCTAGACATAAATGCATTGTGGGATCTTTTTAAGACTAAAATACTGTGCTTGACACAAACCTTCATTCCCTCGCATGTCATTACTTCCCAGCGTCGAAACGATAAACCATGGATTACTAAAAAGATTCGTACGATGTTAAACAGGAAAAATAGAACCTTTCGTAAGCACTGCCACTAGCCGAATCCTACATATTGTTCGCAAAAATGAAGGTAATGAGCAAAACGATAGCGAGATTGATGCGCAATGCACATAAAAAGTTTCTTTTCACTCTAGGACACAAAGGGAAAACTAATCCAAAAGAAGTGTGGAAATATGTCAAGAGCAAAAAGAACTCCGGTGACGCTATCTCTGACGTCATAGATGAAAAAGCCAACGGTGCAGATATTTTGGCAAAAGCAGAGGCCTTCAATGCTTATTTTCACTCCGTGTTTTCATGCTCAAAAGCCGCACTTTTGAAATCACATGACGTCAGAGAGCTTACTAAGATGAAGGAAATTGTGTTGTCTGAAGATGGTATCGCATTACTACTACGGAAGATAAACATCCACTCGGCTACCGGTCCTGACTTTATTTCAAATTTTGTCCTAAAAAACTGTGCATTGTCTGTCACCCCTTTCTTAATACTGCTATTTAAGATATCTCTTCAAGTTGGTGCTCTACCTTCGGACTGGAAAACTGCAAATGTTATTCCAATTCACAAAAGTGGTTCAATAACAAGAACGTGCAACTACAGGCTAATTTCACTCACAAGCGTTGCTTGTAAAACATTAGAACATGTTGTTTATACAAATTTAATGGCACACCTTCAAGAAAATAGCTTCATTATTCCAACGCAACATGGCTTCAGGGTTGGCTTTTCTTGCGACACTCAGCTAGTAGAATTTTGCCATGACATCGCAGCATTTATTAACTCAGGTTTGCAAATTGAATGCATCTTTTTAGACTTTCGGAAAGCTTTTGATACCGTATCTCACACCCTGTTACTACTAAAGTTGTCCTACCTCAACTTGGTGAATACCCTCCTGAAGTGGTTGGAAGCGTACCTGTTGGATGAAAACTAACGCGGGATACTTCATGGTGTCCGCTCTTCTGATGTCTCTGTATTATCTGGAGTGCCACAGGGGTCAATCTTGGGGCCCCTGCTTTTTGTTATATTTATCAATGACCTTACTTAACACTTGTCTTGCCGTCTGAAGTTATATGCAGATGATTGCTGTATTTACCGTGAAATTTCAAGTGAATCAGATAGCCAACTGCTACAGAATCATCTGAACAAAATCATGTCTTGGTGTGCGACTTGGAACATGACACTCAACCTGTCCAAATGCAACCTCTTAAGACTCACAAACAAAAGACACCCGCTGATGGGAAGCTATGTCATGAATACAACACAGCTGTCCCTTGTAACAGAATATAAGTACTTAGGCGTCATTTTTTCCAGCAATTCGACTTGGAATGCCCACCTAAATTACATCGTAACAAAGGCCAGCAACACATTAAACTTCTTAAGACGTAGCTTTAAACAAGCACCGGCCAGCCTGAGGGAAATCCTGTATATGTCGAATGTACGCCCACTTTTGGAATACGCGTGCAGCTGAGAGCGGCCCGTTTTGTCACGGGTTATTACAACTTTTCTAAAAGATCTTTCGAAATCAGGAGTACTTTAGGATGGCCTCTTCTTGAAGAAAGGCGCAAATTCATACGTTTATCTCTGTTTCACAAAATATTTCATGGTTTAACGGGTATTCACAAAGAAAACTACATATCGGAGCCTACGTATATATCTGCTCGTACTGATCCCCCCCTTAAAGTGCGCGAGTTCGCTACCAGAATTAACCTTTTTAAATATTCATTTTTTCCACGATCAATTAAGCAATAAAACAACCTACCTCATGAAATTGTAGCCGCGTCCAGAGAAACATTCCCCACTGCGCTTGAACATCATATTTTATCGTAGCCTGAGCACACATTAAAGTTGCCTACACTTTCGTTTCATCTCTCTAGCGATCTACGCTTCAGCTCTTTTTTTTTCTGCCTGCTTTTATCTGTGTATGTATATGTATGTATATATATATATATATGTGTGTGTGTATGTGCGTATGCATTATGTATATATATATATATATATATATATATATATATATATATATATATATATATATATATATATATTCTTGCTGCTGTACCTTCACACACGTCAATGTTTATTACGTGTCACCATTGGATGATTTATTATGTATCTGTATTTCTTTTATGTTCAACTCAGTGTTAATGGACTGTCGCCTTTCTGTATTTCGAAATCGTTATCTCCCCCTACACTAATGCCCCTCGCGGGTGCTGTAGGTACTGTAAATAAATAAATAAGTAGATAAAGTAAGATTTCCGTTGTTACCACTCTCTGATTGTTCGAAAATTGCTTTTCAATACTGTAACCTTGATGTCATCCAAGCTTTGGTCTTTTTTGTACTGTGTTTTGAAAGTGGAAGGCCTGGCAGGGAGCGTACACGTGCCCGATGTTTGTCCAATCTAATTCTAAACGGTGTGTCTGTCTGGCCGACGTGTTGCATGTACCATACCCCACATTCCAGAAGATATATGGCGTTATCCGACTTAAAGTTCAGTGCACCTCTTATCCTTTACTGAAACACTGCCTGGGTGCTTTCCGCCACAGTCATTGTCTGCATGTGTTTGCACATTTTACGTCTCCTTTTTCCGCAAGGGCGACATCCTGTTTGAGGTGTCACGCCTGTTTTTGAATTTATCAAATAAATCCTTATACTTTTCGGCCGCCTATATGCCACACAAGGAGGAGAAGTAAAAAATATGGATAGTCGCACGCTCTGTTCTAATATGGTAATGTGTTTTCTTAGGGCCTTGTTTATGTTCGGTGGGTTACTCGTGAAAGTTAATAGCAATTGTTTGTTACCGTGCTAGTTGGCATTTTTTTGGTGGTGTAGAAGAGTCTGTTGGTCCAGATTTTCTGGTTTTTGATGGCGTCATCAATGATAGTTGTTGGGTATTCTTGATGAAAGAGTACTTCGCGCGTATGTGTGCTGCTTTGTGGAAGTCCTCGGTGCGGGAGCAGATTCGTCAGAATATGTGTGCTTGATAATAGGGAACGCTGGTCCTGCAGAATCACGGGTGGCAGCTTTTGAAGTGCACGTAATGTTGCCTCTCCCTAGGTTTTCTGTATACGCTAGTTACCAACGCACCATCGCCCATTCGAATAAGTACATCTAGGAAACTAAATTCCGTGTTGGAGTAGAAGTGTGTAAAATCAATTCTGGGGTGTATTTGGTTAAATGCCTGTATGATTTCTAGCAGCTCGTTTTTCGAATGTGCCCAAATACCGATTATAAATTAAAGGTTCGATATCTTATGATGAAAGAAAATTGGGCTCTATATGGTGCATGAGTATGTTAGCGCAGTGCGGTTCCATTCTTGTACCCATTGCCGTGCCGTTGATTTGAAGGCAGCACCCAAATTTAATTTCAAAGCTGTTACAAATGAGTACAAGTCTCGTTAAGATTTCAATTACTTTTTGCTTGGATATGTCATAGGGTTGTGGGTGCCATACGATTAAACAAGTGGCCTTACACCATCGTCATGTGGAATATTTGTGTAGAGTGAATTCACATCCAATGTTAGGAGGAATGTACCTTCTGGCATTTTTACGTCCAATATTTCCCGAAAAAAATGGTTTGTGTCACGCAAGAAGGGCTCATGTGTGGGTGGTACGTCTTTGATTAAAACGTCAATAGAACCGGTAACGTTCCCGTGGCTGATATAATGGGTCTGCCAAGGTTTCCCTCCTTGTGAATCTTTGGCAGCATGTAAATGATAGATAGATCTCCCTTGCTCACATAAAAAGGTGGTCGTTGCGATTGACGTCGTCATCTCTGCTTTTTCGCTTGCCATGGTCTCTTTTTTTGCAACTACATCCCTGATTCAACTGCCCTTTTTATACCGTCGCAAGAATGCGCTGGTCGCCAGAGCCTTGTCGTCCCGTTTGCCGTCATAACGCTTGCCGACGGTTCCAGTGCCGTGTACGTGTTCAATCTGTTCCCTTGTCCCGCTACCCTATTACATGGCGAATGTATTGTGCATCTTGACACTTATGATGCCATCTTTTCTTTCGATGCCCCTTCCTATACGACGCCGATGTCCGTGGATGCTGTCACGGCTGCCACCGCACCCTCACTACCTGACGAAGACGTTCTGTCGCGCAGCGTGGACACCGGGCTTACGCAAGACTAGTACAATCAGCTCCTTCAACTACTTGACCATTTCCGCGCCTCCTTCGACCACGCACAACATCCCTTAGGATACACGTCAGTTGCCGCTCACAATATCGACACCGGTCATCATAATCCGCTTCGTCAGCGCCCCTACCGCGTCTCGCAGGCTAATGAGATGCTCCGACGTTGTGTCATTCAACAGTCGCACAGTCCTTGGGCTTCGCCAGTGGTCTTTGTGCGGAAAAAAGATGGCACCATTAGGTTTTGCGTGGATTATCGGCGACCAAGCAAGATAACACGCAAGGGTGTTTATCCTCTGCCACACATTGATGACGCCCTGGATTCCCTTCAAAGTGCGGAGTTTTTCTCTTCGCTGGATCTGCGCACTGGATAAGTGCAAGTGCCAATGGCCGAACCAGACCGTCCAAAAATGGCGTTTATGACCCCTGACGCCTTATATGAATTTAATGTACTGCCCTTCAGTCTTTGCAATGCGCCGGCGACTTTTGACAGGATGATGGACAGTGTCCTCAGGGGACATAAATGGCACATCTGTCTGTGCTATTTAGATGACATAGTTGTCTTCTCTTCGAATTTCGAAAGTCATCTTTGCTGTCTGGTACAAGTTCTTCAGTGCCTTACAGCAGCCGGGTGGCAACTGAACTTCAAAAAATGTCTTTTTGACGCCCGCAAACTCACTATTCTCGGCCACGTCGTTTCGAAAGAAGGAATATCGCTGGACCCTGCAAAACAGCGTGCCGTTGCCGAGTACCCCAAGTCTACTACCCTAAAGGAGCTTCGTAGTTTTGTAGGCTTGTGCTCGTATTTTCGGCGTTTCATCCGCAATTTTGCTTTTACTATCACCCCCCTAACTCGGCTTCTTTCCACTAGCGTGGACCTCTCGGGCTGCAATTTCTGTTGCGATGTCGCATTCACGATGCTGCGCCGGCTACTCACGTCTCCACGAGTTCTCCGCCACCTCAATCCGAATGCACATACTGAAGTTCACACGGATGCTAGTGGTGTCGGCTTCGGTGCCATTCTCCCTCAACGCAAGGATGGCTGCGAAGAGTACGTTGACGCCTATGCCGCCGTACTCTAACGAAGGCTGAGTCCAAATATTCCGTCACAGAAAAGGAGTGCTTGGCTATCATTTGGGCTATAGGAAAATTTCGCACTTACCTTTCCGAACGCCAGTTTGATGTTGTCACAGATCACCATGCCTTATGCTGGCTAGCATCTATGAAAGACCCTACTGGCGTCTCGCTCGTTGGGCTTTACGGCTTTAGGAATACGACATTCGTGGTGTTTATCGCTCAGGACGCAGACATTCAGACGCCGATGCCCTATCCCGTTCTCCGCTGCCTCCTGATCTTGCCTGCTTACTAACTGCCATCTGTGACTCTTCATCGCTGAGCCTCACCGACATGCTAGTCAAGCAGCGCAAGGATCCCAGGATCAATTCTCTGCTCAAATTCCTGTCTCACAGTTCAGTAGAATCAACTTCATGGTCTCTCTCTCGTCAAGCAAGACACCTTGCTGTCCATGAAGGCTTGTTGTATTGCCGCCATCACGAGACGGATGGCCGTAGGTGGCTCCTTGTCATCCCCCGTCATTTGCGCTCAGACATCTGCGCTGCCTTTCACGATGACTCCCAGTGTGGCCACGCTGGAGTATTCAACACCTAATCTAGCCTTCGTCTAAGATACTACTGGCGCGGCATGTATCGGCACGTTCGCCAGTACGTTCGGTCATGTGCCACGTGTCAACGACGCAATTAGACGCCTTCTCACAGCACTACTGGCCCTTTGCAACCCTTAACCTGTCCAGCGAGACCACTCGACCGCGTCGCAATTGATATTTATGGTCTTCCACCCAACACTCCTCAAGGCAACCGGTGGATTATTGTCGCCGTCGATCACGTGACACGCTACGCTGAAACATCTGCGCTGCTTGGTACCACTGCGAAAGACATTGCGTCCTTTCTTCTTCACCATCTGATTTTGTGGCACGGTGCACCTCATGAATTACTGAGTGACCGTGGACGCGTGGACGCGCGTTGAGTGACCGTGAACGCCATCGACAAGCTGCTGAAGGGGTGCCGCACTGTCCTTCGGAAAACCATGGCATACCATCCTCAAACCAATGGCATGACAGAACGCTTTAATCGCACCCTTGGAGCTATGCTTGCCATGTACGCGTCTGTCGACCACACTTATTGGCACCAAGTGCTCCCTTTTGTAACGTACGCGTACAACTCTGCGCCACAAACAACCACCGGCTTCTCTCCTTTCTTCCTCCTGTACGGACGTGAACCATCATGCTCCATGGACACCATTCTCCCGTACAGACCTGACGCTTCCAAAGCGACGCAAGTTTCTGAAGCAGCAGCTTATGCCGAAGAGTTTTGTCAACTCGCTCGCTCGTTTACCGCACAAGATCAATGGCGCCAGAAAACTGACAGCGATGCCTCTGCATCTAGTGCCCATTACATCCCAGGAATGTTGGTTTGGCTCTGGGTCCCGTCTACCCTTCCCGGTCTTTCCCCAAAGCTTTCGTCCAAATACCATGGCCCCTACCATGTGGTGCGACAAACATATCTCGTCAACTATGAAGTTGAGCCCATTGATCCACCTTCGGACCAACGCTGCCGTAGGCGCGAAACGGTTCACGTATCACGCCTCAAACCATGCTATGACCCCCCTGTAGTGTCATTTCCTTAGATCGCCAGGTTGGCTCTTTTCTGCGCAGGGAGTACTTGTACCGGAGCATAGTGGCGCCAGCTCTGTGCCAGCGTGAAAGTGAAAGAAGACGTTGACGTCCGTGTGGGTCGTGCTTGCTGGGTTCCTGCCTGTACGAGCTTGTTGCGGCTAACGCTTCTTGATTAATAACAAGTGTTTTTACGTGAACTCGCTCGTTACAATATATATATTGTCACGAGGTTGTGATACACGCAGCACTTGAGAGGAAGCACGCAGGAGTCAGGGCGGTGTCAGGCGAACTGTTTATTGGGCGAACTTGTGCCCAGCAAAACAGGGCCAAACACAACTCACAGCAACAGCGGCGTGAACAGTCGTCGGCCGACGGAAAAAAAAGACCCCCAGTGGCGCACTGCGCCGGCTTTTTATACACGCGTCGTAACGCGTTCCAAAGTGGCATACAAGATAAACGCGGCCTGCGTTGCGCTTAACAGAAAGTGATAGCGTCTTCCTTCGTAAACCAAAAGAACCGCACGTGTCACTACCCCCCTCTGAAAAAGCATCGTCCCGATGCTAAAGACAGAACATAAGAGAGAGTACATGCAATAAATTACATTAACAATGCGTCACAGCTAATCAGCGCGCGTAATAAGGTTTAAGTCGCACCACGTGTACGACTTCGGGTCGTGCACGGCGTCGTTGGGATGACGTTAAGCCATCGGGCACGACCTCATAGTCCAGTTCACCACGACGTCGGACTACCTTGTAGGGTCCAAAGTAGCGTCGCAGGAGCTTCTCAGACAATCCCCGTCGTCGTATCGGCGTCCAGACCCAGACAAGGTCACCTGGTTGGTATTCGGTGTGGTGTCGTCGAAGGTTGTAGTGGCGCCTGTCGACCGTCTGTTGGCTCTTGATACGCAGGCGGGCTAGCTGTCGAGCTTCTTCAGCGCGATCCAGGTAGCTGGCGACGTCGAGGTCTCCTGCGTCGGTGCCGACCGGTAGCATGGCGTCAAGCGTCGTTGTTGGGCTCCGTCCGTAGACGAGCTTGTATGGAGCAAACTGCGTCGTTTCCTGCACGGCCGTGTTGTACGCGAAGGTTACATACGGGAGTATGGCGTCCCACGTCTTGTGCTCGACGTCCACGTACATGGCCAGCATGTCGGCGATGGTCTTATTTAGACGCTCGGTGAGGCCATTCGTCTGTGGGTGGTACGCGGTGGTTCGGCGGTGGCTTGTCTGACTGTACCTCAAGATCGCTTGCGTTAGGTCAGCCGTAAAGGCCGTACCTCTGTCGGTGATGAGGACCTCGGGGGCTCCGTGGCGGAGGACGATGTTCTCAATGAAGAACATGGCGACCTCGGCGGCAGTGCCCTTGGGCAAGGCCCTTGTTTCGGCATAGCGGGTGAGGTAGTCAGTCGCTACGACAATCCATTTGTTGCCAGAAGTTGACGTCGGGAACGGCCCCAGTAAGTCCATGCCGATTTGTTGGAATGGCCGTTGAGGTGGTTCGACGGGTTGCAGAAGTCCAGCTGGCCTAGTTGTCGGCGTCTTGCGTCGCTGACAGTCTCTGCATGTTTTTACGTAGTGGGCGACGTCGGCAGCGAGGCGAGGCCAATAGTACTTCTCTTGTATTCGTGACAGTGTGCGGGAAACACCAAGATGTCCGGCTGTCGGGTCGTCGTGTAATGCTTCCAGAACCTCTGGACGTAACGCTGAAGGTACCACGAGGAGGTGGTCGGCGCGGAGCGGCGAGAAGTTTTTCTTCAGGAGGACGTTGTTTCGCAGGAAAAACGAAGCCAGTCCTCGGCGGAATACTTTCGGCACGTCGGCGGTCTTGCCTTGCAGGTAGTCCATGAGGATCTTGAGCTCCGGGTCAGCTCGTTGGCGTTCCGCGTAGTCGTCGGTACTTATGGGTCCCAGGAAAGAGTCGTCGTCCTGGTCATCCTGGGGCGGCGGATCGACAGGGGCGCGAGACAAGCAGTCGGCGTCGGAGTGCTTTCGTCCGCTCTTGTAGACGACGGTGATGTCAAATTCTTGTAGTCTGAGACTCCACCGTGCGAGGCGCCCTGATGGATCCTTCAAGTTAGCTAGCCAACACAAGGCGTGGTGGTCACTCACGACTTTGAAAGGCCTGCCGTACAGGCAGGGGCGGAACTTTGATGTAGCCCAGATGATGGCAAGGCATTCCTTTTCTGTCGTGGAATAATTGGCTTCTGCCTTCGAAAGTGACCGGCTAGCGTAACTGATGACCCTTTCAAGTCCGTCGGTCCTCTGCACGATCACGGCGCCGAGCCCTGTGCTGCTTGCGTCCGTGTGAATTTCGGTGTCAGCTTCTTCGTCGAAGTGCGCCAGTATTGGCGGCGTTTGCAGGCGTCGCTTTAATTCTTGAAATGCCTCGACTTGCGGCGTTTCCCATTTGAAGTCGACGTCGGCCTTCGTGAGGTACGTCAGTGGCTCGGCGATCCGCGAAAAGTTCTTCACGAAGCGCCTGTAATAAGCGCAGAGGCCAAGAAATCGGCGTACTGCTTTCTTGTCGGTGGGTGCAGGAAAGTCGGCGATCGCAGCTGTTTTCTGTGGATCAGGGAGCACTCCCGACTTGCTGATAACGTGGCCAAGGAACAATAGTTCCTCGTAGGCGAAGCGGCACTTTTCTGGCTTCAGGGTAAGTCCCGAGGCTTTGATTACCCGAAGAACAGCTTCAAGGCGCCGGAGGTGCTCGTCGAAGTTGGAAGAAAATACGACTACGTCGTCCAAGTAGACGAGGCAAGTCTGCCACTTCAAGCCTGCGAGTACTGTGTCCATAACCCGTTGGAACGTCGCAGGCGCCGAGCAAAGACCAAAGGGCATGACCTTAAACTCGAATAGGCCGTCTGGTGTTATGAAGGCAGTCTTCTCTCGGTCTCTCTCGTCTACTTCGATTTGCCAGTAGCCGGTTTTGAGATCCATCGACGAAAAATACTTGGCGTTGTAGAGTCTGTCCAGAGCATCGTCTGTCCGTGGGAGGGGATACACGTCTTTCTTCGTGATGTTGTTCAGGCGACGATAATCGACGCAAAAACGTAGGGTTCCGTCCTTCTTCTTCACCAACACCACGGGTGATGCCCACGGACTCGTAGACGGCTGAATGATGTCGTCACGCAGCATTTCGTCGACTTGTTGCTTGATGGCCTCGCGTTCCCGTGCAGAAACTCGGTAGGGGCTCTGACGGAGCGGACGGGCATATTCGTCGGTTATGACGCGATGTTTCGCGAGAGGGGTCTGACGAAGCCTCGACGACGACGAGAAGCAGTCCTTGTATTGGTGGAGTAAGGCTTTGAGCTCCTTTTGTTGCTGCCTGGAAAGGCTTTGATTGACGTCGAAGGCGGGCGCGGACACTGCTGTCGACGTTGCGGCTCCCTGAGAATCAGTGAGGGCGAAGGCATCGCTCGCTTCCACAAATTCGCTTAGATGTGCTACCGTCGTGCCCCTATTTAAGTGCCTATATTCGTTGCTGAAGTTCGTCACCATTACCTTGGCTTCGCCGTTATGAAGCTTGGCTATGCCTCTTGCGACGCACATCTGACGGTTTAGGAGCAGGTGCTGGTCGCCTTCGATGACACCTTGTAAGTTGGTAGACGCTTTGGTGCCGACGGAAATGATGACGCTCGACAGTGGCGGGATGGTTACCTGCTCTTCTGTCACATTCAAGGCATTGTGAGCGACGTTGCAGTCTGACGCCGTTGCATTATCCGTGGACAGCGTGATTGACTTGGATCTTAGGTCGATTACTGCGCCTTGCTGGTCCAGGAAATCCATGCCTAAAATGACGTCTCGCGAGCATTGCTGCAGGACCACAAAATTCACAGAATACGTCTGGCTGTGAATCGTGACTCTTGCCGTGCAGGTTCCAGTCGGTGTTATAAGGTGGCCCCCTGCTGTTCGGATATCCGGTCCTTCCCATGCAGTCTTTACCTTCTTGAGCTTAGCGGCGAAGAGACCACTGATGATAGAGTAGTCGGCGCCGGTATCGACTAGGGCGGTGACGCTGTGGCCGTCGATGATCACGTCGAGGTCGGTGGTTCGTCGTCTGGCGTTCCGGTTAGGTCGGGGCGTCGGATCACGGCTGCGTCGGCTTGGTCCGGTGCTGCTATGTCGCGTCGGCGGCGAGGCTTTGTCGTAAAGACTCTGCTCAGGCGGCGTACTACGACTACGTCGGGAAAGTTCGTGCGTCGTGGTCGTCGTCATCGGCAGCGGCGGCGGCGGCGGAGGAGGATCTTCGGCATTGCGTCGTGCAGCAACCGCACCTCCATCGGTTGCTGCCTTTAGTTTCCCGGGTAGGGGCTTGGGGATCGGCCCCGGTTAGGACCGGTGTACTGGCGGCGATCCGGGGAGAAGTAGCGGCCAGGCGAAGGTGAACGGGATGGTCGTCGTTGTTGCCACTGCGATCCGGCGATGTAGTCGGCGATGTCGCGAGGTCGCTCACCTGGGCGCGGACGCGGCGCGTTCACGTCGAAGCCACGCAGTCCCATCTCACGGTACTGGCAGTAGCGGTAGGTGTGCCCGGCTTCGCCGCAGTGGTAGCATAGTGGGCGGTGGTTCGGGGTGCGCCAAACGTCAGTTTTCCTCGGCGAGCGCTGGATTACTGGCGAGCGGGAAGGCGTCGGGGGTGGCGGCGGTGGCTGGCGACGAAACTGCGGAGACGTTGGGTCCTGGTGTTGGCGAGGAGCGGCGACAGGTCGTCGTGCAGTAGCGGCGTAGGTCATCGCCTCCGGTTGGGGCTGTGGCCGTTCAGGAACGCTCAGTGAGCGCTGTAGTTCCTCGCGGACTACGTCTTCGAGAGAGGCGACTTGGGGCTGAGACGATGGCAACATGCGGCGCAGTTCTTCACGAACAATAGCGCGTATGGTCTCGCGCAGGTCGTCGGGGCAGAGTCCTCGGACTTCTGCGACGTCTGGCGACATGCGCCGATCGTATTGGCTGGTCCGCATTTCAAGAGTCTTCTCGATGGTGGTAGCCTCGGAGAGGAACTCTTGTACCGTCTTTGGCGGGGTTCTGATCAGTCCGGCGAAGAGCTCCTGCTTCACTCCTCGCATAAGCAGGCGAACCTTCTTGTCCTCAGACATGTCGGCGTCGGCGTGGCGGAAAAGTCGCGTCATCTCCTCCGTGAAGATCGTTACGTTTTCGTTGGGGAGTTGCACCCGAGTTTCAAGGAGTGATGCGGCTCTTTCCTTCCGCACGACGCTTGCAAAGGTGCGCAGGAAAGCAACGCGGAAGTCGTCCCAGGTTCGAAGCGTTGACTCGCGGTTTTCGAACCAAGTCTTTGCGGCGTCTTCCAGGTAAAAATACACATGACGCAGCTTGTCGTCCGGGTCCCACTTATTGAGGGCTGCGACGCGGTCGTAAATGTCAAGCCAGCTTTCCGGGTCTTCGTAGGTTGATCCGCGGAAGGTAGGCGGCTCTTTGGGCTGGTTGACGACCACGGTTGCCGAAGACCTTGCTTCCGTCATCGCGGATGCCGGCTTCGTAGCAGCCTTTGTTTTCTTGTCCTTGTCGGGGAGCGGCAGGTATTCGGGCGGTAGTCCTTGTTGTCTTCGGCTCACTCGAACGACCGGGTCGGCGTCGTCCTCTTGGCGGCTTGGGCTTGGCTCAGGGCTGGACGGGGGCGTACGGTACATGGACAGAGAAGCACCTCCACCAGATGTCACGAGGTTGTGATACACGCAGCACTTGAGAGGAAGCACGCAGGAGTCAGGGCGGTGTCAGGCGAACTGTTTATTGGGCGAACTTGTGCCCAGCAAAACAGGGCCAAACACAACTCACAGCAACAGCGGCGTGAACAGTCGTCGGCCGACGGAAAAAAAAGACCCCCAGTGGCGCACTGCGCCGGCTTTTTATACACGCGTCGTAACGCGTTCCAAAGTGGCATACAAGATAAACGCGGCCTGCGTTGCGCTTAACAGAAAGTGATAGCGTCTTCCTTCGTAAACCAAAAGAACCGCACGTGTCAATAAATACCTCCTTCGGTTATTTGAACACATTTTTTTGGCGTAGCTAGCAGGCATTGTCCATTTGACTCTGAGCGTGTCACGCCACATGGCATCTATGGATAGACGAGCACACAGGCCTTTAGAATGTTATGTACTTAAATGACTACGATACTTACAGCCCGAGGCGTTGGAACTCTTGTATGTGATCTCGAGGGGAAAGTTCCACACAAAGTTCTGCCGATTATCGCGGCTCTTCCTGGCCACCTGCGAGATGCCCTCTTCGACACCCTGGGCGAAGAAAGCAATCGAGGTGTTATAACAAGCAGTTATGGTAGCAACCATCTTGGTCATCACACCCTATATAACTTATGTATACCAGAGAACGTGTGCCACTGTCGTTTATATTTCCAACATAGCCTCTTTTGGCGAGTTAGTTGCCTTGTATTTTTGCCAAACTGTCAATTAGGTGTACTCCTTTTACCGCCCACAACTTCATTTCGAATCCATTGTAATAGGGAACATTGGTATCAGTGGCATCGATTATCTATTCTACGCGTTCAGTGGCCAGCCTAAGACAGCTTTTTCTCTTAATGGCAGCAATTTTGATACCAGTGAAAAGTTTCTCTATTGCTCCACCCTGCTATCAATGGATACGTTTATCATTTTTTGTTCTATCACATGTTCTGTCCCCTCTGTTCCAAAGAGTATAGAAGTAATGACAGTATTTATGCCTTGGACGCCCATAATTATCAATAAATGGCCTCATAGTTTTAATTAACATCCCATTCGTTGCTGTACCGTCGAATCGAATGAGTTTCTAGTTGAAATTACCTATACTGGTACGAGTCTGCAAAAAAAAAAACTAACGACACTGGCTGAGTTGGTACTTTGGGCACGTTTATTTCATGTTTCCCACACCGCAAATTGTACGTGTGCGTCACCACGCTTACTTCAATGCTTACCACACCAGAAGACGCTATATAATAATTATTTAGGAAATGGTGGACCAACCTTTTGTTTTCTGGAGATACCATATAAAAAACACACATGTCTTGGGCGGTGCGTGCGAACAATCTTGCATATAAAATGTTGAGATTGCTATGTCAAACACTTCATATAAGCACCTCAAACATGCGTCATTATTGGTGTTCCTACGACATTTGCAGTCACCCGACTTGCTTGAAGAATAAATTAGTGCAGCTGTGTTTCTACGTCATTGTATTCAACTCAGTTGTTCCACTCTATACTGTCATCACAAAATCGCGCTGGGAAAACTAGCACGATGAAACTTCTCACTCGTTTACTCCTCGACCTAAGCATACCTTTTGATGTTACTACAAAAATGAAATAATCACGGAAGCGAAATGTGGGGTAACATGGTAAAGTCTAAGTGCAGAAATCCGTATACCATGGTCAGCGGTTACGGTGCTCGCCTGTTGACCCACAGGTCACGGGTTCGTCACTGGCCGCAGTGGTCGCATTTTGATAGAGGCGAAATGGCAGAGGGACAATTATTCAAAAATTTAGCTATTGTGCGTAGCAGCTACAATTTCTTTCACTCAGCGCCATATTAAGAAACGAAGTTAGAAAAATTCTTTCGAGGACATGTGCTTTATGTGCTCACACTTGTTCTTAAGTCAACTACAATATAATTGAGGCCTATGGCAAATACTCTTAAAAAACTGCCGCTCAAGCACAATATAGCTAAATATTTGGCCGGCTGTGCGTGCAAATTGAGATCTCAGTGCGCTCTAAAAAACCCCAGATTACAGAACTTTGCGAAACTTTCCACTAAAGCGTCCCTCAAATTCATACCACGCTTCAAATTCACACCAAGACGTGACACCCCTAATAATTAAAAATGTACTACTTTTACTAAGAAAACTGTTAATTCTCGGCTTTCACATTAACCAGCTGTTTATGTCCCGCCGCGGTAGTCTAGTGGCTAAGGTACTCAGCTGCGGACCCTCAGGTCACGGGATCGAACCCCGGCTGCGGCCGCTGCAATTCGGATGAAGGTGGAATTTTTGCAGGCCCGTGTGCTCAGATTTTGGTATGCGTTAAAGAATCCCAGGTGGCCGAAATTTTCGGAGCCCTCCACTACGGCGTCTCTCATATTCATATGGCGGTTTTGGGACGTTAAACCCCACATCGCAATATCCAGCATTTATATTGGGATGTCTCAACTGCGCAGTGCACATCGAAAGTGCTGCTGACTACTGTCGTTGTGTGTGACAGGTGTGATGAGACACCCATTAGTTTCTTACCGCTGATACAGCCCAGTCCGCTCCATGTACGAAACAATACTTGCAGTAGATGTTGTCAGCTCCTGTAAACTGAAAGAAGAAATTAAGAAGTGTACATCAGTGCAAGGTTTTGACGTGACACGCGCCGGCTGCGCAAAGTCAAACAGGCATTACATCATCTCGTTTCACAAAACTTTCAGCCTGGTGGTGACTGTAACACGTGGGTGACTCCACATGAAAAGCAGGAACCTGTCAGAAGTTATCAGAGACGCTTCAGCAAGGTTTTTTTTATAGCAACGCTGTGTATGACTATATGCTCTGTAAATGTCATCGAAACTGTGCGACCTCGTATCACTACATTTGGCTAAACTTCCAGGGCACACACATCATTTATGTGCCTCAGGAAAGAAACAAATAAGCGCAATTTATATAATTTGAGGCAAAATTCAAGCAGAAGCCCCCTTTTCATAGACACTCGTGCCTGCGCCCCACAGCCCAGACCAAAGCGGTAATGATGAGTATCTACACACGAAAAGAGAAAGTGAACGAATATTGCTCACACTGATTTTCGCCTGCGCCAAAGCGGCTTAGACTGGGTAGACACCTCGAACGAAAAGCTTGAGACGCGAAACGTGCACTATCTCGAGAACAACGAAGGGCACAAGAAGCCTCAACGCGAATGACATGATAGCTTATAAGGAATCTGTATTCATTATTTATCTAAGGTCCCGGGAATCGCGACTGAAACTTATCGCATTATCCGGGAACATATGAAGGCATCCAAAGGAGTGCTTTTTTTCCAGGACGAAAAGATCGAGACGTCGCGATGGAAGCTGGGTTATTCCACGAGAGACCTACACGAGTTTGAAAGTGGATAGTTTAGATTTGATTGCTTATTTTATGTGTTTGGCACATACCACCCAGTAACCCAAAAGTGAACTTCGTTCTTTTATTAACTTTAACATTCTTACTGTGCAGACCTTTTTACGACAATGTGAAGCACCGTTTAACCCTGAACAAATTATTTTTATTGCCAATCCTGACCTATTCTTCTCCGTGCATTGGCCCAGATTTCACAAACCACAAATAGTATTTGTTCAATCGTTACTTGAGCCTCTAAATGTACACGTCCGTGATCTGATTCCTTTACCTGAGCAACGAAATGCTGCAGAAATTGTTTACCATGATATCTTCCCAACTCACGCTAAGCTATTACCTACAGGCATTTTAAATGGTTTATTGCAGGACCATTCAAGTACTCTGCCAACAAATGTCATTAGAGCAACGGACGCATCTCAATCACATGGAAAATCAGGCATTAGAATATATTGCCCCGTACTTGATTGGTCATTTTCACTTCGCTTACCGGATTTTCTTCCTGTCTCGCTGGCTGAATTCATGGCAATAATGTTAGCTTTGCGACAGGTAAATATTTCCATTCCAGTCGTAGCAATCATAACTGATTCATTATCAGTGTGCCCTTCTCTGTCCGCATCTGGTCACTCACCAATAGTGAAACTTTTTAAATCATTGATCCCCTGTCATCTCCGAAGTATTCATTTAAACTGGAAATCAGGGCACAAAGGTTTGTTTTGTAAACGAAATAGCTGATTCTCTTGCGAAGGCATCCCTTTCGACACCAATTATTCCTATTTTCCCTCATACAGTGTACATTACGGTGGCGCGATTTCGCACACTTAAAATCAGGCAAAATTTATCTGACCCTACACTGACGGCTTCTCCAGAGTACAAACACTTGTTATTTCCCTGGTGCAGTGAACTGACTAATTCAAGGATGATGGAAGTTGTCATCACAAAATTTCGTTGCCGCGTTACCTCCCTCAATTTTCACTTGCATAGATCAGGCATATTGAATTCCCCTATGTGCATTTACTGTAATCAAGAGGAAACGATCAGTCATTTTTTATTACATTGTCGCCGTTTCGATTTATTCAGGCAAAACGTACTAGCACCACCTCTTCAAAGACTGGGCTTGCAACTATCACAACCTGATCTTCTTTCATTTGGAGCCTCCACACTGGGTTTCAGCCACAGGGATGTTTTATTCGCCGTTCAAAAATACATCACTGCGAATAAACGATTTTCTTGCTATATTACTGTCTCACTATTTTTCTTCTTTTTTTTCTGCAAACTTGATATCGGTGTTTCAAATCGAAATTAAGCTACAAAAAATTTGTAGGAATGACGCAATGCTGAAAGTTTAGGGCCAATTCACCTTATAATCGTCCAATCCCCTTCTTTGGGTACGAGCCATTTGCACAAGGAAACAACAACAACAACAACAACTGCATAATTTAGCAGGCGAAAAACCAGAAACTAATTGGTGTGAAGGAACCAATTCCATTCCTTATAATTCTCAAAATTTAACGATGATATAAAAACACTAATATCAACACGACGAAGACGATCTTTTGTATAATGAATGCACGCGTAATGATGACTGAAGCAGCATTGTCTGAAGCCTGTGGGCTTCAGAAGGAACGCGAGAGAGAGGTTCTTTAATGAGGGAAGTGAAGAGAAAAGCGCGGAGCTGTTACTGTCTTTCAATACGAAGTCACCGACACGGCTCCGCGCGGGGGAAGGGGGAATGGGAGGTAAATATTGAGGAGGAAAGGATGGGAGCGAAAGGACACAGGGGACTGTCCCGGACGCAGCCCGCGCCGCCGCCGGGAAAGGGAAAGCAGTCAGGTGAGCCGGGATGGGGAGGGAACAGGAGCACCACGCGGCAAGAGTGAGAGGAGGTGGGCGTGGCCACCCATAAACAAACACGGACACGTGGATGTGGGCCGCGCTAGAGGCGCGCGATGAGAGCGAAGCGACAGAGGATGTGGGCGTGGCCGGACACGTAATCAAACACGGACACGTGGATGCGGGCCGCGCTAGAGGCGCGCGATGAGAGCAGCGTCGCCGAAAAACTCGAGTAGGGCTTCGAAGGCCCGCATGAGCCTCGAGTGGTGGGCCTGGGGAAACCGGAGGTGGTCGAGGCTCACGTGTGGAAGTCCCAGACGACCCTAGGCGTCGAAGAGCCGCCGGCGTTGTTCAGTGTAGCCGGGGCAGTGAAGCAGGATGGAGCACTGCTCGGTGGTCTCCTCTGCCGGGCATTCGGCACACGAAGGGCTCCCGCTGTTGGTGAAGCGAAGGCCCGGGCACGCCTGCTGATGCCAGTCTTCGGCAGCGGTCGTGAGGGGTTTCCTGTAGCCACACGTGAGTCCGGGTGTAAAGCGCGCACATGGCGCGCAATACGAAGGTGCGCAAATCGCTCGCGCGGATGAACGACGAAATGGGTATGCTGGGGTGGTGAGCTTCCTTGGCGAGTGCGTCCGCTGTCTCGTTTCCTAGTAGTCCCCACTGGAACACAACATCACAACCATTCCGCACGATCACCGCGAACTTCCGCGCGAGCCGTTGCGCAAAGGGGGCGCCGCGCTCTCCGCGGCAAGTGTGAAGTGGGCGGCGCGAGAGTCACACACCACTGCTGCCGACTGCGGCAGGAAGTCAATGAGTTGATTTGCCGCGAGATCAATCGCGGCAAGTTCAGCAGCAGTGGAGGAGGCACTTAGGGGAAGGCGGCACTTCTCACGGAGGCCGAGGGATGGGGCGAAACAAGCGGCTGCCGCCGAACCGTCCGCTGTGACTGAGCCGTCAGTGTACAGTTAGAACTCGGCCGGCGAGCCGCTCCTCTATCGTCGCGACAGTCTCCTGGTGGAGGGCAGACTGGGGCGTGTGCTTTTTAGATCTGATGCCAGGGATGGTGGTCTTGATCTCGAGACCAGGATCCTGGTGCGGCGGGATCGGGATCAAGCCGCAGTAAGGCGGGTCGGGCACGAGTGCAGCGTACTCCAAGGCGCTCTGACCCATGCCCGAGTGGGGACGATCAAGGAGTCGTCCAGCCAGGCGTCGTCCCTCGGACGTGAGGTACATGCGGTGTATGTGGCGCAACGCACTGCCTCTCGCCCGAAGTGAGAGGGACGTCTCGCCAGCCTCCGCCAAGGTGGGGCCGATCGGCGACGTGCGCGGCAGGCCATACAGGTGGCGTACAACGCCACGGTGGAGGGTGTCTGCTGTATTGCGGGCTGGCTGGTCCCGACGAAGCGGAAGAAGACGGCCGACGGAGACGTACGCGGCCGGCGGGGACACCGACCAGCCCGAACACGCGCGTTGGCGCGAAGCGCCGAACGAAAAGCACAACAACCGCACTCCATGGTTACCTAACACACTCTGCCTTTATTTTACAGTCGCCTTGAAATCCTAGATGCCAGAGCGGCGCCCCCTGGCATCCTCTCATGTCAATCCGAAACCGAAATTGAAAACCCAGAACACAACAATCATCCCCTTTTAAAAAAAAGCACACCTATACACTGTTTATATTTATACAGGCTCGATACCAATATATTTTACAAGGCATGTACATTAGAAAACATGAATATTCAGAGCTCGGCACACCGAACTCACACACTACAAGTCCTGAAAATGCACTGACAAACAAGAAAAAATATACACAACTGTTCGGAACAAGAGTTCGACATCACGTAGTCTTCGAACCGACGCGGCTTCTGCCGCTTCCGCTTAGGGCAGGCCCTTTTGGGTGTAGAATCAGGTGTCTCTGCACCTTGAGTGTAAGATTGTGAAGGCTCTGAACGAGCGTTAAAATTTGCGGTCTCATCAGTGCTCGCAGCATGAGCTTCGGAGGAATTTTGCGGACCGAAGTCCGGTTTAACGGTCTCAGCCGTATTTGAAGGTTCAAAGTGAACCGTATGACTTGGTGTACTTGAACCAGCGACACCGCCTGGTAACTCCTCCCCCCTTGAAGAAGAAATGCCTGTACATGGAGGCCACATGTAGCAGTCTGATGCGTAGTTGAAAGGCGTGGACGGAACGTGATGAGGAAGACTTTTAGGTGTTGAAGGCGAATCCGTATGAAAAATAACAAGGCGCGAAGCATTCCAGATGTTACCATCACTTAAGCGAAAAGAAGTGGGGCTATCCTGGCCCAAGACTTTGTAAGGACCCCAATACTTCGGGCGCTTGCCTGGCACACGAACCTTGACTAGATCGCCAGTGCGAACTTTGGACTGCTTTGCACCTCGACGGGTGTTGACATACTTTTTCATTGCTTGTTAACGAGAAAAAACCCTGGTACGAATTTGATCAGGAGAAGACACTGCTATGTTACGAGCAAAGAGACTATGTCGAGAGCAACTCGCGGTTGCCTACCGTGGAGAAGTTGAGCAGGAGACACTCCAGTGGTGCCTTGTGGTGTGAACCTGTACGAAGCTAAACATTCAGTCAAGACTTGCTTGAGGGGACGGTGCTCTAATTGGGCGATCTGGATATGTTCCTTCAGAACGCGATTAAAGCGCTCTATTTGGCCATTTGATAGGGGATAGAAAACTGATGACCTCAAGTGCTGAATTCCTCGTTGTGAAAGAAATACCTCAAAATGTTGGGACTGAAACTGTGGACCATTGTCCGTAACTATGGCATCAAGAAACCCTTCCCGGCTGAAGATTGAAGACAGAAATTCAATGATGACCTCAGAAGTAACCGTATGTGTGAATTAAATTTCTGGCCATTTGGAATGGTAGTCGACGAGAGAAACAATGAACCGGGCATTTTGCGGAACTTTATGCAAAGGACCGATGATGTCCATGCCGAGTTTCTGCCAAGGCCGATCAGGCCACTGGACTGGCTGCAACGGAGAAAATGCAGGTTTGGCAGACTTGTCAGCTGCCTGACATATATGGCAGTTGTAGACTGCATGCTCGACCTGCTTGTCTAAGGCTGGCCACCAGTACCTGTCTCGGAGATTCTGTTTGGTGCGGACAATGCCTGGATGGGCCTCATGGGCAAGCTGTATTAGCTTGTTACGCAAAGAACTAGGGGGAATCACGCGTTCATCGCGGAAAAGCAAGTCCTCGACACAAGACAGTTCCTGTCGGACTGCAAAGTAAGGCAAGATTTCAGAAGCAAGAGCACCTTTGGAAGGCCATCCTTCAGGTAAATATTTGAGAACTTATAACAAAGTGGAATCTGCAGCTGTAGCTCCCTGAAGCTCAGCTTTAGTAATGCAGGAAGTAACTAATGAAACAACTTCCCCATCCCGTTCTTCAGTAACCGGTATCTGAAGAGGAAGGCGCGACAGTGCCTTAGCAACCACGTTATTATGACCCTTACAATATTGAACACTGAAATTATAATACATGAGTTTGGCACACCAACGGTAAATGCGAATGGGGCGGCGGCCTTCGGATCCTGCAGAAAAAAGAGCAACTAGTGCTTGGTGATCTGTACGTAATGTGAAGTGCCGGCCCCACAAGTAAACATGCCATTTCTCACAGGCAAAAAGACAAGCTAGAGCTTCACGCTCTCCTACTGAATATCTGCGTTCAGCAGGGGTCAATGTACGAGATGCAAAAGCAATAGTGATCAGCTGATCACCTCTGAGTTGTTGAAACACTGCTCCCAGTCCAACATCGGACGGGTCCGTCGTGATGACGATTGGAAGCTTCTCATTGAAAATACTAACAGCTGGCTTTGAGGCCAGTATTGACTTAACTCGAATGAAGCTCTTCTCAGCTTCAGCTGACCATTTAAAAGGCTGTGCTTGACGAAGTAGTGTACGCAGTGGTTCAACAACATCAGCATAGTGAGGAACAAACTTGGCATAATAACCAACAAGACCTAAAAAAGATTGCAAGGTTTTAACATCAGTAGGCTGTGGGGCATTGATAATGGCCTGAACTTTAGATTCAACAGGTGTCAAGCCGCGGGAACTAACATTATGTCATAGAAATCGTAACTCATTCACAGAAAAAATTCACTTGTTATTAAGTTTCATACCACATTCACTGATGCGGTTGAGAACAGTATGCAAGTTAGCATCGTGCAAGTAACAAAGGGCGCCATTACAACCCTTAAGAATAATTGACATCATTTTCTGAAACACTGCAGGGGCAGATGCAAGCCCGAAACACACGCGGCGAAACCGAAACAAGCCTTCGTGCGATACAAATGTGGTTAAGTCTCTACTGCACTCAGAAAGTTCAACTTGGTGATAAGCGGACGCGAGGTCCAGCTTGGAGAAACATACCGCTCGGAAGAGCTGATGAAGCAGTTCTTCATTGTGAGGAAGTGGAAACCCGTCTACGACGATCGCCTTGTTTGGTTCTCGTAAGTCGATTGATTTGTGGGGTTTAACGTCCCAAAACCACCATATGATTATGAGAGACGCCGTAGTGGAGGGCTCCTGAAATTTCGACCACCTGGGGTTCTTTAACGTGTACCGAAATCTGAGCACACGGGCCTACAACATTTCCGCCTCCATCGGAAATGCAGCCGCCGCAGCCGGGATTTGAACCCGCGACCTGCGGGTCAGCAGCCGAGTACCTTAGCCACTAGACCACCGCGGCGGGGCCGGTTCTCGTACTCGTAAGTCGACGCATAGTCGAAGGGATCCATCTTTTTTCTTGATGACCACCAGTGGAGAAACCCAGTCGGAAGCAGAGACAGGCTCGATGATTCCGCTGGCTTGAAGGCGAGACAGTTCCGCAGAGACTTGCTCACATAGAAGAAGAGGAATGCGGCGCAGCTTGGCACGCACAGGGCACACACCTGGTCGACGTATCACTTTATGCACAAAACCACGCACACAACCCAGTTCACGGGTGAACAGGTGGTGGAATTCAGAAGGCGCGTTGGCCGGAAGATCATCTTGGACGTCGACTTGAGCACACGTCATAGACGCACCGACAATGTTGATGGACAAAGCCCTGGTGGCATAACGTCCCAAAAGTGAGCTGTCATTTGCTGTTACATAAAAAGTAATGGAAGCAGTGCGACTGCAACAGGAGACCTGAGTTGTAAATTGACCTAAATTATCAATCATTCCCTTGGAATATGTTTGTAGAACGACGTGTGAAGGCAAAAGCCGAATGTTGGAAAAATGACTGTGAAATTCAGCGGCACTGATTAAAGAGACTGAGGCACCAGTGTCCACGAGAAATGACAAGGGCACATGGCTCACTGAAACTACGATGCTGGGCTCGGACGTAGTGTGGAGGCCATCCACATTTAAAACAGTGACCGTATTGGTTTGTGCAGTGCTCGAAGGAGCGGACGAAGAAACTGGTTCCGGAAGATTTGCTGGACGGGAATTGCATACGGACTGAAAATGTCCGATTTTTCCGCACGCAAGACAAGTGCGGTTTCTCGCGGGACACTGCGAATAATTGGCTAAATGCCGATCCGATCCACAACGAAAGCAATGCGCGGTTGCGCTTGGAGAAGAAAATTGCGAACGCGAATTAGGAGCTCGGTGCTGTTCCTGAAAACCAGAATTTGGTGGAATGGGGTCGCCATATTGTCGGCTTCCTCGCCCCCGTGACGCAGAGGGGCCGCCATGTTGGCCGCCACGGAAAGACTGTGCAGGCGGGCATCCGTGTTGGCCGCCACGCCGAGACGAAGGGCCGCCATGTTGACGCGTCCCGTGAAACAAAGAGCCACCGCCTTGGCCCCCCGCAGCAGAAAGTTGGTGCACTGAATGCGGAGCGAATTGCTCCAACTGGGAGCGAATAAGCTCGTCCTCTCGCGCAATCGAGAGGGCTTCGGATAATGAAATCGAGGAGCCTTTTTGAAGCATGCGGCAGCGGACGTCTTGCGAGGCTACCTTGGTGAAAAGCTGATGGCGGATCATATCGTCCTCGAGCGCGCCGAAGCCGCACGACGCGGCGAGCGTTCGAAGAGAAGTAATGAACTCGGCGACTGGCTCACCAGGCAATTGTCGTCTTTCTTAGAATTTTACGCGTGCGAGATAATCGCACGAGACATCTTTAAAATGCTCATCGAAAAGAGCAACTGCATTCTTGAAGGCATCGCCCGACGCTGGCGTCTGCGACGCGTTGGTCGCTTCCAAAGTATAGAGGAGCTTTAACCCGGCAGGGCCCAACGCGTTGAGCAGCAGGGCCTTGCGACGCTCGGGCTTGCTGGCGTCCTCCCCGACCACGTTTGCGTAAGCCTGAAACACCAATTTCCAGTCCGCCCACGGAAGTGGCGGGTCTCCGGGCAAATGAAGAAATAGGGGAGGTAGAATAGGAGACGCAATTTCAAACAAGAAGAATGGAGAGGTGCAGACGAGACGAAATAGACGCCAGCTCACTGTTTGAAGAAGACCACAGAGGCGGCGTAGCTGAATGAAGAAGGAATGAAGCGACGCAGCACGCAGTAGCCACTTTGCTGGTAACAAAGAGCGCCTAGGGTTAGCCGGGTAGGTCCATTAGAAGCAAGAAAAAGACGAACACGGAGAACGAAATGGGTTCTTACAGGTCCTCGTCGCCATTGCTGTATTGGGGGCTGGCTGGTCCCGACGAAGCGGAAGAAGAAGAAGACGGCCGACGGAGACGTACGCGGCTGTTAATCTTCAAAATGAACGAAACGTCGCTTCTACAATCTGAAGAATTTCGGCACTTGCAATTCACATGGAACACCGCAAAATGCCTTTCCCGTCAATGTAAGGTGACCCTCACAAGCTTTCGCTGTAGAGTTCCTCTGTTAAATTTTTATCTCAACAAATCAGGATTTTCATTAACAAACCTATGTGTAGTTTGCAATGAACCGGAAACAATACATCACTTTCTTCTCACATGCCGCCGCTTCGCCTCACTGCGCCGAATAATTCTTGAAAGACCGATTGGTATGCTCGGATTGCCAGTCAATACATCCACCCTATTATCGTTTGGAGCCAGTCAGTTGGGTGTGGGCCACAGTGCTATTCTGTCAGCGCTACATAAATTCATTCAGGCAACCGGAAGGATACGCTGCTAGTGGTACTGCCAGATATATCCAATTATTTCTTCCCCTTCCTTATTTTTGTAAATTTGTTTTATATATTCTGGTTTATCGTGTTCTTCTGCATTTTTTTCACGTTTTTTCAAAGGAACATTATTATTGTTTCTATCTAATTTCTCTTTATTTTTTGGCAAGCGTTATAAAAAATGATCTATCAAGAGGTACAGTGTGGCCAATCCCCCATGTGGGTATGAGCCAAAATCTCCTAGGAGACAAGACAAGACAAGTACGCGGCCGGCGGGTACACCGACCAGCCCGAACACGCGGGTTGGCGCAAAGCGCCGAACGAAAAGCACAACAACCACACTCCACTATTACCTAACACACTTTGCCTTTATTTTACAGTCGCCTTGAAATCCTAGATGCCAGAGCGGCGCCCCCTGGCATCCTCACATGTCAATCCGAAACCGAAACTGAAAACCCAGAACACAACAGTGTCCAGCGCGTCCCATTGCGCGGGTCGTAGCGCGACGAGTGGGACGGCATAGAGAACCCTGGCCGACGCTACCGCGTTGAAGAAACGCAGCGCGATGTCCGGGGAGCAGCCCCTGCCATTGGCAAGGATGCGGGAGGCCATGCCGCCAATGCTCCGTGTGTCGCTGCGAATGGACGCCAGTGCGGGCCTCCAGCTAAGCCGGTGGTCGATTGTAAAACCAAGATAGCGCACTTTGCGCTTCCACGGAAGCCAGTGGTCACGAAGGACGAGCTACGCACTGGCGAAGACCCCCGTGCGCTCCGGGTGGACGCGCATGGCCTCCGTCTTGGCGGCTGAGAGCTGGAGACCGATGCCTGTGACGAAACCGTCCACTGCGTCAATGGCAGCTTGGAGTCCCTCGCGGACTTGTTGACCACGAAGGGTAAGGCTACTGCAGAAGAGCGCGATGTCGTCCGCGTAAACCGCAGCACGCACCTCGTAAGGAGTGTCTCGCAGGATGTGGTCGATGAGGCGTGCGAGAGCTGCATTGAAGAGAAAAGGACTCAATACACTGCCCTGCGGCACACCCGCTGACATCACCCGAGGACTGCTGAGTTCGCCGGCGACGCGCACACGAAAAGACCGGCCACTGAGGAAAGCCTCGACGTATTGGAGCATGTTCCCGCACACACGCATCTCACGAAGGGCGTCGAGGATGGTGTTGTGTGGCAACGAGTAAAACGCTCTCTTGACGTCGAAAAACACGAGGCATCCCGCCTCCCCACGGTGCTTGGCTTCCTCAAGAAGGCTCACGACGTCCGAGATCGAGTCCGCCGTCGCTCGATGTGCTCTGAAACCGGACTGTTCAGCCGCGAGGAAATCAAGAGCAGAAGCGATCCATTGAAGGTGCCGGAGCGCCATAGATTCGAATGTTTTCACCACGACCTAAGTGAGCGAAACCGGTCGGTACGATGAAGACTCGGACTCCGGCTTCCCCTTCTTGTGGATGGGAATTACTAAGGCTTCTCCCCACGAGGCTGGTAGCGCCCCCGTGCGCCAGATGACGTTGTAAGCATCACGCAGACACCGAAACTGGCTGGCATCCAAGTTTCGGAGCATCTGATACGTGACGCCATCACTCCCCAGCGCCGAGCGGCACCCCCGAGAGTCGAGCACATCGCGAAGCTCCTGGATGCCGAAGTCGGCTGTGCACAGCTCGCTGATCGCTTCCATGATAGCTGGTGTGGGGAAGAAGCGAAAGGGCGCAAAGAGTTCGGGCCGTGCATGTCGCGGCAGCACGGGCACGGGAGCAGCTGCACTGGCTGTGAGCGCCGTTAAGTTCGGCCTGGAAATTCATCAGGGCAGACGCCATTGTGCGTAAACCGGTCCACTGGGGAGGCTCTCAATCCCTTCGGCGCCCAGTCTGACAGACGATGTCGAAAATTTGAGCAATTATCCAGACCATGCAGCAAGCAAAGGCGAGTTCCCGTCTTTCAAATGCGGACCCTTTCGTCATCCCTTCACGCAGCAGTGGTGACTGACGACCTCGGTGATTCACTGGCGACGAGGAATCTGCTGTGACCGGCGCCAGAGCTGACAGGAGAGCGGCGCTCCTTTTTAATCCCCAATCAAGTAGACGACCGGCCGGCTGCCTATGCTTGTCAGGCATTGTGCGAGCTAGCCGGAGAACGAGACTTCGTGTCGCCAAGACGCCGTTAACCGTTCGAGAGAGGCCAACAAAGACAGTAACTTCCTGGAAGAGACCACGGCGGCCACCGCAAATCACCCCGCTAATGAAGCGAACAAATCGGCGGACCCTTTGATGTACGCTATCCGGATCATGGGAACTCTCGACTAGCGGCACACACACGACGAGGAAGAGCCCTGCTGGCGCCACCTTGCAGTGCAGTGTTCACGACTCAATATTGGACGTTCACGCGGACCGTGCATGCTCGTCCCCCTCACCTGTTGTGTGTATGTGATTGGTGTTCCACTCGAAGGGAGGAGCCCGACAGGGCTTAAAACGACGCCGCAGAGTTCTGGACGTCGCTCTGAACTATGTAACGTTCAACTACCACGCTCGTGGTTTGTGAAACCACTATTTTTTCCTTTCTGTAAATATGTGTAAATAGTGCCTTAAACATGTTTTGTTTTCGTAACCTCGAGCGACCATTCCTTCCGAACCTTAACAACTGGTGGCAGCGGTGGGATGCCATCAGCGAGCGACCTTCCTTCCGACTCTTACAACTGGTTGTCAGCAGTTAGATAGACCTCGCGATATGGTGCTGTGATGTGGTGAGTGCTTGGTCTTTGCTATAACTTTACAGGCTTCATTTTGTGAGTGTGAATTGATTAGAAGCCGGATTGTGTGTGCGTTAGGGGATCACCTATTTGTTAGTTAGAGGGATCACCCAAGTATGTGTGAGATGCAGGCCAAAGTACAACGGCAATCATGTCGTGGAAGGCAATGCTAAGAGATGAACTTTTGACTGTGAGTAAGCATCTAGGTATTGAAGTAGAGGAAGGAATGGGCGGGACAACGATTGTGAGGCTGATCTCGCAAAAAAACCAGTGAGGACAAGAATCAAAACGCAGTAGAGATTTTTGAAAAACAGGAAATAGAGGAACGGGAGCGAGAGGAACGCGAACGAGAGGAACGGAAACGAAAGGAACGGGAAAGAAAAGAAAAGGAAAGCAGGGATAGAAAAGAAAAGGAAGAAAAGGAAAGAAGGCAGATAAAGAAAAGGGAAGAAACGAAAAGAATGAAACGAGAGCAGGAAAGAGAGCAGTGGGAGGAAAGCCTGAAATTAAAACAGGAAGAGAGAAAAGAATCAATACTGTTCCTTAGAGCGTCTCAAGTAAATTCCAGGATCCATGCATTCGAAGAGGGGGAGGATTTAGAGAGTAATCTAACCTCATACGAGAAAGTTTGCAGACAACTAGAGCTCGACGAAGACTGTTGGTCTATCACCTTATTAAGTGTCCTTCCGGTCAACTTGAAGGGTAGAATAAACTACCTTTCCGTGGAACAGTTCAATAGGTACGATGTAGCTAAGGCAGCTTTACTGCGGTGCTTCGGCATCAGGGTTGACAGAAAGCGAATAGAGTACAAGCTCACGAACGCTCCCGTGAAGGACGCGCGACGTTGTGCTGGTAGAAAAACCAAGCTTGAGAGAGGTCCGCGTGTCTCTCATAGCACCAAGGTATATAGTGAGCGAAAATGGGAGATATAAAAACGGGAGCGAGGTGAAGAGCGTGAGCGAGCGCTCAGCCTAGTGATTGAAATGTCGGAAGAAAAAGTCGAGGCAAGGCGGCGGAAGATTCGGCCATCCGCAAGTGTAGCGCACGAGAAGTTCAATGACCAAATAAGTGAGGTGCAGCCCAGAGCTTTAGAAAAGGCTAGCACGTGTGAAGAGCGCAGCAGGTTCAAAGACGAACCAAATATGAGAGCTGCGAAATATGCTGCTCTAATGAGAGAGGCCCCTGAAGGTCAGAGCGAGTGCGACGAAATGCTGTGCCAGTTAGCTGTTAGCGAAACAGCTAGGATAGCTGTAGAAAAGCTGGTACAGACCTCAACTGTGTTTGTCGCAATGGTGGGTCTTGCAAATGAGGTATTAGGCAAGGAAACCGGAGAAAGCTCAGGAGCAGCAGCAAAGCAGAGAGGGAGAAGAACAGTGCGGTTCTAGGCAGCTCCCAGCATTGCGAGCTAGAGTGTTTGAGGGAAGGCAGCTGCACTGTTCCTAAGAGCGTCAAGTTGTCTGCCAGTCTAGAGTGTGAAATAGGTGATTTTTTTGAAAATCATTTAGACTGCGCGACTGAGACAGCTGACGAAAGCTGTGAGAGGATTCACGAGTGGGAGTTGCTATCTGAAAGCTCGGAAACAACCCGCAAGAAGCGGCGCAGACGCAGGCGACGTCGGAGAGTTACGAGCGAGAGAAAATGCACTACGGGTGTAAAGAAAGGCTCGACACGTTTGAGCGTAGCGAACAGAACTAGGGGTTCTGCATCTGCGTCAAACTCGGTTTGCATGCGTCCTAGCCGCCGGAAGAAAAGTACAAAGAAAGCGGATTCGCAAACAGAATCTCGTGTAAAGCACCAGTCTTCCGATTCCGTCCACAGCAAGTGTCATGGTGCACGATTGAGCTGTAAAGCCACCGATGACGCAAGGCGAGGCCAATTTCCTAGTTGTGAGAAAACGGTTGGTCACAAGCGTTGCCGTAAAAGAGGGAAGCGTACGCGAGCAATAAAGCGAAGGCATGGAAGAGGTAGCAATCTGCCGGGCGGACGACGGAAGAGTAGATCGTCGGCCAGTTCAACGAACAGGCCTTTGTGGCGTACAGTAAGGCACAGGCGGCAAAACGGTAGGCCGTGGCGCAAGTCCTCGCGACGGAATGCGCGGTGGAGATCAAGGCCTTTGCGTGGGCGAGAGTGTCGAACATGTGCTAGAAGAAGGGCCACAATAGTTAGGCACCCCGCGGGAGCCAGCCCAAAGAGGACATGGCCACTCTTTCCCACGCATTGCTGGGGTCCCCTCCACCAGACTGACAAGGGAAGGCTGAAATCGCGAATGAGGCGTGACAGCGCTGTTCAGCTTGTAGGACGTACACTTTGTGGTACCGGGCATTCTCGAAATCTGCCGAGACCGCGACCGCCACGTGTACGATTGAAGTGAGGGACAGCTGTAGGCTGGAGAAGGTGACACGAGAATTTACTGGGAAGCATGTTTGTTTGCTTATTTTTGGTTTTGAAGTAATGTTACTTTGTCATCTCCGCGGCTACGTTTTTTTTCCTTCTAGATTTTGTAAAAGCATTGTGGGTGTTTTTAGTTTAGTTATTATGTGGAAGCAGTGGCCCGCATCAGTCTACCGACTGCGTGAAATTAGTTTTCTTCGAGATAAAAGCATGCAGGTCAGGGATGAAGATTTGGTACGCCCGCTAAATTTGAAAGAGTGGTGGCTATAGGTTATAGCGACATGACCAATGATTAGGCGTGTGTTGGTATGCTAGCGTTCTTTGAATGAGAGTATGATGTCGTGCTAGAGCGCACAGCAAAGTCCTGTGCGTTCTTTAGAGACAGGGGCTGACATGAGGCTACATTCAGTTAACGAGCGTGCTAGTATGGGAGGATAATTTCATTTCGTTGTTTTTGAGATTGCTTAGGTATCATATATATGATCACTTGAGCTGAGAGCATAGCGTTCACCAAATTTTCAAGCTAGAAATACCTTTCACGAATTTGTAAAAACACAGTTTGATGTGTTATGAGAAATTTCGTTGGCGTGAGGGTGTCCTAAAAGTAAGTACTCCCGACCACCCCTTGAAAGTATGTCGCGAGAGAATGAAGAATGCGCACAGTTACCTTGTGTTGGCTTCAGGCTGCATTTGCACGAATACCACTGTAGTTGGTTGTTTCATTAGGTTAGTCATAAAATTAGCAGAGTAAGTTACAACATAGTGCGGATGGTAGGAAGCTAGTTTTAAAAGAGTAAAATTATTGTTATATGGGGCCAAATTGTAGTTGCCTTTTGAGCTTTCCTCGCATAGCAATTTGTTCCATCTTTAGTAAGCGTCTCCACATCCATGATTGTTGTAACTTTGGCGGCACCCAAATTCTGTCAAAATTTCAGAGTAGAATTCGTTTGCGTTTCTTGAGAAGCCTGGAGGGTCCTAGGCGAGTCCAATGTGCTTGACTGGGGCATGGTATTGTGTTGTGTGGTTCGCTTTGCTGTTGTCGATCATTGTGGGCTGGTTTGGAAGTTGGTTTCGAGTTCGCAGCTGGAGGGCCAAGGCCAGGCCATCGTTCTCGTCAACAGCCATTCTCTTCGTGCCCAGCAGTTGGGAGCGCTGGCCAGCCGAGATTTTCCGGGCAGCGGAGGAGCTGTAAAGTTTGGCCTCGAAATTTGTCTGGGCAGACGCCATTGTGCGTAAACCGGTCCGCTGGGGAGGCTCTCAATCCATTCGGCGCCCAGTCTGACAGACGCTGTCGAAGATTTGAGCAATTATTCAGACCACGCAGCAAGCAAAGGCGAGTTCCCGTCTTTCAAATGCGAACCCTTCTTTCGTCCCTTCAAGCAGCAATGGTGCCTGATGACCTCGGTGATTCACTGGCGATAGGGAATCTGCTGTGACCGGCACCTGAGCTGACAGGAGAGCGGCGCTCCTTTTTAATTCCCAATCAAGTAGACGACCGGCCGGCTGCCTATGCTCGTCAGGCATTGTGCGTGCTAGCCGGAGGACGAGACGTCGTGTCGCCAAGACGCCGTTAACCGTTCGAGAGAGGCTAGCAAAGACAGCAACTTCCTGGGAGAGACCGCGGCGGCCACCGCAAATCACCGCGATAATGAAGCGAACAAATCGGCGGACCCTTCGATGTACGCTGTCCGGATCGTGGGAACTCTCGACTAGCGGCACACATACGACGAGGAAGAGCCCTGATGGCGCCACCTTGCAGTGCAGTGTTCACGACTCAATATTGGACGTTCACGTGGACCGTGCATGCTCGTCCCCCTCACCTGTTGTGTGTGTGTGATTGGTGTTCCACTCGGAGAGGAGGATCCCGACAGGGCTTAAAACGACGCCGCAGAGTGCTGGACGTCGCTCTGAACTATGTAACGTTCAACCACCACGCTCGTGGTTTGTGAAACCACTAACTTTTCCTTTCTGTAAATATGTGTAAATAGTGCCATAAACATGTTTTGTTTTCGTATCCTCCAGCGACCATTCCTTCCGAACCGTAACAACTGGTGGCAGCGGTGGGATGCCATCAGCGAGCGACCTTCCTTCCGACTCTTACAGCGCACTCGCGAAAGTGTCAGCCAGCAATTCGTCAAGTTGCGCGCTGCCGATTCCAAGTGTGACCGTGATGGAGAGCTCCAGATGCCGAGGCACACGGGGGCGGAGGAGGGCTCGGAACACGCGCCACGCACGCCGTTGGTAGCACGGGTCGTCGAACGTGCGGCAGAGGCTGGACCAGCTGCGATCCCGTTGTTTGTGGGCGTGGCGTCGACAGACCACGTCGATGCGGTTGTAAAGAGTCCAGTCCTCTGCCTTGTCCGAACGTTCCGCTTTGCGCTGCGTCCGGCGGCGAGCTGCGCGTAGGTTGAAGAGCCTAATGTCGGGCACGAGCGTGCCCGTCGGCACTCGACACACCTTCGTGTCGGCACTCGCGCACTGCACAATGTGTTGGAGAAAGTCGCCCGTGACTGGTACCGCAGCACACAGTTCGCGGAAACGGGGCCAGTTCACAACACTGTACACATTGGTGCGCGGGGCGCCGGTATTAAAGGGCTCCAAGAGGATCGGATAGTGATCCCAACCCTCAGTGTCCGGCGCGCGATGCCACGAATAGTACCACTCGTCCGTGACGAGGGTTAGGTTAAGTGCACTGCGCTTAGCACCGGGGCGCACGAATGTGTGGCTGCCATCGTTGATGATGTGTAGGCCAGCGCGCAGGGCAGCATCCATTAAGGCGCGGCCACTGGCGTTTACACTCGCGCACCCCCACGTCGTGTGATGGGAGTTTAAATCCCCACACAACACAGCAGCACTTCCGAGGCGATCGGCGAGCGGCACATTGAAGTCGGCGTCCCATTCGGTCAATGAGTGAACATAGACGCTCGCGACACATGTGTCTGTCGTGCCAACACGCATCCTCGCTGCCACACACTCGACGCCCGCACTGACGATGTCCGATACGTCAAGATGCACTTGGGGAAAGCGCGTGCGCACGTAAAGAGAAGCCCTTGCCAGGCCCTGTGGGTGCGCCGGGTTGTTGCAATGCGTGCTTAGGCACGCGCTGTTTCTGCAGCTCGTGGCCCCGTGGTAAGCCACATACCCTGGTAAGTTGAGGGCCCCATCACGAACTCGCGTCTCTTGCAGTGCTAGGACGTCGAGGTCGCGCTGGGGCAGTGAGCGGGCGAGCTCAGGGATACGGCGGCGGAGGGAACACACGTTCCACTGGAAAATCCGCGGCCGGGGCTTCTTCGACGCACTAGCCATGGTGTGTGAGATCGTGATGTGCGCGCAAAGTTGCGAGGCAATACGCGCGTCGTCGTGCTGCACACCGTAATCTCCAGGAGTGTGCGAAGAGCCGCGGTCAGTGCCGTCATCACTGTATCCCTTGCGTCCTTTTGGGGAGGGGGAGGGGGGGACGTGTAGGCTGTGTGGCCATTGGTGCCGGTGCTGTGGTGGCATTGCCTTTCAGGGCATCGCGGAAAGAGCAGCCAGAGTGTGTGGCTGCTGTTGTTGTCGCTGAAGCCTCCCGTTGAAGCGAAGCTTTTGCTTGCTGGATGGCTTCGCGGCGCGTCAGTTTTCCGCCAGAGGAGGCGAGGAGGAAGGCGGCCTTTCGCTACAGTTGCCAAGACTCGCACCGAGGTTCGTTCGCCGGGTGAGAGCCCTTGCAGTTTATGCAGCGGGGTCTTTCTGAGGTGCAGGGACTCTCCGCGTGGTTCGCGCCACAGCGGAGGCAGCGCCTGTCGCGCGAGCCCGTTGCTGTGGCGTAACGCCTCGCAGTCGTGTGGGCAACGGCAAAGTTCCGAGCTTACCTCTACGGCCGTCTCTTCAAGGCGGTGACCTATCACCATTCGCTGCGTTGGCTGGCCAATCTCCGCGATCTGTCTGGTCGTTTCGCTCGCTGGAGTTGGAGGTTACAAGAGCTTGAAATCAGAATTGTGTATAGGTCTGCGCGGAAGCACGAACATGCCGATGCACATTTCTCGAGGACCTGTAGGGCATCCTGACATAGACTCGGAGTGTGCTGATGGCTTTTTCGAAGCCCTACTGAAGTGATTCTTACTTTATGTCAGGGCGCAATTTTGACGTAGATCAGGAATTGCACTCGGTTATGGATTCCTTAGAAGGCCGAAGTTATCACGTTTTTCGGCGCATTGTTCGTGTACTGTCATCCTTTTGCCTAAGGAGGGGCATCCTCTACCAGAAAAAATGCTCGAGGCGGCAACGAAGCCTTCCTCCTCCTTGTACCACCCGACATACGGGATGACATCCTCTTCGCGTGCCAAGACGAGCCCACGTCAAGACACTTGCGCTACTCGCGGACTCTCACCAGAGTACGCCAGCAGTACTGCTGGCCACCACTTTAAGCTAGGGTACACCACTACGCGCAAGGCTGTCGCGACTGCCAGCGTCGCACGACGCCTCCTGTAAAACCTGCGGGCTTTCTCAACCCCATCGCATCACCACAAACACCTTTCGACCTTGTTGGAAAGAACCTTCTAAGGCCCTTCACTTCGTGGGCCTTAGGACACAAATGGATTATAGTGGCAACCAATTACTTGACCGGGTAGGCAGAGACAAGGACGTTACCCTGCGGCATGGCGTCTGAGGTCACGATGTTCTTCGTGCGCCACTTCGTTCTATGGCACGGCGGGCCGTCTGTGTGATTGCGTATAGAATAAAACCATTTACGGCACAAATGCTAGAAGAAATTTTTAGACAGTGCTGCACAAACCACCGAAAAACTACGCTTTACCACCCACAAACTGATGGACTGAAGGAGAGGCTTACCAATACCACAGTGGACATGCTGTCAATCTACGTGGACCTGTAGCACGGAACCTGGGACCATATTCTGCTACACGCCACACTCGCATACAGTATACGGCGATGCAAGAAACAACCCGATTTTCAGCTTTCCACCTTGTTCAGGAACGCAACGTTGATTGATATGTGGGGTTTAACGTCTCAACACTGCCATATGATTACGAGAGACGCCATAGTGTAAGGCTCCGGAAATTTTGACCACCTGGGTTTCTTTAACGTGTGCCTAAATCTGAGCACACGGGCCTACAACATTTCCGCCTTCATCGGACATGCAGCCGACGCACGACGTAAACCACGGTGTTTATTGCTGAGTCTACGAAGCCTCCCAAGCACCTGCACTCCTTTAGCTGCCATATTTTCTATATGCGGACTCCAATTTAGGCTTTCAGTATATGCCCCTCCCAAGTATTTAATTGATTTCACCTGCGGGATAAAGTCCTGTCTGTAAAGTACGGAAATCTGCATTGAAAGACTTATAGAAAAAACTACGACTGCACTTTTCCAGATGTTTATTATAAATTAATGTCGTCTAACCATGTGTTCAGAGCGTTCATATAAAACTGTAGCATCTGATATAATGTATATATATCTGTAGCTGTAGCAAAAATTGCGATGTCGTCAGTGTATTCATACACCTGTACAACATGATGTACTGGAATTGTGCACATTAAAATATTGAATAGTAATGGTGAAAGTACCGAACATTTGGGGAGACCTCTAGTTTGTTTATACTTTGAAGACGACATGCGAGTAGCGCATGTAGCGACATGCTAGTAGCGCACTCGCACTCGCTAGTGCTAGTAGCGAGTGTCGTGTTTTCTTGTCCTCTTCGTCCCCGTCAAATTTGCGCTACTACACCATATGGTTAAATGACGACATGCTAGATTGAGAGCAATAGAATTCTCTATCTTTTAGAAAGGAGTAAACCCATGCCACAAAGTAATTTGGTAACCCGATGTGCATTAGCAAGTTTATTAGTTTAATGTGTTCAACACTGTCATAAGCTTTTGCAATATCTAAAGTGACGAAGGCGGAAACCTGTTTCTTAGAACGGGCTAGGTGTATCCTGCTTTCTACATCAACATGGGCACACCGAATGGAGCAGCCACGCCGGAATCCAATTTAGCATGAGCTTAAAATTACGTTTTCGTCCAACCAGTTGACTATCCTAATGTGTAAAAGTCTTTCGAATAATTTTACCAGATTAGATGTGAGTGAAATAGGCCAAATGTTATACAAGGTAAACCCAGCTCCATGTTTCTTTAATAAAGGAATAATTTTCGCAATTCTCCACTCAGGCGGAATCGACGAATGTCTTCTGGAGTGGTTAACTATTGCAAGTAAATCTTGAGGTGATACTTTATGGATTATTTTTATTACCGATGCAGTTATTCCATCGAGACCTGGAGCAGAATTGGGTAATATTTTTACTACTTGTGCTATTTCCGACGCTGTAACCTCTTCAATGTAATCGCTGTTAACAGGGCATGGCGAGTGGCAAAAGTTAGCAGCCATGAAGCGGCTTTCCAGCCCTTGAGCAATATTTTTCAGAAAAGTAGGCAACTCACGTGGCGTTGAAACTATCGATTCGAGGTTTGTTGATGGTGGGATTACTTGTTGGGCATTAAGGAAGTTGAAAAGTGATTGCTTGTGGCCATGCTTCGAAAGGAACTCGGAGCGTTGGCTGTCATGGTTATACTTCGCAGCGACAACTGTTCGCTTAAAAATTGTAGCCGCGTATTTGTAATTACTCCAGTTTCTAGGGCACTGATTATAGAGCAGTTTTCGCCACGCTGCTTTTCTTAGACTGTAATGACGTGAACAATCAGAGTTCCACCAATGATTCAAAGGGCGTTGTTTAGAGATTTGAACAGCGAATTTAGCTTTATTTAAAGATTGTTTTATAACCTTCTTTAGGTTCATAGCATTTCGCTGTTTATTTACCTCGGTTCGTCTTGACAAAGCCACACGTAGTGTCTGTTCAAATGTATTAAAATTGATGTGAGAAGTGGGCTGTCTGATTATTGAAGTCACGTGACATACAAGCTCAAACAATATAGGAAAATAATCGCAATTTGTACCCGAGTTTAAAGTAGACGATGTAGAAATACAGAGGCTAGGACTACAGAAAGTCAGATCAATCACAGAATGAGACTGATTACATACCAACGTGGGGGTTCTCTGGTTAATGCATGTGAAATTATTTTTAGCAACAATATCCCACAAGCGCTTTCCACTCATATCTGTTCTGAATCCCCACGAAGTGTGATCAGAATTGAAGTCTCCTACCAATAATATGTCTTTTCTGCAAGACAAAATTACGGTATCTAAAACACTAGAATTTTGAACACCTGACGGGAAATAAGCGTTTACTAACGAAAAGAGAATGCGTCCCGGAAGAGCGATATCTAATATTAACATTTCACTTTTTAAATTCAATATTTGACCTGTAACTTTTACCTGAAGGTTTATTCCCCACTTCGCTTCGATCGCAGCTCCCTTGAGCGGTCTTTTTAAGAAGGACGCGCGGTTTGAATAGGATGTCTCACAAGAAAATGATTTTCGAGCTATAAAAGAAAAGCTCACTTGTGGCCCCATACTAAGTCATTTCGATGAGGACTGGTGCACCGAAGTGCACACTGATGCCAGCCAAGTCGGCCTATGAGCTGCGTTAGTGCAGCGGAATCCAGATGGCGTGGAACACGTGATCGCTTATGCCAGCCGAAAACTTTCAGACACCGAGCGCCACTATCACTCCAACGAGCTTGAATGTCCTGCAGTGGTATGGAGCGTCGATGACAAGTTTCGACATTATCTTTTCGGGCGCAAATTCACTGTTGTGACTGATAATGTTGCTATAGCATGGATGTTCTCCGAGCAGTAACTTAAGCACGAATTCGCCCGGTGGATAATCACAGTGCAAGAATACTATTTTGACGTGTGCCACCGCGCCGGGGGGCTAAATACGTCGCTGATGCACTTTCACGAAACCTCCTTGACTGCGCGCAAAAAACCAGGCAAACCCACATTTTTTTTCGCCTAGATGAATATATTCCGAGCCCAAAAGAAGGACAAAGATTTGGCATCCATTATTGCTTCTATCACTGACAAGGGAAATCACAGCACTTTTGTAATGCGCAATTCCGCATTGTACCGGCGTAACTGGCGAGCGGACCGATCCGAGGAACGTTACTTCCTGTTGATCCCGAAATCCCACAAGTCAGAAATAATACGAGCCATTCACGACTCCCCAGAAGGCGGACACACCGACCAACGAGCCACGCTCCGGAAACTACAAGAACGTTTTTGGTGGCCGAAGATGCAAAGTAGCGCCCGTTCTTATGTCGCCTGTTGCAAAATTTGTCAGCAGTTTACTCGACTGCATGGGTGTTAACCTGCATTACTAATACCAATCCAGATACCCAAAACAGTTTTCCACACGATTGGCATTGATTACATGGGACCTCTACCCACCACCGCTGCGGGAAATCGTTACGTCATTGTAGCAGTATGCTACCTGTCAAAATACGTGGAAGTGGAGGCCGTGCCATCTCTTGCATCCACTTACATAATCGGCTTCCTCAAGCACCGATTTGAATGGAGACATGGCTTACCAAAAACGTTAATATCTGATCGGGCTACAACGTTTCGTAACGGGGAACTGAAAAAGTACCTTTGCACGGCAGGCGTGCAGCACCACTTCGCATCTGCGTTTCATCCTCAAGCAAACGGCCTTACTGAGAGAACTAACCAGAGCATCCAGGCACAACTCGCTCCATATGCGGAGGCAGGGAAAAGAGGAGAGGCCGACTGGGATGTCCACCTTCCGTCAGCCGCTTTCGCGATTAACACGGCACTGCAAACGTCTACCGGGGAAACGCCCTACGAAATTGTTTATAGAAAACTACCACAGCTGAAAGCGGTCCTGAGTCTGAATGCTCCCACTATAGTTCCACGTGCCAGCCATCGCAAAGCGGCCTGTCAAAAGATCCGAACTAAGGCGATCAAGAAAGCCATCCACGCACAAGAAAATAAAAAGCGTCACTATGACAGACGCCGTAGGCCCGATCCTGCTTACAACATCGGTGACGAGGTCTGGATGCAAAAGGGCACCAGTGGGCCCGGCAACAAGCTACTCCTTAAGCTCGACGGGACATTCATAATTACTCAGTGAATAGGAGAAAATGCCTGGCTTGTGAACACCTCAGATGCAAACTTCACTCTCGATAAACGCAAAAAAAAACAACTTTGCCGTGCATGTGTCGTGCTTTAAAAAAGCAGTCGGACCGCTGCAGGTGCAATGAACTGTAATTTCCTTTTTCATTTGTCAGGTCCGCAGTGTGGCCGAATGTAACGAAGAGCGGCGTGGCAGCTGTGGGCCATAGGCTGGAAAGCGAGGAAGAAGAGGCAGAATAGAACAACTTGCCCGACGAACGGGTGTTTTGTCTGTCGCTCGTTATAATATATATATATATATATATATATATATATATATATATATATATATATATATATATATATATATATATATAAATATATATATATATATATATATATATATATATATATATATATATATATATATATATATATATAACGTATGAAGGGATGGTTGATAGAGGCAGAGAAGGAAGAACTGCTTATGGAATAAACATGGTGTGTGAGCCAAACCACGTCTTTCATTCATCATAGCGTCACACGAGTCGACAGGATGGAAACCTGCCTGCTCCTTCATCACTCGCTCATCATCGACGCAGTTCCCCACAAAACGCCCTGACCATACATCGACTACAGAATCATCTGCAACCAGGACACAACGACCAGCACATTGAGAGATTCATCGGCCTACCTTGACATTGCCAAGTAGACCGGGGCAGCAAATGATGGACCCATGCAGGACTGGTTCTACCTGTTCGAGCTCCATGCTACCGCTGCATCATGGTCGGAACGGGAGTTCATCATCAACTTCACTGACTGTGTCTCCGGTAAGGCATTTAGGTTTTACCTGACACATATATTCGAAAACGACGAATCATGGCAAAAGATCAGAGAAGAGATGATTGCCCGTTTTAGCGACTATGACAAGGACTTCCTCATTACCGACCATCTGCACACAACAACACTCGGCCGTCACAGTGCACGCTCATTCCTCAAGGAACATAGCTTTCCACCACGTTTCTCTTCGCGAAAGCCAGTGTTTTCAGAGTCGTCGCTCCAGCACACGACACGAGACGTTGCTTACCCACCTAATGCACTTCATTCTTCGTCTCTCGTACGTGGTCCACAACCCGGGTTTCAATCACGCGGCTCTCCAATGGCTCCTGACACTCACCGTTTGCCTCATGAGGACGCTGTATTCATGATAGACGAGCTGACGCACCGGGAAAATGCCCTGTTGAGCCATGATTCTTCCGCACGGGTTCATGCATCGCCGTCCGGTGCATGCACACTCGACAGTCGAAGCAACACTAAAGGCTCAGACGCATCGAACGCCACACGATGCAATGCGCAAGAGCCTTTCGTGGTGAACAGGGTAGAAGAAGCTTCTGAAGAGCTTTATGTCAACTCTGAAGCATTAACATCATTGCCCAAACTGCATGACAACAGCCCACAGACTACCAGCTGCTGACTAAGCACCACATCAAGTTGTCAAGAAAACCAGCCTGATGTTCAAGAAGGGCTCCAGAGCAATACGTTCCACAGCAACATCAGCAATGCTAGCAAAAGCAAGATCAAGAATCGCAGACACGCCAACGGATACACCGACAAGGATGAAGACGCAAAGTAAGTCTCTTTTAACAAATTCAAGACGTGAGACATCTTCGCATAATTGATCGGCGCCAGAAACGCACTTGGCGCAAGAGATCAAGACTGCACCTACAGCTACAGCTCAGAGACCGCAGAAAACGACAAAAGAGACGAGAAGGCACCATCTGTACAACGGACAGACCAAGACATCATTCTGAATTCATCAGCTGCGACCATCGCGCATTAAAACTGGAAGCACACCATCTGTTCCCGCCACGACACTCAACTCGACTCCTACAACATCCGAAATTCAAATGCCACAGGGACTCCCATTCTTGTTCGTTCCTCACAAGAACTCAACCCATGTCACCACCAGTGCAGATCTCCAGGGTGTGATTATGCCATCCAGAACGCAACAGTCAGCCTCGCCCACCAGAACTCCTGCGTTAACCAGACTGCTGCACTCTTCCCTGAAGTCTTTGAAAGTTTACGGAACTCCTCTGGAGCGTAGAAACAATTGAGACTGTTGATATTTGTGACTTTTCAACCTCTTCTTGTTCACTTTTTCTTGTTCTTAATTCATGCCTTCTTACGGAGGGAGGGGGAATCTTGTGACGTACGAAGCGATGGTTGATAGATGCAGAGAAGGAAGAAGTGCTTATGGAATAAACATTGTGTATGAGCCACACAACATCTTCATATCAACATATATATATATATATATATATATATATAAATATATATATTGATTTGTGGGATTTAACGTCCCAAAACCACCATATGATTATGAGAGACGCCGTAGTGGAGGTCTCCGGAAATTTCGACCACCTGAGGTTCTTTAACGTGCACCCAAATCTGAGTACACGGGCCTACAACATTTCTGCCTCCATCGAAAATGCAGCTGCCACAGCCGGGATTTGATCCCGCGACCTGCGGGTCAGCAGCCGAGTACCTTAGCCACTAGACCACCGTGGTGGGGCGGGCTATATATATATATATATATATATATATATATATATATATATATATATATTGTGAAGAAGAAGATGTGCCTGCAGCGAGCAGCATCGCCAACGCCCGGCTCTCTCGGCTCGTGCTTCGGTTCGTTGCTGTGCCGATCGCTGGACGGTTGTTCACGCTGTCTCGTCGCTGTCTTAAACGACTCATAAACCTCCTCACATTTGGTGGAAGGTGCTGTTAATCCCCGTCGCTACACCCTGGAGCTGCGAAGCCGCACGCTACCACCTGTCATGACTGCCAACGCCACTACATCGACGCCTCCGCTCCAGTTCAACTGCCCTGGCCATCCTACGCTACGGGAGCCGAAGGTCTTCAGCGGTGCAGATGGGACCGACGTCGAAGACTGGCTCGACCACTACGAACTGGTGAGCGCCAACAATAAATGGGATGAAGCCGACAAGCTGGGCCACGTGATATTTTATCTCACTGGCGTCGCCGAATTGTGGTTTAATAACCACAAACACAACATCCCCACATGGAGCGTCTTCAAGACGTCATGTGCTGAAGTGTTCAGTCGGCCGGCTGTCCGCAAGCAGAGGGCAGAACAGCGCCTGCGCGTCCGTTCTCAGCAGACTGGCGAGACCTTTACCAGCTATATTGAGGACGTCGTCGACCTTTGTCGACGTGTGAATGACACCATGCCCGAATCTGACAAGGTGAAAAACATGATGAAGGGCATCGACGACGGCGCATTTCAAATGCTCTTGGCAAGGAATCCAAGCACAGTTTCTGAAGTCGTCAGCTTGTGTCAGAGCTACGACGAGTTGAAAAAGCAACGCACTCTGACTAGGCAGCCTAAGCCTGGTGGTGAGTCACTGTCCAGTTTCGACTCCATGCCGGACAATTCACCATTGCTCCAGCAAGTGCGAGCCTTCGTCCGTGAGGAAGTCGCCCGCCAACTTTCCCTAGTGCCCTTTACTCACGAGACCACCACCCGTCTACCTGCCCCGCTTCGCACTGCTATATCGGAAGAGGTTGCACAAGCTGTTCCTCTTGCGCACTACGAGCCACCTCTACCTAGCCGTGGTCCCTGCCCGGGTGGCGCACAGCCGGTAGGCGCTCCTGTCGCCTATCCACCAGCCGTTCAGCCTGTGGCCGCGCCCCTAACGTATGCAGCGCAGCCTGTGGCTCCTCCTGTCGCCTTTTCGCAAGAGATGCAGCCCGTAGCCGCGCCACTCACATATGCAGACGCTGTACGTAGGCTCCCGCAACCACCCTACACCACGCGCTCACAGCCCGCACACCCGGCTGCTTATACTGCACCTTGGGCGGCAGCACCAGTCGCCAATCCCTGGAGGACGCCCGATAACCGACCGATTTGCTACGCTTGCTTCACGCCCGGACACGTTGCTCGCTACTGCCGCCGTCGACCTCAGACGTTCGGCAACTATGCCCGGTCGTCGCATCCCGGCAGCCAACCCTTCGTCCAATACGAGCCCGTCTCGCCACCTCGCTATGCGCCTACTGACCACCTTGACTTCCAGCCGCAACGCGCACCCTCTCTTCGTCGGCGATCGCCCTCCCCTATGCGTCGCCGGCCCGGACCCTCCGACCAGGAAAACTAAGCAACGCAGTTCAAGAGGCAAGAACTGCGCCGTTTTCGAACTGTCTAAGCCCTCGCTCCTCTCCTGCTAACGTGGTCGCAGTAACTGTTGAAGGTTATTGTACTTTCGCCCTTGTGGACACTGGCGCCGCTGTTTCTGTTATTGCCGCTAATCTCTGCCGTTTATTACGCAAAGTAACGACGCCGCTTTCGGGACTGTCGCTTCACACCGCAAGCGCACAGCAGGTAACGCCTCTCGCAGCCTGTACTGCAAGAATCTCCATCGAAGGCATTCTTTACATCGTGGAGTTTATTGTTCTTCCTGTCTGTTCGCATGACGTCATCCTCGGGTGGGACTTCCTATCCCGCCACAATGCCGTCATAGACTGCGCACGCGCCGAAGTTGAGTTTTCACCCTTGTGTGATGTCCCATTTCTGGACGCTCCTCATCAGCCGCCGAAGTTGCTCGTTCATGAAGATACCGATATTCCGCCTGAAAATTGCGCCCTTGTTCCCGTTTCATGCAACGACTACACTGACGCTACAGTTCTTTTTATGCCTTCCGATATCTTCAAATGTCGTCGAGCTTTGCCGCTGCCTTTCGCAACAATTGACCTTGCCGCCGGAAGAAGCAACATGTTCGTAAGCAATCCGCTTTCCACACCTATCACATTGCTTGCGGGGGAATGTCTCGGCCGCGTACAGGATCTCGACCCTTCGTTTTTGTTTGATGTCCCGGACGACTACTGCGACCACCCAAAAGCACTGTCGGCACTCAGGGAGTCAACCAATGATACGTTTTCCAGCGCCATCGCCGACACTCTCACTCCCACCGAACATGCCGACCTGCTGGATCTTCTCCATGAGTTCAGGAGTTCGTTCGATGTGTCGCCACCTCAACTGGGCCGCACATCACAAGTCAAACATCATGTTGACACCGGCCTACACCAGCCACTGCGTCAAAGACCATACCGTGTCTCCGCTGAAGAGCGCCGCGTCATCAACGATCAAGTCGAAGATATGCTTCGTAGAGACGTCATTCGACCATCTCACAGTCCCTGGGCGTCTCCCGTCGTCCTGGTGCGTAAGAAAGACGGATCTATTCGATTTTGCGTGGACTATCGTCGTTTGAATAAGATAACCCGCAAGGACGTCTATCCTTTGCCGCGCATTGATGACGCCATTGACACCCTTCACGGAGCGGAATTTTTCTCGTCGCTAGATTTGCGGTCTGGCTACTGGCAGGTCTCAATGGCAGAAGCCGATCGCCAAAAAACGGCATTTATTACACCAGACGGACTATATGAATTTAACGTCATGCCCTTTGGGCTTTGTAACGCGCCTGCCACGTTTGAACGTCTTATGGATAATACGCTACGTGGCCTCAAATGGAATATGTGCCTCTGTTACCTCGACGATGTCGTGGTTTTCTCCCATGACTTTCCTATGCACCTCCTTCGCCTCAGGCACGTTTTGAGTTGCCTGACCAACGCTGGTCTCCAGCTTAACCTGAAAAAATGCCGCTTCGCTGCACGCGAGCTCGTCATCCTAGGCCACATCGTGTCCAAGCACGGCGTATTACCAGACCCAGCAAAACTTCGAGCAGTCGCGGAATTTCCCAAGCCGATGACCATGAAAGAACTTCGTAGTTTTGTAGGCCTATGCTCTTATTTCCGGCGCTTTGTTCGCAATTTTGCATCTATCATGTCACCGTTAACCCAGCTTCTTCGCGGTGACGTGAACCTCACCTCCTGGTCCCCTGCATGTGACGTTGCCTTCACTACTCTGCGCCGTCTGCTCACTTCCCCACCTATTCTTCGCCACTTCGACCCGACGGCTCCTACTGAAGTGCACACCGACGCCAGCGGCGTCGGGCTAGGCGCGGTCCTCGCTCAACGAAAGCCCGGATATTCAGAATACGTTGTAGCCTACGCTAGCCGCACTCTGACGAAAGCCGAAACTAATTACAGCGTGACAGAAAAAGAGTGTTTGGCTCTGGTGTGGGCGCTTGGAAAGTTCCGGCCGTACTTATACGGCCGCCCGTTCGATCTAGTAACTAATCACCACGCGCTTTGCTGGCTCTCCACGTTGAAAGACCCTTCTGGCCGCCTTGCGCGATGGGCACTCCGCATCCAGGAGTACGACATTCGCGTCGTATACCGCTGCGGACGCAAACACTCTGACGCTGATGCTCTGTCCCGCTCACCTTTACCACCAGACCAGACGTGCGGAAACACTTGCCTCCAGACCTTGTCATCACTAAATCTCGACTCGATTGCCACCGAACAACGTCGTGACCCGTGGATCGCCTCTCTTATCGAATATTTATCTAGCACGCCCAACCTTCCAGTATCTCGATCCCTCCGACGTCAGGCTTTCCATTTCGCCATCCGCGATCAACTTCTTCATCGACGCAACTACGCTCCCGATGGCCGCCGGTGGTTGCTGGTCATTCCACGCACTTTACGATCGCAAGTATGTGCCCCCCTTCACGACGATCCGCAATGTGGCCACGCCGGAGTGTTCAAAACATATGAACGCCTTCGCCATTGCTACTACTGGCGCGGCATGTACAATTTTGTACGTAAATTCTTACAGTGCTGTCCTGACTGCCAGCGACGTAACTCAACACTGCCACGTGCGACTGCCGCATTGCAGCCACTTCCATGCCCTGCCAAGCCATTTGATCGCGTCGGCGTTGACCTCTACGGTCCCCTTCCATTGACACCAGATGGTAATCGGTGGATTATAGTGGCGGTTGACCACCTGACACGCTACGCCGAAACAGCCGCTTTGCCGAGCGCTACAGCTCAGAATGTCGCCTCTTTCATTTTGCAACGCTTTATCCTTCGACATGGTGCACCTCGAGAGCTCCTTAGTGACCGAGGCCGCGCTTTCCTTTCCGAGGTCGTCGAAACTCTGCTTTCGGAATGCCACGTCATTCATCGGAAAACAACAGCATACCACCCGCAGACTAACGGACTAACGGAACGGTTCAACCGCACGCTAGGTGATATGCTCTCAATGTACGTGGCATCTGATCATAGCAACTGGGACCGTGTTCTCCCATACGTCACGTTCGCGTATAACACCGCAATACAAACCACCACGGGATTCTCACCTTTCTTTCTTCTTTACGGACGCGAGCCTTCCCATACAATTGATACCCTACTTCCTTACCGTCCTGATGCTTCCGAGTGTCCACCTATCTCCGATGCTGCTAGACAAGCCGAAGAGTGCCACCAGCTCGCCCGTGCGTTCACCTCGGAAGAGCAACAACGCCAGAAAGAAACCCGTAGCACCTCTCTTCCGGATCCCATCTATGCCCCAGGGTCTCTTGTGTGGCTTGCCATTCCACACCAAACACCGGGACTCTCCTCGAAACTTGTCCCCCGATACGAGGGGCCTTACACCGTTTTGGAGAAAACATCTCCGGTTAATTTTCTAATTGAACCAGTTTCCCGATCGGACGACATGCGCCGGCGTTCACGTGACATCGTCCATGTTTCCCGACTGAAACCGTACCATGAGCCTCTGCCTGAAACTTCTTAAGTCGCCAGGATGGCTCCTTTTTCAGCGGGGGCGATTGTGAAGAAGAAGATGTGCCTGCAGCGAGCAGCATCGCCAACGCCCGGCTCTCTCGGCTCGTGCTTCGGTTCGTTGCTGTGCCGATCGCTGGACGGTTGTTCACGCTGTCTCGTCGCTGTCTTAAACGCTTAAACGACTCATAAACCTCCTCACATTATATATATATATATATATATATATATATATATATATATATACACGACAGACACGCAGAACACCTACAGCATTCCTTATTGAAAGACATTATTGACGATGCCGTACCACGTGCTCGCAACGTGAACAGGAATGATATTGCCGCGAACCATGCATTGGGTTTGTTTATTTGTGTTTTGTTTTTTCGGCCTGGCTGCGCCGGCCTGTGCTATCGCCGTTTTCACAGCGTTTCGAACAAACGCTACCACAGCGTTTCGAACAAACGCTATCGAACTTCAGGCGTTGTTCGATAGAAACAACGCTTCAAGCGTTATTTGTTAGAAACGCTGTTCGAACGAACAGCGTTTCTGACAAACGCTATCACGGCGTTACCGATACAATTCGACTATTCGAGAAACCCTCGCGCCGAGGGATATGAATTCCCGCACAGCCGATGCCGCATCATTCGATCGCCGGCGCTCACTCGCGTGCCCGTCGTTTTGCTGGCCGCTGCTTCGCCGCCTGTGTATTTTTTCAGTTGTTAGGGGAGCACAGGTTCGCTCCAATAAACTTGTTTTTCTTATAGACAACTGCGTCGTCCTTTGCTGCGTGACAATATAATTAAGGGATCAAACAAAGTATCTAAAACGACTTCCCAGACGAACCTTCTACTAACTTGCTCCTCATCAGCGCCACGAATCAACAACATACTTTCCCGCCATTTCAACATAATCAGGCAAAGCAAACGACTAAGTTCTATTTTCGCGAAGCCACCTCACGTGGTGTACCGCAGTGATAAAAATCAGAAGGACATTCTTGTCAGAGCAAAAACAAACATCCCCAAAATTCAATCAGGGTGCCTTCCCCGCGGAAAAGCTCGATGCAAGGTATGCCCACAGATGGTCACAACACGTGAATCCAAAGCGAACTTCTCGGATTTCAAATTCTGCATAGCTGAAAGCCTTAATTGTGACTCCAGTAACGTAATATACATGCTACATTGCAACATCTGCGGACAAGAATATATCGCCGAAACAGACACGCCATTACGGCTGCGGTTCAATAATCACCGGTACGACGCCACTTCACTGCCAAAGCTACCGTTATCTAGACATCTGCGCCTGCCAAACCATAGTTTTGAAAATATCAGCGTAACTCTTTTGCAGTGCAGTTTCTAAACAGGCGCGAGCGCAAACAGCGTGGGGCATACTTTATTTTCTAATTTCAAACATTAGTAGCCGGCATCAACGAGGACCCCGGAAGACTCTCCTGCCTCCGAGAAGTACGCCAGGAGGAAATTGGTGACAAAGATTGATAGCTGGAGACCATGCTTGTTTTTTCTGACTGACTCGTACGTGTACACTGTCCTTTCTTGTTTTTTTTCTTTTTTTCCCTTTTTTTGTCACACGCACATACAAAGTGTTTCTGTTCGCCTACCACTTGATGACCACTGAAGGGAAACGGACGAAGATGAAAGGTAAAGAGCCGACCAACCCATTAAGGGGAAACCTTTTCCTTACGCACGTCGTCACGGACCCTTCCCGCTACCGCGGCGACAATCTTGGGTGGCCCGACACACGTCAAGAACTGATTAGTACGGGATAAGAACCGGATGCGGACGTACATGGACATTCGGTTTCGTTCTCAGTGTTGACAGTGGTTCTTCCTCTTTTTTACTCCCTTTTTCTTCTTTTTTCTTTTTTTTCTTTTCATCTTTTTTTCTTTCTTTCTTTTTTTAGTTTTCTCTCACTCTCGCAAACATCTTTCAACGCGAGAGGGACGCGGCAGCAACGAAGTTTGGAAGTTCATATTAGTATAACTCATCCCCTGATGAAGGGAGGACCCTCCTGAAATTGTTGGAAATAAATATATTTATCCTTGTTGACAACGCTTCCTTTGTGCCATATCCCATACCTTCACGAAGACTAACTGGCCCATTGAAATATTACTCCTACTATATATATATATATATATAGTCGAAAAAAGGAAGACGACAAACGTACGAAACGCAGTTTTTACTAACGTTTCGGCAGGTGGGCCTGCCTTCGTCGGAGTACTCCGACGAAGGCAGGCCCACCTGCCGAAACGTTAGTAAAAACTGCGTTTCGTACGTTTGTCGTCTTCCTTTTTTCGACTGCATTTCCTACCGGAACCATTGGATTTATCTCTCGCCTATATATATATATATATATATATATATATATATATATTATCAGCCTGACTTCGTTCACTGCAGGATGAAGGCCTCTCACTTGATCCGCCAGTCAACACGGTCCTGTGCGTCCTTCTGCTAATTTATACCCGCAAACCTCTTAATCTCATCTCCCTGCCTAACTTTTTGTCTCCCCCTAACCCACTTGCGATCTCCGAAAATCCGGACAATTACCCTCGATGACCAGCGGTTATGCTGCCTACTCGCTACATGCCCGGCCTATGTTCATTTGCACTTCTTGATTTCGACTATGATATCCTAAACCCTGGTTTGTTCCCTGATCCACCGTGATCCCTTGATGTCTCTTACGGCTACACCTATTATTTTCCTTTGCATCGCTCACTGCATCTTCCTCAATTTAAGCTGAACTCTTTTTGCGATCCTCAGGGTTTCTGTTCCGTAGGGTACGCACCTGCAAGATGCAGCTGTTATATACTTTCTTCTTGAGGGATAGCGGCAGTCTACCAGTGATGACTTGAGAGTGCTTGCCGAGTGTGCTCCACCTTATTCGTATTCTTGTGGTTACTTCAATTTTATGGTTTAGATCCGCGAATTTTACCTGTCCTAAGTAGACGTAGTCCTTTATAATTCAAGTGCACTATTGCCCATCTCGAAGGGCTGTTCTCTTCCGAGCTTGTTGTACATTACTTTCGTTTCCTGCACATTAATTTAAAACCTTCTTTTCTGCTCTTCTTGTCTAATTCAGTAATCATGAGTGTCAATTCGTCCACAAAAATACTGAGCAATGCAATGTCATCGGCAAAGTGCAGGTCATTAGGGTACTATCGATTAAATCTTATCTATATCTCTTCCCATTTTAGGCCTCTGAAAACCTCCTGTAAGCGCGCGGTAAATAGCATGGGGTAGATTGCATCCCCTGCTTTACACCCTTCTTGATTGGTATTCTGTTGCTTTCTTCAAGGAGCACCAAGGTAGCAGTTGATCACCTGTAGATTTCTCGCAAAATGTTTACACATGCTTCTTCGACGCCTTCATTCCACAGTGTCTGTACGACTGCTGATATTTCTACTTAATCAGACGCCGTTTCGTAATCTATGAAGGCTATGCACAGTGGTAGGCTGTATTTTGAGTATTTTTACGTTACCTGATTGATAGTATGAATGTGGTCTATTGTTGAGAATCCTGTTCGAAATATTGCTTGTTCCTTTAGTTGATTGAATTCTATTGTTTTCTAAGTTCTGTTAGCGTTTACCTTTGTAAATAGCTTGTATACGGTGGAAAGCAAACTCATCGGCCTCTAATTCATGAAGTCCTTGTTGTCTCTCTTATGTATTAAGATGATGTTAGCCATCTTCCAAGATTCTGGTACCCTCTACGTTAGGAGACACTTCGTAATGGGTGTGGCTAGTTTTTCTAACACAATCTGTTCTTCGTCTTTCAGCAGATCTGATGTTACCCAATCCTCACCAGAAGCTTTGCCTCTGCGTTCTCTTTAAGTCTCTTCTGACTTCTGTAATTACTGGTGGGATGCCATCTGGGGAACTGCTGTTGAGACCGGGGTTTGAAGGCACCAGAGGTACGGGATGAAGATGTCGAGGCAGAAGGAAGAGACTTGAAGGGGGTTTATTTACATTATATACAAGGTGAGCTCTCGTACACGACGAGCTCTTTCTTACATGGTGAGCTTTTGAATCAGGAGTTCCTCTACCTGGCGCTCCTTTGAAAGAGCCGGGTGACTCATTTTAAAGGGTATGTGCTTCCCAGATCCCTAGATCAGAGAACACGTTCAGATGGTACTTTCCAATCACAGATCACACACAAAAGGCGAGTGGAACGAGCATGCACGGCCTACGTGAACGTCCAATATTGAGTCGTGATCACTCTACTGAAAGGTGGCGCCAGCGGGGCTCTTTCTTGTCGTGTGTGTGTCGCTGGTCGAGGGGTCCCAAGCTCATGACAGCATACATCAAAGGGTCCGCCGATTTGTTCGATCAATTAGCGGGGCGATTCGTGGCGGCCGACGCGAACTCTTTCAAGGAAGATGCTGTATTTGTTGTCCTCTCTCGAACGGCTTACGGCGTCGTGGCGACACAACGTCTCACCCTCCGGCTAGCAAGGACCTGGCGGGCATAGGCAGCCAGCCGGTCGGCTACTTGTTTGAGAATTAAAAGAGCGCCGCTCTCTAGTCAGCTGTGGCACCGGTCACAACACTGCTAGCTCTTGCATTAGGGTCATGGTTGTCACTGCTACTGTACATATCACTGCAAAACGCCTCTGCTATCTTAACTATCCTATCCATATTGGTAGCTACTTTGCCTTCCCTGTCGCTTAGTGCATACATATGGTTATTCCCTATTGCAGCGTGAATTCTACTAAACTTATTATTGAACATGCTATTTTAGGCAACAGATAATCAGGCGCAATAATTAGAAGTTGCGTGCCCGGTGTTCAAGTTTCATTCATCAATTTATGAGAACTAACAGACAATTATTCCAAGGGAAATATTGGGGTTGGTATTAGAAGTCATTTTGATGTAAATTTGACGAACTAAAAGTGGACCGACAGAGGGCTTGTGGCCGGTCGAGACCAAACCTGCGACCTCCGATTAAGGCAGCCGATGCTCCACCAAGTGAGCTACAACGGTGGTCATCTCACTGTCCATTTCGCGGTGTATATATGTGTATACTTTAGGGTACCGGTGATCGCCCCCAGTAGCTATGACGGCGAGTGTGCAACTCTTTTTCAGCTGGTTGGCGTTACGTAGCACGTGATCTTTTTACGAACTGGTATCTGACCAATAATTCCTAGCATACTACCTTAAGGCGTCAAATCTGCCAGAATGAGACTCGCCGTAAGATTGAAGAAAAGTGAAAATCTTACAATATTACATGCTCGTTTGTCTACGTTAAATACAATACTAATGAGAACTTGCATGTAATAATACCAAGGTAAATATACAAAATAATGTTCGTGGAAAAGGTAATGTGAAGAAATTAAAGTAGACGAAAAGATAACTTGTCACGCGCAGGGTACGAACGTAGCTCTTGCGTGACGCCAACAGACAGAAGAAGAGTGTTCCACACACTGCCACCATGGCTAGTGGTGGCATTGAGTGAAGCTAGGCAGTTTAAATGCACACACCTCATAAAGTGGAGGCGGTTATGGCTGCCGCGCTAGCTCAGCTGGGAGACCATCATACGCATTATTCGAAGTTGATAGGTACGACCCCTGCCCACCGCAAGGTGTTGTTTTGTTTACCTTTATTTCTTCACATTTGCATGACGTTTGCTACTAATAACAACCCCAATATTTTATTGACATTATTGTTCGTTAGTTCGGGTTGAAATTCTTTCTAAAACTGAGATATTAAAATTTGCGCTTATTTCCTTTATTGGCTTGTTTAGAAGCCTTTAGCAGTGATCACGTTCATAGTACAGACTAGTGCCATAGTCAGTACTTAAACTCTGCCATAACAGCTCATCTGCTCTAAATCGAAAAGTAATTAGCGAGCGTGAATGGCACATCACGCCTACGGAAAACTTCTCTCTAATCACTCTTGGGCAAACACACTGCACACACACACACACACACACACACACACACACACACACACACACACACACACACACACACACACACACACACACACACACACACACACACACACACACACACACACACACACACACACACACACACACACACACACACACACACACACACACACACACACACACACACACACACACACACACACACACACACACACACACACACACACACACACACACTGATACTCCTAGAGTAGCATCGAAAGAATCACGCAGGAACAAATAAACCGTAAATGCCTACCTGAGCAGATTCTATTTGGCCATTGATGCTCAGCATAAACAAGGCATTTGCTTCCATTTCAACGATATTTTTGTCTGCACAGGTTGTAACCCTTCCGTGTGTCTGCTGTCAGGTGGCGCTCAGAAGAACTTAGGCGTTATTGGACACACCTGCAATTAGAACCGGCAAGGTTATGTTTTGACATTGAAATCAGCCGTGAAATACGGCTATTATTACTGCTTATGTTCGAACAGCCAAAAGTTAACGGAGGAATAATGACAAAACGGCAAAAGAAAACAACTCAATGTGAGCGCTAATCAGGTGTCGTTGTCCCAGCGTACACGCTTTCATCTTTTTTAGTTCAATTATCAACTCCTACATGCTACAAAAATTTTCCATTCTTTTAACAGCACTACCACTGCTAAACTTACGAGTCTGTACCAGCCATCTGGACTATGCTCGCTTGAAGTAGGCATTCTATGATCCTAAGATGGCACTTTATATGAAGACGATGACAACGAGACACTGTCCACAATAAAGGCAAAAAGATTGACTTCCTAATAAATTTATACGAATACCCTAAGGACCTAAACAGGACAATACATAAGGGGAGAAGCAAGCTTCGGTACGAAAACGAGGTGAGTACATATTGTCACGCACCAAGAGCCGTAGAGACAAGACAGGAACAGCGGGGCAGAAAGACACAAGCGTGTATCTTCAAACGAAGTGCTAACACACACTTCTTATTCGTTCTCTTTGCCCTTTTCGGCTGGCTAGTGCTTGCCGGCTCAGACATCTAGGCGACATTATTCCCCCTCCCACTAGAGCAACGACTCGATGCTCATACACAGGGGTACAGCAGGGCTCATAAAAAAAATGAAGAAACGATGCTTATAGTGCACAGAGCATATGAAGGTTAAAAAAATGTCTGTGGTTGGTCATAAGAAAAAAAAAACATTCACGCAGTTCACAGTTCATTGGAGACCCAACGGACAGCGTTAAAAAAAGAAAATGTTAGCTACCCGGGCACAAAAGGGCGAGCATCACCGCGTAAAATAGGGTTTTAGGCGGACAATATGCACAATAGATCTGTTCGTGGTGAGTGTCGCTGGGTCGTTGACGAGCCTCCGTATGAAATAACTTCATAGATGACCTCGTTCAACCGCCGTAATGCTTTGTTGGGTCCGAAGTACTTGCTGGGAAGCTTTTCGCGGAGACTTCGCCGTCTAACAGGAGTTTAAACCCACGCTTGGTCGCCAGGTTGATAGGAGACTTGTCGATCGTGGATATTGTACCTTCGGGCATCTTTACATCGCTGCGATCTTATGTGCACGCGAGCTAGTTCTCGTGCTTCCTCTGCACGCTGATTGTAATCCTCAACATCAAGAGTTTACAGCTCGTGCTGGTCGATGTCACAAGGAACCACGGCGTCTAGCATGGTTTGCACGTGTCGACAGTAAACGAGGTGGAAGAGTCAGAACCTTGTCGTTTTCTGGGTTGCGGTGATGTACGCAAACGTTACGTACGGCAAGATCTCGTCCTGCGTTTTATGCTGCACGTCCACGTACAGAGAAATCATGACCACCAGCGTTTTGTTCAGCCTTTCTGTCAGGCCGTTACTCTAGGGGTGGTATGCGGTTGCCTTACGGTTGTTCGTGTAACTGAGCTTGAAGATGTCGCACAACAGTTTTGCTGTAAACGCTGTCCTTCAGTCAGTGATGATGAATGACGGATTGATTGATTTGTGGGGTTTAACGTCCCAAAACTACCATATGATTATGAGAGACGCCGTAGTGGAGGGCTCCGGAAATTTCGACCACCTGGGGTTCTTTAACGTGCACCCAATTTGAGTACACGGGCCTACAACATTTCCGCCTCCATCGGAAATGCAGCCGCCGCAGCCGGGATTTGATCCCGCGACCTGCGGGTCAGCAGCCAAGTACCTTAGCCACTAATCAACCGAGGCGGGGCGATGAATGACGGGGTGCCATAATGAAGCGCAATGTGGTGCATGAAAAACTGGGCTACTGCAGATGCTTCATCTCAGCGTCATGCGTCAAGTAATCAGTTGCGACGATGATACTTTTGTTTCCGGAGTGAGACAAAGGAGGTCCATCCCGACCTGATCAAACGGCGTACGCAGTTGGTCGATGGGTTGTGGGAGGTCTGCAGGCTTTATTTACAGCTGGTGACTTGTGACGGTGATAATCGCGGCATCTTTTCACGTAGCGTTTGATACAAGCTGCGAGTTTAGGCCAGAGCTATAGCTGTCTTACGCAGTCGAGCATCCGTGAGTGTCCCAGTTGGCCAGATGTCGGCGGATCATGGCAGGCTAATAGGACATTATCACGAAGGTTTTGAGCAATGACTAGAACAGAAGATGTGGTGCCGACACCGGCCGTGTCGTAGCAAAATGAGAGCAACGTACGGGAAAGTAGACGAGGAATAGATGCAGTGCTGCCTTCTAAGTGATCGACGACGAGCCTTAATTAGGGGTTCGCTCGTTGCATACTGAGGAGCTACGCCCCCCTGAGAGTCCTCAGGAAGGCACTGTCGTCTTCTACAGCTGTATGGTTGGATTTCAGAGGTGCTCATGATAGCGTTTAGGCGTCTTCATGCTTTCTACCCGCATTGTATACGATGGGGACATCGAAGTCCTGAAGTCGCAAACTCCATTGTGCTAATTACCCTAAGGGGTCTCGGAGGTTAGCCAACCAACCAGCGTGGTGATCGGTCACAACTTTATATGGACGCCCATAGAGATAAAGCCTGAACTTTGTAATCGCCCATATTACCACGAGACACCATTTCTCTGACGTTGGCTTCGGCGCGTGATAGAGTGCGGCTCGCAAAAGGAATCACACGTTTGGTGACATCTTGTGTTTGCACCAAGATAGCTATGAGACCAATGTTGCTTGCGTCAGTGCGCACCTCTGTGTCAGCGTCCTCATCGGAATGACCAAGTACAGGAGGGGAGGACAATCAATGTTGCAGTTCTGCAAAAGCAGTCACTTGTTCGTCAGTTCACAGAAACTGGGTGTCATCACGTGTAAGTTTGATGAGCGGCTCCGCAATCTTAGAGCAGCTATCAATAAAGCAGCGATTGTATGCGCAGAGCCCCAGAAACCGCCAAAGACTTTTGTTATCTATCGGATCTGGAAAAGCGGCCACAGCGGCAGTCTTTTCGGGATCGGGCCGAACGCCTGCAGCGCTTACAACGTGACTAGGGAATTTCAGTTCTTTATAGCCGAAATGGCACTTATCAGGCTTGAAGGTAAGGTCAGCGGATCGTATGGCTTAAGAACACTCCGAAGGCGACGAAGGTGCTCGTCAAACATTTTCGAAAAGACAACGACATCGTCTAGATAGACGAGGCAACCTTTCCACTTGAGGTCAGCGAGAAGGGTATTCATCCCTCGTTGGGTTGTGGCTGGCGCGGAACATAAGCCGAATGGGAATGGGAATGAGAGAGCACTCAGAATTCATACAGATCATCAAGAGTTACAAAAGCCGTTTTTTTTCGTGGTCACGTTCATCGTCTTCAATTGGCCAGTAACCACTTTTGAGGTCGATTGAGGAAAAGAACTTTGCTCGCCTCAGCCTCCCAGGAGCATCGTCCACTCGAGGCAACGGGTACACGTTTTTCTTTGTTACGTTATTCAGCTTCATATAATCAACACAAAAGAGAAGTGTACCATCCTTCTTCTTTACAAGAACCACTGGCGATGACCATGAGCTGATTGATGGCTGTATTACACTGTCTTGATGGACTTCTTTCACTTGCCTTTGAATCGCGCGTCGTTCGGTTGGTGAAACGCGTTAAGGCTGTTGCCGTATAAAGTGCGCGTCGCCGTACGTGATAATACGGTGTTTGTTAATCGATGTTTGATGAATTCTCGATGAACGTGCAAAATAAGTGGGAAATTCTATCAACAGGTCGTTCATCCTTCGAATGTTTTTGTCAGAAAGCGTTGGATTTAAGTCGACACCTCGGAGAGGAGCTTCAGCATTATCGGTTACCTCGGAAGCAAAACAATCAGTAACATTGGTTACTGGGTAGGCATAGGTGATGACAGAACTAGGAAAAAGATGTCAGCGCTCGTAGCTGAATTTTATAACAAGTACCTCGCAGTGGCCAGCTCGGAGGTTTAATTATTATTATTATTATTTCACAATACTGCAGGTCAATGTGCTGGCCCAAGCAGGAGTGGATACATCAAAACGTAATTGTAGAAAACAACAGGCAACAATACAAAAGAAACAAAAGGTTAAGAAAGAAGGTGACGCTCAAGGTCCCCAAGAAACTTATTAGAATGAAAGATGTCACACGGCAAACAATTCCAGTCATCGACAGTTCTAGGAAAAAAAACTATATTTAAAAGCATTTGATCGGGCAAAAATTGGGGTTAGAGCATGTTCATGACCATGTCGAGTACGTCGTACTGAGAGCGGTTTAACACAGTCAGGAAGACCAATTTTTACAATACGACACAAACAATTGTAAAGAAAGGAAAGACGACTGAACTTTCTCTGAGCTTCTAAAGTAGAAATGTCGTTTAATTGCATTAAGGTGGTCGGGGAATCAAACCTACGATATTTGCAAAAATAAACCTTACAGCCTTTCTGTTAATACGTTCCAGATTCATAATATCTTTCTTGGTATGCGGATCCCAGATAATAGAAGCATACTCAAGCTTAGAACGAACACAGGCATTATAGGCTAGAATTTTAGTACGCAAGGGTGCAGATGCTAGTTTTCTTTTTAGAAACCATAGCTTACGTAATGCAGAAGTGGTAATGTCAGTTATGTGGGTCGACCAAGTTAATTTGCTTGAGAGTGTGACGCCCAAGTACTTATATTTGTCTACATTATTTATGTTAGTGCCTCTTAGAGTATAGTGGAATTGACTAGGGCTTAGCTTCCTGGTGATGCGCAGAAGCACAGTTTTGTTTGTGTTTAACTGCATGCCCCCGTTCTGACACCAGTTATCGATAGCGATAAGAGCATCTTGAAAAGCCACATGATCACACGGTGAGGAAATTTGCTTAAAAATGACGCAATCATCCGCGAACAAACGCACAGACACATTTTCAGGAATTAGAGAAGCTAAGTCATTAACATAAATTAAAAACAAAAGTGGCCCTAGCACACTTCCCTGTGGGACCCCAGAGGACACACGAAGAACAGTCGATGAAGAATTACCAATCACTACATACTGACGTCTATCTTGAAGATAAGCCTGAATCCACAGAACAATTTTCGTAGGTAGTCCAATACGCTGTAATTTGTGTAACAATTTCCCGTGTGGCACTTTATCAAAGGCTTTACAAAGATCTAAAAACAGTACATCAGTTTGCCCAGAAACATCAAGCACACGTGAAAATTCATGGACAGTTGTAACTAACTAGGTAACAGTAGATAACCCCCTTCTAAAGCCATGCTGATGCTTTGATAGTACATTGTGTTCACTGAGAAATTCATAGACGTAATTAGCAATAACGTGCTCAAGAAGCTTGCAACAACTGCTCGTAATAGAAATAGGGCGGTAATTCTCAAATTATAAGGGGTCACCTTTTTTGTGAATTGGTTTCACACGTGCTATACCCCAATCAGCCGGTATTTCTCCCGTATCAATTGAAAGATTAAAAAGTCCAGTTAGGAACTCCAATAAGTATTAAGCGTAGCGGTTAAAAAAAGCATTAGGAATGCCGTCAGGCCCCGGAGGTTTTTTGGGATCAAGTTGTAATAGCATGTGCAAAACGCCTTCTTGCGTCACTAATAGGTCATTGTCTGAGTCAACGAATGAATTCTCAAGTTCACAATCATCGGTTTGAGAAAAAACGCTCTGGAAGTATGCATTAAAATGTTCAGCAATAGTAGGAGCGTCCGTTATTATTACACCATTAACCTTCATTTTACTACTCCCTGTCTTAGACTCGCCTAAATACCTCCAAAATTTTTGAGGGCTATTCTGAAGAAATTCAGTCAGCATATTACTATAAAAAGTGTTTCTTGCTTGTGCCAAGCTTGTTTGTAGTTTGTCTTTCAGTACTTTAAGCTGGGGTGTCATTGGCACATGCTTCTTGCGAAACCTTTTAATTTTACGCTTCATGTGGTATATTTCTCGGCTAATCCAAGGGTTTGCACGATGCTTATAAGTTTTTCGACATGGTACAAAATTTTCAACACAATGACGTATGGTTCTAACAAACGATTGCCAAGAGATCTCAACACTGTGTAACAAGGATCCGATATGCGTTTCAAGGTGGTCAATTATAGCTACATCATTCGCCCTAGTAAATTCCTTTATAAGTGTGGCAGACTGGGTATTTTTAGCATGATGTAAAGCCTTATTCCAAGTAAAAAAAATCAGTTTATGATCAGAAACGCCCGGTTCGATTGCAACATAGCCATCAGAAAATATTTCACTTAGAAAGAGTAAATCCAAAATTGACCCGCCTCGAGTACAGACATCCACCGCTTGGTTGAGGTTGAGCAAAAACATGTCAAGAATTGAGTCACCCGAAGGAGAGCAGCCATAGCTTAAATTATCTCAAACAATAGATGGCAAGTTAAAATCACCTGTTAGCAAGACGTGTTTCCCACATAAACCTAGAAGTCGATCATATAATTTCATCAAAAACATATCATCTGCATTGGGTGTACGGTAAAAAGCACAAAGAAAGAAGGTAACATGGTCAAGCGATATTTTCAAAAATATGCTTTCATGATCAGCAATTTGATCGGCGAGACAGGCGTCAACGAAATCTTTTACAATAACCGCCACGCCCCCACCACGAGAGCCTCTATACCGACTAAAAACTTGATATCCAGGCGGCACAATTTCGTTGTCACTTATCAGACCATGTAGCCAGGTCTCAGTAATGACGCAAATATGTGGGTCATATAAAAGAAGAAGAATTTCAAGCTTATCGATTTTGTAAGCTAGGCTCCTAGCGTTAAAAGATATCAAGCGAAGCTGGAACGTTGGGAATTGCTATGCCTTAGCGGGGTGCTTTTTAACCTTTGACAGCCATTGACGGGTATTTGAAGAGTCGTTCCAACTAAAAAGGTCGGTACCAATACGGAGCCTCTCTTCAACAAGAAATACATCTTTACCGGCATCTTTATCTGCCTTAGCTGACTGCCAAAGCAATTTACGTTTCCAACGCGTTTCCGCACAGTAGTCGTTTTCAATACTAATCTTGGAGCCCTTAAGTTTTGAAACGTTTTTCCAGATAGCCTGTTTTTCCCTGTAGTCTTGGAAATATAGAATTATCGGCCTGTTATCTTTATTGCATCCAAGCCTGTGAATACGAGCGACAGAAGAGCAATTCACACCTAACTTATTCCCAAACAATTCATCAATAACCTTACGTCGCAAATCAGATTCAGTTTCATCCTGCGAATCAGCAATACCAAAAATTATCAAATTCGATCTGCGGGTGTAGTTTTCTAGGTCAATGAACTTCGCGCTCTGGGTTTCAACGGCCTCTTGAACAGTTTCAACGGTAGTGGTTAGTTTTCCACGGGTTTCGTTAACATTAGCTTCAAGTGCATTTAGGCGCACACTAAAACTCTCGATCGTTTTTTCAGTACCTTCAAGAGGAGTTTTTAAATCGGCTATCTCTGCCTTGATTTCCCACTGTCCATCCAGGATTGCCTAAAACATTTGTTCAACAGTAGGACCAGGATTTGATTCCACGTCCCCACAGAGAATAGTTTTGCATGAACAGTAGCACTCATGCGCAATAAGAAAGCAGGTGCGTGGGCACGGCAGAATAACAAGAAATCTGTCGTCACTACGTATTGAACATTCATATTTAACCTGTACGATGAAGAAACGAAAAGGCGTGAGCCACATGTTCCCAGTGCTTTCGCCGCGCTCACTGTCGATGCTGAGGAATGGTCCAGCTCTTATAGAGTTGGTTGCGACTGACGTAGCACATTCGGACCGGAAATGCAGCAGCGCCTCTTTGATGATGGTGACGTCGAAGTCATGTTGCTGTCTTAAGTTGCCTTGATAAAACGACTCGGCGGTGGGAATCGATGATAAGGCCCCAGCAGCAGAATTCAGCAACGCCTGTACGATGAAGAAACGAAAAGCCGTGAGCCACATGTTCCCAGTGCTTTCGCCGCGCCCACTGTCGATGCTGAGGAATGGTCCAGCTCTTATAGCGTTGGTTGCGACTGACGTAGCACATCCGGACCGGAAATGCAGCAGTGCCTCTTCGATGACGGTGACGTCGAAGTCATGTTGCTGTCTTGAGTTGCCTTGATAAAACGACTCGCGTATTACTATATTAGGCTTAATAGGCTTCGTGCTATGCAGACACCTGGGGAAAATAGTAGGGATCGATTACTCTCTGCCATAATTTCACTGTGTGCTGATTGGTTACACGCTACTTGAACAATATTCTTTGAGCGCGGTGGTATCATCGCAGCATCGTCAATCACACGCAGACATACTCGATTGTAGCTGGGATCATGCTCTGATGTGGCACTTTTTCTTGAGAACGTGACGAGGCGTTGTCGAATGTCCATGACAGAATCGTGCTCCCTCAGCAAGCTAAGGCCGATGATCAGGTCACTCGAACACTGACGGAGAACGCTCAAGCTGACAAGAAAGGTAGAACCACGAATCTGTATTCATGCTGTGCAAACGCAGATTGGCGTGACGGTGTGCCCGCCAGCAGTACGAATGGGCTTGAGGTTCCAAGGCACCGTCACTTTCTTCAGGAGAGCAGCCTGTTTTTCACTTATTATAGAAAAATCTGCACCCGTGTTCACTAAAGCACTGACTTCGCGGCCTTCGAGCTGCACTGGAATGTATAATGAAGCCTTTGCAATACCAGCTGGTGTCGTTATCGTCGGGGAATCGTCAGCTTGCGGAAGCGTTGACAGGAGGCCTGGAGCTTGTCCAGTATGGGCGACCTCGCCCCCGAAAGTCGCTGTCGTTAGTTTTCTCGGCATGGACTGGGTGACCAACCATGTACTATGCTCGAATAAGTACGGCGATTAGGAGAAATTCACCGCGGTGACGGGTAGCGTGACTGGTGCAAGAATGATGAACTTGCGCGCTGCTGAGCCACATACTCTTCAATTTCAGAAGGCCGCTGACCGAACCGGGTGGCAGTTAGTTCGTCGAAAATCCCCGTAGTCTAATTTGTCGGCAAGACCAGTACAGTACATCGATACAGATGCCCAGCTTCTCTGCAGTGGAAGCAAAGAGAAAGTTGATTCCCATAGGCGGGCTAAAGAGAAATATACTATATTAGAAGTGGCCAATGGAGCCTATTCGCGGCACAGCAAGAGAGGTCTCACCAACCGATAGATGGCGTACCCATCCTCACTTTTACTCGCCCTTATGCGCCTCCCGGAGGCCCTATAAGAAATTTCTCAAGTACGTCATGTTATATATGCTGATGACGTCCCAATCTGGAGCCAGTCTGGTAACCTGGGTCAGATTGAAGATGCCTTCAAACAGGCTGCCTCCATGGTACAAAAGATAGGACGCAAGAGTAGTCTGCAGTGCTCCCCCACCAAATCAGAAATCCTAGTATATAGAAATAAGGCATCTGACAATACATCCCTCAACGTACAACTCAATGGAATGCAATTAAAGAGTTTTAAACCTTCTAAATTCTGGGGGCCCAGTTCGATAATCGGGGTAACAACTCATTTGCTTTACATAAACTAAAAACGTCCTGCCTACAAATGTCTTGCTTGATTAGTCGGGTGGCTAACCGACGACAAGGGATGAAAATACCCGGCGTAATGCGTCTCATGCAGGCATTTATTATGAGCCGCATAACCTATAGCTTTCCTTACGTGAGGGTCTTGAAAGCAGACAAGCACTATATAGACAGAGTCATACGTGTGACTCTCAAGAAAGGTCTGAATTTTCCCCCGTGGACCCTAACGAAACGACTGCTTCAAATGGGGCTCCACAATACCGTACAAGAACTATTCCATGCACACCACACGAATCAAGTCATGCGCCTTGCCGTCCCTAAAACGGCACTGAAAACACTATCAGAACTTAGCATCGAAGCTCCCATTAAGAGAAGGGGAAAACAACGTATCCCACATGAATGGAGGCAGGACTTCATCATCAAACCACTTCCACGCAACATGCATCCTCAGTTCCACAAACATCGACGTCGGGCACGGGCAAAAGTTCATGACAACTTCTCAGATACTGAGGGCGTCTTCTTTGTCGACGCAGCTGGACTTGTGAACGGCAAATATACAGCAAGCGTCATTCATTGTGGAAAACAGGTTGATTGTATATCAGCCCAGGACACAGACACTAGTATGCAAGAAGCAGGAATCACCCTCGCCCTACGAAACCCAAGGTCCACTGTCGTTCTAACAGATTCAAAAGCAGCCTACCGAAATTTTTGTAAAGGCTACATTGGCCCCATTGCGCATCGACTTCTTAAACAACTCTCGTCCTCACGCTCAGAGGGTGAATGGAAGCAGCTGATATGAATAACCGGCCACAGTGGAGTTAGAGGCAATGAGCTCGCCCATGCCTCAGCCTGAGAATTACTCTATCGGACCTCCGACCCCGGCATATCAGCAGTACCCTCGACTATGCGCATTGACCCGTCCCTAACATACATAGATATTCTAGAACATCAAAGACTTGAAAGACGGAAACTTCTGCTCCCGGGGCCAAAGCTAAGTAAAGAATCTCAGGTAGCGTGGCGTTGCCTGCAGCCCTTGTCTTACCCCAATCCATAAATACTGTCCAAAATAGATCCCGGCACATAAGCACCACAGTGCAGGTTCTCTGTCACTAAAACAGCCACCCTGTGCCACATGGTATGGGAATGCCCACACAATCCATTTTTACAACGCAGAGCACAGCACAACATTTTAGGGTGGGAGGCAGCTCTGTCCAGCTCGGATCCGAAGACCCAAGAGGCCCTCGTGAGACGATCCAGGACAGCGGCCCTTGCTAATAGGATCCCGGACAGAAGGAGAGGTAAATGGAAGTTTATTGTACACTTGACTTGTACGCACACAAACGAAACATCGAAAACGAGTAAAAATTGTGTATACATCTTACAAATGAGCACCAAAATCTATTTGCCCTCTGGGTATCCAAATGTTAAAAGTCAAAGAAAAATTAAAACGAATCAAGTTAATCACATTTTACAGGATAACACCTATGCATGCGTACTAGAATGGATGAATGGGTAGTACGGGACAAAATCTCAGCTGTTCCTCTCTTACTTCGAAGAAATGTGTGTGCCATTGTCGAAGAAAGGCTTCTTCGCCGAGCGTTTCCAGCTGCTGATCTAGGTAATTCCACACAATCAGCCGTATTTTCGCAGCGCGGGATAGGCGCCTCTATGCGGCTTGTGCCATACTTCCGCTAAACAGCGTCGCCGCCACAGTACGTATAAGGTTACTGTAAAGACCAGTCTTGCAAACAGCCCATGTTCTGTTCCCATGCGCACCGTTCAAAAGCCAAACAGGCGTTGTACCATGTGCCAGATGCCCCTTCCCACCGAGCACTGAAACAGAGCATGTTCGGTCGTCTCTCTTTCGCCGCAGTTTGGACAGCAGTCATTTGAAACGACTCCCCAATGTTCTAACCGGTCACGCGTAGGCAATGCCTTCCATCTTTTCAACCAGTCAGATTCGCGCACCTGGTTAGGTACGCGATTTCAACGCCATCATTTTCATTTTTTCGTGCAGGAAGCTGTTTCTTCTTCTTTGCTCAGTGTGCTACTTTTCACCATTTCACTTATTTCCTGCGATGAAACATCTTCCAGACTGCATGAACCTATTGATTCCAGTGTTCGTTTTAAGCCACTGCCAGCTGTGTAAAACGTAAGCAGAATTTCCGCTCTTGGTTCGATGTACGGATTGGCCGTGAAACTACCTTTTAGTTTACTGCTCCAGTACATAAAGAGCCTGTACCCGGAGTAGTTGCTGTCATCGAAGAGATTCTGTGTTGTTTTTGCAGCGAGCGCTCTCGTGAATGTTGGTATGTCTAGGAGGCTCAAGCCTTCACGGTTGGTGGGAAGCTGTAAAAATTTCCTCTGTACCTTTGCTGGTTTCCCTCCCCAAGGAGCCCACTCACCAACACATTTTTCTCGGTCGCAAGTAAATGTTTTATTCATTTTCTTTTTTAAGACATGTATTAGCCTCTTCAGGAGGACAATTAATGCCCAACTTTGGCATCAATTTTCTGCAAAGAAGAAATTTTATCAACTTGTGCAATTTTCTATATTTGCTCTACATCATGTCCCGCTGAGGACATTTAATGCATCACAACATAAAATAGTAAAGTATGACTGGAAACTGTTGTCTTTCTGCATTTGTTTTACACAAAGAGATACATTCATGCAGTTTAGATGTGCTGTACATGCATTCCCTTCGCGGAAGCATGTGTGAGTAGCCTCGTGGTGAAAACACTCGATTTGGGAGCATGAGGGTACGGGTTATCCCAGCGTTGGAAAGATAAAAATTTTGTTATTTTATTTATGCTGAAGGCATTATCCGGTTAGACCAACCTTTCGTGGCGCTGGGAGAGGCGCAGTAGATTAGCCGGAGGCCCCTACGGGAGTGTCCGCTCTTTATGTAAGTATGTTACTCTATGGGCAGGCAGTCACTCTCAATCCACGTTGTAAGCGGAGCCGTCCTTGGCATGTGAAATGCACTTTGACCTCGAGGACTACACCACCTACGCTGAGCAGAGATTAACCATTGATGACTGATATGCTGGGTTTAACGTCTCAAAACCACCATATGATAATGAGAGACGCCGTTGTGGAGGGCTCCGGAAATTTCGACCACCTGGGGTTCTTCAACGTGCACCCAAATCTGAGCACACGGGCCTACAACATTTCCGCCTCCATCGGAAATGCAGCCGCCGCAGCCGGGATTCGAACCCGCGACCTGCGTTTAAGCAGCCGAGTACCTTAGCCACTAGACCACCACGGCGGGGCAGAGATTAACGATTAACAATGTCTTCTCCGATTGGGTAAGTCGCCGCCACGATGCGTTTTCGAAAACTAGTCCAATAAATCATGCGACGAGAGGCCGTTGTTCCAAACAGGCACTGAACTTGTCATGTGCTGTATTTTACTGCTTTTACTTCACTTTTACTTATAATCTCTTCTCAAGCATATACGCGCGGGGAAGGGGGGCGGGGAGTCTCTTGAGTCATGACTTTGATATACATGTACGCAATCTGCTCAAACTACCGCCGATAGTCATGTCACAATGAAAAGTTTATGTATGTGCCCCCCCCCCCCAAGTCCAGTAGGGTTGGTGTGAGCCCCCCTCCCCCTCGAAAAAAATTTCTGGCTACGCCCCTGGCGCCCGCAACAACGTCGCCGCCAGTGTAAACGTTAGCGCTCGCTGCCTCGCATGTACGCATAGTTTTTTTAGCAGAACATGGCGTAATGTTTAGGGGCGAAGCTCCTTTGAGTGCGGGTCTGTACTTCCTCTGTTGTTGTCATACGTAGCCACCATTGGCACATACCTGCTCTAAAGCAGTACGTGCCACAGGAGATGCGAGATGGAAGATGGCGGTACTTGGAGCGTTCAGACGCATGTAGGTACGAATGGACGGACGGACAGACACACTAGCAGATGAACGGACGGATTTAGGGACGGACGCGCGGAGTGGTTTTGTGCCACAGGGGATGCGAAATGGCGGTGTTCACTAGATGGACGCACGGGCGGACGGACAGACTAGAATACGGACGGACAGATGGACGGACGTGCGGACAGATAGACGGACGTGCAGACAGATGGACGCACGAGCAGACGGATAGACGCATGGATGGTCTCATGGATGGACGGACGCACAGACAGACGGACGGATGCATGATTGTACACATGGATGGTCGCGCGGACAGACCAATTCTTAGGAAAGCACAACGTGCTTTCACAACTAGTTTCGGTTCACGATCTACGGAAATGGCATTGATCTATGGAAATGGCATTATTAGAATAAAACGAGTTCTCACTATCAGAATTTGAAAACAAACGTGCCTTTTTCGGTAGGTTTGTTGGTTTTAGTAAGGCCTTTGACAACATTTCGCATTCCACGTTGTTTGAAAAGTTACAATGCTAAGGAATTCGTGGTCATGCGCTAGACCTAATAAAAAGTTACTATAAATATCGCGAACAGGTGGTTGAAATAGATGAAAAATTCTCAGAGCTGTAGCCCATTACTAAGGGTGTACCTCAAGGAAGCATTCTCGGACCCCTTCTTTTTATAGCCTACATAAATTATTTCACTCGTATTTATCCAGATGCTAAATGCGTCTTATATGCCGATAATGTCAGCATGTTTGTTTTAGCTGAAAATACTATCGCGCTTGAGGAAAAATGAACCAGTTTCTTGTGAAACCAAAGCTCTGGTCATGCTGTAATACTTTAAACATAAACACTAGTAAAACAAAGGCGGTACTATTTCGACCTAAGAATAAACCTTTTAATGAAAACAAACATCGCAAGTATGGCGATACTTATATTGAGCTAGTAAACAATATAAAATTTTTTTAAATTACAATTTTGAGCAATATGCTTTTCAACTAACAAATTTACAGTGTCCTGGGTCAGTTAACTCGCGTAGCGGGTATGGTCTACAGTGGCAAAACTGTTCTACCATACAAGGTAAAACTCTTACTTTATAAGTCAATTTTCTATTCACATTTTACCTATCATGGGGGACTACAACTTACACAAACTAGCAAAAACTGTACCTGATGCAAAAGAAGTGTATTAGAATCATTTTCAACCTGCCATATGATGCACACACACACGAACTGTTTGACTGGCTGGAATACTACAAGTACATCTTCTTTACAACTTCAAGTCAGCATTGGCAATCAGGTGTAAATTGAAAGAAAGACGACATATTTTTTGTTTGAAACACGAAATAAAAATACATGGAAAATAAAAAAGTTATCCTACATAATTCCTACGTTACTTAACAAATACGTGAAAGTTGGCATAGATTTCTTACACTATACACTGACTCAGTTGCGCGATGTACACATGTTTAGTTTTCAAGATTTCTTTGCAGTTGTATTATTATCATAGTTGCAATTTTTTTTGTAATTTGGACTTGATATTTTATATTTTTTATTTATTTTTATTTATGTTTGGTTGTTTTTAGTTCACAATGCTGACTGCTTGCCACTGCTGTCGTGCTAAAAGGTGGCTATGGGCCTTTGTAAAGCTGCCGCTGTCCTTCATCAAATTATTAATGAAAATTAAAACGTCATTGTTAATATTATTATTATTATTATTAATATTATTATTATTTATGAACAGAATGCTTCACCCCACTCATCATCATTCACTCCATGAATATGCTGTGATTTTTTTTTTCATTGTGAAGACCATCCTGTTCTCACATGCACTAATGTGTCAATAGGACGGCGCTCTTTATATGAGCCCCCACTCTCTCTTGCTCAAGATGGCACCCCTGCACGTCCTGATCCGCAGCGGTAATTTATATATCTCGTTTATGTACACTCATAGTGGCGTAGGCACCGTAACGGCCACGCTTGTCGGACGTTTCATCGCTTTTCATTCCTACAGCGCTTGTAAGATTGAAGTAGTTTGAAATGTGCAAACCAAGGTTAAAGTCGTCTGAAATAAAGGCCAGAGACGCAAAATTTTGACTTCCGCATGGACCGTGACAGTGGAGAATGTTGGAGCGGCCGATGGCTGTTGACAGAAAATGTGAACTAACGTTATCAAATGAAAGGTCTCCCCACATCTCACATAGTGGTCATTCCTGAAGGGCAGTCCACGTCAGGATTGCAGAAACATATAGATAATGTTCTCCATACATGGGGAAATCTGGACATCAGTATTGAAATGCAGAGGTTTAGTTGCGCGAACCATGCTCATGTTTCAAAGCATGAAAAGTCATTCGCGACTATGCAGCTCATGGACATAACATTGTGATGAAGCTGGTCACAGCGTTCCGAGCTGAGTTTTTCTGCGGACTGCATGCAGCTCGCCAAACACCTGCTTGGGTCCCCTGCACAACAGAGCGCAACATGTATAAGCTGACGTTTTTCTAAGTATATTCGAAATGAAAGAACATGCTCATTACCCAGAGTCTTCATATTCTCCATACGAAACATATTTTCTTTCCATCATGTGACATGAATCTTTCTAATTGGAGTCTGACATTATAACCACTCCCGCCTCCAAAACAACATTATTTCCCACCTACTAGGGGGTGGAAAATTTAAGACCTGGCGCCTGTTAAATTATTTCTTGAGGTAATTTGAAATTATATGCAATGCTTACTAAACCAAATAAACACGTCAGAGGTCATATAAACTGTATGACGTGTATACGTGCTCCAGCATTTAGACAGACACGATTTAGGAAGATAGCGTAGACTTTGTGGGAATCCAGGCGTCCGCACCAGTCACCCGATGTCATTTTCCCTCGAAGAGTTCTCGCATCACTCTCCACCCGACGGAACGGATGGCGGCTGGTCACAAATCGCCGTCACTTGGCTGTCATGCCTACCCCTGAAAGTTGAACCATTGGTTTATTCTGGCATGATTCGGGCATTGCTCACGCTCGCCCCACACGGGCGAAACAGGGTTCGGGGAGACGAGATTTTGGAAGGTGTGCATGCGTTTTGGCCTTTATGGTCGGCGGCGATTTCTTTGTTCTCCGCCGGCCAGTGGTTACGTCGTCGCGTCACGGACCCGGCGGGCACGTGCTTCTCTCCATGGTCTCAAAGTTCCAAGGCAGCGCCTTGCGATCGTGCACCGTATGTTCCTATCAACTTTTGCAATGTCTAATCTGCTTATTTTGCATGCTCTGGTGTGCGCAATGGCGGAAGCGCTGGCCGAAGGGTAGGTCGGCGCTTCGAAAAAGGTTCTTTGTGTAACGAGGGCAGTGAGCATGGAGCTCGAATATATAAAAGAAAGAAGACTTGCTGTGATCGCAGGCTTGCGTTCAGTTAGCCCTTGCGCTAAATAAAGCTCTCCTTCGCCGAGTCAACTCCTGCTTGTTCAACAACCCGTTTCAAGTGGCGGAAGTGCCGGCGTACATCTGGTCCTCACCCTAGAACTTCGCAGCCGCACACTCCAACGACCTCCAACAATGACTGATCCGAGGCCATCTCATGCTGCTACTCCAGATCTCGCACCTGTGCCTGTCTTCTGCGCTGACGCTCTCCGGCAGCGCGACCCCCCCCCCATACTTGGTGGCACAGAGGACCAAGATGTGGACAACTGGATTGCCGAGTATGAACTGGTGAGCGCCGTCAATAAGTGGAACGCAGCCGATAAGCTCACAAATGTGAGTTTTTACCTGACCGACGTGGCAAAACTATGGTACAGAAATCATCAAAGTGATTTCAGTACCTGGTCGGAATTGGCGAAAACCCTCGCGGAACTCTTTGGCCGTCCCGCTGTCCGCCGCCTTCGTGCTGAACAGCGCTTGCGGGGCAGAGTACAGAGAGCAAATGAAACTTTCACGAGCTACATCGAAGATGTGCTATTTCTCTGCAAGCTCGTCGATTCGACTCTGGACGAGGCAGGCAAGATCAAGAACATCATGAAAGGAATCGACGACGGTGCATTCCAAATGCTGGCTGCGAAGAGTCCCCAGACGGTCGCCGAGGTGATTCAGCTCTGCCAAAGCTATGATGAGCTGCGTAGGCAGCGCGCTTCTACACGTTGCGCTGCTCAAGACACCGCGGACATCTCATCCCTCGACTATCGCCATGACACCACCGACCACTCTGCGTTGATGCCAGTCATAAAGCAATTCATACGCGAGGAGGTCGCCCGGCAGTTATCTATAATCACAAGAACTACCGAGCCGATGGCACTTTTGTCGCCTTCGCTTCGCCAGGTCATTCAATCGCAAGTTGCCGAAGCATTGCCGCCAGCTCAGGCTCCACCAACTGTTACCGCACCACTAACGTATGCAGCCGCAGTTGCTCGGCCACGTGCGCCAGCGTCTCCGGCCATCTACGAAGCTACTCACCACGTTTATTCGTCGACGCCACCTTCCCGCTCGCTGACCGTCCCGTCTCCGGCTGTATATGAAGCAGGCCAGAACGTTTATATGACGCCGCCGCCTGCACAACCATTTACGGTAACTTATTCAGCGAACAGTGCCCCTATCGTCAGCCAATGGCGCACTCCGGATAATCGGCCGATATGTTTTTCATGTGGCATCCCAGGCCACGTAGCTCGTCACTGCCGTCGTCGCAGCATCCCTTCTCACGACATTGCAGGGGCCTCATATTACATGCCCACCATGCCCACTCAGCCGCGATATCCCGTTCCTGCCGATTCACCTCTAGACGTACGTCCCGGTCACCGACCATCCGGCGCAAGCCGTTCACCTTCTCCTCGTCGTCGATCTATTTCTCCAATGTTACGTTGCAACAGCCCACCGCGAGAGGAAAACTGACGGGCGCAGTTCTCGAGGCAAGAACTGCGGTGGCAGCGAAAATTTCAAGACCTAACCGCTGTCCCCCGAACGAAATCGAACTCTATATTGATGGCATTAAGGTGCATGGACTTGTTGACACTGGAGCTGCCGTATCTGTAATTAGCGAGAAATTGTGCCGAAACTTGAAGAAAGTGACCACACAACTTATCGACCTATCTTTGCAGAGAGCTACGTCCCATCATATTCAGCCTTCAGCTTTGTGCACTGCACGAGTCGTCATTCAAGGTGCGATGTACGTCGTCACATTTATAGTGTTATTCCGTTCTTCGCATGACGTTATCCTTGGTTGGGACTTTCTTTCGTCAAATTCTGCCGTGCTATGTCCCCGACGATGTGTTTTCGTGTAGAGTGTTTGCTGCTTCTGACGTTGACATTGCGTCTTTCTCAGCTGTTGTTGTCTCGGTGTCATGTGCCTCCCCTCTGAAATCGCCTGTGTTGTTTATGCCATCGGTCTAATCTGCGTGCCGTCGAAATATCATGCTTCCGTTTGCCGTCGTCATTTTTCGCAATGGTCACACTGCCATTTATGTGTGCAATCCCTCGGACAGCCCGTCATCCCTACTACGTGCAGAATGCCTGGGAAGCTACGAACCTTACGAGTGCATTCTTCCGGCTACTACACCCGTTTCTATGGTTTCGCTCCCAATTTGTGCTGTCACTCCTACCAACGCGCCTAATGATGCTCTGGACGTATTTTTGAATGCCATCGACTCTGAGCTCGCACCAACTCAGCGCGAAGAGATTATAAATCTTCTTCTCCGCTTTCGTTTTTCATTCAATCGTGACCAGTCAGGCTTAAGCCGAACCTCTGTGGTCGTTCACCGTATTGACACCGGTCAACAAGCCCCGCTAAGGCAGCGTCTGTACCGTGTGTCATCTGCTGAACGCCGTGTCATCGACGAACAAGTGGACGACATGTTGAAACGTGGCATCATCGAGCCCTCCAACAGTCCCTGGGCTTCACCGGTTGTTCTCGTCAAGAAAAAAAGACGGATCCATCCGGTTCTGCGTTGACTACCGCCGACTCAACAAGATAACGCACAAAGACGTATCACCTCTGCCGCGAATCGATGATGCTTTGGACTGCCTACAAGAAGCAGAGTTCTTTTTTTCATTAGATTTACGCTCCGGCTACTGGCAGGTTCCCATGGCAGAGGGTGACCGCCCGAAGACAGCTTTTGTAACACCGTATGGACTATATGAATTCACCGTTATGCCCTTTGGCCTCTGCAATGCGCCTGCCACTTTCTAAAGGATGATGGATACCGTCTTGCGAGGTCTGAAATGGAAAACGTGCCTCTGTTATTTGGATGACATTGTGGTATTTTGAAGCGACTTTGTGACCCACCTCAGCCGCCTCGAGCAAGTTCTTACGTGCCTTTCCACGGCGAGACTTCAACTTAACTTGACGAAATGCCACTTCGGCGCTCGCAAGCTTGTAATTCTCGCCCATGTGGTTTCTAAGGACGGCATTCTCCCGGACCCTACGAAACTTAATGCAGTCGCGGCGTTCCGAAAGCCCAACACCATCAAAGAGCTTCGAAGCTTCATCGGCCTATGTTCTTACTTCCGGCGCTACGTCCGCAATTTCGCCTCCATTATCGCCTTCTTGACCAATCTTCTTGCCGGAAGTTCTGATTTGTCAGCGTGGTCACAGGCGTGTGATGATGCATTTCAGGAACTCTGACGGCTCCTCACCACGCCTCCCATACTCCGACATTTCGATCCGTCTGCTCCAATGGAGCTTCATACGTACGCTAGTGGTGTCGGACTAGGGGCCATACTGGCCCAATGCAAGGAGGACTTTGACAAGTACGTCGTTGCCTATGCCAGCCGCACCCTCAGTAAAGCCGAGAAGAATTACAGTGTAACTGAAAAGGAGTGCCTCGCCATTATTTGGGCAATCGGAAAATTTCGGCTTTATTTATATGGACGTCCGTTTGATATTGTAACAGACCACCATGCGCTTTGCTGGTTATCTTCACTAAAAGATCCTAATGGTCGGCTCGCTCGTTGGGCATTGCGGTTGCCGGAGTTCGGTATCCGTGTTATCTACCGTTCTGGCCGGAAGCATTCCGACGCCGATGCCCTGTCACGTTCGCCATTGGCTTCAGAGCCTGTCGGCTCGCCTATCTCCACTAGTGCTGCCTTGGCCATCAGCATTTCGGACATGCCTTCCGAGCAACGCAAAGATGCTTGGAGTTCCTCTCTTTTGGACTTTCTCTCAACCCGGACGCCCGCTCCAGTTTCCAGGACGCTTCGCCGTCAAGCAGGACACTTCGCTATTCGGGATAACCTGCTTTACCGCCGAAACTACAGCTCGATCGGCCGTAAGTGGTTGCTCGTCATCTCCCGACATCTGCGCTCTGACATCTGTGCCACGATCCACGATGACCCGCAATGTGGCCACGCTTGTGTGTTAAAAACATACACCCGCTTGCAGCTGCGGTACTACTGGCGCGGTATGTACCGTTTCGTTCGCCGTTACGTAAGGTCTTGCCTTACGTCCCAAGACACAAAATGCCCACTCAACATGCCACAGGGCCCTTGTAGCCGTTGCCATGTCCAGCACGAGCTTTCGATCGTGTCGGAATCGAGTAGCAACCGCTGGGTCATTGTCGCTATCGACCGCCTAACGCGGTACGCTGAAACAGCTGCATTACCTTCTGCTACCGCAAAAGACGTTGCGTGTTTTCTACTGCAAAACCTGGTTTTAAGGCATGAAGCACCTCGGGAGTTACTAAGCGACCGTGGCCGCGTTTTTCTCTCCGATGCCATCAAAGCATTGTTGAGCGAGTATCGCATCATACACCGCACTACCACAGCCTATCACCCGCAAACTAATGGGATGACAGAGCGTTTTAATCGTACACTTGGGGATATGCTGGCCAAGTACGCTTCATCCGACCAGTCAAATTGGGATAGCATACTCCCTTTTGTGACATATTCTTACAACACTGCAACGCAAAGCACCTCTGGATTTTCGCCTTTCTTCCTTCTTTATGGACGCGAGCCATCATCAACAATGGATACCATTCTTCCTTATCGACCGGACCCTTCACAGATGACTACCGTTTCTCGAGCAGCAGCACACGCTGAAGAATGTCGGAAGCTTGCTCGTGCGTTCACGTCACATGACCAGACGCGCCAAAAACATTGCCACGACGCGTCAACCACGCATATAAGGCTTGCTCCGAACTCACTGGTGTGGTTATGGATTCCTTCTACTCCTCCAGGACTCTCCCACAAGCTTTCGTCCAGGTACCATGGCCCTTATCGAGTTGTAGGCCAAACATTCCCTGTCAACTACCTTGTCGAGCCGCTGGATACTTCTCCGGACAAGCGCCGTCGGGGAAAATAAATCGTACACATCTCTCGGCTCAAGCCATACCATGACCCTTCTGTGTACACCTGTCCTTAGGTTGCCAGGATGGCTCCCTCATCAGCCGGGGGTGATTTTAACGAGGGCAGTGGGCATGGAGCTCGAGTATAGAAAAGAAAAAAGACTTGCTGCGATCGCAGGCTTGCGTTCAGTTAGCCCTTGCGCTCAATAAAGCTCTCCTTCGTCGAGTAAACTCCTACCTCTTTAACAACCCGTTACATTTGTCAATTGTTTGTTCGATTAGTGTATAAGTGCGCCGTTCGCAACTACTAATAAATCTGTTAGGTAACTTGAATTAGCTAATTGGTGTCTTTTATAATTATGCCACTTACAATGGGAACATAGTTTGATTGAGTAATATCTGTGTACTGAATAATAAACCAACCCATTTGCAAAGCGTCGCCTAGGTTCTTCCACGTTGCGCGCTCGCCGTCCCTTCGTGCTCAGCAATATGAACCGTATACAGAGTGCGACAATGTGATGAGTAAAGGAGAAGCACGAGGCGCGTGCTGAACGCGGAAGCACAGTGACGGTGCACGAGGAGAGGCTCCCGAGAGCACGCGCACCAGCCATGTAGACGCAAGAGATTGGTCCGAGAAAGGCTCGTGGAACGCGACCCGGGCTGAGAAGAAAAATTGGCAGATCCCTCGTACTGTGGGATTCGATGATATGTGAAGCACGAATAAGAAAGGTTGATATGTCACTTTAGAATCAGGCCAACGTTACGAGGTGAAGGTAAATTATACCGTACATGACTTCCGTGTCATGATTATTATGTTTGGATGTGTCGTTAACCTTCGTCATTTATTCACGTCACGTGATACCATACTTAGCATATGTGGAGCTGGCAAAACAGCCGCGATGACGCTATTAGCATGGTATTTAGCCATGTTCTTACATGATGCGCGTGTCCAGATTATCATGTTTGCACCAGTCATATATTTTGTCAACCACTGGCGTCACGTAACACCAAATTTGGTATATGTTGAGCTATAGCACAAACCCCGCGAGCGCATGATAAAGGGTCCAATATACTCCAATTTAGCGTGTACGCATGTGCACGCTGAGCGCAGTGACGCTTCGTTAGCAAAACGCAAGCACTCTCTAGTCTGACGCCAGGTGCGACCAGCGTCCGTTGGCGCGGCCCAATGGCAACCGGAGCGAAATGCAACATCCTGCATTTCCCGCTGATGCGTTGCCCGGACAACACTGCGTCTTCCTCTTTTCGTGACTAAGAGACGCCGGACGCGCTAAAACGCTCATGCGTCAAAGCAACGCAGCGCGGCGCGCGCCTTTGGTGTACATATAGCAGGACCGGGGCCTGACATGGCAACGCCGGTGTGACATGTCGAAATGAATGCCGGTGAGCATGTGCATCGCGTCACGTTGAATTGTGATGGCGCCTTGACTGTGGCTTGTAGTCATGTTCTTACCAGACACGCATCTCATGATTACTATGTTTGCACCAGTCCCATACCTCCGCCATCTATTTCCGTCGCATAATACCAAATTTGGCACAAGTGAAGCTATTGAAATGGCCGCGAGCGCATCATGAGCGTGGCATGTATTCAAGGTTTTACATGACACCCATGTCATGATTATCATGTTTAGATGTGTCATTTACCTATGTCGCCCGTTCGCGTCGCGTAATACCGAGTGTGGTACATGTGAAGCTAGCGGAACGGCCGCAAGCGCATCATGAGCGTTGCATGCAGTAATGTTGTTACATAACACGCATCCCATTTTTATCATGTTTGCACCAGTGTCATACCTTCGCTATCCATTCTCGTCCCATAATACCAAATTTGGTATAAGTGAAGCTATTGAAACGGCTTCCAGCACATCATGAGCGTGGCATGTAGTCATGCTGTTACATGACACGCATCTCACAATTATCATGTATGCACCTGTCACATACCTTCGTCATTCATTCACGTACTGTAATACCAAATTTGGTATATGTGACACTAGCGGAACGGCCACGAACGCATTATGAGCATGGCAAGTAGTCATGTTGTTACATGACACGCATGTCATGATACATGACACGCTTGTCAGGGTCTGTCGCTTGTGTTCGCAATGCAATCTTGCCATACCATACCAGTTTTGCAACATGCCATGTGAGCAAAACCACCGCAATATCTGCAGGACCATGAAACGTAAATAACAACATTCATGTCATACTTTTTATGTTATGACTATTCAATTATGTTCCTAATGTAGTCATGTTATGATATACCAAGTTTAGTATCGATTCGAAATGGACAGGAAAGCTAAATGTTGTAGGGGGCTAGATAGATAGATAGATAGATAGATAGATAGATAGATAGATAGATAGACAGATAGATAGATAGATAGATAGATAGATAGATAGATAGATAGATAGATAGATAGATAGATAGATAGATAGATAGATAGATAGATAGATAGATAGATACGCTCAAACTCGCCGTAGTTCGCTAAGAAATGCTTCGCATTTAAAATCGCAAAGGATGAGCTAGAACTGGGTGTTTGGACGCCGAGCTCCGTAGGCGTGGGAAACGAGCGTCGTTACCGTGACGGAAGCAGTAGAATCACCCGGTTCTTAGTCTGTCGGCGAAGAGGCTCGTCGAGTGGCCGTCAATATCGGAAAGATCAAGTGAGGCTGTCCGGACTGGCCGCAACCTGTTAGAGCAGTTCCTGCGTGGACTTCATCTCCGCTTCGATGCATAACGTATGCGGCCTGCGCCACAGTCAAGACACCATTGATGAGTTTGGTGCAGCCTAGCTGTGTCAGAGGATACGACAAAGACTGGACCCATTCGGCAATGAGGACGAGTGGCTCACTCGGTGAAAGAGGACGACGACGGTAGGAACTTGGCGAAGACGTCGACGACACGACTCGCCTTGCCGTTGACATAGCAAGGGGCAACGAGTCGCTATGCGACAAGCTGTACGGACATTCCATTTTTGACGCCATATTGGCTTACCACCAATGACTAAGGCTAGCAATGGATTGGAACGGGGGTACAACCTGTTTGGGTTTGCCCATGCTCGGGAATTGTTATTGATAGTATATATTTCAGTGTTAATGAGAGCTTGAACGCGAATTTTGTGTATTTGCGACATCCGACTTTCGTATAAAGTGGGTTTGTTTTGCCACGCTCGTCTGTCTCAAATCTACCCTTGGTAAGCGCTCCTGAAATAAGTTCATGATAGACGAGACGCACGAACGAGGACGGCGCACCCCTGCCTGGAGCTCGCAGTACGCGAGCCCACAGTGGTCTACAAAGGCAACGCAAAGAATAGAGCAACATCATAACTTTAGAAGCAGGATTCAAGGCTGTATGCTAGCTGAACGGAAACCTGATTGATTGATATGTTGAATTTAACGTCCCAAAACCACCATATGATTATGAGAGACGCCGTAGTGGAGGGCTCCGGAAATTTCGACCACCTGGGGTTCTTTAACGTGCACCCATATCTGAGTACACGGGCCTACAACATTTCCGCCTCCATCGGAAATGCAGCCGCCGCAGCCGGGATTTGATCCCGCGTCCTGCGGGTCAGCAGCCGAGTACCTTAGCCACTAGACCACCGAGGCGGGGCGGCTGAACGGAAACCTGCTTGCTACTTCATTGACCACAATGTTAAGTACAACCGATAGTAATATTAGGGCTAATCTTTCTCTCGTCTTTCGCATGTTTTTTATGTTCTATCATTTTCTGTCAGAGATATACCATTTTTCTTCCTTGGCCACCTTCTTTTGCTGTCTGCCAAAGTTGCTGCTTATGGCTTCATGTGAAGCGTTAGGCGTAAAATGCGTCTCTCTTTCTTTCTGTCATGGCGGCAGCCAACCCTTATGCCATGCCTGTGGCCTTCTACGTGGTCGCTGATAACCGCCTGAACGTCGAGCCGTAGCATTATATAGATCATATGACGGAAACGCTATGATTTAGAGTTGCTACTTCCTTAGAGCCGCGCCAGAGGTGCGGGTGTGCGAGCCACAACAACATATTAGTCGGTGCGGTCTCATACTTAGCATGTTGTTTTTTTAATTATGCTAGATATAGTGACAGAGGACACGGTGTACAAAAAAACGAAAAGAAGACATTCGAATATTTTCACGGACGACATGGTGCACCGAAAAACAAGCGATTCAGATATTTTCAAACCAATTTCAAACTTGCTCTAGCATGTTTCACAAGTTACAGCCCTACGTAGACGAGGTTGGCGGACAGATGACCCTAGGTACTCGTATATTGAAAGCTCCAAGACGTCAAGAATAAATTACCACCAACTCTCAGAAGTTTTTTTTTTTTGGCAATATTCTATAAAGCAATTGGCTCGTTCAACCAAGCAAGCAAAAAGCTAAATAACTACGGCCGCCTGATCGTACTTCGAGAGGCTGTAGGCATCGGGTGAATAAATGTCGCTTTGTAGAAACTCATAAGACTTATTTCTTTTGCGATATCTTTTCACGAAGAATATCTGCAACGTGCTTTGCACAAAAAGAAGTAGAGTTTGGTATTCTGAAACCTAAATATCTTGAAGTACACCTTTCCTGGGCACAGCGGATCATTTTTGGCTACTTGACGATCGTTAACGGGCACTTAAAATATGGTATAGGTGTATTTGTATTTAATGCAGAATACTTTTAGTAACCTGCGATTCGCTGATGATGTTGTCTTGATGAGTAACTCAGGAAACGAATTAAAGTTCATGATTACTGAACCGCGCACGGAAAGCAGACAAGTAGGGCTGAAAACAGTATGCACAAAACTAAAGTAATATGCAGAAAACAGCACTTAGCGATAGGTAGAGAGGCGCTGGAAGTTAAGATAATCTATCTACTTAGGACAGGCGGTAACCGCGGAGCCGGACCATGAAAGCGAAATAACTAGAAGAATATGGATGGGGTAGATCACATTTCGCAAACTCCCTCAAACGATGAATGGTAATTTGCCACTAACCCTCAAGAGCAAGGTATATAGTAGCTGCATCTTGCCATTACTTATCTATGGAGCAGAAACCTGCAGGCTCAGAAAGAGAGTTCATCTTAAATTGAGGACGACGCGGGAAGCGACGGAAAGGAAGATGAAAGGTGTAACCTAAAGAGAGAATAAAAGAGCAGAGCGTGTCAGGGAACAAACCAGGGTTAGGGATATCATAGTTGAAATCAAGAAGAAGAATTGGACATGGGCCGGCCACGTAGCACGTAGGCAGGATAGCCGCTGGTCATTAAGGGTAACTGACTGAATCCCCAGAGAAGGCAAACGCACGAAGGGGAGACAGATAGTTAGCTGGGCCGATGAGATTAGAAAGTTCACAGGTAAAACGTAGCGACAAAAATCACAAGATCGGGGGATTATAAGAGAGGCCTTTGCCCTGCAGTGGGCGTCATCAGGCTGATGATGATGATGATGACGATGGTGGTGCGTGTATGTTACAGCAATAGCATTAAAGAGCTGGTTTCGCAGAAATTCCGGCGTCTTCGTCGTTGGTTGAGAGCCAAAAATAATCATCGTTTTTGTGACTGGACAATCCAGACAGATGTAATAAAATAAATAATAAAAACCTAGAGGTCCCAGTGAGAATAGTGCCCAAGTCGTTTGCCAGGCATGCAGATGTTCTGCCACGCAGCCATGCGTCTGATTGGAAGTACAAAAAATAACTTCCTCGGCTTGAAAATGCAGTAAAAATATCCTTATTGTTTTACAAACACACGCGTCCTGTAGATGGGCTTCAAAAGACAACGTGCAATGTTAGAGTTATATTTGGTTGTCTCTTGATCGTTTCATGCACAGCGTTTCACATCGCTAAAGAAGGCGCAATGCTTACTTGAATGGGGCGCCTCACCAACGTCTTTCCTAATGACACACTGTCCTCGTTACTACGATGACCATGCACTCAGCACTCTTCAGTTAGCTGCAACATCGGATAGACTGCATCCCGAAGCGCTGAAAACGTGCGTGTAGTTGCGAGACATAACAAAACGCGTCGCCGTAGAAACGGAGAGAAAATGTTTTTGGCCGGAGGTTAGCGTGCGGTACACCACCGCCATCTACCGATACCACGTGAAGTTATTGATCTAGAGCCACGGCCGCCTGGATCGGGGCGCGTGGCGGTGTTGCTCCGGCGGTCCCGTTCGGACGGAGGAGGCATAACTGCAGAAAGGGCGTGGCCGCTGCTTTCACCGCACAGCAACGCGCACCTACTACCCCTCGATTCCTTTGCTATGTATGTAGGAAGATTCGCGGCGCCTTGATAATTTTTTTTTGTTCGGAGCAGTCCAGGCAGCCGCTGGGTCGCGCAACAACTAATCGTCTCTTCTGTATCTGCAGGTGCGTACAAGCTACGTTTGTTTCACGCCTAAAACCTAAGAATTAGTGTTGCCTGGACTGCTCCGCGTTTTTTTGACTGCTCCGCGTTTTTTTTTTTCCTGCCAGAGATATGAGTAACAAAACTCCCACAACCGTCAAGGAACTTAACGTAGCACTAGCGGACTTGAGTGCTCGACTTGATGCTAAAAATGACCAACTGAAGGAAGATTTAAAGGCAATAATTGAAGTAGAGATACAACCGATAAGACAGTCAATTGAGCATAAGCATGCTGCACTAAAGAAAGAGCTGCCTAAGCTAATTGAAAAAGAGCTCAAACCACTCAAAAAAGCAATGGAATTCATTAATAAGCAATTTGAGGAATTTAAATCGGAAATCGGTGACTTGAAAAATGAAATTGCAATCGTCAGAACGGAAAACAGGGCAATCAAGAATGACTTCAGCAGGCTCACGACTGAGCTAAAGGAAACAAGAAAAGAGCTAACAGAGCTACAACAGTACAGCCGACGTAACAATGTGGAAATTAAAGGTGTCCCCGTGCAAGAAAAAGAGAACCTTGTAGCAGTGATCAAGAGCATATCAACCTATTTGAAAGTGGATATAAATGAATCTGATCTCGAGGTTGTACATCGTGTTCCAACCAGGGAAAAGTCACAATCGAACATCATTGCTAAGTTCATCTCCCGCATCCCCAGAGATAAGTTCATGAATGCCACGAAGAAGCAAAGATTGACCACTGCAATCATAGGCTTTGAAGGTTCCACCCCGCTCTATATTAATGACCACCTATGTCCAGCTAACAAGGTACTGCTGGGCAAGGCATTAAAGGCGAAGCGCGAAAATAACTGGAAATTTACTTGGGTATCCGGCGGAAAAATTCTCATGAGAAAGACAGAAAATTCGCGAGTATTGCACATAACATGCGCAGAAGATCTATCGCAAGTTTCCTGAGCAATGATGTTTGATTCTTCAAGTATCGACCAAGCTTGGCATGAGTACGAAAACTTGTCTGTTGTTCATTGCAATATTCGAAGTGCGCGAAGAAACTTAGACCAATTCTGCGCTCATTTGTCGCGTCATTCATTTGTATACGACGTTATCGCTCTTATTGAAACCTGGTTGAAAGATGGAGAATCTGCGCATGTTCCAGGATACACATTATTATCGCTACCTAGGAAGAGCAGTTCGCGAGGTGGGGGCGTTGCTCTGTTCCTTAAAAAAAGCATCGATTACCAGTGCATGCCTAACCACTCTACTAGCCAACCTGAATGTGAAGCCTTGTTTGTGCATTTGAAATGTGGCGTTATACTCGGAGCTGTTTATCGTCCACCTAGCTCGTCTGTAGCAGCATTCATTTCTACTATGGAAACTGTCTTAGACCCTTTGATAGCCTACAACCGCCCACTGGTTATATGTGGTGATTTTAACGTCGATCTACTTAAAGATGAATACCCTGACTATGTATTGATGCTCCAGTCATATAATCTAATGAACGTTATTAATGCCCCTACACGAATAAGTGATAACTGTTCCTCACCTATTGATCATAATATTTGTGGAACTTATATGAGTGTTTTCGCCGGAGTGTATGACGTTACTATTGCTGATCACTGCCCCACTTTTCTGTTTGTGCCTAATGCTAATTTAGGACCTCCATGCCATAACTCAAAACGAGTTAAGCGGACAAACTACGCTGTAGTGCGCAAATTACTTGAGCGTACGGATTTTGAAGCCTTGTACCACAGTAATGTTCACACTGAAGGGGAAAACTTTATTTGCCATATAATGGAGGCAATTAGCCAATCAACCCAGGAATACACAGGCCGAAGACACAAGGAAGCAATATGTCCTTGGGTGACGCGGGACATACTGAATGTTATAAAGAAAAAAGATACATACTTCACTAGATGGAAACAAAACAAAACAAATGAATACTATGAAAAGCAGTTTAAACACTTCAGAAACAAATCAGTCGGGATGTTAAGGAAAGCCAAGAAGCAGTATTACAGTGCTAAAATAGTCCAACAGAGCGGTGACATCAAGCAGGTATGGAAGCTAGTGCGTGAAGTTACGGGAATAGGTGAAAAAAAGCGCATTGCTCCGGATAATCCTACAACAAATACCGCTGATAAATTCAATAATTTTTTTACCAATGTTGGTAACAACTTTCCTGCTCAATCTCAAGCAGATCCTCTACATTCTTTCCAAAACAAAATATTTGAGGAAGACTTTCAGCTTGCAAGCGTAACCACTGAGGAAATTAGGTCAGAAATCCTAAAACTCCCATGCAATAAAGCCGTTGGTCATGATGGGATTACTACAAAACTACTGAAGGTAAATGTAGACCTTCTTTCGGAGCCTCTTTCCCGCATCATGAATAACTGCCTGCAAAATGGAACTTACCCAAATATCCTAAAGATAGCGAGAGTCGTACCTATTTACAAATCCGGGGATCGAGAAAATCCGAGCAGTTACCGTCCCATCTCGGTGCTCAGCATTATTAACACGCTTTTTGAAAAGGTAATTAGGTCCCGTCTCTGTCGATTTCTAAGCTCAAACGACATAATCTGCCCTGAACAACATGGTTTCATCACAAATAGGTCAACGAGCACAGCTGTTTTTACACTAGCACAGTTCGTCAACTCAGTACTTCATGATAACGAAATTGCCGTCAGCGTTTTCTTGGATATAAAAAAAGCATTCGATACTGTTTCGCATTCCATTTTATTAAAGAAATTAGAATCTTATTATGGCTTCACCGAGAAGACACTTCGGTTATTTTCTAGTTATCTGGCAGAAAGAAAACAATGCGTCGTGTTTGACCGTATATCTTCAGGATTTAGAAAAATAACATGTGGAATACCCCAGGGAACCGTGCTAGGTCCTATGTTGTTTTCACTATACATAAATGACTTACCATCTGCACTTTCACGCAAAACCATAATGTACGCTGATGACACTGCATTGCTTTTTCGAGGTAACTCTCTGTGCACGCTAAAAGAAGAAATCACGGCAGAGTTGGCACAGATTTCCGCATGGTTCGCCCGCAACAAGCTCGCATTAAATGTAGCCAAAACTAAATATATCATATTTCATTCCAGAAGAAAAAACCTCGATTATAGTCAGCTGGACTTAGAAATTAACGACGCGCCCATTGAGCGCGTTTCCGCGTTTAGATACTTAGGGGTTCTAATAGATGAAAACCTGAATTGGAAAGATGAGGTTAATTACATATCCAAAAAGCTTGCTTTCGCATGCTTCACGCTCATTAAAGCCAAATGTTACTTTCCATATAACGTGCTACGATCATTATACTTCTCTATATTTCACTCTCAACTCAGTTATTGTAGCGAAATATGGGGCTTTACTTATCTAACGTATATAGCACCGATCATACGATTGCAAAAACGCGCCTTAAGAATTATTACGGCATCGTCCTCTTGTTGCCCAAGCTCAGATTTGTTTTCATCTACTCAGATACTGCCTTTCACGTCTCAGCGAAATTATAAAACCACGGTGTTGATAAATTCTATCATTAACACCAATTTTCCACTACCTGTGAGTGCGTTTTCTACACCGACCCGTAACACAAGGCATGCAGGCAACGGCAACTTCAACCTCCCTACTTGTAGGAATGTATATGGCGAACGGTTAATACAATTCACTGGTGCTAAAATCTGGAACACAATTCCACTTGAAATTAAACTTGCCCGCAACTTTAAATTCACTTGTAAAATGCATTTTGTAAGTTTTTCATGTTCTTACCAAAGTTAAGCTCACGTCCACACTTTTTTTACGACTCATCTGGCATAGTTCTTTTTCTTTCCTTCTTTTTGTTTCTAGTGCTGAAGTGAGTTCGATTGTATTGATTTCTTCAACGCAGTTAATTTTGTGCACAAATTGTGCTAAATATTTTGTGGTATCACTATCTTCTGTATTGTTACAAAGTATGCCTTTAGTTCTTTATCACTTGTGTACTAAAGTATTTGCAGCAATTTATCATTTATTGTCATGTGTATTTAATTCGATAAAATATACCTTAAAAGCTACCCTCTCATTGAATTTGTGTATAGATTCATAATCATATTAACTGCACCTCTGCTCCTGACATGTAATAAAATAATCATGTAATAGATTGGACCACTGACTAGCCACACAGGCTAATGGTCCAAATACTTTTGTAACCATGTTTTTGTATTACGTTGACTGAATAAACACTGATGATGATGATGATGAAAAAAAAAATCGCTGTATAGTAACCGTGGGTTAGCATACCACTTCCCCCACCCTCACAAAACGCACATAAAAGAATGGACGGCGGCTATCGCTATATTCTTCATTTTTGTGCGTGTGTGCGCTAGTCCCTGTCGTGATAATGGTGCTCGAGTGCGTTATGGCACGTAAAGCTCACGCATTGGCATTTCTTCTATACAAGAAATGGCATGATGATTGTCATATTTTGTACGTGCCATGTTTGTGTTCAAGTGGATTTGAAAGCATTACACGTTCACAATGCATAGAATAGTTTGCTTAATGTAGAATAGTTTATAGTAAAGCATAGAATAGTTAAGTTTATTTATTTATTTTTCGCACGTAAGTTCCTTATTGTAGAATAGTTTATGGTAAAGCATAGAATAGTTTAGTTTATTTATTTAATTTTCGCACGCCGGAAAGCCGACAGGGACGATTTCGTCTGTAGTTTGAGTTGCGCATCCTGTTGAGTTCACTGGGTGCCTATTCTCATTATTTTGGGGGATAGCCTGTATGTCATGAGTAGTTTCTGACTCCAGCAAGGTTTCAGAACTCGTGGGTAGGCAGATCACAGACGTTGGAACCAGCTGGTGGCTTTCTTCACCGCCACTTGGTGTGCAATCATCGACACTGTCACTGTTCACTGTGCAAAGGACGACCTTTGTTGCAGAAACTGCACACGATGGTTGTTCCCGCTCTAACTTTCGTCGCTTCTGTGGTATTTGCGGCTGTCACAAAACAAGCGCTCAAAAAAAGGGCGCGCCGCGAAATTCTCGCGACGAATCGCAGGAGAGATGCCTCGAGGTCAACGATAAAAAAAAGACAACAAGCATCCAAAGACTCCCCGGGCACGCGTCTCTCTCCCCTCGGAAGCGTAGGTTCGCCGACGAACCTCCTCACATCAGCGGCTGAGCAAACCCTGGAAAGTTCTCGATGGAAAGGGGCGGGATGATATAGGGTTGCGTCATCTATCGCGGACGGCCGTCGGACCGTCTGGCGCTTTCCCCAGCCTTCTCTGCGCATCGCGACGATGAAATGATGAGAATTTTCTGGAATCTCGCGCGGAAGGTATTTAACCGAGCAGCAGAGATGGGAGATCAGGAGGAGAAGGAAATTAGCGCCAGTATGCGTGGGGTCATTCCGCCGCGTATGTCGGTGAAGGTTTTGTCCTTAGTGACAAGCAGGAGAAGAAGAAAGTATGCGCCAGAGTGCTTAGGGTGTTCCGCCGTGTCGGCGAAGCCTTTTGTCCTCAGTGACAAAGGAGGAGAAGAAGAGGATTTCCACCTGAGGGGTGAAGACTCGAGCTACAGGCAAGAGTGTGTGTATACCGCTAGCGAGCGAAGACGCGTGGCAACAGCTGCGTGTGGGAAGCCGACGTGTTACCGGCGAAGAAGTTGGGTGCTTGGAGAGCGGCCAATTGAAGACACGAGGTTTCCTGGAAGAGAAAGTTCGGCGGCAGCGGAACGACAACAACGCTGGACTTTGAGTGAGTGATTCTCGGAAGAGTATCATTCGGACTTTCGTTCTAAGTACATTGGACTGAATAAGTTTTCTAACTCTTTAGTCTTTAAGTGTCTTGGTTGTTCGATGCATGCGACTGCATTGTAGTGTGTATTGTTCTCTGTGTCCGTTGTTTCGAGTGTGGCTGATTGTACTGTGTAGTACGTTGTTTGATTGGTGACATATTATATTCAACTATTTCGAGTGTGCATACTTGTGTATCGTTTTGATCTGCCATAATTGAGAATATAATTTTGTTTTGTTTATAAACTCTCGGCTCTGACTTGTTCTTTTGGCCACAGCTGACGTCCGCTGGCGCACCAAATAGGACCACTTCTAAATTGTCCACTCTTTCGTGGTGCGGTTCGGGGCTGATACTTCGGCCCTTGGAATTAGCCTGGCGATCGCCTCCCTAATTAACGGGACTCGTGACAGCGGCTCCATATAGGTGGGGTAACCAGGAAGACACTGGAAACAGCAGTCCTCTTCAGACGCCATATCTCTTGGGTGAATCAGAAGAGTAGTCATCGCCCACAGAATGCAATGAGCAGATGATGCTACTGGCGGACTTGTCGTTTGGAATAAAATCTTTCTTGTATATGGCTTTAAGCCACTTTTGCTGTATAGCCTGGTCTGCAGGAAACTCGTGGAAGCTTACACCAAGCTTTTTCTTGATGCTTGACTTGCAGTACGGCACGCAGCAGTATGGCATGTTTCGGAAAAAGACAATAAATCGCACGCGGAATCTCAAAGCAGACCAAAAAACAAATGATTTGCTTGAAGTCAGCGTGGTATGACAACGTGAAAATGCATTTGAAAACATGTATGCAAGTCGCAGAAAGCCATATCAGCAGCCGTTCAGCCAAAGAACCGGTAGATTAGTTCGAATATTTAAGGGCAGAGAGTATGCACGCGATAATGGAGACAGAAATTAAGCTTCACTTTAAGAGGTAAACGCCACAGTGATGCCCACGCGCGCGCGCGCACACACCCACACCACCTTCTAATTGATAGCATGCCTTCGCTTCTGTGTGAATACCTATCATTACTGCATCTATCTCAAATTTTCACCCACAACCGAAGACGCTGACACCGGAATTACTGCGAAACCAGTGCATTAATTTTGTCGCGTTAAAACGACAAGCAACACTAAAACAAGAGAGAGTGGTCATTGCGCGAGCGACGTTTAGCTGATTCCCAGGCGACAAGCGTCGCTCATCGCTTCCACATTCAGATTCGCCTACATGCGGCCTGCGCCTAAATAGGAACGTCGCATTCGCATCACTGTCGTATCGTGGGAACTTCAGAATGCCAAGAGACGTGTCCACAAAAAAAAGTTGCCTATAAACAATTAAGTTTTCCAACAACGTGTTGCTCTCCAGACAGCACTCGACCGCAGAACAAAGCTATGCAGTGTCGACGACGACGAAATGAATTTATATTAAATAAAAAGAAGCATGGCGCGCGCCGATACAGGCGGCCATGCTAGAAACGAGTGCCAAAGCAAAAAATGAGAAGCACGGCAAATCGCGCACTCGGCACAACAATGTGTCATGGCATTTGAACGCGCAGTTCAAACGAAGTCGCCTAAACACGCTGCTTGGCTCTATCTCAAGCGTAATACGCTACAGTGAACTGCACTCACTGTGTAAAGACCGATTAAGAAAACATAACAGCGTACCTTGATTCCAGTCAACACGAGCACGATGTCCAATGCGCATTTCTCCAAGCACGTCTGTGGCTGTCTACGGCGCCGCCAGCACAGCTTCGTCCGCAAGGATGTATGGATGGATGGATGGATATGGCTGTACCATTTAGATCAGGCGGTGGCTAGCGCCACCAAGCCGTAATACCTAATGAACTAAAAACTAGGTTTTTTTTCTTTAAATAGTGAGGTTGAGTATTCGTACTTTGCTGTGAAGGGTTTCATTTTCACTCGTGCGTTGAATTTAGCCACCATTCAGATAACCTCCTTCTAGTTAATTCTACCCTCTTAAAGTTATTTTGCCCTCCCTGCCCCTAAACCCCACTGCTTTGAAGAACTCTGCGCTATCATCCTGAACTATAGGGTGAATCCTTTTACTGAACATTATGAAGTGTTCGGCAGTTTCTTTTTCCTCTCCACATGCACTGCATACCATGTCTACCCCTTCGTATTTGGATCGATATGTCTTGGTTCGCGATACTCCCGTCCTGGCCTCAAACAGTAGAAAACTACCCCGAGTAGTATCATAGATCCTTTCCTTGGCAATTTACTGCTTAAATGTTCGATAGATCTCTAGTGTGGACTTCTTAATCATGCCAATTCTCCACATGTCGGTCTCAGCATCCTTCACCTTCTTCCTAACCGATAATTCTTTTTGGTTTGGCCCCCTGCTGTTTTCTAAGTATTTACCAGTCAATTTTCTGGTTCGCTTCATTCATTTTTTATCGACATTCTTCATGTACAAGTAGCTGAAAACCTTCCTTGCCCAACGCTCCTCCCCCATTTCTATCAATCGCTTCTCAAATTTTATCTTGCTGCTAGCTTCGCTGCCCTCAAATGATGTCCATCCCATATAACCTTTTACTCCCTGAGTTGGTGTATTCCCGTGAGCTCCTAAGGCAAGCTTACCTATTCCACGTTGCTTAATTTCTAATCTTGCTTGAACTTCTGATCTCATGCACAAGACTGCATTGCCGAACGTCAGACCAGGAACCATGACCCCGTTCGATATTCCTGTCACAACATCATACCTATTGTAATTCCACAGTGCCCTGTTTTTCATTACCACTTCATTCCTGTTACCTTTAGTCGTCACGTATGTTTCGTGTTCCCTTAGGTACTCGGCCCCATTGCTTATCCATACGCCCAGATATTTGTATTTACCTGTTATCTCTAGCGTGACCTCCTGTATTCTAAGCTCTTTACCTTCGGTGTCATTGAAAATCATGATTGCTGATTTTGCCTTACTGAATCTAAAATATAACCTATCTTCCTCATTACCGCAGATGTCAACCAATCTCTACAAATCTTCCTTGTTGTTGGCCATTAGCACTATATCGTCTGCGTACATTAATGCTGGTAGTGCCTGTTCGATGAGTTTTCCTCGTTTGATGAAAGAGAGGTTGAAGCCCTGTTCACTGTTCTTTAATTTGGCCTCTAATTCTTGTAGATGGATCATGAATAATAAGGGTCACAGAGGACACCCCTGTCTAAGCCCCTGTTTTACCTCGCAGACTTGGATACCTGTTTTTTTCGTTTTTAACTACCTTGTTACCTTTATAGATATCTTTTAAAAGATTAGTGACTACATCGTCCACGCCTAGTGTGTCCACTATTACCCCTAATTCCTCTTGAACCACGCTGTCTTACGCTTCCTTAATATCAAAAAATGCTAGCCACAGGGGCCTGTGTTCCTTTTCTGCTATTTCCACGCACTGCGTCAGTGAGAACAGATTGTCTTCCAACCGCCTGTGTTTCCAAAACCCATTCTGCAGTTCCTCCAGCACCCCCACCCCCTCATCCTCTTTCCATGCCTGCTGTCTTTCCTTTATAATTTGCATCGCCAGCCTGTAGACCACTGATGTCACTGTTATAGGACGGTAGTTGTTTATGTCAGCTTTGTCCCCCTTTCCTTTATAGATCATGCTCATCCTGCTAAGTTTCCATCCACTTGGGACTTCACCATCGATTATTATTTTGTCCACTGCCTTTCTCAAATCCTGCTTAGACTTCGGACCTAATGTCTTTATCAGCATAATTGGGATGCCATCTGGGCCTGTTGATATATTAGTAGGAACCATTTTTCAGCCCTTTCCCACTCTCATTGTGAAATTGGAGCCATTGCGCCACTTGATTCATCCTTGTCTAACGTGGTGCATAGAGCACTTCTTTGTTGAAACTTTTCTGTCACCCTTGTTCTTATATATTCAATAGCTTCATCCCCTTCCAGCCTAGCACCTTGAGCTGTAGTTATAAACCTCTGCTCTAGGCTTCTCTCCAAGGGAGTGGGAGAACAGCGCCGCGCAGTGGCACGTGGCCAAACTACCTCTATTACATTTCTTCAATGGCGTGCGCGCCGAATGGGACGGCCGGAGCAACCGCCACGTACCTCGGTCCAGGCGGCCATGTAGAGGTCTGACCTCCGAGATGGCGGTCGCATGGCGTACAGGCTGCGCGCTCGCCATCTCGGACGGCATGCTAGAGCACGTGCTTCAGCCGTTTTTGAAGGATATTTGACAATCGTGTAAAGGCATTTTGTGGAGGCAATTTGTACGGTAATTCAAAAGCAGTTGTTTTTCGGTTAGTTATTGCCTAATGCAAAAGACTGAGGCACAAAAACATTGAATGGAGCTGCTGTTTCTTCTCTTGTGCTCTTCCCGTTTTACGAAATCTTTTTCGCGCCTCAGTAATCTGCACCAAATATGTAATAGTATTTCAGAATTACGTATTACTGCTGATTCTTAGGTATCAACAGATCTTGACAGCATAAAATCACCGACTGGCGTTCACATAAGGTAGAAACTCAGTGGAAGATGGAAGCCTGATGTCATAAATGGAACGAACGTTTTTATAAGCAATCTCGTCTTCTTCAAGGCTGCCACAGTCTACCCTAGTTTACCTTTTGAAGGTTTTAACTGTCATTGTTAAAACTAAAGAGAGTGAACAACGACCTAGAGTTGTACCCAGGATTTGTTTTTTTTGGGGGGGGGGTGGAGGGTGGTCGGTAGCAGTTTTGTCAGTTTTAAAGATTTACACTAGCTTAGTTTAGTGTATGACTGAAGAGCGTCAATGCTTTTAATATTTCGATGGTACCTTTGGATTAGTTGTACCGAGTCGAAAAATTGGAGTGTCGACCTCGAATTCTGGTTAACGCAAGAAATGAAGGTTTGGACTATAACACCACCAAAGCCGAGTGCACCACAGCTTCATAAACGAACACTATACCGCCTTTGTCATGCATGCAGTTGCCAAGCGCCATGCATGTACTATATACTGGAAGCTGCCAGCGAAATAGTTAGCCACTGTCAGCGAACTTCGTTTGTCGATGCAGTTTGAACGGCTGGTTGTATTTTAACGCAATATCATTGCCTCGTTTCGCGCGAATTTTGGGTGATGGCGTCGTTGATTGTGAGCAAAAAATATAAATAATAATAAATATTTAAATTTAAGTAATAAACACTTTTCTTTTTCAGTTAGGATTGTACTCGGGGCCGGCTGCGGGGTAAGCAGGTTTTCTACCACACAGCGATGTCTCTGCGGGGAAGAACTGTGAAAATAAGTTCCATGCTTTGCAAACGCCAGCGTCATTTATATTCTTGTCGCAATATATCATGTAATACGCAGAATTATTGCGGGGTACAAGCGTACATTGCCATCGGGTGTCAGAATATGGGACTATCGTACCAATTTCATATTTTCAAGCCGGCCACCCATCACAAATGGCACACACCTTACTGCGCATATTCTCTTAACGCCACGTAGCGGTTAATAGCAAGTTCGAAAACATTTCCTACACTTGCCGCACATAATTGCTCTTAATGCTCGTGGTTTAAAGCATACTACCCATTACATAGTGTGCACTAAAAGGTTGAAATATGCACAAGGGACGAAATATCGCTATCACGCTCAACCCTTAAAGGAGAAGCTTAAGGGTCCCCCAATTTTTTGGATGTAGATGAATGCATGAACTTATCGCGAACCCCCTATGGGCATGGTGGACAGTTTACGTTTTGTTGGAACTTCGTTTAATGTGAAGACAGGAAATTTGTGCTCATGTTACAGTGTGTCACAAGGTTGTTTTGGACGATACCAACCCATATGATAACCAATAGCTTTTGATAAAATAACGCAATGTAACTGCGGTACAAGAACGAAATGTATTGAGTAAAAACAAATTATACCCGATACTCAGAATTCCTTTTTCTTGCCGTTGGCACATAGTTTTTTGGAAGATTCTTCAGAATCACGATTAGAAGGGTTGCAGCATGAGTAGCTGCGGCTAGCTTTTATTTGACTGTTCAAGCACTGAGACATCTTTAAACGAGAAAGTTCCTTCTTCAAGGTAACTTGCAAATGTCTGTGAGAACTTGCTCCGGGGTCTTTTCAATTTGTTGGACACTGAGAAGCGCAGTCTGGTTAATCTCTCGTTTCTCATATGATTCCCAAAGTAACTCTTCAGCCTTCTGAGTGTTGGAAAAGTCTGTTCCGTAGTCGACGTCGACCTGGGTAGCACCACCAGAATTAAATGCAGTCTATAGTTGTTCGTGAAAAAGTCATGGTTGCAAATCACTGTGGCCAGTAAAATGCAACATGGGTGATCTTTTCCTTTGATCTGGCAGCACTTACTCAACTACAGTGTGAACTCGGTTTCGATGGCATTAGCCGAAAAAATATCGTCGAGGTAAAACTGAACTGCTTCATCAACAGTAGAAGGGCTACTGATACGCAGAATTTTGGCAGCACCATGTTAAGGCCAACCACGACTTTCTTAGGGTAGAGGAACCGGTCCAATAATTGATTCTCAATGTGTACAAGGAAAGGCAGATACGCCTTCCTTTGGGAGTAGCCGTAGGTACGTTGCTTCTTTGCATCTGTCTTCCAGTGATTCATGGTAGGATCATTTGTACATTTGTGATATTCAGAAAAGAGAGAAACCCTTGAAATAACTTAATCGGTTTTGTTTCGGCACTTGCCCTTTTTACGAAAATAACGTCAATAATATTATCTACGTAATCACACGCTTGTGACAAGTCGCAATCAACGTTTTGAAGAAACTTGCAAAGTGGCTGTGTCAAAGAAAAGAGGTCACTGCAGATTTGAAGTGAAACAACCCGGGCTTTCTAATGGCAGCGAGTAGCTGCGAAGCTCTTGATGAAGTATCACATGACAAGACCTCATTCTCAAAACCTTCGATAACATGGACGAAGGGCAAGTAAAGCTGAAGAAAATGCTGAAAGGCATTGTGACTCTCTACCCACCTTGTCTGACAAAAGGACAGAACTGATTGTCTTTTTTCTTGTGTTTTATCTTATACCTTGTCTTGCAGTTGGTATGTCCACTGTGGCGAAACTCCCACAAACACAAGTTGCCGGTACAGTAGTCTCCATACAGTTGCGGACGCTGACGCTAAGAAGTTTGTATGCGTGAAGCAGCGCATAGTTTAATGAGTGGGCACTACAATGCACGTACTTTGGGTGCGTGCATTGGGTGCGGTGCGGCTTGGCAGTCGAAGGACTGGACACCGTTTAGGTGACCGCTCATTGATGCCGCACCATCGTATCCTTGCCCGCATAGTAGATTCAGGTGAGAGCCATAACCCCCAAGGCTGTTTATCATTATGCTCACCAGTGCCTTGCCAGTGAGATCGCGGGAACGCACAAAACATTCTTTCAGTCAGGGTACTCCCAACATGTCGTGTTTCACCTACATTACAAATAGAGAAACGTTGGCAGCACGAAATATATCAGTGGCCTGGTCAGATATGATTGAAAAACATGAACTTGAGTTGACATTTTAAACTATCTCTTTTTGTATAATTTTAAAAAGAGAGTGATCAACTCATTTTGAGTTTTCGGATTCTTGCACAGAGCATTCACCGGAGATGTTTATGTGAGCTCTAAAGGCGGTATCCCCCCATTTTGTCCACAGCCTAAGCAGTGCCCAGAAATTTCCATCGTTTTTCAGGGGCAGCACTTCAGAAATATTTATAGCACCAAGTCGTCTATGCCGCGAAGCGGCACTTCATACCTACCTAAAAATGATTGTTTTCATTATTGGCAGCAAGTTTTTGCGGCTATGTTCCACCTGCTTTTGAAGACCGCGGTGAAGATTTGTCAAGATGCGATGCGGTGAGCGCGCCCGGACCGCTGGAAAGTTCCTCTGACAGCGTTGTTGACAAGGCGTGGTAATCGTTAGATGCATGGCTTGTAAATGGTCCCTTTCTTGTAATTGATGAACTCCTCAGCCACAAAACAGCCCACGCGCCGGTGATCTCGTTTTCCCGCACACTCGCCTGCGAAGACTACGCAGCATTTGCATATGCCTCCCTGAAGCTTCTCTGAATAAAGAAGGCATGGGCAACGATCCCAGTGAGGTTCGAAGGTTTCTTTTTTCACTTGCTACTACACTTGATTACACTGTGATACTTCAAGTATAATTTTTATTCCCTATGCAGTTATTTCATCAAGCGTCTTTCATAATCATATTGCGGTTTTGGAACGTTATACCCCACATAATATATTACTGTTGAATTTATTACAAAAAGCTTCACACCAAGAAAGCTTACGAGCAGGCGAATTCACACCAGACTTAGTCACAAAAATGCCGTTCGTCATTATTCAGAGCAACCTGAAATCATTAAGCACAAGATCTCAGCCAAACATGTAGATATCTGCTATGACATCGTGATGTCTAACATGATGTCTTCTAGTTGATTCACACTGATGCACATTGTGCGTAGGCAAGATAACCACTGGTCATTAAGAGTGAGTGGACTGATTTGACTGATCGATTAATAGATGGACTGATTGATTGATTATCATGTGAGGTTCAACGTCCCAAAATCACCACATGGCTGACGACAGCTGCATTTCGGATGCACTAAAAATGCAGCCGCCACAGCCGGGATTCAGTTCCGCCACCTGGGCGTCAGCAGCTGAGTGCCTTAGTCACAAGAGCACCGCGGCTGGGCGAGCGAACTCCAAGTGAAGGCAAAAGTACGAGGCCAAGACGCAAAATTGTGCAAGCAGAAGAGATTAAGAGGTTGGTGAGTTTAATATGAAAGTGTGCACCATGGCAGCTTTTATCGGCAGCAGTCTGGTGTTCGTTTAGAGTCGGCGTCATCGTCGGCCCTCGCCAGGAATGTTATAGGCGTTGGCACCGGCGGCGTCGTCACTCATAACACAGATTTAAAAAAAAAACACAGCCCAAGCACTCCACCCAGCTTTCGCTGCTTAACTAGTGAAAGCTGAAACGTGGGGCCCCAGTGTTTAGCATTGTGTTCAATCATATGCTGAACTGTAGCCATTCGTAAATATTCGTTACATGTTCGGGCATTACTAACATTAGACACCAGTACCGCAGCCACAGTGAAGTGCACAGTTGCGTAAGCGTGCATACTTAGATACGGACGCGTCGTGTGTACTTCTATATCTTACAAAATCTCTAATAATGACGTAGGTTCACAGCTGTACTTGCAGTTGTACTTGCAGCGAAGCTAGCAGCAAGATAGAATTTGAAGAGCGATTGAGAAAAATGGTTGAGGAGCGCTGGGCGAGGTAAGTTTTCAGCTACGTCTACATGAAGAATGTTCATATAAAATCGAGGAAGCGAACTCGAAAGCTGTCAAGGAAGCCTTTAGAGAACAGTAGAATACGAAGCCAAAAGCCAATATTGGTTGAGAAGAAGGTGAAAGAAACAGAGAGGGACATGTGGAAGATTGGAATGCTTACGAAATTATCACTGGAGACCTGCCGAACTTTCAAGCTGGAAATTGCAAAAGAAATGATCTACGATAATTCTCGGGTAGTTCTCTGCTGTTCGAGGCCAGAAAGGGAGTGTTGCAGAGCAAGACGTACTGAGCCAATTAAGGAGGCACAGGCGCGTTATGTAGTGTGTGTGTAAAGGAGGAAGAAACGGCTGAACACTTCATATTGTTTTATAAATGGCTCTACCTTATAGTCCAAAATATTGGCGTGGAATTTTTCAAAGCATAGGAGTCTAGAGACAGTGAAGGCAAAATAGACTTTAAACATGAAAAATAACGAGTAGGAGGCTAACTGATTTGTGGCTACAAACAAGGCATGAGTGAAATTCAATCCCTAAACTAATAATGGTAGTACATAACTTGATGACTATGTGGCGTGAGCCGCCGTCCGACCTAAAGGGCACAGCGAGATAAATTTATTCATCCATCCATCCACACAGTTGCAATTCTAGTATAAATGAAGAGGTTCAATATTACACCCACAGACGTTCCTCTGCTCCCTGCATGGTTAAGGGGTGCAAAGAGAAGCCAAGCGTGGCAATTTAGCAAGGAGGGAATGGAAATGTGGAAGACTCCAACATCTTTAAATAAAAAACCCAAAAGTTGTCTAAGTGCTCTCTATATTACTTGAAATTGCAGCCGGGATTTCACTTGGGTTTTGAGGTAATTTTTATCAAAGTCTGAATTTAGTACTTTTTCTATAGCGCCTCGTCACGACAGTCTTGTGGCCGGCATGGTGTGGTACTAGGCACAAAGGTGCGGGTGATAGCAGGCGGCGGCTGCAGCATTTTGTACGAACACAGATGCTGTACCTTCTAGAAATCTACAGGTCAGATGTTAGGCGGCGTGCTTCATAATCACAACTTCACCTATACTCGAGAAACGACAAAGTCAATCAACATATAAAACTTTTTGTCTTCTTTCGAGACGTCTGTATGCGTCTTGTGCGTGCTTAGACAATTAGACATAACTGTTTCGTCAGCTTGCTCTCGCGGAGCCTTTGCCCTCTTCATCCGCCCTTCTGAGGCATGTGCTTGCATCTTAAAACGCGGCGTTTATTCCGATACCCTCGAAGGTAACCTTTCGTGGATGAAGTACAGGCATGTCTTTCGAAAGCAGGAAGAGGCTTCTGTGAGACTCCCCAGCAGAGACGTGTCGTAGAACGTGCCGCCCTCACAGAGCAGTAAAATAAGCAAACAGAGTGGAGACCTACAGAATGGCTGGCCCCGCACGTGTGACGGAAGGGCGGGGCGCCCAGCTGCGTGAGCCAGACCCACTCGTCACTGCCGCATCCATGGAGTGTGTTTGAGTTGACGTGTGAAATGGAGGAGGAACGGTGGTTGGCGGGGGGGGGGGGGGATTGGGCATAGCAGCAAGCACACGGTGAGTATTGTCAGAACAACCAGCAATCGAAGGATGAAGCTGAATCCGTTCCTTGGACGAAATATTAGGTGCCGAAAAAAAATCTGTCTCTTGAGCCAATTCAAAAAACTACACATATTCATGCGTTTGAAGGCTTTTCCTCGAAACTCATCAAACCGCTTGGAAGTTTTTAGTGTTCATTACTAATGTTCTCTTTCGGTCCCCTAGGCATTACCGCTGGCTCCACTCGACGAAACTTTGTGCTTAATGTGTTCATTGCTTTAGCATTCATTTCAGTGTAGGCACCCTATTTATTGATATTATGGCGTTAATTATGCTCGTAAAACTTTTAGGAATTGTTTACGGGGTAACATAATATTTAATTTTAGTCAAAGCTGCCTGTCTCATGTGCGCAGGGCTAACCACACAATCTAATTTTGCATTTAAAAAGATGACAACAAAATATTCTACCCCATGAAGTGGAAAAATGGCAATCATTTAGAGTTAGAGTCTGCATGAATCCAATGCGAGCCGTGCCTGCTGAGTAAAAGTTACACGTCTCCTGCAAACGTTATTTATTTGGCTATAGTAAAAAAAAGCACCCTCACAATTTTCTGGAGCCCTAGAGCAAGATTGTACTCAGGGTTTGAAAAATACCTGTCAGCAAAAGTGCCGTGGTGAACCAGCTGGCAGATTCTTCAGTGCTCCCTGTCGAACATGGCCTATCGGGTGTCCGGAGCGTGATACCCCGCCAAAACCGGAAGCTGGAGAGTGGGTTGCCTAATCGCCGAAGGCCGAAGGCCTCGATGTGAACAAGGGTGTGAAATGTTGCTGCCCTTACGGGCTTTAGCTCACGGCAGCGGTAATGTAGAAGTATGGCAGTAAGGAAAAAAGCAGCAACCATGGTGGCGAAGAAAACGTGGAAAGTAACAAGAAGCGGTATGCCCGCCAGAGATATTTCGACAAGTCCCCAAAGTGACAGGCATACTTGAAATTTTTAACAGACATATGGTGCGCAGTGCATGAGGCCCCCTCAGGTCCCTAATGCATCAGTCTGCATATTGAACCTGTGTGACGTAAGCAGGTTGGTCCTTTGCAGAAGAATAAAAATAAGGTGGATCAATTCTCAAATCATCAATGGTAATCTGCCATTAACCCTCAAGAGGACGGTGTATAGAAGCTGCATCTTATTGGTACTTACCGTAACAGAGGATTACAAAGAGGGTTCCGCTTAAATTGATGACGACGCAGCGAGTGATCGAAAGGAATATGGCAGGTGTAACTTCAAGAGACAAGAAGAGAGCAGAGTGAGTCAGGCCACAAACCGTGGCTACGAATATCATAGTTGAAATCAAGAAGAAGAAATGGACATAGGCCGGACATGTATCACGTAGGCAGGAAAGCCGCTGGTCATCAGAGGAACTGACTGCATTCCCAGAGAAGGCAAACGCACGAAGGGGAGACAAGAAGATGGGCGGGCCACTCAGATTAGAAAGTTTGAAAGTATAACATGGCAGCAGAAAGCACAAGACCGGGTAGATTATAGCTGATGATGAGAGGGGCATTTGCCTTGCAATGGGCGTAGTCAGGCTGATGATGATGATGGTGATGATAATGACACACAAAAAAAAAGATAAGCTAAGCATGGGCAATCTATATACGTTAAAGTTTTACAAGACTAGGGGCTCATGACTACAGTTTTGATGCGTGTTACTTATAAGGTATTACCAAAGACGACAGATATTGAGGACAGAAGTTTGAAGGGATAGAAAAGAGCATCCGCCCATCCATTCGTTCTTGCTTCCATCTATCCATGCGTGCGTCTCTGTGGCCGCCCGTGCGTCCATCCGCCCGTCCATGCGTGCGTCTGTTTGTGCGTCCACACGTTCATCTGTGCGTCCGTCCCTGCTTTCGTCCATGCATCCGCTGCTGCGTCCATCCATGCGTGCATCCGTCCGTGCAGCCATCCGTGAGTCCGTCCATGCATCTGTCTTTGTGTCAGTTCGTCCACCTAATCAGTACTCCAAGTACCACCATCTCACATCTTTTCATCATATATTTCTCATATAAAAGCACTTCCTTCCAGCGGACATTCCAAGGACTGAACGAGAGCAGGCGCATGCACACTTTCTTACGGCTTGCGCTTCGTGTCTACTTCCCACCTTTCACCACCTCAAGTTTATGGTATATACTAGTTCACTGTATTCATGGCACTGCTGCCCAACGCTCGCTAAACCTTTCTAATACCTATGAGGTTACGCCCAGCGAGTATAACGCAGCAACTCTTTCTTGTCTTCTGTGCGTCGTTGAACAATAAAAAATTTGCCACGTGTGAGTTAACTAAAAGCCAAATTCTCCTGTCTCTCATATCTCCTTAGCAGCCATTGGTATGTACATTGAGAACTATCTTTTGTTGTTCAACAACGCACTCAAAAAATCTCTCACAGGCACCACCTTGGAGGTCAAAATGTTATACTTTTAACACACTACTAAAACGGTGACGAGGGACGAACGGGTGCCGCTATAGAGAGCTTCGTCCTAAAAAATTCCTGAACTCGTGATGCCTGAGAGGCCACCAGATATTTATGCTGTGAAGTGTGCCAATACAACCATGCCTCTAACCCCCACCCTGTTTCAAAGAGCCCAACAGCAAACAAACATCGTAATCATGGCCTTCCTTATATATGCGTGACTCCACCTAAGCGCTCGCCACTGAGCGGCCACGCCAGGAAACGGCACTAACAGGGTAAACCTTCAAAAGAGATATGTTACCACATTGCCTGCGTTGAGAAGCGACCGTATTGTTGCCACACGGGCAAGACCGAAAAAGGAGCCAATGACATCCAAAGACAATCGAAGTATGTCACGATGCGCTGCTTAGCAGTGTAAAGATGACAAACATGTCGTACTATCATTTCTAAGAGGATGCAAACGACGTGACGGAAAATGGCTCAAGCCCAAAACTTGCGCATTGGTAAGAAGGTGACAGACACGGTAGTTTGTTCTCATCAATTCCCTCGCGATTACCTCATTCTCCTCGTTGAGTACACCAATACTTAGCGTATATGTATTCGTATGAATACTCGGGCTTCTAAACGCTTTAGAAAATTTGTTTCGTTACGTGTGTGACTATCTTTGACGTACGTTTGTTTTTCTGGGCAAGTCGGAATGCTACCTATTCTCAAATTAAGCTGCCGTGATCCTTCCTGCCGAGCGTTTTTGTTTTCAAATGGCTGCATAAATATACACGCCCACAAACGCGCGTGCGTAGCTTGCGTGCATGTATATTCGTTCGTATAGATAATGCCAGATTCTTTCCCCATGTTTTGTTATCGTCTCGTTTTACTATAATTATCAGCGTAAATCAACGCCAGTGATGTTCGAGAAGCTACAGGACTGTAGTAGATATTTTTGTTAAGACCATTCGCCCTAGTGAAAATTTCAGATTATCCTAGAACTTGCGTGGGCGCTAGCGATAACACTAGAATATTTGACGGCACATGTATGTGCCAACGATCTTCATCACTTGCGAGTTAATCGACGTCCAAGGCTCTATTCGGTGCCAACAGTGCCAGTGTGTAACTGATTGATTGATATGTAGAATTTAACGTCCCAAAACCACCATATCATTATGAGAGACGCCGTAGTGGAGGGCTCCGAAAATTTCGACCACCTGAGGTTCTTTAACGTGCACCCAAATATGAGCACACGGGCCTACAACATTTCCGCCTCCATCGGTAATGCAGCCGCCGCAGCCCCAGTGTGTAACTCTGTAGTGTGACTTTTTGCTCCCCAGCCACAACTTTGATCAAATAAAGTTTCAACTTCGATTGATTTAAGGGGTTTAACGTCTCAAAACTAACATATGTTTATGATAGATGCCGCAGTAGAAGGTTCCGGAAATTTCGACCACCTGGGGTTATTTAACGTGCACCCAAGTCTGAGCACAGCATTTTCGCCTCCATTGAAAATGAAGCTGCCACAGCCAGGACTTGTTCTTACGATCTGTGGGTCAGCAGCGGAGTGCCATAGCCGCTAGACCGCCGCAGTCATCTACATTCTCCTCCGTTTCTCAACATCACAGCCCCGTGACAATAATGTCATCATAATCATCATCATCGTCACTTATTTTTCCTTAAAGGCCCCTGTGGCATAACATAGCAAGTTAGACATGAGACTTGTCAGGTCCCAAATTTAAAACACACATCTCAGTGAAATAGAGAACCTGTTTCGGTGCAAAATAAAAACACTACAATTTAACGAGGCATGGAGAACAATGTAAGGTCGTATGAATGTTAAAGCGTGAGGTGATGAGTAAGCAACTGCCTGCACAGTGGGGTTACGCTCGGTGACGACACTATCTAGCAATATATTCCACTCTGCAATGGCGATCGGCAAAAAGATTGATTGAAAGAAGACGTTGAACCATGCAACCACTGGATGCTGCATGAGTTAAAAAGGTGACAATATGTACGGTGTGGGGGGTTCAAGAGTTTACTATGAGCGAAGTTGTAATAGAGCCTATGGAACAAGCACAGCCTTACAATCTTACGTCAGAAGTACAATGACTCCAGTGCCAGGGATAATTTTATGGCACTGATGCTTTCATCATGGCTGTACCTCGAAGTAATAAATCTGGTCGCACGATTCTGTATAGATTCCAAAACGTTAATGAGGCATATTCAAGCTTACTCCGTATAAATCTCTCGTACGCCCCTTTTTGCGTGGCTGATGGACACAAGGAAAGGGAACGTCTGATGTAACCAAGCGATATTGTAGTATGGGTAGCTAATTTTGTGACGTGATTGAACAATGCCAACTTGTTACTTATTGTGGGGCCAAGATTATAATATGAGTTCATGGAGGACAAAGCTATCGAGTTTAGGGAGCACGTGTAACTACTGTTTGAGCGCTTACGGGATATCTGCATCGCTTTGCATTTCCAGATGTTGAGTTTCATTAATGAATCGGAACACCAAGTTTCGATTAGATCCAAATCATTCTCGATGATATCATGGTCACTATGGTGTGCAATGCGACGATAAAGAACACAGTCGTCTGCAAAAAGTCGAATATAAGGTGAAAGGCCGTTAAGAAGGTCGTTTACGAAGATGAGAAAGAGCAGAGGTCCAAGGACGAATCGCTGTGGTACTCCAGAAAACATGTCAGTAGTAGCTTAACATCAATTTCCGACAACTGTGTATTAGAGGTGATTTGTCAGAAAGCATCGGATCCATGACCATCCGCGGAGGTCCAGCCATAGGCATGCAAGCTTGGCCAAAAGTCGCTGGTGGGGAACGCAAAATAAATCAAAAGCTTTGGCAAAATCTAGGTATATGACATCAGTTTCAAAAAATGAGTCTAGGTTTAAGTGAAAATTTGTAACAAATTCTAAGAGCTGAGTATCACACGATAAGCCTGATCGAAAACCAAGTTGCTTTTGACAAAAGAAGGAATTATTACTTAGATGGCACGCTATTTGTGAATATATTACAAGTTCTAAGAATTTGAACGCAATGCTTGTAAGCGAAAAGAGACGGCAGTTTGAAGGACCCGAGCGACTGCCAGACTCGAATATCCGTACTACCTTATTAATTTCCAGTCATTCGGAAGCAAACTGTACGTGTGATAGACTGCGTGAAATTTATTTGTAATATAGAACTGGAGAATGCTTTTGTGCCTTTAAGTATTTTGGCTGTAACACCATCAAGGCCAGGGGCACCACCAATCTCAATTTTTTTCGATGAGCTTCAAGATTCTTTCAGAAGTGATGGTTATGGGAGGCATTTGAGAAAGAGAGTGGTTGGGCGTATCAAAGCCACTTAGCGTAGGTTCATTTGTGAAAACGGATGAAAGTATGAGTTGATTACATCTGATCGCTTACTAATTGGCACATTGGAACCATCAGGGTATATTAAAGAAATGCTATTAGAGTTTTGAATCGGTGTGAGGACTTTCCAAAATTTTTAGGATTGGCGCGCCTATTTTTCTGTAGGTCATAGTGAAAGAACTTTTAGATCGTCTCAAAGCAGTAGTGTATCCGTACAGACATGTAAAATATTTTCCCCACTTTGAAGGAGAAGTTTCCGAGCGTTTCGCATCGCGGACAAGACGCTTTTTATATCTTTACAGTGTCCTTGGAGTATTGAAAACCAGGTTTATCCCAAATCGCCGCCAATGCGTACAAGGGGTACGTGTAACTCAACGAGTGATGTAAGTTTATTCTCAAATAACAGCCAATTGTCATCTACTGAGTGAGATGGAGCAGTCCGATGAAAGAAATCAAGGAAAAGACTTAATTCGAAGTTTATTTTTGTGAAGTCAACTTTGTCATAATTCCTTATGTGTTTAGTGCCGGGCTGTAGTACAGGACATGAGATGCAGAGGTTAAATAGGACCAAGTTGTGATCACGGAGACAATCGACAGATGATAGCAATTTATTTATATCGCGGATTGACACAGGAAGAAGGTCTAAAATATTTCCTTCTCGGGTTGATGAAATAATCATTTGAGTAAAGTTTAACGACAGAATCATATCAAGAAAGTCCTTGGATTGGTGGTTATGTGACTCAAGATTTGTCCAGTTATTATCTGAAAAACTAAAATCGACACAGAGCATGAAATTAGCAAAAGAAAAACGAGAGTAAATAAGTCAGTGTATTTGTGCGTGAATGTGCGTGAATATATCTTCTTTAAATATAAACTACATCGAACACGAACAAGCGAGTGTTCGAAAGCGCCAGTCGCAGGGCGCGGGTTCAAATCCCGGCTGCGGCGGCTGCATTTCCGATGGAGGCGGAAATGTTGTAGGCCCGTGTGCTCAGATTTGGGTGCACGTTCAAGAACCCCAGGTGGTCTAAATTTCCGGAGCCCTCAACTACGGCGTCTCTCATTATCATATAGTGGTTTTGGGACATTAAACCCCGCATATCAATCGAAAGCGCCAGACTACATTCATTAGAAGCTTCATCACATGATCGCGAACGAAAACAAAGGAGAACTCGTATAACAATAGAAAATACGATTTGCCTTATCTTAGTATACACTGTCCCAGGCATAACTCTGTATTTTAATGGAGTGAACGGCATGTGAACTTAGTCTTTCACGGGACCACGGAACTCAATAGCATACATTTCATCAGCAGCGCGAGTTGCAGCGTACTGTAGCGGAGGAGCAACGCAGCGCAAAATTGTTAGCACATTTCAGATAGGCTCGCTGTAAGCACATGAGCAATCGCCTTCTAATATTATCTGACGTTTAACGTCACAAAAGCACTATAAGATTATGAGAGACGCCGAGGTTGAGAGCTACGTAAATTTCGATAATGTGGTGTTTTTTTCTATTGTGCACTGACACGGCATGGTACACGGGCCTCTACCATTTCCCCTCCATTGAAATCGAACCCGCGACCTGGGGGTAAAAAGCCGAGTGCCCTCCGCGGCGGGCGAGCCTTCTTCAACCTCGGGCTTCCGTAGCGTAGCGTTTATCAGGACCGTAGCGTTTATCACGCTGCGCTGACAATGCAACACACACTTGCACGAAAAGACGAGTGCTTCTAACGCTTTGCTAGACGACACGGTAGTGGCACCTACCCGTCGTCTTGCGTTCTACACCTTATCACCTCTGAGACGGGTGCGCACGCCCATCTTGAAGCCGCGCACTTCGTGTTTCAAGAAAACTGCCAGATGGCGCTCATGACTTACGTGTGACGTAATTTGATGGGCTCATTCGCCTGCGCTGCACGCTCGAGTCACTCTAACGCAGCGCCTCCAGAATACCAATCACCAATTTTCTTGCGCAGAACATCAAATAAATGTTTTGTTCACTCTCTACACACGCAAGACTATCGTCTTTCGACGACATTTGCAGGTTAGCATGCAGATACGGCAACATTTTTTTTCTTACATACATACGCGCACTAGTTAGCAGGGTACCGTTGCTTGTTGTAGCAGTACCACCTAGCGAACCTTACCTTACGGTATGCAAGAGCGTCTCTCACTCAATATAATGGTGTGAACTTAGATTCGATCCGCTTTTCTTCAAATTGCGTGCAGCATATACAGACAGAACGAAATTTTAGACGTGTTGTACTCGCCGTTTTTAATGCATACTAATGCACTCCAGGTGATCTAACTTAGCCGAAGCCCTCAACTACGCCTTCTTACATAACCTGGGCACTTTGGGATGATAAAGCCCATAAAGCAACAAAACAATACAGCGTAGACGCTCCATCATATTGATATACAGGGTTTTTCAAGAAATGTGTCCAATATTATTTAACAATCACAGAAAGGAGGCATTTGCATCCTACCGGTGGCTTTCCGTCTATTTTGGCTGAAAGAATCTTCATATGCGTAGAAACCATAACTACGATCACGATTATAAAAATAAAACAGCTATTTTTATAACCAGTGCAAATAGCCGGTCGAATAAAATGCGTGAATAAGTTTTTCCTACCCATAGTCTATAGGCACCTAAAAAAGTTTGGGAACTCGGCCACTGGTGATCACCACTGAGCGATGAGATGCGGCTAATTTAGCTTACGAAACCGAAGCCGAAACCGACGTACCAAACAGCGTATCTAACATTCACTTCGATAACGCTCTCGATAAAAGGTTCATTGTTTTCTATTCTGAAATAGATCAATTGTTTTATTTATATCTTTAGTTACTGTCGTAATCAATGTGTGTACATGTCTGGAAATACCTTCAGCCAAAGTAAAGAGAATGGTGCAGGTAGCATACAGATGCCCCTTTCTGTAACGTTCAAATAATATTGAACATATTTAGCCTGTATAGGAGATCCGCGCCTAATACAGGCCTGACTCAGGCTCGGGATTTCACGCCAGCCCGGGCCCGTGCAGTGCTCTACCACTGGGTCCTCTTTTGGGGTCCCTTACTTTTTCTTAACTATAATAGTGATATACCTCTCGGAATCAATTCTGCCATTAGGCTTTTCGCTGACGCTTGCGTGTTGTATCTTGTCATTCATAACGCACATGACGTTCTTACTTTACAGTCTGACATCGGTGCTGTTTCTTACAGGTGCGAGAAGTGTCTCATGAAACTAAACATTAGTAAGTGCAAAATAATGCAAGTAATGCATCTTAATGAAGCCAATGACGACTTTTCCTATACTCTTAAAAACTGCCCCTTTACATCCCGTAACCATTATTGTTATTTTGGTTTATATATAACCCACAAGTTCTCCTGTAATGTAGACGTTCAGTGAGTCATTTGTAACGCTAATTGCTTGCTTGGATTTCTTCGGCGTAATTTTTCATCTCTTACTTCAGATATAAAGCCTAGGTTGTACAAACACTCGTTAGATCGAGATTGGAATACGGCTGTTCTATATGGGATCTATCTGGCTCTTGAATGCTTGAGCCCGTTCAGAATCGTGTCGCTTATTTTGTACAATTTATTTCTTCCCGCCACGTCAGTATTCCCTCAGTACAACTCCTTTTGGCGTAAAGAAAACATAAGTTACGCCGTAAGTACATCCGCTTAAAGCTGTTTCACAAAACCTCTTAAATGAATTCAACGCTCAAAAAACCATCTTTTCTTTCCCTCACCCTACGTTTCACTGCATTTTGATCATCATCTTATGTTACTTTGTGCCACACCTACACTTCCCAAGCTTCTTTTTTGCCGCAAACAAGCAGTGACTCGAACCGCCTTCCTGCCTCCGTTGCTGCAGTTGAAGAGCCTGCCGCCTTCAAAACTTCAGTTATTGATGTATTGTAGTTAGAACACTCCTCTCGGTAATGCTCTTAAGCCCTGAGAGAATTGAAATAAAGAAATATTTATGTAGCTATAGCGGGAAAGTACTTAATTTGTGCATGGCTTTGTTCAACCACACGTTTACAGCCACTGGTCAGAAATGCACGTTGATATGCTACGACACGTCAACAACGAAACTCTGATATCTTGGTGCTGTCTGTCGTATACGAAAGGTCGAAATTCATATGCACCTGCTCTTTCTGTTGCTTCGCTTGCTATTACAAGGGAAACAAAGCATCAATTAGCATTTGGCATGTCAAGCTGGACACCGCGCATACCTGCAAGTGCAAGAATTCTGAATTCGGGAGATATCCGGAATGGGGGAAGGGGGGGAGGTGCACTAATTTATTTGCCCCTATTCCACTTTCGTCAACAAAAAAGACCAAGGGGACAAAAAAACAAAAAAAAACAAACGAAAAAATCTCCCACTTTCATACTTAACGAGGCAGACTTCTGTCGAATGTTTACATTCAAACAAAAAACATCGCCACAAACAACAGGGAGGGGGGTGGGGTCTCAATCGGTTTTATAGTGGTTTTCAGTGGCTGCACACATGAAGGTAGTGTTTCCCGGCCACTAAGGTGAGAGTGTCGAAGGATCAACACAACTAGCAAAATCTATTTCTGTTAGAACAACTCGGCTATATCTTGCTAGGACACACGTGAACGGACAGTACGGTGCAGCTGGCGGCCGCAAAAGCGCGGGTTAAAGCTTTGCTCACTAATATACCCTTTGGCAGGAATGCCAAAACACGCCTGGCCCGCTTTTATTGCGGTAGCAATTATATGGACAGTCTAGGCTGGTTTTTTGCCGTCGCCGCCGTGATTCATCATATATGTATACGTATCTGTATCTATGAACACTAAAGAAATAAAAAAAGCCACCCGTGCTCGGCACCCAGCTCTTCGTCATACGCCGACGCTCACTTATCTCTCACGCGTACTTTGCAACGAGGATGGGGAAGAACGAGGGTAGATGCTTGTGGCTGCGCGCTTATCTCTCACGCGTACTTTGCCCCGTGGATGGGGGAGGAGGAGGGTAGATGCTTGTGGCTGCGTGCTTATCCTTTGCTGGGCAGAATCGTGTGCCCTCGGCTTTGACTGGAACGATTGAGTTAGTAGCCGGGCCCACACAGGCCACCTCAGTATCTGCGCAGGCCCTGTTTGCGAAAAGAGCACGCTTTTCATACACAGCGAGGTATAACTGGGACACTTGTTAGTTAGTGCTAATCTGTACCTTTGGTTAAGTATCGTGCATCGTTTTTCTTTAAACAGCGCGTTACATCTCAAGTGGTCAACATTGTTAGTTCGCTCTCATCCTGTGTGTATTGTTTTCGTGCGTCAATTGTGCGTGAGCAGCTCGCTGCGGGTTTCAATCTGCTGGCCGTTCTCAGCGTAACAAAAATTGTGGCTGTCGCATTCATCGCTTCACCCTAGTGGTGAAACTAGGGCTTTTTTCACGTATTAACTGCCTTTAGTTGACCGCTGTGTGCCCTCAGAGCTCATAAATCGCTCTCACGTGGCCACATCGGCGGCTTTGTGCGCGGCCGTTGCGGCAAACGGTAGTACCTTTTACAATCCCCGTGCGCTTGGCCGCGCAAGTGCCTTCAAAACTATTTCGTTTTATGCCATGTATACGATTGCTACGGTCGCATCTGCCATAGTTTCGTCCACGGAGTTTGCGGGAAGCAGCATTGCTTTCGCTTCTTGAGCACACACTTTCGGGGTTCTGTCAGTTACGTCGTCGCCATACATGATCGTGTCAAGGGCGACCGTGGTTCCATCCACAGCAGTTGTGGCAATGACAGTCGCAGGCACTGTAGAAGACAGTGCGTGTGCCGGTCACACGCGTACTTTCTAAGCTTCGAGTGTGGTGCTCTAGTCCTTCGTTCGACGGTTTCCGTACTAAAGTTCGTATCACCCACCGCGGTTAGAAAATAAGTTCGGAACGTTCGAATTCAGGACCAATAGGCGTAATGGAGTTTGGCTGGGGAATTTCACGAATTTGTATCTGCTGTGGTTTCACATCACTGAGGTTCTACTGTTTGTTCAGATGAACGCCTCTTAAACTCATTTATAATGAAATGTGGTAGGCTAGAAAAGCCTGGAGCGGATTGAGCTGATTTTTTGTGAATGCGGCCAGATCACACACAGAAATTTCAATTTCCGGGATATTTTCACGACAACCGTACAAACGGAAGAAACGGTCGTAATCCGGGAGTCTCGCGGCCAATACGAGAAACTTGGCAGGTATGACCGTGGCACAAAGTATCCCGTCACAGTGACACAAGAACATATCTAATAGCCTAAAAACCGACGCGTTAGCCGCACTGTTGCCACGCGTTGCAGGGCATGCCACCAGGCACGCTTGAACCTTTATGTCTGCTCGTAAAGTAACAGCGTCGTGAAGTGGGCGAAAAGATGTCTCCACCCTGAAAGTGGCGGTGCACGTATCTGGGAACCCTAGTTTGCTGCGCGCTCCCATGGTTTCTGAAATTTCGACCAGCAACGTACAGAGAGACTAAAGTGTAGGTATGATGGATTAAGAAAACTTACCATATTCATACACATCAAAATGCTTGCGTCCAGGTGCCGTCGATGTTGCTGCGTAATTGGGAGTGCTTAGGCGCTCTATGTGTGTGTACTCTCCCTAAGTCCGTGGTCGTCGTTATGCCTTACACTTTACATGTGCAATCAGTTAATTGTCAAATATAAAAAAGCTGTTTCATCGACGCATCTGACATAATGACTTGTTGTCTCTCTGCGAAGGAGTACTTGGTGAACCGCTGCGCAAATCTTCAATGTTGCATATCATTCCAATAAACGGGTGGCTGTCAGCTCAACGCTTTCGTCTGTCCTTCATTAGTCATCCCATGTCCAGCGCTGTTAATTTCGTCTTTTTTCCTTACGTGTGTTTGTTTCTTCGCTCTGTCAGTAGTTTTTTGCATTGCTGGCTGTGAATAAATTATCTGCCTCACCTTGGCACGTCTGGCTGTGATAGCAAGGACTCTTCAGCAGCGGTGGTGGTTTGTATGTGTTATTGGTAGTGTGTATATTTATTTTCTCGTATTACCCCCAGTGGCCTGAGGGTTTACAGAGGGGAGTAGAACGTACCGAAAGGCGTGCCATATAGTTTATTCTGCTAACCTTATGATGCGAAATAACCACGCACGCTCACACGATGATCGTTATTTCATTTTATAAATGTGTGTACTGCAAGCTTCTTGAATCAAAATCAGTGTATGGTGACCTTAAAGACAAGAAGGCTTTCTATAACTAATCATCACGGCTTTCGACAGAACCTATCCACTATTGCACAACTGGCAGATCCAACTAATGACTTGACAAGTGCACAGAATAAAAGACAAACAGATCGACCCAACATACTTAGATTTATTCAACGCTTTTGATGGGCTTAAGTATTTCTAGTTAATAATTAACCTATTAGAAATAAATATACCTTATGAAGTTGTTACGTGGATCCGCTCATGCTATGCAGGTCAAACAAAATGATGTAAGATAAATTCTAATAACCCATTCTGCTGGACATTATTTACCCCTCTCTCCATTTTGATAAAAACATTTCAGGCCTACAACAGATATCCATCCACGATAGGACTCCTTTTTTTTCGGTTTGCATAAACAATACTTGTCTTGACAAGGGCGTTGGAATAACCGTTTTGCTGCTCACAGATCATCGCTTATCATATCGGAAAATTGGTCACCTGAAAAATTAGGTGTAAAAATAAAGTAAAAATAAAGATTAAAAGTAAAAATACATGAATAAAAGTGAGCTATGTTCATGGTTATGAACAAAAAGCACGTTAATAAATGTAATTATGGTATTAATAGCGCTATTCTTACGGAGTGTGACACAATGAATCACCTAGGCTTAATAATTTCAAAATACTTATGTCGGAAACTAAACATGAACAGCATTTGTACAGCTGCAGAGAGAAAAATATAATTCCTTCGCTGCAATATACACCTAGTAACAATATCCAATAAGCTACTTGCATACTTGACTAAGAGAAAGCCAAAGTTAGACTATGCCAGTGCAGTATAGGGTTTGGTTCAAAGAACATTAGGTACTTGCATAAAAATAAACAGAAAATTTTAAAAAGTAACCTTGTCATGATATTCCGTGACAAAATACATCAAGGTATGACTTTCGGTCTGAATTGTTTTGATTTATTGAAATTCCTGCACTGGTGAAACGCTGCAAAGCTTGGTAGACCTAAATTTCGTATTTTTATTCAAAAAGGCACCTAAATAATGATAGTAAGACCTATCTTGAACCCGGACGAAGCAGGAGTGACTGATCAAGCAATCAATTTGTGTTTTCGATTCCAAAATGTTATTTCCCCGTGCTGCGTTTTCTTTTCTGTCTTTAGCGATAAAAAAGTAGGACCAGTTGCCACTGTCTGTATTGAATTTGACTAGCATTAGAAGCTTTGATGAGTGCACTAAACTGTTTTTATAAAATATTGCAACTATATTGTCACGGTGCTCCACAACACGTTCTCTATTAATTTAACATCGCGTGCAAGGCCACCATCACCATATCTCTATGTATGTTATTTTTCTACAGCTTCGTGCTTAACATCTTTTAGTTTTAATAAAAAAAACACTTTGCGACAGTTTTTTTGTTTCAATACGTTGTACTTGTTCTTGTGTTATGCGCACGTTCACCTTAACAACCCTGCTACGCGCATAACAGCGAACAGTATTAGGAAATTAATAAATAAATAAATAAATAATATAGTTATTGATTTATTTATTATTTACGTCTGTGTCATGTAAAGGTCCACGGAGCAGTACCGGCGTGCGGCTTTTATTTTACCAGGGAGTGAATGAACAAACACAGTCGCAAAAACAAAACCTATATAAAGCAACCAAAGGGAGATCCCGGAACGGCTGCACATGTTGAGAAGCTAGAAAGACGGATGGTTCCGCTACCGATGACGGACCCTGCGCGCGTGGGTGAGAGCTTTCGGGGCATGCAGCTGCAGAAACTGCCACAGCGGTAGCCTCGCTCGCAACCACGGGTCGCGGCTCTCGGACCACAGTGCTCGACCATCGCTGTAGCTGCTCGGGCTGCTCACCTCCTCATTGCTGGAAGAACTGCAAGGTGACCACTTCAGGCTGCGGTATTTAGGTATGTACAATATTAAAATCATTCAGGAGTCGTTTCTATTGCGATAATATTGCTCATTTGGCTTGAATGAGCTTTGTTTTGTGGAAACTTCGTACTTGCTACTTTCTATATAATATTTTTTGACGTCCATCGCAGTTGTGTCGTGGTTAGGGTGCTCGGCTGCGGACCCGAAGGTTGTTAGTTAAAGCTGCAAAGTCGCATTGCGAAAGAGCAAAGCTTCTAGACGCCTGTTTACTTTGCGTTGTCAGCGCACGTTATCGATGAGCATATGGTCATAATTTCCAGATCTCTCAACTACCCGGTCTCTCAAAGTTATATGGCGATTTCGGAACATTAAGTCCCACATGTTTATATTATGAAGAAATCTATGTCACTCAGTAAGAGCGCTCTTGTGTTGCAACTTTTTTTTTCCTTGTGCTGAAGCTCGTTCCCGGAGATTGTCTACCATCAGACAACGCGCTTACTTTTCCGTCCTTGGAATTGCTGTCGACCAGGAGATGCCATCAAGAAAATGCAATGCATGCAGACATTTTGTTTTGTGTTGAATATTACAGTGTTGGGTAGCACACAAAAACACTAAACACGAAGAGTGACGGGACAAGCACTGGCGTAACAACTGAAATAGTTTATTCGAAATAATTCAAATAAATGGGAAAACTTAAATTGCACCCGTGCTTACGAGTGATCCGTGAGCAGAACCTTTTTTCAGATAGTGACACCAACAGCTCATTTATACAATTGCAATGCGGTATGCTTATGGAATTGTACGTGAGGATGATATTTCTCATCGAGGTTTGCGCTTCGGCGGCATCCATCCACATTCACTTCAATGGCTGACGACAGGACAAGATACCCCACCCTTCAAGAAATTTACACGTTTTGACGCATCTTGCAGGCTGCACGATGTAGGCATTGCCGCATGTGCGAAGTATCACAAATGCTACCTCGGTACACGTGGTGCACATATTAACGTACTTCACAGAGAAGCATTAAATGTGCCCTTGCTCCTTCGACGTCTGTAAATATTGCCAAATGAACTGCTCTATTGAACTACGGTTTTTTTAATTATATCATAACGTATTTTGGCTAGAGTAAAATTAGTGTTTTTCAGGTTTTGAAACGCGTTTTACTGTAGGAGAAACGGAATTCTACTGGTTGCTACTCTTTACAGATCTGCGGGCAAGAGCTGAGTACTTCATGCAAGCGCCACACACTGAGCACTATTCACAGCCGTGGACGCCCGAATGGACGGACCTGTGCTGGACTTCGACGCAGGAGCACCAGGTAGAATAATTCTGCAAATATTACTGCTCCTAGTGGCCATCTCTAAACACAGATTAGCCATATCTTAAGTTACTCCTTTGGGCATGGCAGGGGTGTAGCCAGAAGTTTTTCACTGTGGAGGGGGGTGCTCATACTGACTTGACAGGGGGGGGGGGGGTACAGGCATCAGCTTTCCTATGCGCCGTGACTGTCGGTGGTAGTTTGAGGAGACTGTGTACAGCTATGTCGAAGTCATGAGACCCTCTTCCTCTTGCATATGTGCTGGTGAAAGTAATAAGTAAAAGTGAAGTAACAGCAGTAAAACACAGTAAAGTACGACAGGTGCAGTGCCTGTTTGGAGCAACGCTCTCTCGTCGCACCACTGAATGAGCTAGTCTTCGAAAACGCATCATTGCGACGACCCGCCCAATCGCAGAAGACATCACTAATCGTTAATATCTATTAAGCATAGATGGTGTGGTCCTCGCCGGGGTGAAGTGCATTTCACAAGTCAAGGACTGCTCCGCTTACAACTTGAAATGAGAGTGACTACATGCCTATATAGGAATGATTTTTATGTCCAGCTCCATATTTCAGGCAGCCCTGACGTAGTGACTGCTTTAGCCAACAATTTTTTTTTCAGTTGACTGCACGCATCAACGCATGCTTGAGGTAGCAATACGCAATTTTTTTTGTAATTTAGGATGCGTGTTCGGAACACAATTTTGCACGCGTTATTTTTCATGCAAACTTTTTTTAAACCATGGTTGACATCAAAGCTGTACTGTGACTTTTGATATCATTGAAGTACTCCAATTGCAGAGGTATTATCGTGCAATGGGCGAGGGCAAGGTAATCATTGTTGAGAAGTGTTCACTTGGTCTCAAGAGAAAATGCACCTGGGGCCAGACTGTACCTACTGACCTGGAAATAGCTTTTTTACTGAGTATATATGCGCTAGAAAACATAAATACACACAAAATGCGTAATATTTACGATTTTTTCGTATCTGTAGTTGGTCTGCTCCCTGAAACGATAGTGTTGCGGCAAGGTGTCTTCCATTGTTTGCAAGTGTCCAGCCGCCGTTTTCCTTTACGTCAAAAGATTCATAACTGTACCACGCAGAATCGCTATACCTTGCATGCATTGTTCCATCAAGTACGTGCATTCATATTTGCAGTCCTTACGCTGGCGCGAGCAGGAACAGCTTCGTACCACACAAAATCCCCACTGATCGGTTCACTAGTGAAGAAGGAATGAACTTCGATCTTCATCAGAGCATAGCGCACCATAATCAATTTCTCAGAAGGCGTGAACTCTGACAAGGACTGCCAGCGCATGCCCTTTATTTACGGTGTACTGTACGCCATTCATGTCTGGCGGCTGTCTGTTTCGGGCATTCTGACGCAAGCCGCTGGAATTTCACTGCTGCCATAAACTCCTTCGCATTTATTCACATTTGTGGCATGGTATAACAACGCAACAGAAACTACCAGGCTTTCGTAGAGACGCAATCACAAGTGCAACGCGTTTTGGGCGCAGAGTAGGACACTGGGCGACTGCGACTCTTGCGGCACCTGAAGGAAAGCGGAAAAAATGTATACCCGCGAATCTCCGCCAGGGAAGAAACGAGTGCTACTGTTTAAAGGGACACTAAAGTCAAATAACAATTTACGTCTAATTGAATGATCAGTGTATGACAACAACTAAAACCACAATATTATCAACGGCAGCGCCCTCCTTACCGAGAAATTAGGGTAAATGCACAGGAATACAAGCACCGCAGTAAGACATCTGCATAATGATGCCGATGACGTCAGACCAGTTATCCACATTAAATCACAAGTAATTAATGTAGCTGCACTAAATAAAGAAGCTTCCACGCATCAAGAGGTGCAATAAAATGCTGCTTGTTTGATTTCATTCATTTTATTCGTTTGACCCTAAGGGTCCAACAACCGGCAATATTACATGGGGGGGGGGGGGGGGGCATGACAAAAACGAAAATATGCAGTACAATCAAACATAATTCAAAAAAAGAGAAACACAGTTCAGTAATACAAGGTTGAGTAAAGTAAAATAAGCGATGAATGAATATATGACATAGTCCAAACTATCAAAAACTACACATAGAATAAATGCAAACTTAGAATCCGACAAATCAACTAGTATAGCAGGACTGCTCACTTTAGAACGATAGTAGGGACTAATTGGAAACCACTCAGTTCTTTAATATTTGCAACGTTGCGTGGAAGCACATTCTACTCGTTTATTGAAAAAACCAAAGAAGACTGTATATATACTGTGCGAGCAAATTGTGGACGTCCCTTGTGATCGTAATCACATCGGGTTGCAATGTTTGCGGCTCGATGAAGGAATTTCCGTGAGAAAGGGCTGTCGCTAGAGTAGATGCTATGAAAAAAGGATAATCTAGAATATTTTCTGTGATTAATAATTGGTAATATACCAAGAGTTCTTCTTATTCCTGATACACTGTGAAAACGTGAATGTGAGACAGCAATGAACCTGATGGCTTTATTTTGAATTGACTCAAGCATTTCAGGAAGATATGCTTGCTGCGGATGTCATATACTAGAAGCATACTGTAAGGATGGTTTAGTAAGTTAAATAAATGCCTGAAGTTTAGTGTTTGAAGTAGCCAGACGTAGACGGTGTTTTAAAAGGCCAAGCTTACGAAATGTTTTGCTGGCAATCAGTTCTATACATGGTTGTTCCACTTGAGATTGTATTGCAGAGTGAAACCTAAGTATTTATTTGACGATACTGTTTGAACGGGAGAGCTGTTGACGAGGTATACAGTCGGCGATAGATTGGCATCTCGACCAAATTTAACATGTTTCGTCTTTTGAACGCTAATTTTTAATCGTTATTTGCTGCATCATTGGGAAAGCGTCATTAAGACAGATTGCAGGGTTTAAATACCGATATCATTGCCTATTTCTTTGTACATTACGCAGTCATTAGCGAAGAGTCATATGGTAGACTGAACGTTCAGCTATATATTGTTGACATAGATTAGAAATAACAGTGGCCCAAAAAGTGACCGTTGTAGAACGCCCGACTTGACCTGCGTCTTTTCAGGTATGTAGGAGTCGATTTTAACACACTGAGATCTGTTTGTAAGAAAACCTTCAATCCACTGAAATGTTTCTTATCTGGCCGTAGACTACGCAGGTTTGATAGAAGACGTTCATGAGGAACGTGATAAAATTCTTTATAAAAATCAATAAAAATTGCATCGATTGAAAATGACCTATTGATGGAGTTGTGTAAATCAGTGACTAGCTCAAACAGCTGGGAGATACAGGATTTATGCTTCTGAGAGCCGTGTTGTTTTTCAAGAAGTAGCCAATTGGATTGTAGGCGAGACATTAGGTGGCTGTATAAGGTATGTTCGAGTATCTTACAACAAATTGATGTCAGAGAAATAGGACGGTAAATATTAGTGAAGTGCTGGTCTCCAGTTTTAAAGCAAGGAATAAATTTCGCGCTTTTCCAGCCTTCAGGAAACACCCAGAATACAGTGACTGTTAACATAATAGAGATAAGAGGTAGGTGATTTTATTGAAGACAGCTTCAAAAGCTTAGCAATGATAGCGTCCGGAGAAGGACAAGTTTTGCTCCGTAGTCTCTTTATAACACGTGCTACGCGAGTTTCTGTTATCGTGATAGACTGAAACTCGCGCAAAATTACAAGAATGGAAGCATCGGTGATTGTATGACAATTTGTCGGAAAAACCCGAAGCAAAATGCTAATTGAAAATTTTAGCGGTTTCTTTTACTGCCTGTAAGTTACCACTTTCACATTTAAGTTTGACGCTAGATTGCTTATTTTTTGGGTCGATAAACTTCCAAAATTTTCCAAAGTCGTTCCTCATTTGATTTGGTAAGGTAAAGTTAAAATATTCGTTTTTACCATCATTTATTGTGAATATTGCTACCTTAGACAGCTCTTTGTAATTCATCCAGTCTAAATCACTTTTTGACCTCGCACTCTTCGACCTCGAAGATTTTCTAAACACCCGTTTCTTTTTGTTAATTGCTTGGTTCACGTCCCGAGTGAACCAAGAATCATGTGCTTTGAACAAAAGAACTAATTTAGGCACGCAGTAATGTCCAAGCTCCTTGAGAAAGTTTTTGAATGACGACGAGTTTTCGTTACCTGATAGATTATCCAAATTGTGAAGGTAACGAGCCACAAATTCCGCAAACAATTGGTTCATTCTGGTAGTGCCTATGCGAGCACAGGCGTGCTCCTCTCGGGGTGCAGTGTACGGCCCTGTAATTCCTTATTTCTTCCGTATTCCGTTTCCGTATTCGAGGATGGTTAGTCAGTATTAGGTCAAGAATATTGTCACCTCAAGTGGTTTTTTTCGTGACAATTGAGACCAATTGTGACGGGTTATAAATGTGCCCCGTATGGATAAAGTGAAGCTATTCTTGGCGATTACAGTCACCCTAAACTGAAGACGACGGCCAGTTTATGGGTCAAGAGCACTAAAGCATTAAAAAACTTATTTGCAACTTGTTAAAGGGCTTCATTAAAAGATGCACAAAGTCGGGCTGGTTTTCAGGAGGTCGGTAGCATGACCCAATAAGAGTGCCACGGCTGTGACTCGCAGCTACTCAAATAACTTCAAGCGGTGAGTCAATAGGAATGAAAAATGGTTGGAACTCTTTTTTCGACGGAAAAATTGTGCTCTATCTGTCTGTCTGTCTCTCTGTCTATCTTTCTGTTTGTCTGTTCACTTGTCTGTTTGTCCGTCCTTAACAATACCCCAAACGGCCAACCCCATTCGCAGCAACCACCAATGTTGCTCAAGATTCAGCGTTCATACTTGTGAGATTGTCAAATAAAAAGCTATTATTCCGTATTTACGAGGCATCATAACAATACTAGAAAAGGCATACATAAGCTATTCTAAGTATCTGACCGCTTATCACGCTGCGCTGACGATGTAACCCTTGCACAAAAGGCAAGTGTTTCCAACACTTTGCTAAGACGACACGGTGGTGGCACCCACCCGTCGCCTTGCGTTCTACACATTATCACCTCCGAAACGCACATGCACGCCGGGCTGGCTTCGTTTTTCAAGATAACTGCCAGATAGCGCTGATGTCTCACGTGTGACGTGACTTAATGCGCTAATTTGCCTTCGCTGCAGGCTCGAGGCAGTCTAACGCAGCAATTCCAGAATACCAGCCACCGATTTACTTACGAAGAACACCAAATAAACGTTTTGTGCACTCTCTCTAGACGCAAGACTATCGTCTTTCAACGACATTTGCAATGTAACTAGCAGGTACGGGGTCAATTTTCTGACAGCAATTATCACACCCCCACCCCGTGACACCATCCGGTCGTTGCGAAAAACAACGGATGTTTTTGGCAGCGAGAGTTCATTCTTCTCCACGTGCTTCAATGTACGTTTCTGTTTGATTTATGAAAAAAAGAACTGCCGGACGTTACTATGGAGAATGCCGTATTTGGTTGAAATTTTCAACTTTCGCGTAGCTACACTGGACACGTCCTGCCACACAGCGAAGCGCCGTAGAACCATGAGACTGACGCGCTGCCTACTGCGCTATCGAGGCTGACGGCCTAGTAGAACCATAACAAGCCTGCCGTTTTGGAGCCAATGGCAGGAAGTTTCTCAATGCCCGTTGTTGCTTCTGTGGCTCCCGCTACTTTTGTTCTGTGTACTAGTGTCGGCGACTGCACAGTAAAGCCGGGGAACGTTGTGCACAGCACCAGCGGCGTGAGTTGGTCCGCTTCATGAGGCGGGTAATTTGAAATGCGCAAACCCAATTAAGGCCACTAAAAAGTGATTTTGTTTCAATAGTGGCCATTCCTCGGCCCAAAAGTAACAGTACAAAGTTTCTGGGCCGCTATTTCAACAATCAACGTTGGCATAATAGTTGCCTTCAGTGTCCCTTTAAGGTGAAATTCAACTAGCCGACTTGTATTGTCGATAAAGCTCTCGTTCTTCGCATTCAATGTCACTGCGCGAACTTTGTTGAGCGCGTTGCTTTCCAGCAATGAACATCTTCTTGAAATACGCTGCCTACAAGAATTTCTAGGTATAATTTGTGATCTGCGTCAATCAGCGCCCATCTATGAGACTCTATGGCCACTCTGAAGGGCCGTATAGTAATGAATGCAATGAATAACCAATCTATTGGTAGCGCAGATGCTGAAAGAAAATGAACGCGAGAAGCATACTACGCAAGGTCAGTTACAAAATACGCAACAACTGAAAGATCTACTGGCAGAGTTGTGAATGAAAAAGACTGAGGAAGGAGCACAGCCGGGGATGAACCAAATCGAACTTGCCAGCCATGCTTTCCACAGCTTTCGATCTGCGATGAGCAAAGCAACCAATGAAAACAATTCAGCTGCCACTGTTGCTGAACGAGCTAATCGAGGATGCGCTGAGAGAGCGACACTAGAAACGGCAGGATAGCGACACTAGGAACCTCTTTTGTACCCCCCTGCCGACGCGAGAGAGCTCGCATTCGCCGGGCCGATGGTCTAGTCCTAGCACAAAAAACAGGCTCGGGAAGGTGAGTCCGGCCGCCACTGCGTGCCGATGATTCGGCAGCCTTCCAAGTCGCGTTGAATCGCGAAGGGGAATGCAAGTGATGGTGGTGGGCGGATCCTGCAATCTGCGACGCCTAGCTCACCATGATGAAAGATGGCAACAAGGCCGCGTCAAACAAGTGGAGTCGCGGTGGCAACGTCATGTTTTCTGGAGCCCATTAACTTATGTGAAAGCCCGCTTTTGGTAGGAAATTCTCCCGCGGCACATCGGCTTAGGCAGCGACGTCTGTAGCTGCCCATGATTCGAGAACAACCACTGTGATTAAAGCAATACGAAACAAATTTAACCGCTCATTGCACTCCTCTATAACCGTGATCATGCAAGGCACAAACATATGGCATGTGCAATAAACGCTGTGGTAAAAACTCAACCCTGACGTGTGTCAACTCTTCTGAAGAAGCACGACCATGCGAAAGGCTTCAGTGCAGTGCCGGGTGGAATCCACTTCTAAACACCGAAGCCACACAAATATTAGCTTTCGCTTGTTAAGCATTTGTGCGGAGGGCTTATGCAGTGATTTTTCCTCCGAAAAATTCTGAAATTGATTATGAACGTGAACTAATCAAAGAAATTGTCGAACAGACATTGGTTTCTAGAAAGCACAAATTACAATCAAGTAGAATGAGATTGTGCTCATTAAAGTGAATCACGTCACTTTTCCATATATCGAAAGACTTCTTTCATGTATACGTGTTGTCACAAACAAGGCACTAAGATCTGGCATAATTAGAATTGCTCAGAACCCAAATTAAGGCGGTAGATCAGGGCCGGCAGGTAGTCAGTTCTCTGCCTGGTAGTGGAGCCTCCTGTTCGTGCGGTTTTCAGCCAAGCTGGTGTGGTGCCTGTCATGGCTAGGCAACTGTACTTCGCCGATCGAGACGAATGAGCTTTGCCACGCTTTGTCTCTAGTCTTGGCTTCACAACTCCAATTAGGTGCGTGCATTTTTGACAATAGGAGCTAGTTCGTTCAGTGTAATGACGTGAAATCTCAGCGAAGTGTCTCGGCGATCCACTGATCACGTAAGCACGAGCGCCAGGGTTGCCGCTGGTGGCAAGGTCGTGGGCAGAATTTTTTTTTTCGGGTGGAAAGGAGGTGATCGCACGTTCAAGCTGTGCTTAGAGTGAATCGGCAAGCTACACAGAAATTGTCGGGGGGTTTTGTTCACTGCGGCAAAAGCAAATGTCATGCCTGGAACAAGCTACATCTGCTCGGTATATACGCAACAGAAAGGCATTTTGAGAGGGCTTGCGCAAAAACGGTCAGTGTTATCCAAGTTGGCGCGCGTTTGCATGGGCACGGAATCGACAGCATGTATGGTGCACGGATGTCATGGATATCAAAACTGAGCACTATATAGAGACTTTATTTAAAGATTCATGTGTCCGTTTCAGACACACGAAAAGCATTAACATTACTGACTCAGATGCACCCGCGATTCATAAATTAGACAGAAGGATGGTCAAAAAGCTTCACTGTGGCTGTCCCCTAAACCAGCTTTCATTAACCTAGTCCCAAAGAAAGTAAGCTTGGAAATCGATGCAAAAATTCAATTTAAATCACGCACTGCTCTCGGTGACCTGCATATGGTGCTCGTCATTCCTGTGGTAGAAGTAGAAAGTATAAACCGTTCTGGTAGTGCAACAATGATGTTCTCGGCCATCATTGGGGTCTCCAAAACTTTGGGACTACAGTTTTGCACAATGAAGCCCCCCAGGACTGAACAAACTGGGTAATGATACAAGGTTGATATAGCTCTCTTTAGCAGAAGAAAAGGGCGCACCGCCGCGCATGTGCACTGTTGCGACCTGGATTGACGCTATCCCACCGCTGCTATCCAGTTGTTGCGACTCCGGGTCCGGCGGGTCGCAGTTTGGTAGCGGGCATCGTCCTGGGACCCATCGTCGAACAAGTCAGCTGAGACGCTCGTAAAAACGACAACAATTTATTTACATGGTTAGTAACTGAGAATTGGAAAGGTGAACAAGGAGTCAAAAACTCTTCATGAGAAATGTTTAACTGTACAACTTGAAATACAATAAAGTCTTCGGCTTATATAGCGCATCGTTGCCAACCCTGGGCGCATTGTCCGTGGCTTCCACCAATAGGGCGCTCTATGGTCCAGTTGCTCCCCCCACGGAGGAGAGAAAAGACACCACACAATGCATGCGGAGAAGGCACAGTCTACACGATGCCCAAATATGGTCACAAACGCACTGCACCGACGTTTTCGCACACGTCATCAAGTTTCGCACACGTCCGATGATATTGGTTTCCAAGATTCATCTGGCAGTTGGGTGGGGTTCCAAAAACCGGCTGCCAGTACACGTGTCAAACTTGCCTGACTGTTGGGTAGGACAATGTAGTGGTGAGCCAGCATATCGTCAAAATATGCTACACCATTCAGCCAATCTCATGGAAAAAAAGGGAAGGAGGAGTGGTCAACTAATCCTTCGTCATCGAGGCGGGCTCCCGCAAGGGCTGCAGCAGATAGTGCCCTTGCATTTCCTTCAACCCCACATTCCATTCCTGGTTGTTTGCTAGAAGCTGTGGCTTAGCTGCGTATATCCAGGGCTCCGCTTCTCCTCATAAGATGCAGCCACAACCAGTTTGGTTTTAGCTTTCAGCCTGAACTGCAAATACCATGCTGGTTCCGAAATTTCCACATCCTCGGTGACCTCGAAAGTGGCCCAGCTGCCTCCTTGTCTGCCTCGAATGCCTTGCCTCGAAAGCCTTTCTTGATTCGAGCTCACAATGGCCTCTCTTGGCTCGTGCGTTTTCTTTGTGCGAACCAGTCCTGAACCCCTCGTTCAGGTTTTGCCGAGAGGAAATCAACCCGTCTTGACCGCACACCCTTGCTTGGAATGCGTCGAAATATTTTCGTCCCGTTCACAAAGGCCGAAAAACTTCAATAATGATGGCGGTCGTAACAGCACACACTTGTCACATGTATCAAAGTTTCGAGAGACACCATCCGCCGACAAAATATAGTCACGTGCGCTTTTAGCGCGGCTACATCTTTCCCGCCCATTGACAATTGACAATTGCACAAGTATGAACGCTAAACCTTGAGCAACTTTCGTGGGCGCTGCGGATGGGGTTCGGCCGTTTCAAGTATCCGGGGCCGTTAAGGCTGGACAACTAGACAAATGTACTGACGGACAGACAAACAGACAGACAGACCAAATTTTCTGCGCCGAAGATTCCCAAGAAAGACTAACGTCTTTAAAAACCTTACAGATTTCCAGCCATTTCTGCTCGCTAGAAATCACAGCTATGTACCATATAATAGTTACCTGTCTTTGGCCATGAATCGCCAGGTTAGAAGGGTGTTTTCTCACCGTCATTGTGCATTTCACAATGGTGGTGACTTCAATACTCGCTACGCTACTCGCAAGTTTTATGAATAGACTAGTGGCACTGGCACTGTGCCTAAATTGTTGCTATGGATGTGAGGTGCCTTGTATTTCTTCGCAACTCGTTCACCGTAAAGCGGTTAACATGGATACAGATATCAAACGACATGAACACACGAGACGATGTTTCAAGTTTCGCAACCCACTTTCGATCAGCATTTACCGCGCCACAATCTCCTACCGATGACTTCCTTGAACAGTTGCATTTGTAGTATACCTCTTCGAGATTCCTTTGCGATGGTAAACACAATTTCATGCATGTAGCATTTCGAAAGAGCTTCACTAGCAAAAAGTGAGGCGTCAACGTTACGAACAACATTTATTTTCAGCTGTTTTGGTTGATTCCTGGCTGCAAGTGCCCGTGAGCACAGACTTCCTCGTGGAAGGAGGTGCTTCTTCTTCCTCGGTTTTACCTGGCGCTGCGCTTGATTAAACATACTCCCGGCCACCAAGTCACAAGTGCAGCTCAAGCAAATAAAGTTTTTGTAACGGCCTTGCGGCAACAACCCCTCGCTGTTGTTGGATCTTGCATGAATGGACATGGTGATTAGATCATCTGTAGACTTCCTGAACCCTTGGAAGTTTCCAAATTTGTCGGGGTAATTTTTTTTCGTGGACTTTGACAGTGTCTCCGGCTTTAACTTTTTTGGTGAGTATAGAATGCGAAAAGTGCGCTGATCGAAGTTGAAGCAGATATTATTTAATCCACCGGTTCCAAAAGTTTTCACTTAGCCATTTTCTGTATGGATGCCGTCGTAAAGCTTCCGTGCGCGTTAGGTTCATTGGCGTGTCATTGCCGCCCTGTGGTAGCACCGTAAGTTTCCTTCCAATAATGAGGTCTGCTGGGGTTAACGCACGATGTTCCCCGCTGTCAGACTCGATGCAAGTGAGAGGCCTTGAGTTCACAACCGCCTCCACTTTCGACAACACAGTAGTCAGCTCCTCAAAGTTGAGTCTAGCTTTGCCAAGAACCTTTCTCAATGGAACCTTGATAGTCCGGATTCGACGCTCCCACCATCCACCCCACCATGGAGCGCTGGGAAGAATAAACTTCCAGGTGATCCTTTTGTGACCCAAGTATGCTGATACGTCCTCTTGGGAAACCATCCGACAGAGCTCCTCCAAGTCTCTGACGTCTTCTTGAACGTTCTTGCGTTGTCTGAATAAATTACGAAAGGGAGACCCCCTCGTGCTACAAAGCGTCGTAAACACATGAGGAAGGCTTCTGAGGTCAGGCTCGGAACCAGTTCCAGTTGGACTGCTCTAGATGTAGAACATACAAAAAGTGCTATGTAGCATTTGCTCTCTGCGGCACCGACTGTAGTCACAACAAAGAGCGGTGCTGCAAAGTCAACTCCTGTGGCTTCGAATTGGTCCGTCGTTTTCAAACAATATGACGAGCTATAGGAGCTGTCAGAGCATCGCTTGGGTTTATACTGAAGTGTCTGCACGTATAGCGTCCGTGTATCACTTTCTTCACTAGTATTCGTGCCCGGCAGATCCAATATTGCTCTCCCAACTGTGACAAAGTGTCTCTCACGTTTCCATGTAAAGAGTCGTAGTGTGCTCGTACTGTCAATAATGTGCAAAAGCGATGATAGTGTGGGAGGATGACTGGGTGTTTTACCCCTTCAGATGCTTCAAGGTGTAACAGGCACTCACCGACCCGAAGAATACTGTTGTCATCCAAGAACAAGTTGAGGTCTTTGATTATAGAGCCCTCCTTTGCACTTGTTCCTTTCCGGATTGAGCGTATTTTTTCTTTGAGGGATTGTTGCTTCACATGCCTGATCCAATAATTTTCAGCTTGAGCAATCTTTTAAGCTACCAAAAATCCAGTGTGCGCTGCGATTTGCATTCTGCAGCGTTCAATGGATCTGAATACCCAGGCCGTGACCCTGAGTAGCCTTTCAATTCTGCTGTAACTGTTTATGTCCAGGACTGGTACCGACGTTGTCTTACGGGATATCGCAATACGCACGGCAATAAATTCAGAAGAAATCCTGTCGTCGGTGCTGATGGCTTCTGACGGTGGTTGAGGCCATCTGTTTTCTCATTCGCATAGCCAGTGTTGTCCATGTCGCCACATATGTTATGGGATAATAATTTCTCTATAGAAACTCCAGGTGTGAGCAGGTCAGCTGAATTAATATGACGAGGGCGATCCCTCCCCAAAGAAGGATACGTTTTTCCTGATGTCTTTCACTGTGTTCGACACAAACTGCGTCCATTTCGTCATGTCGTTTTTTATCCACGAAAGCGTGATTGTGGAATCTGACCACAACGTACAGTGGATCTCGAAGCCCGTGAGTGCACTTGACACATAGCAAAGCAGCCTTGCTCCAATCAAGGCTCCTAGAAGCTCTAGCCGTAATAGTGTCATTCTCTTGATAGGTGCTACACAGGCTTTTGCGATCAACAATTCAGGCTTCGCTTAACAGCTCGGTTCGACGTAAAGCACTGCACCGTGTGCCGAAGGGCTTGCGTCGCAAAATACGTGCACCTGTAGCTCTCTGGATAATGTCGGTGACTCGGCTCCGTTGCCAAAATAACGGGGCATGGAAACATTCTGCAAACGCGGTAGTTGATGCACCCATTCATGCCACTCATCCTGAAGATCCGGAGGTAGCTGCTCATCCCATGCTAATCCACGTGTCCATAACTTCTGGAAGAAGATCTTTATAGCAATGGTGAACGGCTGTCACAGAACGAGCGCTAAAAATGGGCGCGCCGCCAAATTCTTGCGATAACGAGCGGGAGAAACGCGGCGAGGTCAAAAGAAAAAAAAAGAAAACATACATCCAAGGCTCCCCGGGCGCGCGCTCTCCCCGCAGAAGCGTGGCTTCGCCGACGAACCTCCTCACCCCACAACAGCGGCCTCCGAGCAAGCACTCGATTTTTCCAGAAGGAACGGGGCGTGTATGCCGGGTTGACTCATCTGTCGGGGACGGCCCCCGTACAGTCTCGCGCCTCTCCCCAGCCTTCGCTGCGTATCGCGCCGACGAAATGACGAGAACTTTCTAGAATGTGGCGCGGAAGGTATTTAATCGAGCGGCCGAGACGAGAGAGCAGGAGAAGACGGAAGTGAGCGCCAGAGCGCGTAGGGATTCCGCCGTGTAGTCGGCGAAGGTTTTGTCCGTAGGGACGAAGCAGGAGAAGAAGAGGATTTCCACCTGAGGGGTGAAGGCTCGAGCTACAGGCAAGAGCGTGAGTTTACCGCTATCGAGCGAAGACGCGTGGCAACAGCTGCGTGTGTGAAGCCGACGTGTTTCCGGCGAAGAAGTTTGAAGCTTGGAGAGTGGCCAATTGAAGACGCGAGGTTTCCTGGAAGAGAAGCTTTGAGGGCGGGGAACGACAACAACGCTGGACTTTGAGTGAGTGATTCTCGGAAGAGTATCATCCAGACTTTTGTTCCAAGAACTTTGGACTGGATAGGTTTTCTATCTCTTTAGTCTTTAAGTGTCTTGGTTGTTTAATGCATGCGACTGCATTGTAGTGCGTATCGTTGTCTGTGTCCGTTGTTTTGAGTGTGGCTGATTGTACTGTGTAGTACGTTGTTTGATTGGTGACGTATTGTATGTAACTATTGTGGAGTGTACATTCTTGTGTATTGTTTTCGATCTGCCATTTTTGGGAATATAATATTTGTTTTGTTTATCAACTCTCGGCTCTGACTTGTTCTTTGGGCCACAGCCGGCGTCCGCTGGCGCGCCAAAAAGGACCACTTCTAAATGGTCCACGCTTTCGTGGTGCGGTTCGGGGGGCCAATACTTCGGCCCTTGGAATTAGCCCGGCGATCGCCTCCCTAATCAACGGGACCGGTGTGACAATTAATCTGGCATCCGCGACAGGACCTTTTGGTGCACAGTGTGTCCAAAGTAGTGAGAAAGAGCCTCGAGTTGTTATAGTGCTATCAGAACGATTTTGTGTGTTGTTCAGTGTTCTCGTTAACGAGTGCAGGGGAGTGTTCCGATAGAGTGATTTAGGCAGATACCTTTTACACGTGGCAAGGTATTATTTGCGAGACAAAATGAATCTCGAAAAGTTAGTAGCTCTTGGTGAGAAGATGGGCCTTTCTGGCGCCGAACTACGGAAGTGGGTAAGCCAGAAGGAGAAAGAGGCGGTGGAGAGAGAGAGGTTGGCAGCTGAGAGGGCCAAGGAAGAAAAAGCAGCTGAGTTGGAGAGAGACAGGCTGGCCGCTGAAATTGCGAAAGAAGAAAGAGGGGCAAAGGAGCGACAGATGAAAGAAGAAAGAGAGCAGCAATTGAAGTTGGAGCTGGAGAGAGAAAAGTTGGCAGCTGAAAGGGCGAAGGAGGAAAAAGAGCAACAATTGAAGTTGAAGTTGGAGAGAGAAAAATTGGCAGCCGAAAGGGCGAGGGAAGAAAGAGAATCGGAGATGGCTGAAAGGGAACGGCAGCGGCAGCACGAAATGGAACTTGAGCGGCTCCGGTTGCAACAGCGAAGTGAAACTCAGGTCCAAGCTAGAGTTGAAAGCAGCGAACGGGAGGACCACGGCTTCCGCTTGAACCCAAGCAAGCTGCTCGTAGCGTTTGATGAAAGGAAGGACGACCTTCACGCGTACCTTCACAGATTTGAGACAATTGCGAGGAGCCAGAATTGGCCGGAATATCAATGGGCAACTGCTTTGAGTACTTGCTTAAGTCGTGAAGCGCTCAGTGTGTACGGCAGGCTGACGCCGACCGATGCAGCCAACTATGCAAAGGTGAAAACTGCTTTGCTGAAGCGATTTAGATTTACCGTGGAAGGATTCCGGGACCGATTTCGGACAGAAAAGCCAGCTGATGGTGAGACGGCTTCGCAGTATGCCGCCCGACTTTGCCATTATTTCGACAGATGGATTGAACTTTCAGGGACAGCGCAGGAGTACGATGAACTTAGAGAGCTCTAATTAGAGAGCAGTTTCTCACTAGTTGCCACCCAAGCCTGTCGCTGTACTTGAAAGAGAGGAAGGCTGACTCACTTGAAGGCATGCTTGAATTGGCTGATCAATTCTTGGAAGCGCAAGGTGGCACTAATTTGGCCAAGGTCAAGAAGGAGTGTCCTGAAGATACGAAAAAATCGGCTCCCGAAGAAAAGAAGCGTGCACCGGAGAGCACTCCGCGTTGTTTTCTGTGTAACCGAGTGGGTCATCGCGCGAAAAACTGTCGAACGATCTTTACGAGCCCTACGGTAGTAAAATGTTTTAAGTGTGGTCAGACTGGGCACAAAGCAGACGCATGTCGAAACGGAGCGAGTCAAACTCTCCAGGTGTCCTGTGCGCTAGTAGCACCAAAATCCGATGATAAGGCCGTCACAGATGGATTCGTAGAGTTGAAAAGTGGGGAGAAAATTCCTATTGTGGGTGCGGTAATGGCAAAACAGCCAACGGGTGTCACGAAGGAAATGCCAACGCTGCCTGGAAAAGTTGCGGGCAAGAAGATTACGGTGTTAAGAGACACCGGTAGCTCCACGGTTATCGTGCGGAGAAATTTGGTACGGGAAAGTGAGTTGACAGGCAGAATGAAACCGGTCTGCCTAATTGACCGTACGGTTCGGATGTTTGCCGAAGCAGAGATTGAGGTTGAAACCCCGTACTTCAGCGGGAAGGTTACTGCTTTATGAATGACGACCCCCCTTTACGACCTCGTCATCGGAAACATCGAAGTGGCGCGAGTGCCGAATGATCCAGAACGTTTGGGGGAAGACCCGAAGATAGAGCCCTCGCCAACCCAGCGACCGCGAGATACAGTGGAGGAGCATCCAGTGACGGATCTCACTAGAGCCCAAGGGGAAACCGCGGCGCAAGAGACAGTGAGTGAGAAGTTGATCGTGTTGAATGAGTTCGCGGACCGAGCAACTAGACTTACGTCGGCACGAACTCAACCGACCGACAGTGTAAAGGAGATGGAGTTGGCCAGCCAGGCCAAATGTCGGGACGCGAACAAGCGGGTGAATAACCGGGCAGGATCGGTTGAGCGTCATGACCCGTTAACAGTGTCGGAAGTGACAACGATGGCTGAGACGCTGCCTCAGATACCGTCGTTGGAAAAGGCTCGCCGAAAAAGAACAAGGGAAAACAAGAAGAGATCGAGCGAGCACCGCAAGGAAGGACGCAAGCGCAGCTCAAAATACACAGGATATATGCTGAGGTGGAATCGGAATGTGTTTGGCAGGGCTGAGTGACATATGTTGTGTTAATGTACTTGTTGTCCTGTGTCGCAACTGTATGTTGAGTGAGTCAAAATGTTTGTCTCGGTGATGTGATGTATAGTAATGATGTGAGTGTAGTAATTGTTGTAATGAGGGAACTTTGTACGTTCGTATTGTTCGGAATGTGTGATGAAGCGTTGTACTCATGTACCTGCGGTTATATTTCATGTGTGTGAGATTGAATATAATGTCCAATCGTATTGAGTGATATATTGTGAATGTGAAGTGTCATGAGCGACGGATTGTGTTACAGTCTGTGAGAGTGCGTGGTGACTTTTCGCGCTCGTTTGTGTGGTTTTGAATATTATGAGATAATATTCTTAAAGTGGGGGCAGTGTCACAGAACGAGTGCTAAAAATGGGCGCACCGCCAAATTCTTGCGATAACGGGCGGGAGAAACGCCGCGAGGTCAAAAGAGAAAAAAAGAAAACAAACATCCAAGGCTCCCCGGGCGCGCGCTCTCCCCCGCAGAAGCGTGGCTTCGCCGACAAACCTTCTCACCCCACAACGGTGGCCGGCCGAGCAAGCACTCGATTTTTCCAGAAGGAACGGGGCGTGTATGCCGGGTTGACTCAGCTGTCGGGGACGGCCCCCGTACAGTCTCGCGCCTCTCCCCAGCCTTCGCTGCGTATCGCGCCGACGAAATGACGAGAACTTTCTTGAATGTGGCGCGGAAGGTATTTAATCGAGCGGCCGAGACGAGAGAGCAGGAGAAGACGGAAGTGAGCGCCAGAGCGCGTAGGGATTCCGCCGTGTAGTCGGCGAAGGTTTTGTCCGTAGGGACGAAGCAGGAGAAGAAGAGGATTTCCACCTGAGGGGTGAAGGCTCGAGCTACAGGCAAGAGCGTGAGTTTACCGCTATCGAGCGAAGACGCGTGGCAACAGCTGCGTGTGTGAAGCCGACGTGTTTCCGGCGAAGAAGTTTGAAGCTTGGAGAGTGGCCAATTGAAGACGCGAGGTTTCCTGGAAGAGAAACTTCGAGGGCGCGGAACGACAACAACGCTGGACTTTGAGTGAGTGATTCTCGGAAGAGTATCATCCAGACTTTCGTTCCAAGAACTTTGGACTGGATAGGTTTTCTATCTCTTTAGTCTTTAAGTGTCTTGGTTGTTCAATGCATGCAACTGCATTGTAGTGCGTATCGTTGTCTGTGTCTGATGTTTTGAGTGTGGCTGATTGTACTGTGTAGTACGTTGTTTGATTGGTGACGTATTGTATGTAACTATTGTGGAGTGTGCATTCTTGTGTATTGTTTTCGATCTGCCATTTTTGAGAATATAATATTTGTTTTCTTTATCAACTTTCGGCTCTGACTTGTTCTTTGGGCCACAGCCGGCGTCCGCTGGCGCGCCAAAAAGGACCACTTCTAAATTGTCCACGCTTTCGTGGTGCGGTTCAGGGGGCCAATACTTCGGCCCTTGGAATTAGCCCGGCGATCGCCTCCCTAATCAACGGGACCGGTGTGACAACGGCGCAACAAATCCCATAGGGTCGATTATTCTGGAAGCCGCATAAAGAACGAACCGATTGTATCACGTTTTCCTTTCCTAAACTTGAGAAGGCCCCTCATATAAAATATGAAATCATCCGTGTGTGGATTCCGTGTGATTACAAGTACTTTCACACTTGTCTCATGGAGGATAGCCAGTTCCTTGCCTGCGGTCTGTTCCTCGTGCTCTACTGCGATAATAAATCCCTCCGAGTTAGTTGTCCATTTCCTCAGTGTGATTCCTGCTTGCTGCATAATCTCCTTAGCTTCTCTGAAGATTTGAAGTGCTTCTTCATGTGACTCTGCTCCAGTCTCTGCTCCAGTCTAGATCGTCCACGTAGAATGATTCACGGAGATGCCTTGCGGTTCTGGTTTTGCTTGAATGCACGCTCCTCAGATGGTGGAGTATACTTGCCGTCAGTAGGCAGAGACTGCACGTCGCTCCAAATGGCATTCTCGTCATTCTTTACTCTTGAATATCCTTATCAGAAAAATACAGTGTTTCCTTCTTTCGAAACCAGAGGAACCTAAAAGCATCTCTGTCTTTTTCAGCTATTGAAATTTCAAAGAATGCCTTTTCAATGTCGGCAAGAAGAGCTATACGGTGCATTCTGAAACGTAATAATACTTTCACGAGATCCTGGTACAAGTTTTCACCCTTTTCTAGACATTCAATCAATGAAAAGCACTCTTTTGCGTGAGAGGAAGCGTCGAAAACGATCCGGACCTTCGTGGTGAGTGCGTGCTCTCGGATCACTTTTCTATGCGGCATATAATAAACTTTTGACGAATCCGCGGGAGGCCCGTCAACAACTTCTGCATGTCTCGCTCGTAGGTACTCTCGTATGGTTGTGTAATACGCCTCCAAGAGTCCTTGCTTATTCGACAGTCGGGAAAGAAGTTTGCAAAGTCTTGTCATAGCCACTTGCTTGTTGTCTGAGAGCTCCACGTCTTCCTTTTAGAGCAGAGTCACCTCGGATCTTCCGCTTCTAAGGCAGACGTTCTGTACAAATTGCTAAAGTGCTGGACTGAGCTTGCCCTCACTGTCGACGGCATCTGTTATTCCTACGCCCTCGAGCTCACAAAATGAACGAAGGAATTGGTCACTCTCTTGCTCACTAGTTTTCCATACGCAGACCATAATCCGTGACTGTGTAACGTGCGATGTCGTGCTGGTTTTTCTTTGAAACATCCACCCCAGCTTCGAGTTCATAGCAATAAGCGTGTCATTGTCTGCGCATCGAGTGACCTCTCCTGTCATCCCCGTCCACATTTGGTCGGAACCGATGAGAACACTGATGCCTTCTTCCCCGACAGCGGATCCGTATAGTGATTGATCAGCGATGTATTTCACAGCTCTCTGTATTTCCGCGACAAATGGTGAATTTGTTGTACTTGCTTCGAAATCTTGGCTAATTTGCGGAATTTTCATTGCTTTCAAGGTAACTTCAGTGTGTGAAAACTGACTCTTCAATCCAAGCTGCACAACACTTCGCCTTTGCGCTGCTCGACTTGACTTGCTTGCGAAACTGTTGAGCGCAATGATGGTGTATCCCACACATGGCAACTTCAGCTGCTTTGATGGCCTCTCTGTGACGAATGTGGGCTGACTTCCTCTGTCTATGTCACCTCTGACATACCGACATGTAACATCTGTTACGGCCCAAGCCCGAAACGTCTGAAGAAGTACGCTCGTCGATAAACTCTCGAGGGTATGTCGATTCTTCACTGGAGATGCACATACAGTCATGTTGATGCTTGGCTTACTTGCCGGTATTCTAGTATTTGTCCTGCCGGTTTCTCGTGTTTTCTGGCTTAATTTCTGCGGATCACACAGGCTTGTGACATGACGCCCTTGACAGGCAGAGCATGTCGTTTTGCGCCTGCAATCACACGCCATATGACCTTTCGTCATGCATGGAAAACACCTAATTTCTCCTGGTATACGGCTCTTCTTTTCTGGTAGCGCCAGATCTAACAAGCACTCTTCTGTGCAATTTGCAAAGCACACAGTTCTCAGGTACCTTCTTTGTGCTGTCATGGAGAACTGAGGACGTGGGTTTTGGGCTACGAGACTGCCATGATTTGTTCTGCGCATTCTCATTACGACTGTCTTTTCCACGATGTTTAGCGGACTCACTCTTCTCTAAGCTCTCATCTTCGATTGACAAGAAACTTATTAGGCGTTACAGCTCTGTATTAGAGGCTTCATTACTGCTGTAGCTCGCCGCCCGATTGGCGCATGACCGATGGTACTGTACAAAGATATCGTGTGGTAACGCCCGCAGCAATATGTCGCACAGCATTGCCGAAAAGAACGTCTTGCTCTCCCCAAGGGCCTCGAGTCCTCCGATGTTGATGATGACCTGGTTGTACATCTTGCGAAGAGCCGTCAGGTCACTTGAACGGACTGAAGGCAATGTACGATGACTGAAGAAGTACACCTGCTTGACTCTCGTTCTGTAACCGAAGCGTTTCTTGAGTATGTCGATGGCGTCATTGTAGCAAGCTTCTGTGGTTGGCAGGCCCACAATAGCTGAAGCTGCGTCGCCCCTTAGGAACAACCTCAGGTAGTTGAACTTGTCCATTGCCATAAGGTTTCCTTTCCGGTGAATCATCTGGTCAAATTGCTCCCAAAAGTCGTTCCACTGGCACAGGTCACCAGAAAATGGGGCGATGGTAAGCTTGGGAAGCTTGGCACCAGAGACTCCAGCGGTACTCGCTACGGACGAAGTCCGAAGCTCCGGTGGTGATAACGTGGCCGCAACAATACGGTCGCGCTTGCTAAGAAGCTCACTCATGACGCTGTTAGCGTTCTCTTCATATTCAAGGATGTTGTCGTACTCTTCCTCAAACTCTTCATCTGGTGTGTGGCTCTCTAACTTCCTGTTGATTTGGTTCAGCTCATCCTTGTTCGCCTTCAAACATCCGTACATGGCATTAAGCTGATCGATGGTGGCTGTCGCGTCACCGAGAAGAGCTCTTGCCTCGTTGATGATCCTGGTGTTGAGAGATCGTCTCGACGTCCACTTCTGTCTCAGCCTTTTCTTAGCACACAGCTCACTCGTAGCCTTCCGTACTCTTTCGTGGTACCTCGTAGCAGTTCTCGGATCTTCGGCACCGAATCTGATCAAAATGGCATATGGTTCACTGGCAAGAAGTGAGCTTTAAACATTACGAACGAAAATAATGTTCAGCTGTTTAGGTCGATTGCTGGCTGCAAGTGCCCGTGAGCGAGAACATCCTCGTGGAAAGAGGCGCTTCTTCTTCCGCAGTTTGACCTAGCACTGTGCTTGATTAAACAGAGGTACACCACAAATATTTCACTTATTGTTTTTTTCGTCAAACGATAGGCCAAGCACCTGAGTCACGACATGGTATGAGCAGCACCACCAGGCGGGTACAAGCAAGTTTTCGTGACGTAGCCCTGTCCGCACGTCTCTTTTTCGATTATCTACTGCGCACCGCACGTGTGCCAGCTGTCGTAGCAGGGAGGCTCGATGTTTGCACAGCATCACTTAAGGGCTGGACTCATGGTGCGAATGCGGATGCAACTTGCCGTACGTCTGTTCGTGCCAACAGCCGCACCCGCACGGCAACGTAGGCGCCATGCACTGGTGAGCGCCGGGGGTTTGGGAAAAAAACGTCCCTGGGAAAAATGTCCCCGAAAAAAATGTCTCCCTTTGAGTTGTTCAAAAAAACGTCCCGAGATGGACACCATCGATCGTTGCATGGCGCCTTCCAGTGGCCAATTCTTTGTTTCCGAAATAAAAAGTTGTGCGTGAAAAGTGCAGTTTGAAGATTACCGACGACGCACCACAATCACATACCAACTGTCCCAAGTAATCTGTATAGGAGTAATGTCAGATGCAATATCGCATACAAAGGCCTTGTTGATTACATGTTATCTACGCTAAAAAAAGATAGACGGGGTGGCAGTTCTGCGCACACGCATTTCATCTGGAGGCACCAGCAGTTTCGTTGCACCAGCACTCTCAAGGTAAATGTAATCTTTCGGGAGCTCATTCGATACTTGCCATGTGAATGACTCAACGGTAGGTATAGCCAGAATGGAGGCAAATAAATTGAAGAAAGGGAGCATGAAGCTGTGCGTGGGTGGTTATAAGTACACAAGGCAAAAAGATATTGCCTCGGCCACCTGCTAGAGTTGTTCTCCCACTTACCCCCCTGTGAATGCCTACTCGGCTACTCTTCATGGAGGGCACAGGACGAATGATCATGCGGAGGCCTGGAACAGAAAGCTGGAAAGTATCGTTGGCCACAGCCGTCCAGCAAAAGTTTGGAGGGCCATTGACGCCTTGCGCTCGGAAGAAGCCACTGTAAAGATCAAGACGACACACTCTCGAGTTGGTGCAACCCCTTAATGAAGGAGCAAATGAGCGGTCATGGGCATTTTGTGAACGTCGCAGCCTTGCTATAGGCTATGCGCTCAGAGTAGAGAATGAATATGGGCTGTGGCGATGTATGTCGCTCGCGAAGGCGTAGCCTTGTTGGCGACGTTATTACACAGCGAAGCACGACTGCGTGGAGTTGTTTGTTTTGTACTTAATAACTAGGATACGATATATTCCTAACATGCAAGCTGACGTGCCGTATGTGGGTGGTGACCAAGTGCTGGTGGCCCGTTCTCCCCATGCGTCGCAAATCAGCACGTGCGCTGTTGCACGCCGAGTCGGATGCCAAATCGCACGATATGCAGCGCTTTTTCGTGTTGAATTCCAATAGCAGATCCAGGTCAAGTTCTTCTGCTCTGAGTGGAGCAATTACATTCCAATGGTGAATTGGGAGCGTGAATTGTGTGTTCCAATGGCAGATTGAGAGCAAGCGCAGATTATGAATTACTAAGTGGAGCGAAAATTCTTGCTCCGCCGAAATCGGCGGATTTGACGGAAAGTTGAAGTGACGTATTCTGTGCGCCCGCCTTTCATCCAATCACCGATGGATGTCAGAGCAATGCTTCGCATTCCCTCGCACCCTCTCGTGCTCCCTCGCTAGATTTTTACTTACCAACAGCTCCCGTCGAGACGCCTGCGTTCCGATCGCAGATTTGGCGCGAGCAATCCTGCTCGGATCAGCGTGCCTAATTTAGTATCAGGCCCAGCGCTCGCGATTTACCTTTGGAATTCAACATAAGGCACAGCTTCTCCGTCGACAATCCGAAGTCTGTCTGCATCTGCATGTGGTGCGTGTAGGTGTACGAGCGAATGGAGTACATCCGCTTGGTTGGCGACGAGCTTCCTCCTCGACTGCTGTGCACGAGATATACCCACGCTTGCTCAACGCCTGATCGAACTGCAATCTTTCAAACATGCACCTATTCTCCCCCGTTTCAGTGGAGCAAGCCAATTCACAGGGCAAAATATTGGTGCCATCATGACCAATTCGAAATAAAGCAGTTCATTTGCCCTCTGAAAAGCGTATATAGTGTATTTGCGTGAATGTACACTCCGCTAGCTAGTTTCACAGGTACGCTGGATGACACTGACTGCCGGGCGCGTGCACACGATATAGTTTTTGTTTTATGAGCTTTCCTTCTTCTATGGGGTTGCCTATCGCCGTCGCATCGGTGTGTACTGTTTTTTTTAAAGTATTTCACTAAATCTCCCTTCCATAAAAGTATTTCTGCTAATATGCGTGCCAGTTTCTTGATGTGGGGAAGGGACAAGAGGATGTACCAGAGTGGACCGTGAGCATCGAACCATTGGTGCGAATGCCAAAGTAATGACCAACGGTCAGCTCCGAGCTGATGGTTCTTCATTGTATCTTGAGGTACTTTTGAATTTTGTCGAGTATGTGAAATCTGAGCAGTCTTCTTATGCAAGATTAGAAAAAAAAGGAAGATCACACGTAAAGTAGGAATAGATGATATGTGAAGCACGAATGAGAAATGTTGATATATCACTTTAGAATCAGCGAAACATTATGAGGTAGAGATAAATGATGCTCTACATGACTTTCGTGTCATGATTATCACGTCTGGATGTGTCGTTTACCTAGGTCACCTATTGACGTCACGTGATACCAAATTTAGTATATTGTAGGCACAATATTGACAACGTTTGACCTTCATCTTCTTCATCTGTATATAATCATCGTCACAAAAAACGTCGTCTTAATTCGAAGGGTTGATCAGGCGATTCGGCCTAATAAACGCCGTCGAGACTCCAACGCTGCTACTGTCTTACACAGTGGTGGAGGCTGCTTCTATGCCCAAGTCCTCTCCGACGTCAAATTCCCCTGGAGCTTCGTTCGGGTCGCCGCTTGCTTCCCCCGTCCACAGTCATGGCTCAAGAACCGCTGCCCGGAACATCCAGCATCCCTGTCCAACAAACCATTCCTGCGTGGATCGTCAACGCCCGGCAGCGCGACCCACCCATCTTCTGTGGTCTTCCACGCGATGACGTCGAGGTATGGCTAAAAGAATACGACATGACCATTGTTGATAACCAATGGGATGAAGCTCAAAAACGTCGTCACGTCACCTTCTATCTGTCCGATGTCACGAAAACGTGGTTTTTTATTCACGAGAGCAGCTTCCCGGATCGGCCTTCTTTTGCTCAACAAGTCCATAGGATTTTTGGAAAACCGAACATTTATTCCGAAGTGTCAAAACGAAAGCTCGATGGGCGTGCCCAACATCCCGGGGAGATGTACACTTCGTACATTGAAGACGTCCTTGCCCTTTGCCACCACGTGAACTCGGCAATGACAGAAGCCGATCGTGTTCGCCTCATCATCAAAGGGATAGGCCATGTCGCGTTCAACGCTCTGGCTGTTAAAAACCCCACCATCGTTGAGGACGTCATCACAGCATGTAAGCATCTTGATGAACTCCAAGCCATTCGATTGCACCCAGACTACCCAGACGCCAGTGACAGCTGGCCTTCCTCGGATGCGGATTTGCGCGTGCTGGTTCACACTCTGATTCGCGAGGAACTTCTTACCAAAAACAGCCGCCGATTGGAACCACCTTCCCTCTTCCGTTGTATCAATAACAGACCCTTTGTTATTCGAGACTGCAATTTCTCAGCAATGCTTGTAACTATACGCAGTTTCCATTATCTATCTTTGTCTTGTATGTGCTTGAATTCTTATACATTTTTAGTTGACTTATGTTGCCTTCCTGATTTGCGCATCTGTTACTTGTTTCTTTATTTTGTCTTTTTTTTCTTGTGTGTTATATATGTTGTACCCACCCCCTCTGTAATGCCCTACGGGCCCTGAGGGTATTCTAATAAATAAATAAATAAACTTCAAGCGCAAGGGTTGCCATGTGCACCCGCCCCTCGGCCTCACTCTCAATCTGCTGGTCTGCGCGAAATCATCAAAGAGGAGCTCTCCTCCATGGCTGGTGCTTTCCCATCGAACACTACGGCACCACCAACATCACCCATGACGTATGTGCAAGTCGCTGCCATGCCACCTGCCTTGGTTCAGCATGCGCATCCTGTTCCTGCGCAGTCCAACGTAGCAGCATTTGCGCCACACTCGCCTGTCCCAGCGCCAATACCCAGCACCTCCACCACTCTGTAAGACAATAGCAGCGTTGGAGTCTCGACGACGTTTATTAGGCCGAATCGCCTGATCAACCCTTCGAACGAAGACGACATTTTTTGTGACGAAGATTATATACAGATGAAGAAGATGTATATAAGATGTCATCTTCTTAACCTGTATATAATCATCGTCACGAAAAACGTCGTCTTCGTTCGAAGGGTTGAACAGGCGATTCGGCCTAATAAACGCCATCGAGACTCCAACGCTGCTACTGTCTTACAATATGTAGAGCTTGCGAAACGGCCGCGAGCACGCTATAAGCGTGGCATGTTGTCAGGTTCTTACATGACACGCATGTCAGAATTATCATGTTTGCACCAGTCATATATTTCGTCATTCATTGACCTCACGTAACACCAAATCTGGTATTTCTGGAGCTAGCAAAACGGCTGCGAGCGCATCATGAAGGGCCCAGTATACTCCAATTTTGCGTTGACGCACGCGCACGCTGGGCACAGCGGCGCTACGTTAGCAAAAGGCGAACATTCTATAGTATGACGACAGCTGTGACCAACGTCCGTCGCCGTGGCCCCACAGCAACTTGCACAAAATGCGACATGCTGCATTTTGCGCCGATGCGTTACCAAAACAGCACTGCGCCTCCCTCTTTTTGTGACGGAGGGTCGCGCTGAAACACGCTTGCGTCCAAGCAACGCAGCATGGCGCGCGCCTGCGAGATATGGCAGGACCGGTGCCGGCGGGACAACGCCGGTGTGACGAGACGAAATGAACGCCGGCGAGCACGCGCACCGCGTCACGTCGAAATGTATTGGCGCTGGGACTGTGGCATGTAGTCATGTTCTCACATGAGGCGCATCTCATGACTATCATGTTTACACCAGTCCGATACCTTCGTCATTCATTGGCGTCACGTAATATCAAATTTGGTATTTGTGAAGCTAGCGAAATGGCCGCGAGCGCTTGATCGGTGTAGCATATAGTTATGTTGTTACAGTACACGCATGTCGTGATTATCTTGATTGGGTGTGTCATTTACCTATGTCGCCTGTTTGGGTCACGTAATACCGAGTTCGGTGCATGTGAAGCTAGCAAAACGGCCACGACCGCATCATGAGCATTGCATGTAGTCATGTTGTTACATGACACGCCTCTCATTTTTATCATTCTAGCCCCAGTATCTTACGTTCGTCATTCATTCACGTCCCGGAATACAAAATTTGGTCTAAGTGAAGCTAGCGAAGCGGTGGCCAGCGCATCATGAGCGTGGCATGTATATCATGCTGTTACATGACACTCATATCAAGATTATCATGTTTGCACAAGTCACATGCCTTTGTCATCCATTCACGGGCTGTAATACCAAGTTAGGTATATGTGACGCTAGCGAAACGGCCGCGATCGCTTCATGAGGGTGGCATGTAGTCATGTTGCTACATGACACACATGTCATAATTTTCATGTTAGGGTCGGTCGCTTGTGTTCGCCATGCAATCATGCCATACCATACCAGTTTTGCAACGTGCCATGTGAAAGAAACCACCACAAGAGGTGCAGGACCATAAAAGGTAAATCATGACAGTCATGACATACAAGTCGTGATTTTCATGTTATGATTAATCAAATATGTTTTTAATACAGTCATGTTATGCCATACCGAGTTTGGTATCGATAACATTATCGAAACTGCCAGGAGAGCTAAAAGTCGTAGGCGGCTAGATAGATAGATAGATAGATAGATAGATAGATAGATAGATAGATAGATAGATAGATAGATAGATAGATAGATAGATAGATAGATAGATAGATAGATAGATAGATAGATAGATAGATAGATAGATAGATAGATACGCTCAAAGTCAGCGAAGTTCGCTATGAAATGCTTCGCATTTAAAACCTCCAGTGCCTGCCTCTCGTTCTGCCTAGCGACTCGTACCTTTTCTCATTCCTCAACTCTAGTCTTGTCAGCTACTCTCCTACCTCTTTTTCTTGTCCCTAAAGCAAGACGACCCCTGAACGGTCAATAGTACGTCTAGAATAAGATCCCACATGCCACGTATGCTACCGAACAATTTTTTCACGAAAAGCAGTGCGTGTGTGCGTTCTGAATCTCTGTACCAAACAAATTACCGTAGCTCAATTCACAAAATTTTTTTAAAAATTAGCACTGAATTGTAAAAAATTGTTTTATTAGTTTACTTAGTTCCCATTGGAGGTCAAAAATATTTACACTCAGTGGTAGGCCTCATCCTCGTGTTTTGAAATATAAAAAGCGAACAAATAACGTTTCTGTATATTGATAAGAGCAAAACTATTTTTAACCACTTGAGTCTACTTATAACAGTTATAGGCTGTTTATAAAATCAACCCACAAGTATGATATTTTTGATTTTTGCGTATTTATTTAGCACACTGTCTATGACACCAGTGTGATTAAGATGACCAATGCTATGCCGAAAAAACGTGTGGTTGAAACAACGCATTACCAAAATTTTCTTATGACTTTTCACTGACATCCTTTAAAACTAGCGTACTATGTATAACCAGTTTTGTTATTACCCACACACTGATTAATCTTAGAACTACCTGACAAGAACAGCAGATAAATCAAGAAGAGCTCACTCAACAGTTTCACGCCGCACCCGTGACCGACGGATGAGTCAGCACTCGCTTGATCGCAATGTGTCATTTGCTGCCTGGAACATTTACACAATTTGTATTCCCACAACAACCTTCTATTGATGACAACCCTAATTGCAGCTTGTATTCACTTGTGCTATTCAGAGGGTGCACAGAACGATTGCCTTTTTCCCGAACACGGTTGAAGTTATAGCAGAATCATCATTGCACTGGCTTGGTCTGCACCCTATTGGTTTGTGGCAAATGGTCGCGCGGGGAGGCTCCTTACGTCCCTCCTCCGAGAGCCAATAAAAGGTCCTGAGCGATGTGCCGGAGCATATGCGGAGCATCCGCGGGAATAGGCGACACGACGGAGCATTCGCGAAGTGACCACCGGAGAAGAACCAGGGGCACCCTTTTCATATGATTTTCTTGGATGTCCCCTGCCGGAGAAAAACGGTGGGAAACAAATGTATACACTTCGCTACCGGAGCAGAGCAGGATAATCTTCACCCAATGCCTCCCAGCTGGGGGTCTTTTTGTTTACAGTGTAGACTTCCATGACAGAGTTAGGACCATAGGTGTATTAGCCCCCCCCCCCGCCCCCACTGAACAATGTTGGTGAGGCTGAACCCCCCCCCCCCCTCGCTTACTTTAGAGAGTGGTCTTTTTTGGCTGCACGCTGGGGAAACCAACAACTAAGGCGAAGCTTCCCGTCACAACAGTAATCACTCAATTATATTCTTAGGAGAGAATGAAAATGTAACGAAACAATGTTACATTGTAGTGAAATTTTGCCAACATTCTCGCTATGATAATTTTTCTTGTAGGCTGTTGGCGGTGCAGGTCGCCTATGCGACGCTTTCGCGTCTTGTGCTGTAGTATTTCAGAGCAGGCGAGCACTGAAGAGGGGCCGTGCTCATGCTTTTGATCTGCCGTGACTCGTTGATTAAATTACGGATGGGAAGGAGCAAACTTTTTAAAAATTGTTGAAAGCATTTGCTGTGTCTGGAAAATAATTTTAATCGAAAAGGGTAAATCATCACCGCTGCTCTGTTGAAGCTGTTGCGAGCCAATGAGTGTGACGAATCATCTGGATATTTAGGTTTTCCGTACTAGAACGCCAAAAAATGTTTCCGCTTTAGTCTCTGGTAAACCTGATCAACCTTGCTTACGACAACTTGGAGCCATAGCGGTAACTTGCAAAGTGGCCAGAAATAAATCTGTAAACTCAAGCTCCGTAAGAAGACCAGCTCTTAAACTTACCCCACAGCTTGACCCAGCTGACAAGGGAGGAGGTGAGAGACTGGTTTTTAGCACTATGGAGGCTTAGTTAAGAGTGGGGCTAGTTGGTTTTCACTCACGTTGAGTTGTCTTTTACAGCTGAAAATACATATCGGACAGCAAAGAAGCACACACAAGTAGCGCTGCCTATTTTTCTCTATTCATTTTTTCTCTCAGAAAGTATAAGCTCACAGTGATGTATACGCACACCAACTACTAAACACGGCTATGCTGCAAGTAGAAATATTTCATTATACTCATAATCCATCTCGCCACCCTCAATAAATGGCTACTGCTTACGCGATTGGCAGCTAGCCTACTTGAACTACAATTAGAAGGATATAATTTCGAGCTTCCTGATGTCATTTAACAAGCAGCATATTTTGTGGCATACAGAAAGTTTTAAGTGCCGAAGAACCCAGGGCAAACAAATTGCCGCATCGAAAATAGTTTATTCTCTTATTTTTTACGTGGTCGTTCTTGAGTGGTCATTGCGCGATGTATCATTTTTGCGTCAATTGTTGCCTCGCGTAACAAGCTTAAATGTGTGCAAAACAAACGCTTTTTACACCAATCATATACAGCTAACGACCATTTAGAAATGAAGGAAAAAGCGTAATTTAACCTTATAATCGCCCATAATTTGTTCTTGCAAAGAAATATTTTATTTACTCCGTTTGTATCGGCGTATTCATGAGGGTGCGTGATGGCCGCTTATGAAATGTCAATACAAATACAATGATTGTAAACAATGTAGTATGCCCCTAACACCGCAAATTATACATATTTAAGTATAGAGGTTTAGTAGTTGATAATAAGTTAATGACAGTAATATATCCATAGCAATATATTTGAATGCACGCTTCAGAAACAGTTTTAGGACTATTAGCAACAATGCAAATTACAATACACACAAGCCTGAAATTATGCAAGAAAGTGTAACACTTGCTGTGAAAAATATAACAGCCATAAATCGTTGAAAAACAAGGTTGATCCCTTAGTCACAGGAATCAGCATATAACACAAAAGTAAACGCACCCTATCATGGTTAATGAAACATTTACTGTATACATTGATAGAGGAGGGTTCGCCGAATGTATGTTTTGAAGTTCGGCAGCCATAGCCTCGTTTGACGTTGGCGTATCCTTGTTGACGCTTGGTACCTGACGACTAACATCCATGGCAAATTTATCAGAAAGACCATTGTGGTATCTGTAGATGTTAATCGCCAAAGCATAATCGGAGAAAGAGGCATGACGGTAAGATGAGCGTCGCATATTGGACGCGCAAATTGTGCTAAGGGCGACATTCCTCGGCCTGTTAAATTAATATTGAACTTCGTAGTATCTAAGAAAACGCATCGTGTCAGCTCTGTATTTGTGAATTCTATACAACTGCGAGTGTGTCCATGAAGTTCTTTCTCTCTCTATACTTTATATATATATATATATATATATATATATATATATATATATATACATTTATATATAATATATATATATATATATATATATATATATATATATATATATATATATATATATATATATATATATATATATATATATATATATATATATATATATATATATATTCGGGCTGACGAGTGAGGTGCTGTTGCCCCCCCCCCCTCGCGAAAAAGTTGGTACGCCACTGGTGAGGAACTATTCAAGCATCTTTGTATTGCCACCTACGTTGCAGCCTGATGTTGACCGCGCCTCTTCACTTCCTACTCCAGCACCCCCCCCCCTCCTTTACATAGTTGTGCGAAGGAAGCGAGCCCCATAAGACATGTGAATTGTCGAATTGTATGGCGTTTTTAGGCGAAAAGGAAACTATGCACTTTGGAAGCCGCGAGCACTATTTTGTTGAATCCTAACTGCATCTTCGATCTTCCTGGCTCTGAAACTAGCCATTTTTTTTAAATCTTCCCAACTCTAAACTGCCTTTGGATGGAAGTGCAGGTTGTCTTAATGAGCTCCTGATAATATTAGAAACATGCTGTGAAGGCAAAGAATGAGTGTGTGAATGGATCTCGTGGAATGAGGTACAGGGCCAGTGGACATCGTATGATTTGATAATGTCCGGTAATAGGGTATGTTACTAATGCTGTTACAGTATAGTGTCATCGGCATTTTTCAATTTTCAGGACTGGAGAGATGATGTACCCGGGCTTCTCTTCCTCGATTTTCCTGGCTGCAGCAAAAACAGCACTCCTGCAGAAACTCTTACTACGTCCACAGCTCATACAGATACAGCGCGTACGTATGGACTTTGTACAAGAATGGGGTCTGCATGTTACTAACAAAATGGCGGTGGCTAAGAAATCCCTCAGATTTTTAAAACAAAATTTGCCTCATGCTCCCGTTTACTTGCATTTACATATTCGCGACATGAAGGTGACGCAAAAATCAGCACAGAGTCTCCTTATAATTGCTATAGCAGTAAAAGGGTACCGGCATTTGTATGGAAAGAGAATCGACTCAAGTTTGAAAAACATGGCAGACTCACCAGCAACTAGGCTGCTGTAAGTGTAAGCGACATGGTAACAAGCATTACACAAAAAAGCTCACGTGGTGACTTTTGCATTCACCTAAGATGAGTGGAATGGCGCAATCCGGTTTCATTTTCTTCTTCTCAATCGATCATATTGACGGACCGAAACAATTTTCACTGAGCGTGGCTTTCCATAGCCTTCGGTGTCAGAGCAATCGCAAACTTTCAACACCTTCGATGCCCATTCGATCGGTTGAATGCTTCTAGAACTCTATAGAATGGTCTACCCAGAGCCATACGACGACGACATCTAAGGACGCCACCATTTGACGTCACATTGTGATTTCCCAGTGACGTCACAATGACTTCATGAAGTTATGAGGCGGCTTCATTATATCATATGTTTTTCTGAGCCCTTGCGTTGACACCGGCGACGCTTTTTTTGCATATGAGGAGACAATTAGGACTTTTGCAGTAAATATTGAAGTCGACCACCATCGCGAAATTAAAAGGCACATGCCCTTCAACGTAGCTAATAAATAGGCGACGATTGAAAGGGAGGTAAATATCTCCAGAACAAAAAAAAACTCAGCTTAAAAATGTGTGACGTACTATTTGTCATCTGTAGGTGGGGCTGTTAAGATTTGAATAAAGTCCAATGAGTATCTCTACAGAAAGGTAACCTTCTGCTATGTTGCACAGATGTATATTTTTCATTCATCATTGATGAGATGAATGTTGAAATTACTCTACACTATCGCCCTACTACCCTACGCTGGCCAAAATTTTCTGAAAATAGTTTACAAGTAGGTTAAATGTTCTACGGTTGGCAAGCCTCATGTGCTCGCGGGTTTGAGATCATTCAACATCAGTGATCCGTTCGGACTGCAGTGGAATTTATAGAAAGGAGGAGCACTTTCTCGCATGTTCGGTGCACAGTGGTTGTAGGTATCTCTTGTGGAAATGCCTTATGCTTGGCTTTCTCGATTTTTGAAAGCCATGTGTGTGAATTTAGGTTGAAGTGCACTGTCTGTTTCACTGCCGGTTGTACATCGGCGAGGGCTATCACAGTACTTAAAGTTGGTCAGAGTCCAATTTTACTTCCCACGGTTGTAAAAGGCATCGAGCAGACGGTTTGACACTTGCCATTGAAGGTGGTGTGAGCGTTGTGACAGTGAACTTTGTTGGAGTCGTGTCTTTTCTGCATGCAGCTGGCTGAATGTGTCATGCTGTAATTGCGCAGCACTGTAGAAAAAGTTCTACCTACGGGAACTCAAGAACGTCGGAATTATCTGCCAACACGTGTTCATCGTTTTTGTGATGCCGTTCCGCTGCATGACGGTGAATACGTGGGGTTAAGATGGTCAATTCTGAAGCGGCAAAGTACCCGGTTAATTGATAGCGCTGCATGTTGTTCTACGCATCCTGCTGACTTCCATGCCCTTTAGAATTGTCCTCATCTCTCTGCCATGCATACCGGCCAGGAAAAGCACGGCATAACAGAAGCTCATCTCAAAATCTTAGTAACAATGTCACTTCGGGCGAACAAAGCTATCAGAAAGTCATCTTGTGCAGAAATGAACTAATATAGTTCTGTTTATGTAAAATTATACAAAAAATAAAAATCATGTATTTCAACTTCTCTTTTTAATGTTGATTTTTCAGAGCTAGAAGATGTCACAAAAAATTAATTCAGCAGTTCTTCACAATGCACGAGCTTGTAAAGTTTTGCTTGATATTTGTGGTCATAAGCCCAATTCTAAGCGGACACCCTTTGTGTCACCACGCAGATTCTCCACCAGAGCAGCGAGCCGAACCACGCAAGGAGCGCACCGCCTTCAGCCGAAGTCAAGTGGAGAAGCTAGAAGCCGAGTTCTGCCAGCACAACTACCTCACCCGGCTGCGGCGCTACGAAATAGCCTTGGCTTTAGACCTCACCGAAAGACAGGTGTGTGTGTCCCGGTAATTCTGAAGATACAGAACAACACGAAATACGTTGTGATATTTTTCAGAGAATTAAACTTTTTCTATTACAGCAAATATTAGCCGATGTCTACAAACTTTTCTTGATACACGTAGGTATACAAGGTGAAATGATTCATAAGAACACGAGGAGGAATAAATGTTTCACGAAGCGGCATCGCGGTGCTAGTACCGCTTTTGCCACTGCTTTTTCAAACATACTGGGTGTCGAGAGAAGGCAAATGCATTGAACTGCACAGGCGTTCATCGCAGACGAGAGGATTTCGTTCTTGAGGGCTTTTGTTATTGAAGGGCACGAAAGCATAGCGCAGAGTACTCTTTCTTGTGCACACGGTACCTTTGTGCTCACATTTGATCACAACTTGTCACATGTAGGCTTTTCCGGCGCCATAATAGGCACAGAAACAAGACACTTGGCAGTCGTGTTTTTGAGGTGGTGTGACACGCGCTGCACGTTAGGGACAACATTCGTCGTTGTTCATTTTATTCCTGGCACTATTTCTGTTGGCCCTTGAATTTCCCTCGAATAAAAAGGCTCCCTATCACAGAGAAAATGATCCCTTGCGGGAATCCCTCTACACCTAATATTTGGACTTGCATTTGCAAGCTCAGAGCGAGCCGATGTTCGGAAGTTTTGCTAAGACTTAGGCAGTTGCTACTGCTGCCATTAAACGTAATTTACATTTGCACACCCATTTTCCACAGAAGTTGATACTTCTAGTGTTACATGAGAAAAGTAATGAGGGCCACGATTTGCAGGCCCTCGTCATCAGGCAAGCATTTCACGTGTAAAAAAGGCAGATCGCTAGGACAAATTGAGAACTTTACTTTAAATTTTTTAAAACTACACTGAAGTGCTCGAAGTAGACTGTCATTGACCACCGTTGACTTCAGAAAAACGTCTAACTTTGGCATCTCAAACATATCTGAATGAGATGTCGACCATCCCTGATATTTCATTTCATTATCAAAAAATTTGTACCTCGTTCTCTCTGTCAGCAAAAGTTTGCACAAAGCGGACACATTTAGCTTAAAGCATTCACATAAAAATTGCGCAATAGTGCACATGATACAAGCTACGTCACTTTGAGCAAAAAACTTTCCGTTAAAGCCAATAAAAGTGAACGGTAGTGATAAGAAAGCACTGTAAAAATTGCTCAATAGATAAAAGACTTTAATATTGAAGGTATCGACTTATGTTTTTCATTCCCAGTTCTTCAAGATTTAAGTAAGCTGAATTTCGCATGCGCATGAGAAAGCCAAGTTTCGGCCTCCGAGATGGCACGCCCGCTGTTTTCCCTCCGGTCGCTTCAATCACACGCAAAGAGCGTCATCCGCCTTTTCTACGATGTCGCACCGTATGCACCCTTCGTTAGCCGAAAAGTTGCGAAAAATTATCTGGTCTCGGGGGCCTTTGTTTTGGCAATGCCAGTTCTCCAGGGCCCTTTCAAAGGCCTTACGGTACGCCAAAGCAGAGCACAAAAAAAAAAAAAAACAGAAAAGGTCGATTTCAGAGGGGGCTGGCACCCTTCCTTCTCCGCACCACGGTGCTTGCTGCTGAGGGCAGGAAAGACAGCCGCGGCGTTGGCGCAGCTTGCAAGAAGGGCGAAAAAAAAAAACCGTTCGGTGCTTTTATACCATAGAGTTTCTTAAAATTAACTAGAGGGGACTCTGTCACTGCGATCGTTCAGCGATCATGAGAATGATGGGTAGCCCACACATTTGCCCAGTCTTCGTACTTGCGGGTGGTGAATCGTACTTGGGGCTTCGTTTATTGCTGTGCTTCGGTTTTGTTTTCAAAGAAAGATTTAGCCCTTTGAACTTCGTGACCTGATTTGGAAAGGTAAGTATAAAAGAATAGGGTGCTGAAGCGCAACCACTGAACCTTTGCTGATTTTCGTTTCGTGAGAAAACAGCTTCAAGCCACACGAACACACACGGAGCCGATAGTAGGCCAGAAGTACGAAGATTAGACAAATGTGTGTACTACCCATCAATACAATGCTCGCTGAAGCGCCATGCATTGCAGCTCTCATAGACACTAGCGCAGAGTTTCCTCTAGTGTATATTAGGAAACTCTGTGTTTTAGACAACCCCCGCTGTACAGAAATGTCAGTCATGGCGTAGGAGAGGCAAAGGGCGCGCTTGGGCCTATTTATACTCATAGGAGACTTTTTTTTTGCTGTAAATATGCGTCTTTTGTACTAGAACATTTAAAAGTATGATATGTCCGCAACAGAACCACTTGTGCTTGAAACGGACTCTACCTAAAAGATTGCGGGCTGTATGAAGGTACTGGCGAAGGACACTAAAAAAAATGCAGCACATCCCAAAAGGGAATCGTGAAGATATGCGAATGCAATGCGTAGCGTCCATAACGGCGTTTCGCACATGAGAACCCAGTGTTAGAAGAATGTTTTCTTTTTTTTTCTTACACCGCGCAGCCAATAGCATCGTTCCCCACACGTGGCGTTTTTCTGTCGGGAGAAACGTGGTATGCATTTCCAGCTCTAGTAGCTAGAGTGGACAGTAAAAAAAAAACACTACACAAATGCTGGCAGCACAAACGCTATAAACGCGTTTCAAACGCACTGCATTCAGGCGTTGACAAGTCACGTTGAAGTCAAGGAGGTGGGGGCTCCGGTTGCCAGGGGCGTGGATAAGCGCGCGTGCTCGCAGCTGTTCCTGACAGTTGCTGAAGCCGAAGCGCGACATGGTGGGTGCTGTGGCTGCTAGAGATGCGCGCGCCCGTACCTGTTGCTAAAGAAAAGTGCGGTGGGGGAATCCCGACGTACACCTGACATAGCCCAACTAAAAATGATTCTCATTAAAAAAAGAACCAATATAGAACTGGTTGCGACAATGCTAGGTGCTCGAGCATGCCCTACCACTCAAGACGGATAAGTCGTAGCCGGGTCTGAAGAGAGTAAAGGTGTTTTCTCATCGCTTCCTTGTTCTCTGTAGCAAACCTGAGTTGTGAAACGTGACATTAGAAGTCACTTCGATGAAATGGCAGATTGCTGCATCGAAAACAACTGATCGCTGATAATCACACAATCGGGAAGGCGCCAGTTACTGAAAAGCGGCGCGTAAAAATACGCATTAGACCAGCGCACCTTCAAAGTCCGCCCTTGTGTGGGCTCGGTAGAGCCGGGTTCACTAGCCCGGTCATGCTGAGCAATTAGCCGAATGTGCAAGAACGTGGAGAAACCAAGCACTGTCAGACTCTATAGCTTGACAGGATTCCATCTCACGCGCTATGAATATGTTGGCCAATAAACTCCTTTCATAGATGCATGTAGCCTGAAAAAAATCAGCAGCTAAATTGTGCTGAACCTAACTGAAACTCAATAGAACTCCTGGCAGTTGCGCACTTACATAAACGCTCGGGAAGACCAGTGATATATAAACTGAACTTTTCTAAGCTTCATGTTGTAATGACCAATTCAATACGTAAGATTATGATGAGAGAAAAAAAAACTGGAAAATCCGAGGTACAGTGGGAATTGATGATATGCGAAGCACAAATAAGGAAGGTTCATATGTCAACTGAAAATCACCACAACGATTCGAGGTGGACGTAAATGATGCCGTACAAGACTTCCATGTGATGATTATTATGTTTGGAGCTGTCATTTACATTAGTCATCTATACCGCGTCACGTGATACCAAATTTGGTATATGTTGAGCTAGTAAAATGGCCGCTGGTGGGCTATTAGCGTAGCATGTTCTTATGATTTACATTGCGCGCATGCCATGGTTATCATGTTTGGACATGTCATTTATCTTCGTCGTCCATTCGCGGCACGTGATACCAAATTTGGTATATGTGATGCTAGCGAAACGGCCGTGAGCGCATCATCAGCGTGGTATGTTTTGAGGTTCTTACATGATATCCACGTCATGACTATCATGTTTTCACGACTGATATACCTTTGTCATTCATTCACGTCACGTAATACTAAATTTGGTATATGTGATGCTAGCGAAACGGCCGCGAGCGCATCCTGAGTGTGGCATGTAGTCATGTTGTCGCACGACACGCATGTTAAGATTATCATGTTTAGACGAGTCTTTTATCTTCGTCATTCATTTGCGTCACGTAATATAAAATTTCGTAGGGGGGGTGCTAGCGAAACGGCCGCGAGCGCATCATGAGTGGGGCATGTAGTCATGTGGTCGCCTGACACGCATGTCAGGATTATCATGTTCGGACGTGTCATGTACCTTCGTCAGTCGTTCACGTCACGTAACACCAAATATGGTATACGTGAAGCTTGCGAAACTGCCACCAGCACATCATGAGTGTGGCATGTAGTCATATTGTTATTTGTCACGCATGCCCATAATTTCCACGTTCAGGTCTGTCGCTTGTGTTCGCCATGCAGTCAAGTCATATCACAGCGGTTTCACACAATGTCATGTGGACGAAACCACCGCAAGATCATAAAATGGAAATTATGGCATTCATGACATACATATCGTGATTTTCATGTTATGACTCGTCATTTATGCTTGTCGTACAGTCATGTCATGCCATACCAATTTTGCTGTTGATATCATTATCGAATTGATTGATTGATTTGTGAGGTTTAACGTCCCAAAACCACCATATGATTATGAGAGACGCCGTAGTGGAGGACTCCGGAAATTTTGACCACCTGGGGTTCTTTAACGTGTACCCAAATCTGAGCACACGGGCCTACGACATTTCCGCCTCCATCGGAAATGCAGCCGCCGCAGCCGGGATTTGAAACCGCGACCTGCGGGTCAGCAGCCGAGTACCTTAGCCACTAGACCACCACGGCGGGGCGATACCATTATCGAAATGGCAAAAAGAGCTAAATGTCCTAGATAGATAGATAGATAGACAGATAGATAGATAGATAGATAGATAGATAGATAGATAGATAGATAGATAGATAGATAGATAGATAGATAGATAGATAGATAGATAGATAGATAGATAGATAGATAGATAGATAGATAGATAGATAGATACGCTCAAGGTCGCCGAAGTTCACCAAGAGATGCTTCGCATTCAAAAGCACAGAAATAGATTAGAAGATAGCATTGTGTGCTCACAGCGGCGATGCCAAAACTTCCTCTCCGTTTCCCAGAACGCCAGCGACGCATCCACGCAAGGTAACCGCACCGAGGCATCAGCATGACTACGTTACAAAAAGTGGCCCCTTATCTGCATGTAATCTGCAAATGTCGTCGAAGGACGATAGTCTTGCGTGTGGAGAGAGTGAACGAGACATTTATTTGATGTTCTGCGCAAGGAAATCGGTGAATGGTATTCTGGAGGCGCTGCGTTAGAGTGCCTCGAGCATGCAGCGGAGGCGAACGAACGCTTGAAGTCACGTCACACGTGAGACATAAGCGCCTTGTGGCATTTTTTTTAGAAAAGAAAGCGCGTGGCTCTGAGACAGGTGTGTGCGCCCATCTCAGAGGTGATAAGGTGTTGAGCGCAAGGTGACGGATAGGTGCCACCACCGTCTCCATTTAGCAAAGCGTTGGAAACACTCAGCTTTCCGTGCAAGCGTTGCATGGTCAGCGCACCGAGATAAGCGCTATACGGTCCTTAAAATTACTTATGTATGCCTTTTTTATTAAAAAGCTCACACACAGAATATATACGTATTGTTATGATGCCACAGACGTGCGCGGTAGTTGCTTTTTAATTGACAATTTCCCAAGCATGAACACTCAAGCTTGAGCAACATAGGTGGGGGCTGTGGGTGGGTCGACCGTTTTAAATACCCAATGCCGTTAAGAGTGGACAAACAGACAAATGTACAGGCAGACAGACAGACCAAAATTTTTGCGTCAAAGGTCGCCAAGAAATACAATCATCTTTATTAAAAAAGATTGAGTGCATGTGGGAGAGGAACGCCAACCTAGCCGACCAAACTCTGCACCTGGAATCCACACTCGGCATGCTGTGCTTTTGCGATGTCGTCGACTCCGCCAATTTCGGCGCGATAGCGGCGCTCAGAACGAACAATGCTTCGCAATCACCTACAAGACTTCTTCAGCTTTCCTTTCCTACGACGCCCTGTCGCACCGCAAGAGCAAGCGATTGGGAAGATGGTGAAGGCGGTCACCATCTGTCTAGACCACCATAGTACAGACTGAACGTCACTGGTGCTGCGATGACTGTGGTCACTTTACAGTCGCGTTTTATTCATTTATGGTCACGCACTTACATTGTGAGTTTTACGGTGCTTAGTAAATACGTTGGGCGTTCTAAAAACGAACTTGGCATCGAACGAAAGACTTTAAGAAAAAAATTATTGAACGAACATGTGTGCGTGCCAGTTTGCAGTGGACTCTGCTTTCTGCTGCGGTCGCCGCTACCGCTGGTATTGTCAGTCAGTGCGCCCTCATGCGGCAGCTGCGTGCGTGAAGCACACGAAAGTGTTTTGCTGGGAGGGTGACAATTCGGACTGCCGGGGAGAAACTCGCCGGTGCGCAATCTCGAAGGCTATGGCCAGATCATATCTGTAATAAAGGTGTGCGAAGGATTCCATGGCATCATAACAGTGGCGTAAATTATGGGTAGGTCATGGGGACGTCAGGACCCCCCCCCCCCCCCCCCTGTTTTGAGGCTGGGCGGAGCGGGGGTGAGGAGTGGGGAGGGGACAAGCTACGCAAGTTTACCCGCTTGAAATTCATCTTCCCAATGTGCCATTTGAATTACTGGACACTCAAGGACAATGCACTTTCTACTAAACCAACTCGGAAATCCCAAACGCTTGTATTGAACAAAAACGATGTGTACTTAGAGCCCGTATACACCCTGAACAACACCTTTATGCATTTGCACAAAAAGTGCTTTCATTGTTATTGCATGCTTTAACCAGATTGATGCAGCTGCGAAAATGCTAGCACTTGCCTACGAGTCGCTATTAGAAACTTACTTCATTATCTGATGTGACCAGGTTGCGATATCTATGCTCTACTGTTATTATTATTATTAATATTACTATTATTATTATTATTATTATTATGGTTGTTTTTGTTGTTGTATGATAAATATTATTTTTTCTACATGTGAATGCATCATCTTAATTTCACATGATCAGAAGTAAGGCATATCTATTAAAATAAAACGGCTGTTAGTAATTTACGCCATGACATTATAAGACTGTCTCAAAAGAGAGACAAATTTCTCATGATGTCTACTTCTGCATAGATGTAGCATAAATTGACTGAAGACAATCTTGAGAGCTCATTTTTCATTGCTTGACGCATACCTAATGGAAACCAGCACACAATAAAAAGAAAGGTATAAGGGACGTTAGTTTCCCTGTCTTAAGTGTGTTGTTCACATTTTTATATAAATGTGCGAGAAGTAAAGGGAACAAACAGGCAACTTTCCAACGGCAAACACTGAACCACCCATCTTCAGGTGCAGGTTGAGACGGTTCCTAAGGTAGCAGACACAGAGTTGACCTACTACTCCAGAGAAAATGTTCCTCAGAGGGCCACTGCGTTAGAACCTTTATCAACGTTAGTGCCACTATGATGGAATGACACTGAGCTTCCGAGTGGTCTCACTCCCACTTACCGCAGCATGCTTCAATCACCACTGGTATTTTTATCTGTTTGCAGATCTCCGTTTTATCGCAGGAAACTGTCACATAAAGTAGACATGTTGCATGGATGACGAGACACTACAATTCGAACGATGCGCTAGCAAGCCGGCGATATCGGCCGACCAGCCACGCCGTTGAATTCAAATATTGATACGCTAAGGAAATAGCGGTTCCTTCTAGTAACAAGAGCTTCAAACACCTTTTTTACCGCACAGTAAATTGCATGATTGATGAATATGTGGGGTTTAACGTTCTGAAACCATCATATGATTATGAGAGACACCGTAGTCAGGGAAGGGTGGGCTCCGAAAATTTCGACCACTTGGGCTTCGTCAACGTGCTCCCAAATCTGAGCACACGATCCCACAGCATTTCCGTCTCCATCGAAAATGCTGTCAGCGCAGCCTGATTCGATCCCACGACCTGCGGGTCAGCATCCGAGTAGCTTATGCAGTCGACCAGTCTGTTGGGGCCAGTGAATTGCATAAAAAATTACATAAAAGACTATTGCATTTTCCTAATAGTAGTTCATGTAAACATACCACAGATTATGTTTATTTGTAATTCGCGAACACGCTTGTTTATAATGTCTACTGGGAAGATCTGACTGTTGTAAACTCTTACGACTAGCGCCCCGCCATGGTGGTCTAGTGGCTAAGGTACTCGGCTGCTGATCCGCAAATTGTGGAATGAAATCTCGGCTGCGGCGGCTGCATTTTCGATGCAGCCGAAAACGCTTTAGGTCCGTGTGCTCAGATTTGGGGGCACGTTAAAAAAAGCCAGGTGGTCGGAATTTCCGGAGCCCTCCACTACCGCATCTTACGTAATCATATGGTGCTTTTGGGACATTAAACCCACATATCAGTCAATAAATAAAACTCACATAACTAGCGGGCCTCTTAAGTATTGTGATAGCATCATTGACATCATTCCAAGATTTGAGTGCTTTAGTGGTTATAGCTTTTGCAGCTCAGCTTTTCCTCTGAGATGTTATTAATGCGACAGCATAAAAGAACCTTCTTCGCAAACATGCCGGCGTCGGTGTCGTTGGTTGTGAGTGAAAGATCATCATCTTTGCTTGGCCGAAAATTTGAGAAAGATGCAATAACGTCAATAATAAAAAAGTCTGGGTCTGAGTGTGAATCGAACTGTGGTCGTGTGTGTGGCAAGCAGGTGTTCTGCCACACAGTCACCCCTCTGCATGTGAATACAGTGAAAATAACTTAATCTGCTTTCAAACGCAGTAAAGGTAACTTTGACGCTTTACAAACAAACGCGTCCTGTGTGTTTCACAATACAATATAGAATATCACCGTAAAAACTGGCCGCGTATCTGCATGTTTCACTGCAAATGTCGTCGAAAGACAACACTGTTGCTTCAGGAGGGAGTAAATGAAACGATTCTTTGATGTTCTGCGCAAGAAAATTGATAGATTGGACTCTGCAAGCTACATGGATGGATGTATCAGGCCATGCCCTGTAGATCAGGCGCGGCTTACGACACCTAGCCACAACAAATTTAGGTACAATCACTATGTGTTTAGGCATTGAATTTCACTCACGCTTCGATTGAAGCCACGAATCAGTTAGCCTCCTCTTGGTTATTTCTACCCGTTTCAAGTCTATTTTGCCTTCACTGTTTTAAATTCATAATGCTTTGAAAAGTTGGGCGCCATTTTCTTGACTATAAGGTCGAACCTTTTAGAGAACATTGTGAAATGTTCGGCCATTTCCTCCTCCTCTCCGCACGCACCACACACCGTGTCGGTGCCTTCGTATTTGGCTCGCTACGTCATGGTCCGCAATACTCCTGTTCTGGGCCGGAACAGGAGGGAACTACCTCAACAATTATGGTAGATCTTTTCTTTTGCATATGCCTGCTTGAAAATTTGGTAGGTCTCCAGTGGTGATTACGTAAGCATTCCAATCTTCCATATGTGCCTTCCTGTTTCCTTCACCTTCTCCTTAACCGAGGTTTCCTTTTGGCTTGGTATTCTGCTGTTGTCGAAATACTTGCTTGACAAATTTCAAGTTCGCTTTTTTCATTTAGTGTCAACATTTTTCATGTACAAGTAGCTGAAAACTTTCCTAGCCTAACGCTCCTCTCATGTTTTTTTCAATCGTAACTCGAACTCTATCTTGCTGCTAGCTTCCCTGCACTCGAACGGTGTCCATCCCATGTCACCCTGTACTCCGTGATTTGGGGTCTTACCGTCTGCTCCCAAAGGAAGCCCACCTATGCCATGTTGCTTAATTTCTCTCCCAAGTACTGACCGAGCTTATTTGTAATCTTGGTTGAACCTTTGATCTCACACACTAGACCGCATTACCGAAAGTCAAACGCTGGACCATGACACCTTTACAAATCCCTCTCACAATGTAATACCTATTGTAGTTCCACAGTTCCCTATTTTTTTCATATCTGCATTTCTGTCATCTTTAGTCATTACGTATCTTTCGTGCTCCCTTAGATACTATGCCCTGTTGTTTATCAATAGCCAAAATATTTTTATTTATCCACTCTTTCTAGCAAGACTTTCTGTATCTTATGCTCACTGCTTTCGTTACCAATAAAAATTATGATTGCAGATTTTTCCCGACTGAACTTCAAATTTAACCTATCTACCTCTTTACCGGTGATGACTATCAATCCTTGTAGGTCGTCTTTGCTGTCAGCTAATAATGCTATACCAGCTGCATAAATCAATGCTGGTAATGAATGACTGTTCAACATGTTTTCTTGCTAGACAAAAGAGAGGTTGAAGCCGAGTCGACTCCCCGATAATTTGGCTTCTACTTCCTGTAGATAAAGCATAAATTACAAAGGTGACAAGAAAGATCCATGCTGAAGCCCGCGTTGTATCTCGATAGGTTAAGATACCTATTTTTCCCACTTTATGACTACCTTGTTACTTTTATAGGTATCTTTTGGAAGGCTAGTTTTATTATATTCTACAATTAGTATGTCCAGTATTTATCCCAAGTCTTCTTGAATCACATTATCGTAGGCTCCCCTGATATATAGAAATGCCAGCCACATGGGCCTGCGTTCTTTTTCTGCTAATTCAATACACTGCAACAATGAAAAGACATTGTCTTTCAATGTTCCTTGTTTACGGAACCCATTTTGTAGTTTTCCTAGCACCCACTCATTCTCCACCCGTGTCTGTAGTCTTTCCTTTACTATCTGCATCACCAGCCTGAAGTACTGACGTCACTGTCATAGGACGGCAGTTGTTTATATCAGCTTTGTCCCCCTTTCCCTTATCGATCATGCTGACCCTGCTTAGTACCCACCCATTGAGGGCCTCACTATTCATTATTGCTTTGCTCGCTGCCTCTCCCAATGTTTGCTCTGCGTGAGACGTGAGCGCCATCTGGCAATATTCTTGAAAAATAAAGTGATGCGCACAATTGCCAGTCTTTTTCATCGCGCGAACACAGGGAAAAAGAGACAGGGTAGACTAAAGCCCCTGCTTCCACTCTTGAAAGAATAGCCTCCGATATAGCGAAGCGCACGATGTGTGCGCGTAATCTCGGATGCCATAATTAGTAGAAGGCGATGGGTAGGAATGAAGGACAATGACAACAAGAAAGAAGGCAGGGAGGTTAACCAAGCACATGCCTGGTTTGATACCCTACGCTGGCGAATGGAAAGGGGGAGGCGATGAGTAGATACCCAAAACAACAAAACAGAGGAAGCACCCGCCTTTTCGTGCATGGCATTGCAGTGTTGGCGCAAAGTGACAAATGCTACGTTCTTTAAAATTACTTATGTATGCCTTTTATACTATAAGAAACACGCCAGAAATACTGATGTGTTGATGTTGTGCCTCAGATACGCACAAAATTTTCTTTTATTCGACAATGCCGACACGTATAAAACTGAAACCAGACCAATCCTCACAATATCACTGGTCAACCACTGCAAAAGGCACTCACGCTACTTCGTCCTTAAGACCATGTAGAGGGTGCATAGGAAGCTTTAAAATATTTCATTCACTAATTGTTTGAAGTACGCACCAGAAACAGAATATTACTATCACGTTTAACTCTTAAACGCGAAGGTTAAGGGTCCCCAATTTTATTGACTCCACGATTGCAGATTCCGTGCCTGTCGGTGACAACTTTCAAGTTTTTTTCTTCACTTTAGTTTCGTCTTATCAATATAACATTGTGAACGATACGCGTAAAGGAGTACCTCTCATATTCCTTGGTTTTATAATATACTGTTTACGATGCGAAGCATCCTATTGTCCAGCTCAATTCGGCGCGCTGCGTGACTACCATTACTGTGCATTAGCGTTCCTTTCCTTTTTCCTCCTCTTCTAGGCTCCAACCCTCTTGCTGCTTTAAGCATTGCTTCCAGTGAAGTTTCTACCACCAATTAACATTCGTGCCCACTCCATCTTTTACGCTCTCTCCTTCTCTCTCCCGCCTCACATCACCAACGCAGGTACCCAATTTCCTCTAGGTGGTGTTGAGGTGCCGCCTGCTAGTCTACAATCGCTTCCGCTCTTTTTCGTGTATACTTTCATTACTTCGGTTCAGCCCTACCAAAGCTACGGGGTGTGAGAAAGCCACATGCTTGCGCAGTGAAACAAAGTCCCAGGTATGTTTGCCTCGAAAGTGGCATGGTTTTTTAAAGTTGGTGTTTGGTGCGTGTAACGCCACATTGAGACGCAAATTGTTCTTCTTCACTGCATTTATTTCCTACGCATTTATTATTTCTGTCGGTTACCGGTGGTAACTAAGGTTTCGAATCAACATGACAGCACCCATGAGGAAGCTACCGCCCGCTTCGATCCGAACTTGGTCCTGCTGAACGCCGACAGTGCTGACAGCAACAAATAAATTGTGAAATCAGCCATTCGTTTAACCCTACTTTGAGAAGTAAGCATCAGGTACATTCTCGCGCAGCTGTACCTGATAATCCTAATGCGCCAAGCTCAGGACTTGGGCTGTGCCGCTATATCAAGAACGCTGCGTCTCCGAGAATTGGACATGCAACCTCTCAGAGCGTTCTGCGAGTGTCGGATGCACCTTTGGTGAAACAATAAAATATAAAAAAGAAGCATTTGGGCGAGAGACGAGAAGGAACGTGTCTATATAGAAGCAGTCGTGCCAGAGCCACGAACAGCGTCGGAGAGCCACAAAGTGAAGTTATACGCTGGCATGAGCCTATACCTGTCTTATGCAGGGCCACAAATTATATTGTTAAGACGCCAAACTTCCTAAAGCTGAAGTGTGATGGCATGTTTGACAGTTTTACTTAATTTTTAAAACTGAAAAACCATCCGTGTTACATGCAATGAGCATGTAGTGACAACTCAACGAGCCGACGCCGCGAAGACGGTGAGCAGACAACACTGCGCAGATGAATACATGAGGAAGAGCTAATCGCCTTTTCTAATATTGGCTGGGGGCCCTCTAGCCTCCGTAGTGCTGAAGGGGACTTCTGAAACAAGATATAGTCATCTTTACTTGCAGCGTTTAAACACCATTTCGCAAGCGGACCCCCCCACCTTCTCTCACTGCCTCGCAAAACCGACGCAGGCAGCGTCTCGTATTCTGCGCCTGCCCGCCAGCAGGCTAGTGCCCGTTCGGTGCCACCTAGTAGTGATTACAATGCATCTCCTGTTGCACCTGTGGCGGCACTTTCCGCTGAGGCCGTGCCACAATTGCAATATTATCCGAGAGATGCAATCGTCGCCTCGCTGCAGCTCACTCTGCGGGCGGTCGGTGAACTTCTCCCATTTGACAGTCTGCTAAAAGTCACCTGCCGCCAGGCTGGTGGCTTGCAGAAAACATCCAGCCATCATGGCTAGTCAAGGGCCCACCCATCGCCCACGTGTTTTCCAGTGGAACACCAACTCGTTGCGGCGGCCTCACTTGGAACCTTAACAGCGCTTGCCTGAAGACGAGTACAATGTACTCACTCTGCAGGGAGTGTACGTCAATAGCGAGACTCCACGGCTGCCTGGATTTGTCTGCTACTGCAGTACCACATGCTGCACTGTTTCCGGATGCTACGATGAGCCATGCCTGGTGGGTGGCCATCCCCAAGAAGCTGCCCCATGTGCTGTGTACGTGCGTACTTCTGATGACCTCACAAGTGGCCCACAGGAATTCTGTGCTTTAAACGTGCGTCTTGGCTCCTGGGACACCACTGTGGCCAGCTTCTACTTGCGTTCAAACAAACCTTGAAACGCTTCCAGCCTGCTTCCCTTGTTCTTCGCCTGGGCGATTATTTTCTCCCCTGGGGGAACTTCAACGGCAACCATATGGCCTGGGATGGAGATGTTGTGCTCTGGACGAGCCACTGCGGATGTCATCCTTCGTGCAGGCCTCGAGATTTTGAACACTGGGGAGTTCACCTTTGTGCGCAAAGGAGTGCGTACTGCTATTGACATTAGTGTCGCAACAGATCATTGTGCGTGCACCTGGTCGAACAGTCCAGACACCTGGGGATCAGATCACTTACCGATTTTTCTGAACACCAACACTGTGCCCTCCCTCAGGAGCCGGGTTAGCTGTACGGTCAATTCGGGCATATTTCAACGTCTAAGTGGCACTCCTTTGGAGAGCGACTTCATGCAGCATGCAATCGCCAGTGCTAAAGCGGCTACCGTAGTGTCGAAAACCAAGCCCGGACGTCCCGTTCCTGACCTCAAGCAGCTACAGTTGTGGGCCACGCGTAGAAAGCCGGAGCTCCATGCCATTCGTAGTTCCACGGCAGAAGATTGGACAGCCTTCAGGCGGCAAAGCGCCGTCTGTAGACGCCATGCCAACCGACAATGGAAGCAAAGCTGGGAGGGCGTCTGCAGTACCATCTCGAGCCGTCGACGCAGTTCCACTGCGTGGTGGCTTCTGCGATCGCTGCAGCATGGGCGAGCCATTCGTCATTTTATACTGGCCGTGGACATCTCTCTAGATATCACGGAAGTCGCTCTGGTGGACCTCATGCCGAGTAACTTTGCTACTAGACTACCAGGACTACCAGCAGACGCCCGACTCTGACAGACCAGTATGTATACCCCATATACCCATATACACCACCCTGCCTTTACCATTGAGAGAGTGGCAGCCCTGGGCAATGAACAATTCCTGCCCCATGAACTGACTGCGCCTCAACCGCTCGAAGCGGCGAAGCCCACCGGGAGCAGGTGGAATCACGTTCCAGATGCCCCGCAATCCGGCACACAGTGAGATGGCCCAGCTGCTTGACTACTTCAAGGACATCTGGAACAGCGGACAGCTACCAGAGTCCTGGCTTACTGCCATCATCGTGCCGATTCTACAAGCGCGTAAGCCAGCGTCGGCCCTTTCATCCTACATGCCTGTCTCTCTTAACTCAGCCGCCTGCTAGGTGATGAAAGACATTGTCTTGGCCCAACTCGAGCGGATCGCTGGGGCCCTGGTTTACTTTCCCGAGCACCAGACTGGATTCCGGTGCCTCCGCTGCACAGCAGACTCGCTTAGTGACGTCGTCTCGACAGTGGAGCACGCAAGAAGCATGAAAGAGGTGGCCCTTTTAGTGCTTTTGGACGAGCATAATGCACTTGATGGCCTGCCGCACCGGGCAGTCATGCGGGCGCTAGAAGCCCTGGGCGTGTACGGCCACATGCTGTGCATTGTGCAGGGCTTTCTGTTGGGCCAATTTTTCCACGTGAGAGTCGGCCACGCGCTCAGCTATCCCCAACTGGTATCGGCAGTGGTGTCACAGGGTTCTGTACGGAGCCCCTTATTCAACATTGCATTGGCACGCCAGCCAGCTGTCATTCCTTCCAGCCAGCGCTACCCAGTCCATTGTTTCATATACGCTGGCCACGTTGCTTTTGTGGAACTGGGCCCCTACTATGAATCTGCTAACTGTCCGATCTTGCCTGCAAAGTGAACTAAATGCTGTAGTAGGTCATGTCACATCTGAAGGTCTGGCTGTCTCGCCGGCCAAAACCAAAGCACTTCTTGCGCACCCCAGACCAAGAACGCGCAGCAAAGTGACCCGTCTAGCCATCGAGGGCACCACAACACCGTGGGAGAATGCGCTGAACTATCTCGGGCTTCGCATTGACGATCGGCGCTCCTGGGCGCTCGCAGTCAAGAAAGCCATATGCATGGGGAATAGAACCCAGAAGGCAGTGAATGGCATTTTCCTCGGTGGTCGCGGCTGCTCACCATACTGACCTCTTCGTCTTTACACAGCAGCAGCAACATCACGGCTGCTGTACGCGTTCCTTGTGGTAGCACTTCCTCGGTGGCTTTCGGAGTGCCTTTAGTTACTGCATACGGGCTTCATTCACTGTGTCCTCGGCCTGCCGCAGTACTCTCAGATCGCAGCCACCTTGACAGAGGCAGGTGGCTGGCCGCTCTCCCTGCCCCTGAAGCAACGTGGGCTTCGATACATTGATTGGCTTGCCCAAAACCCTGATGGGTGCCCCCTGCTTGCCCGGCTGCAAAGTCTACCAGGATCTTGATGAGCGAGCTGCTGCGGATCTATCAAGCAGCTGTGGGAACAGTGCCCGCAGCCGTCTCTCTTCCCCGCCAACAGAAAAACCACTGGCTATCAAGACTGGTTCGGGAGGCTTCTCCAAGCGTCGCTCACCCATTTGCGCACTAAAGCAGGAATCTGCCTCCGAAACAGAAGAAGAGCTGGCTGGAAGGCTTATTGCGTACACGGACGGCTCCGTCATCCGAGACACAGGCTCAGCCACAGCTTCCTGCGTTATGCCAGCACTTGGTTGAACGGCCTCCTGACGTCTGCCTTTTGTGGCCTGCTCTACCGGTGCACAGACGGCGGGTATCCACCTGACAGTTGACCTCCTGGCAGCAAACCCCCCAACGTGCCCGTGGCTGTCGCGTGTGACTCAAGAGCTGCGTTGCTAGACTTGGCAAAGCCAAATCTAGCAACGCAGGTGCTCATCACCAAACTGCATGCCCTCCTTGCCAGTGGCGTAAATGCCTCTCTGCACTGAGTCCCATCCCAGGTGGGAATCCAGGGAAACGAGCAGGCTGACACCCTGGCGAAAGAAGCACATCTCTCTGGCGTTCCTGTGTGCCGTACTAAGGTCGCCTCAGATTTTTCAAGGCTCCCATTGAGGAGGCTGTTGCTACGCTGCTATCTTGACGATCGTGTAGCAAGGATGGAACCACCAACTCGGCTGCCTGACGGGCGTTTCACCAGCAGAGAGAGAGGGATCCCTGCTACTTTGCTCACGCATCGGCTGCCCCTGGCCTGCGGCCCGGCGTTACCGTCTTGGCAGAGCCTCGTCTCCTGCGTGCACTGCGTGCGGAGATCATGAAACTATGGAGCACCTGTTGTCTGTTTGCCCAGTGCTTTGCACACAACTGGCGCCTTGCTCGCCGCACTTCGTCACCACGGTCTCTCCGTGGCTACACAGAGGGATCTTCTGTTTCCTGCACGGCACCACACCCAGGACTTCAAGGTGGTTTTTCGCTTCCTTGAAGACACTGGACGAGACAACCGGCTATAGAAGCCACTCACTACGTCGTTGGTCATGGATGCCATTTCTCTTCTTCTTCTCTCTTCTTCACATGTTTATTACCCTCTTCCCCTCCCCCCTACAGGCGCTGAGCTGCTCTCCCACTTAGAGCTGCAGAAGTCACGTCTTTTCCTTTCCTGATTCTCTCTCTTTCTCTCTAGTGTTCTACGCTCGCTCCCTCATCTATGTTCTTCCATTCCAGCGACTGTAGGCAGCGCACCGGAAGATTGAAATGGTGGACGAGATGGTGACGTCGCAAGCGTTTACTTCAGCGTCGTAGAGCGTGAAGACGCGTTCATTGGTTTATGACTACTGAGAGACCGAACTACGTCACAGTTTTACCACCATGTGACGGCTTCGGGGAACGGCTACATGGCGCCACCTGCGTAGCTGGAATGACCGAATCCTCTAGGCACATGTTTCTGCGGTGTTTCCTCTCCATTGTTTATTTGTGTCCCCTACTCCTTTTTTAGGCTCCTTCCATCTCTCGCTTTGCAACGCGAACATAGGCAGCGTCTGCTAGCGAGCTTCTTGATTGAGAAAGCTGACTGCTCGCGTTAATTGTTCTTTGGCCACCCCGTATACGTAGGAACTGGATCTTGACCTCCAAGGAGGTGCCGGTGGCAGATCTCTCCTGTGCGTTTTTGAAGAACGAAAATTCGCAGCGTGCGTGTTAACGAAAAGGGGACTGTGGGTCTCTGTGTCCAACCTGACTGTTCCGTCTCTGATTGCCCATTAGCAGTGATTGGCATGTTCCAGTAGGAAACACTCGTCTATCACTGCCTGCTTTACGCTTCCCCAGGTTTCTCTTCAAAGCAACGCTGCGATGAGCGCCAGCGTCGACGCTGCCGCCAGTGTAAAGGCTGATGCACACCGGCAGCTAGTAGCGGTCGCGCAACCAATCGCGACTGGCGACCAAAAAGCGACTGATGTTCACACCAGCAGAGGCTGCATGCGAGCGTCCGGAAGTCGCAAAACAGGAAAGTCACGTCCAGACCTTGTTGTCAGCGAGAACTCTGGAGACCGGCGCCGATGAGCTGATCGCCGCCAGCTGAGCGAAAGGAGAAAACCGAGGGCGCCGCATTTATTGTTTTCGTCCATTCTCGCATAACTTTCTCACCAGCGTCAAGTTCGATTCAAGCGAAGAACAATAATTGTCATGTTGCTGGTCCGCTGTGCCATGGTGTCAGCGCAGGCTTCACAGATGCGCCCAAAGAAAAAAAAATGCCGGTAGTGGTTGTGACCGTCCTTTCGATCGTTGGATTGGTCGGAGTTGGAGGGAGTTGGCCGGTGTGCACCAGCCTTTGCGTTAGCACTCGCTGCTTTTCATGTGCAAATGTTCCCTTTAGTGGCACATGGTGTGATTTTTTAATAACACGTAGCATGCACAAGTCGTTCATGAGATACCTTTACAACTTTATTTGTGTTGTGTATTATTTACTGATATTATCCCACATGCGCTGCTCGGGCGTCTGTTGGCGCATAATCGTTTACATAAGCGGTTGTGCGTTCCGCGCAACACACTTGGTATATGACCAAAGTTCTCAGCATTTTTAATTTTATGTCTTCGTGCTTTTTTTCACTTTTCAAGCGCTAAAAATGCATTAAGCTTTTTTGAACTGGCCATGCTAATTACGTTAGAATTTGCTACACTTATCCAGGTTTTTCACTCTACTCGCGACATAGGATGAGTGGCGAGTAAACTCCTAACCACATGCACGCTATTTCGTAGCGACAGCGAGAAGTGGCATCGACAAACTTGCTCCGTCACGCCATCACGCCGCGACGGCTGCCACCGCATATTGGCGACAAAGTGTAATTGTTCTTTGGTTAAAACTATCGCATGCATACCCTTATATTTCAAATGGAATTTTAACATTTCGTCAATGAAAGTATGTCAAATTGAGTCTGGTCTTGTATGGCATAAGGAAGCCACGAAAGCATTTTACGACCTTTTTTTGCAATATTTAGTTTAACCGTGACGCACTGCGCAGAAGTGTACGCTACAACGGCTACGACGCAGTTGGTATGAAGATTTCGCATTGTAGCAAGCAACCCAATTGTAACAAGCTACCGTCGAGGCGTCAACAATAACCTTCGATAACAATATTTACAAGAAAATACGGCCGCTCTATCAATCTCCACGTGAGATGCGAATGTTGAAAAGGTGGTTGATACCTTGAATTATTTGAAGTACGCGCGAATAACAAGCAGAGCGAGCAAAATGCAAGCGAAGCGACGGCCACGAGCACAGCCACGTTGCCGAAAGTCACCACGCTAGCTTTCGAGCGACAAGCGATTTTTTCTGGTTTTTCAGAAACCAGCGACGCGACGAGAGGGGGCGCTGGACGAGCATCCGTGACAGCAAATCTTGTCGCTAGTTGCTGCCGCTTGTCGCCGTTGCAAAGAAATCACGTGCATGCGGTTAGAGCATAAAGGGGCCCTAAAACACTTTTTTCAAGTAACTATGTAATGAATTCACTCTAAGAGGTGATTGCCACTCGAATTGAACGGCAAAAAAGTTTTAGGAATCCCTCCAGTGCGAGAGGAGTGACAAAGATTTGTCACATGCTGCATTTAGATTCTGTCTTTTGTCCCGACGAACCGGAAGCCGGGCAGGAAAGGATGACAGGGGCGAAGAGAAATCGTCACACGCGCCGTGACCTTGAGCACATTTTTTATGCGCGTGTTTTTCAGTGTGATTGCGCCCGCACGCATGGACAAGTTATGGCAATCTTTGTAACGACCGAAAGCGCCACGTTCAAATCAGCCAATGACTGATAGATGGGCTTTATACAATTTTTTAGGGTCTATTGTCATTTTTTCAGAAAAGAGAAGACAGTTTAAGCTGACTTTCCTAATTAATTGTGAATTGCAGGCCGCGTGCTGCGCTAAAATATTTGGCTCGCGTGTTGTCGGGAGCCTCTACTACTGATCAGTAGCGTTTTCTTACCATATGCTCAAAATGTGTTGTAGGGCCCCTAAGTCCCACGAAGAAAGCCGAACGAAAGTTTGGACGTTATAAAAAAACAGTTTCAATCTTTTCCCCTAAGTCCCACGAAGGAAGCCGAACGAAAGTTTGGACGTTATAAAAAACAGTTTCATTCTTTTCCACCCCACTGTTAAAAGCCAGTGTGATTGCATGAGTGATGTTCAAGATTCGTAATATTTCTAGAAATGATAGTCTACAGAACCGTACAGCCATAAAACATTTGTAAGATTCCCAAATTATTTGCCACGCAGGTCAAGATATGGTTCCAGAACAGGCGCATGAAGTGCAAGCGGAGCCGAGCGGTGAGCAAAATCACTCGGGAGGCCCCACCTTCTCTACAGAGGAGTACCATTGTGCTGCAAGCTGAACGCGACCAAAGGCAGCATACGCCCACGTGTTGCTCAGTACAGTCCGACTACTGCTACAACCAGTAATGGGACTATGTCAATAATGCGCCAGTTCTGCTTCACCTGCTATATTGTAGGAGCTGCGCTGCTATGGAAAGGACTGCTGTAGTTACACGTTTTTATAAAAGGTGCTTCTATCAAGCTTCCTCGTGCACACAATAAATCATGCAAAATATTTTCATGTAGTAGCTTCAAATATTCTGAAATTGGGGCAAAACTTCAAAGACGCTTCCGCCTCATTTAAGGCGATAGCGTGGCCGAGACTCGTTAACGACAACTTCTCATTTGCTGGTTGAGCTTTGATCCTCAGAGTACACCTCAATCATGCCACGAAAAAAGAAACGTCTGTTCCCGTAACACTGGCTATTCCAAACTCTCCTAGAATGCGTGCATTCGTACTTCCCGGGTACTCACAAAGTGCCTACTACCCACATTGACAACTACTACACATTGCTAGGGAAATGGGCTTCATTGCACACTTTTAGGGTGAAAATTATAGACAATATAAATGCCCCGTAAGACGTGAAATTTGACCATCATCCGGCGACAACAGAAGGAACGTGACTTATGCAAAAAATCCCACTACGTCCATACACCATGATATTATGGCGCTATTATGCCGTCACAGGTTACCAAAATTTGTTGAGTCACTTTTACGGAATTACATGTCATTTTTTTTGGCCAGTGGTGAACTAATCTTGAAGGCAGTTGAAAACTAAGTAAGGCGTCTCCAATGCTGCAAGCATTGCAAAATCGTGTTAGGTGCAGAAAGCTTGCGGAGGGGGAAGGGGCAAAAACAAAGCATCGAAAATCTTTCTGCCTAATAAAGGAACGTAACATGTTAATACCGATGGAGACCAGACATTTCTTCGAACCAAAACAGTTTCTTAGAGGTGAAGTCTATTAGAGGTGACGCCAAATAGCAGTTTCTGTTCTTTAGGCGTTTTATGAAGATATTTTATAGACTGATGCTCGCCCAAGTGAGCAATATGATAGGCTTTTGCAGGCTATTTGAAACACGCTTCCAAAGAAAATATGTGGTTCACAGATCTTCTGAGAAGCTTTTGTTGAAAGTGCGTAGGAGACATGCTCTTGTTATTCCGTCTCACCCATGGAAGGCTTTTTTCAATCGAGCACATTCTCCAAAATGTTCTTGGGTCCTTGTCTTCAATCAACACCATGTCGCCCTGTGTGAGTGGTCTTGGTAGTCGCGGCTAAGCTTTGACTGTAGATACTATTTACTTGGTGCACTCTCGATGACATCTCTTCCACCAAACTGTTACTAGGTTGCATTTGCTTCGACACCATTGTAAAACCTTGTTTGTACGTCATGAAACTGTCGCCGTCCGCCCATGATGTCTGCCAGTGTTAGTGGTAGTGGTTTGTAACGTTCTTTATGTACGTAAGTTAATTGTCGATTGTTGAGTGCTCGATCAATCTCTACTACAATAGTGTGTAGCTCCTCTACCAAAGCTGTTCTTTTAGATTTTATGTATCGCATAGACGTCTCCAGGCTTCTTCTGAGGCACCTTCGAAATTCTCTCCACGACGGCGCACACTCGGCTATTGTTTTCCACTATATTTGGTGGCCACTGCAGTAATATTTTACAACCTGGTGTTCAATGGTATTGATCATCCAATCAACTTCTTTCAGACTTTTTCATAAATGTTTTGGTTTTGTCTGAGTAGACAGCTGCAAGCATTCTTCGACAAGCGGTAAACTTTCGGAATGCTTGTAGAAAACCTAACCGTGAAAAGTAGGAGGTAATCTCCGGGTGTACTGCTCTCGTTACCACTCAGGTAAATATCAATACATATTGTTTCACAATCTCATGCTTGTCCTTTCCATAATGAGTTCCTGTGAAGTCAACTCTCGTGACTTGGAATGGCTCTGCTTCGTTCACTCTGTCTGCCTGGAGTGGGGATATGTTTTGAGTAGTCAGTCTGGAATTACGCCTATTGCAGACGATACATCTGCTCAGAACTCCTTTCGCTGCTTGTTGACGCTGCAATATCCAGAGCGTATTCTGATGTTACGCCAGTGTCACTCGAACTCCTCCGTGTATTACCATCGGATGCACGCGACGCATTAGCAGCTCCGTAAAATGCCCATCCTTTGGAATAACTATGACGTGACTGCTTAATTCTTGGCTGCATCGCAGTCATCCCTTCTCTCTGATAATTCCGTCGTAATCAAGGTAGACTTCACGTCCAATAATTTCAAATGATATAACGCTTGAATAAGTCTCACCCTTTGTTTGGGTCAGTGGCCCTTGGATCTGTCTTATACAATACATCTTTGCATTTGGTATCTCTATTCCTGCCAAAATCACTTTGTGATTTTCTTTTCTTCTAAGGTTTATGAATCTCGACACCCATTATGTCACTCTTATAAGCCGTTTACATGATGAATACCATTCAACTTCTAAGATTGATTCATCTTGAGCTCTTCCCGTTCATTGGTAATATTGTGTTTCGTGTGCTCTTCTACATTTGCATTCATGCAAACTATGCTTGTGGTGTTCTTTTCCAGTGATATCCATTCGGGTTCGTGCCACCATACCTTCGTGTTTATTAACACGTTTGCGCTTATTTCTCGTGTGAGTGGGTCAGCCGGGTTATCTTCACTTTGAACGAATGACCAGCTTGCTTGAAAGGCTTTTTCTCTGATTTCTGTGATTTTGTTGGTAACAAACGAATCCCTTTTGCTTGCTCTTTTGACATAATGAAGCAGAATAATCGAGTCCGCTCTGCAGTATACTTTTGGAATTTTTTTTTGAAGTGACCTTTGAAGTTGTCGCATAATCTCGATGCTACCACTGCGGCCATCAGTTCAAGTCACGCCAATGTTAGCTCTTTAATATGAGCTACAGTGGTTTTATTGTGTAGCCTTTTTTCTGTGTTTCTTTTGCAGTACAATACTAATAAGTATGCTGCCGCTTCGTATGCTGTTAGGCTCAGGTCAGAAACACAAGCTGCTTGCATGCTTATACTGGTTGGTTCTTGCTTGCGTACCATTGGATGAATTCTAGAACACGAAGGTCCTCCGCTTGAAATATGAGGTTCCTCCACTTGTCACTTTCTTCTTCAGGAAGCTGGTCGTCCACGTGACGTTCTTTTTGCACAGACTGTGCAAGCCTATCTTTGAGCGTACTGTCATAAATACTGTCAAGTACGTTGGGAAGGGTGAGAACAAACCAAGCGGATCAAATATTGTTGCTGTTGCTTGTAACATTGCCCTTTTTGCCAAGTACCTACTATCACTAAATGAGTCAAACGTTTAAACTAGGAACCAAATATGTACTTTGAGTGTTTCTATATCGAACCCAGAAGCATCATAAGTTCTCTAGATCAAGTTTCTGTGTGAAAGCCGTCCCTTTCATTCCCATTTATTGTTTTGTTTATTCTCTATTTATTGGATCTCCACAATCTCATGTTTATTGCTGCCTCTCTGAACATTTGCTCTCTCTCTCTCTCTCTATATATATATATATATATATGTATATATATATATATATATATATATATATATATATATATATATATATATATATATACTCGTTAGATTATCAATCATTGTATCTACGCTAAGGTTGGTTTCCTCACTAAGAGCCGAGTACCTGTTCTGCAGCGACACTCTGAATTCCTGTACTTTCCCTCTCAGTGATAGCTCAATGATTGGATTCTTGCGTATCAGTTTTTGTCGTTCCTTCTTCAAGTCTAGGCGAATTCGAGACCGTACCATTCACTGCATCGTACCTTGCCAACCACTTCCACATTCTGCACAATTCCTGGGTGTGCAGTCATTATAAAGTCTATTTCGTTCTTATTTTCGCCATTAGGGCTCCTCCATGTCCACTTGCGGTTTTCTCGTTTTCGGTAGAATGTATTCAAAATCCGCCAATTATTGCGTTCTGCGAATTCTACTAGTAGCTCTCCTCTGGCGTTTCTAGTGCCGATGCCATAATCTCCTACTGCCTGGTCTCCAGCCTGCTTCTTCCCTACCTTTGCATTAAAGTTGCCCATCACTATAGTATACTGTGTTTTTACCTTACTCATTGCTGATTCCACGTCTTCATAGAAGCTTTCAACATAAGCGTCATCATGGCTGGATGTAGGCGCTAAGCCTGTACTACCTTCATCTTGTATCTTTTATTCAGTTTAATTACAATACCTACCACCCTTTCATTAATGCTATAGTATTGCTCTATGTTGCCAGCTATGTTTCTGTGAATTAGGAACCCCACTCCCAGTTCTCTTCTGTCTGCCAAGCCCCGATAGCAAAGGACGTGCCCATTATGTAGCACAGTATAGGCCTCATCTGTCCTCCTAACCTCACTGAGCCCTATTATAACCCATTTAACACCCTCTAGCTCCTCGAATAGTACAGCTAGACTTCCCTCACTAGATAAGGTTCTTGCGTTAAACGTTGCCAAGTCCAGGTTTTAAAGGCGGCCTGTAGTCCAGAGATTCTTGGCACCCTCTGCTGCGTTGCAGATCTGACCACCGCCATGGTCAGTTGCTTCGCAGCTGCTGGGAACTGAGGGCCGTGAGTTATTTACGTATGCATGTGGGAGATGAATGATAATCTAACGAGTATCATTACGGAGTGTGCAGTGGAAGTTGGAGGCAGGGTAGTTAGACAGGACACTGGCAAGCTTCCCACGAAACGAAGAACCTAATTAAGAAGCCTCAAATCATGAAAGTGTCAAGTACAACAGACAAAATAGAACTGGCAGAGCTTTCGAAGTTGATTAATAGACGTAAAGTATGCGATGTAAGAAGGTATAAAATGGAGAGAATTGAACACGCTCTGAAAAACGGAGGAAGCATCAAAGCAGTGAAGAGAAAACTTGGAATAGGCAAAAGTCGGATGTATGCACTAAGGGAAAAAGAAGGCAAAATAACTACCAATATGGATAGGATAGTTAAAATAGCGGAGGAGTTTTACAGAGATCTGTACAGTAGCCGAGACAACCACGACCTTAATACTATAAGAACTAGCAGTAACCCAGATGACGCCCCACCAGTAGTGATAGAAGAAGTCAGAAAAGCTTTGGAGAGCATGCAAAGAGGCAAAGCTGCTGGTGAGGATCAGGTAACATCAGATCTGCGGAAAGATGGACGACAGATTGTGTTAGAAAAACTTGCCACCCTGTTTACGAGGTGTCTCCTGACGGGAAGGGTACCAGAGTCTTGGAAGAACGCTAACATCATCTTAATACATAAGAAAGGAGATGACAAGGACTTGAAGAATTACAGGCCGATCAGCTTGCTCTCTGTAGTATACAAGCTATATACAAAGGTAATTGCTAACAGAGTAAAGAAAACATTAGAATTCAATCAACCAAAGGAACAAGCAGGATTTCGAACAGGCTACTCAACAATTGACCACATTCATACTATCAATCAGTGTCACGGACGGCTATTTTTGGCGACACCGCGTCACGGCAATTAACGGGCGCCGTACTCCCCGACTGACCGTGAGAAACGGCGGCGCATGAAAGGGAGCCGAGAAGTGCAAAATGGGGTGCTCTCCTTAGAACGTCGCCGCCGACAGTTAATCCTTTTGTAACTGTGGCGACGTCTGCAAGGTCGTAGAAGTCCGCGGTATACCCCGAACAAGGATTGGACTACAAGACGCACCGACTGAGAGCTAAGTGGTTGACCGTTCCCACGGAAAAAAGCGTGGGAAACGCTCTGGTGGCCAAGTCATATGACAACAACCCGACAGGTTGTCACTCTCGCTAGTTGTCGGCCCTCTCCCAATTAAAAAGGGGTGGGGTCAAAATATTTTTGGGGCGGAGTTTCCCATCAAATAAACGCGCATGATTGGACCCAGGTAGAGGTCTCTTGTCCTCAAGGAACAGAGCGAGGAGACACGAGGAGGATTTAAGCGCAGGATTTTGCCCTGCTAGGCAGACTAGTCGCTGACTAACATGGTGTAGAAACAGATCAACAAGCATCTCTTCTAGAAGTTTTTAGTGTGGCTCTGTATCGGCTGGCCACCTAAACTTAGCCGTTCGTCTAGTTGTGACGCGATATTAACGTCTGCAACGTAGACATCTGGACTTCGCCTCGAGTTAGCTCAACCTGCTCGAAGTCACCTGCAAGCACTAGCCTCCCGGAGCCACCAGCGTTGCAACACCGCCGACATCGCAGTCGTGCCCGAACTCTCTTCGACTTCTCGCTTCCGATCGTCGGGGACACAACGCTGCCGGTCATCACACGTATGCCTTCACCTGTTTATATCTTCGAACTTTCTCCTCCGTCGTTCTATTGGTGTTAGTTTGTGTAGTTTTTAATAAGTTCTCTCTCGTAAGCTGATTTATTGTTTCTGTTATATATATCTTTAGTTGTATCAAGTGTTGATGTATTTTGTTAGTTGTATTGAAGTGTTGTATTAGATCCCGTGTGCTGCAATATCACTAGAGTAAAGTTTGTTTTGTTTTCTCACGTCTCTGATCTCTTCACTGTCTCTGCTTGCGTACGGAACGAACCGACCTGCTGTCATTCCCGTCCCCGACTTCGCGCTGGCGACGCTAGAGTGGCAGCTTGTAACAAAACTGGCGTCCGCGAGACAGGACGTTCCGTACAAAGAGTAAGACAGTGAGGGGTGAACGAGAACCGTGCGGACAGCGTGGTGATAGAGCCGCACAGTTGAAGCGGTTGCATCCTGCATATGATTGCGCTGGTTTTTTAGTGGCGTTATAGTGACAGTTGCAGTATGCAGTGTATGGATTTTGATAAGTGGATCACGCAAGGTAAACAGTTAGGCCTCGAGGGCGCCGAACTGAGACAATGGGTCAAGGAGCAGCAGGAACAGGCGCAGGCGTTAGCCAGAGAAGAGCGAGCATGGGCCCGGGAAGAAAGGGCGAAAGAACGAGAAGCGGCAAGGGAAGCCGGAGCACGGGAAGTGTAGTTACTGCAATTAAAGATTCGCCTCAGTGAGGTTAGCAGGGTGAGCCGATCCAGCAATGAGCACGGCGATGCCGGCGGGGAACTGTCAGTTGAGCGAGACACATGGTGTCAAGGGCTACTCACGGTTCTGCCTTGCGAGGCAAATGAAGCTGTTGCGCGACTCGGTCAGCAGAACGCGAACAACTACGAGGTAGTTAAGGCAGAGATGCTCTGGATGTTCGGAACTTCTGTCTGGACAAAAGAAGAGCAGCTCAGACAAGAGTCTGAAAGAGAGCGCGAAGCAGAAACACAAGAGTCTGAAAGCAAGGCGCGTCGGAAAGCGTTGGACATTGAAGCGCGTCATGAAACGCCAGAACCAGAAATCGCGCTAGAAAAGGGCCCGCATATTCTCGAATGCATCCATATAAATGATGTAGAGAACGAGGCCTTGGCCGGTCTCGAGGTAGAGACAGTATTAAAAAACGGTCTTAGCGAGGATGAGGTGTGTGCCAGCAGCCCTAATGGGCCCAGTAAGATGCTGAAAACCTCCTTCGTGCCTCAAGAGTACGTTTCGACATCGTCACATGTAGGCATGATTAGCACAGTGGCGAATCAGAGCGATGACGCGACGCTTCAGGAATGCAGCGATGCCGTCGCAGAAGGCCCAGTTAATGGTTTCATCAGCATTAACAAAGATAATTTGGCCCGGCAGTCCGTCGTGACACCGAGTTCAAAATGTTTGAGCGTTGGGCAAAATGTATCACAAGCTCCAACGAGCGTCCCAACCACTCAGTTCCCTACGCGACATGATGATGGCATTGAGAGAAAGGGGGCAAGCAAACATCGCAGGAAAAGGAAGAAGCGGAGGCGTTCGGCACTTTGTGAGCCTAGGGCAGGTACCACTCCTTCCCAACAAAGACGACAGGCTAGGCCATGCATCCGTTTCAAGAAACGTCAATGGTGGCGTTCATGGAGACACAAGCGGCGAGCCAGGTGTAGAGGGGGAAAAGGAGGTGAGTCCGAACGAAAGCCTCCCGAATGAAAGGCGCGGTTCATTTTGACGACTTCAGGAAAGCGGCCTTCCCTGAAGGTTCAAAGTCGAAAAGGCACAACGGCTAAGTACTGCGTGGGGGCGACCACAAAGACACTATTACCCAGGCTTCCCTCCTGTTTCTGGCGTCCCTTGCACATTCCTGAGGGGAGCCAGCCGAAATTCAGAATGAGGCGTGACAGCGGGACACAGCCTGGCGTTCGTGCTTTTTGTAACCTCTGGCGTGCCCGAAAGCCGCCGGAAACGGGACCCCATCGTGTGCGATTCAAGCGAATCTAATTGAGAAAAAAAGGGGCGGTCAGTTTGAAGAATTGTTGCACGTGCGTGCTAAGTATGGTTACTTAGTGTTGCTTTGCAGATGCAGACTTCAGTCATAATTTTTGCAAGTTACGTGATGCGGTGTAAATTGTTTAGAAGAAAAACCGCCGAGCCAAAGGCTGAAAGTTGGCATCGAATTAGTTTAATCATGAGTGCGAAAATTTGCATAAGGTAAAACGCGAGAAAATGTGTCATTTTTCTAGTTGTTTCAAAGGTTTAGTGTGGCATCGTATGCCTCCACTGCCATGGGGATGTGGCATGAATGAGCATTTGAGGAAGATGTTAGCATAAACCGAATGATTTCGTAAATTGATTAAGATTGGCGTGACCCGGTACAGTTGTCGTTGCGCGCATTGAGACTTGAGGTCTATGAGCATGTTTTTTTTTCCTTTCGTCAGTTGTTTTCTGTTTGTATGTGCGTATTTCATTGTATAAGAAGTGTATTTTGAGTTATTTTCTTTTTGCTTGGTGCATTGGTTGTTTTACTTGTTGTAATGCACATGGAAATATGGCCCTACAGTAGAGGAGCGCACCTGTTCCGACTTGTTTAGTAGTATACATTTGTGCAGTGTATTCTGTATTGATGGCTGCCGTACACGGCTATTTCCTCTTTTTGTTTGTATGGCGCATTGATATTGTTGCGTGTAACTGAAGCTGCACTACTCTAACAATTGTTTGTTTTTTCTTTTGTTGTTACTTTGATGCACTCTGCCTAGTTATGTTGTGTATGAGAGGGACAGCCCTCATGTCTCCCTTGTTGGTGGTGTTTTGTTCCTTGTTGTCGAAAAAATTCTCCTCCGTGTGAACAAATGTTATGAATAACATTCTGAAAGTGGGGGGCAATGTCACGGACGGCTATTTTTGGCGACACCGCTTCACGGCAATTAACGGGCGCCGTACTCCCCGACTGACCGTGAGAAACGGCGGCGCATGAAAGGGAGCCGAGAAGTGCAAAATGGGGTGCTCTCCTTAGAACGTCGCCGCCGACAGTTAACCCTTTTGTAACTGTGGCGACGTCTGCAAGGTCGTAGAAGTCCGCGGTATACCCCGAACAAGGATTAGACTACAAAACGCACCGGCTGAGATCTAAGTGGTTGACCGTTCCCACGGGAAAAAGCGTGGGAAACGCTCTGGTGGCCAAGCCATATGACAACAACCCGACAGGTTGTCACTCTCGCTAGTTGCGGGCCCTCTCCCAATTAAAAAGGGGTGGGGTCAAAATATTTTTGGGGCGGAGTTTCCCATCAAATAAACGCGCATGATTGGACCCAGGTAGAGGTCTCTTGTCCTCAAGGAACAGAGCGAGGAGACACGAGGAGGATTTAAGCGCAGGATTTTGCCCTGCTAGGCAGACTAGTCGCTGACTAACATGGTGTAGAAACAGATCAACAAGCATCTCTTCTAGAAGTTTTTAGTGTGGCTCTGTATCGGCTGGCCACCTAAACTTAGCCGTTCGTCTAGTTGTAACGCGATATTAACGTCTGCAACGTAGACATCGGGACTTCGCCTCGAGTTAGCTCAACCTGCTCGAAGTCACCTGCAAGCACTAGCCTCCCGAAGCCACCAGCGTTGCGACACCGCCGACATCGCAGTCGTGCCAGAACTCTCTTCGACTTCTCGCATCCGATCGTCGGGGACACAACGCTGCCGCTCATCACACGTATGCCTTCACCTGTTTATGTCTTCGAACTTTCTCCTCCGTCGTTCTATTCGTGTTAGTTTGTGTAGTTTTTAATAAGTTCTCTCTCGTAAGCTGATTTATTGTTTCTGTTATATATATCTTTAGTTGTATCAAGTGTTGATGTATTTTGTTAGTTGTAATGAAGTGTTGTATTAGATCCCGTGTGCTGCAATATCACTAGAGTAAAGTTTGTTTTGTTTTCTCACGTCTCTGATCTCTTCACTGTCTCTGCTTGCGTACGGAACGAACTGACCTGCTGTCATTCCCGTCGCCGACTTCGCGCTGGCGACGCTAGAGTGGCAGCTTGTAACAATCAGATAATAGAGAAATGCTCAGAGTATAACCAACCACTATACATAGGCTTCATAGATTACGAGAAGACGTTTGAGTCAGTAGAAATATCAGCCGTCATGAAGACACTGCGGAATCAGGGCGTAGATGAAGTATATATAAACATTCTGGAAGAAATCTACAGAAGACCAACTGCTACCATAGTGCTTCATAAAGAAAGCAACAGAATACCAATCAAGAAGGGTGTAAGGCGAGGGGACACAATCTCCCCAATGCTATTTACCACGTGCTTACAGGAGGTTTTCAGAAGCCTAGAATGGGAACAGTTTGGGATAAGAGTTAATGGAGAAGACCTTAGTAACCTGTGCTTCGCCGATGACATTGCATTGCTGAGTAACTCAGGGGATGAATTGCAACTCATGATTACGAAGTTAGACAAGGACAGCAGAAAGGTGGTTCTTGAAATTAATGTGCAGAAAACGAAAGTAATCTACAACAACCTCGAAAAGGAGCAGCGCTTCGGGATTGGTAATAGTGCACTTGAAGTTGTAAAAGACTATGTCTACTTAGGGCAGGTATTACCCGCAGAGCCTAACCACGAAATTGAAGTAACTAAAAGAATAAGAATGGGGTGGAGTACATTCGGCAAGCACTCTTAAACTATGACAGGTAGATTGCCACTATCCCTCAAGAGGAAGGTATATACCAGCTGTATCTAGCCGGTACTTAGCTACAGAGAAGAAACCTGGAGACTTACAAAGAGGGTTCAGCTTAAATTGAGGACGACGCAGCGAGCAATGGAAAGAAAAATGGTAGGTGTAACCTTAAGAGACAAGAAGAGAGCAGAGTGGATTAGGGGACAAACGGGGGTTAAGGATACCATAGTTGAAATAAAGAAGAGGAAATGGACATGGGCCGGACATGTAGCGCGTAGGCAGGATAACCGCTGGTCATCAAGGGTAACTAACTGGATTCCCAGAGAAGGGAAGCGGGTTAGGGGGAGACAGAAGGTTAGGTGGGCAGACGAGATTAAGAAGTTTGCGGGTATAAATTGGCAGCAGCAAGCACAGGACCGGGTTAACTGGCGGAACATGGGAGAGGCCTTTCTCCTGCAGTGGACGTAGTCAGGCTGATGATGATGAATATATATATATATATATATATATATATATATATATATATATATATATATATATATATATATATATATATATATATATATATATATTGATACAAAACAGCCGCTAAACACGGCTGCGTGAAAGAGGAGGACGAAGTGGGTTTTCCCGTTGGATGCTGGTCTGGCGCCATCTTACTCGTCGAGTTCTGTGCGCTGTAAATAGATCATTAAACAAGTTACTCGTAACATTATTGGTGGAGGTGGACGACCCCTGTACCACGATGGAGACGCGCAGCGGTCGCACCTTCGGCGAGCTTTCGACTGCTTCGACTGCTGGTACTTTCTCTACGCCACCCTCGTCAGTCCAAGCCACCACCTACGTCACGCTCCCACACCTCCGGGATCCCGGCACTTTCTCCGGTGATGGTACGATCGATCTCGACACTTGGCTGAAGCGGTACGAGCGCGTCAGCACAACTCTCCACTGGGATCCCACGCTCATGCTCGCCAACGTGCTTGTCTACCTGGACGGCACTCCCCGAACATGGTTTGAAAGCCACGAAGCCGACATAACGAGCTGGGATCTCTTCAAAAAAAAAGATACGTGACCTGTTTGGCGATTCATCTGGTCGTCAGCTAGCTGCGAAGAAGACTCTTGCCACACGGGCCCAGTCTTCTACCGAATCGTACGTCTCCTACATTCTTGACGTTTTGGCCCTTTGTTCCAAGGCCGACCAGTCCATGTCCGAAGACGAAAAGGTTAACCACGTCTTGAAAGGCATTGCTGACGATGCTTTCAACCTGCTGATTTTTAACAACATCTCGAGCATCGACAACATCCTTAAAGAATGCCGACGTCTCGAACAAGCTAAAGCCCGCCGTGTAGCCCAAAACATCGTGCGCCTTCCGAACACAGCGGCCACCTCTTCGTGTGACGACGTCTTCCATCAGGCCCTTCCATGTGACAACCTCACACGCATCATTCGTCGAGAGGTCGAGGCAGCACAACCGGTAGCCACGCCACTACCGACGCCTACGCCTTCCCCGACCACGATTTCTTTGATACAAGCCGTCGTTCGTCAAGAGCTATCGAATGTCGGCCTACATCCTGTACCTGCCGTATACTCTGCTGCGCCTTCTTTTCACCCCCCTTCTGCTCCTCGCATACGACGCAATCCGTCCGAATGGCGTACGCTTGATGACAGGCCCATATGTTTCAACTGTCGACGCGTTGGTCATATCGCACGTCACTGCCGCAGCCGCTGGGCTCCACCGTCCCAATATGCACCTCAGTATTACACCACTTCTGCTCGCGAATCGTCCCCATCACTTTTTTCATCAACGCCGACCACATTTTCCGCTCCTACAGCACCTCTCAGCAGACCTCGCTACGACGGGTCACCGTCCCCTGCTCGTCGTCAGTCCCGGTCGCCCCCACAACGCCGTGCTGCCTCCCCGACCTATTCGCAGCATCTCCGACCGGAAAACTAGGCCGTGAAGCTTCTGGAGGTGGAGCTGCGTTGACGATCTTCGTAAGAAATCCTCGAATAACGTTAACAACGAACCGGAACCTTTTGGGCGTTACTGTCGACAAGGTTCGTGTCAGTGCGATGATAGATACTGGCGCGCATGTGTCCATTATGAGTGCTAACCTTCGCCGCCGACTTAGAAAAGTTGTCACGCCCGCCCTCAACCGAGCTGTACGAGTCGCCGATGGAGGAACTGCCGCAATTCTTGGCATGTGCTCTGCGGGAGTGTCTATTGGGGAGAGAAGCACAGTCGTTCTTTTCGCCGTTATCGAACATTGACCTCATGAACTCATTCTCGGTATGGATTTTCTAGCCACGCACTCTGCCCTCATAGACTGTTCAGCTGGCTCTCTCCATCTCGATTTACCCCTCTTTTCCGACCCGCCTAGCCCACCGCAAACCAGCCTCTGCTGCATTGATTTCACGCGTCTCCCTCCTAACTCCGTCACACATGTCGACTTATCCTCCACGCCGCCAGTACCTCATGGTGATTACATGGTGGCCCCGATTCCTGCAGTGATGCTTACGCATGGGGTTGCTGTGCCGCATATGATTCTGGCGATTAAGAGAAACCACACCTTCCTTCCACTGGTCAACTTTTCACTCACCACCCAAGATCTGCCACAGGGTATCTCCCTGGCCAAAATTACTGCTCTCCAAGATGACCATGTCCAGCCCTTCAGAGTTGACAATTGCTGCAGCTCAGTCAGTGGTTCCACTCCATCCCGTTCTTGGTGTGCTGACATTGAGCGAATGGTGTCATCGGACCTCACGTCTGAGCAAGCTTCAGCGCTTTGCCACGTTCTTGAGGGCTATCGTAGCATTTTCGACTTTGCCAGCAACTTTTTAGGCCAAACGACCATTGTCACCCATCGCATAAATACTGGCCATGCAACCCCCATTCACCGACGCCCCTACCGTGTGTCGGCGTCGGAGCGTGCAATATTACAACATGAAGTCGGCAAAATGCTTGCGAAAAACATTATCGAGCCTTCATGCAGCCCCTTGGCTTCTCCAGTCGTCCTTGTTAAAAAGAAAAATGGAACATGGCGCTTTTGTGTCGATTACCGTCCCCTTAACAAAATTACCAAAAAAGACGTTTATCCTTTACCTCGCATCGACGACAACCTCGACTGCCTGTACGGTGCCACCTATTTTTCAACTATTGACCTTCGGTCAGGGTACTGGCAGATAGCCGTCGACGAGATGGACCGCGAGAAGACCGCATTCATCACTCCTGATGGTCTTTATCAGTTTAAGGTGATGCCCTTTGGACTCTGCATTGCACCAGCCACATTTGAAAGAACGATGGATTCATTGTTCCAAGGGTTGAAATGGTCCACCTGCTTGTGTTACCTTGACGATGTTATTGTCTTTTCGCCCACACTTGACTCGCATCTTGATCGTTTGTCAGCTATTTAGGACATTTTTCGTCAAGCCGGACTCCAGCTTAACGCCTCCAAGTGCCACTTCGCTCGTCGCCAAATTTCTGTGCTTGGTCACCTTGTGGATGCCCAAGGCGTGCGTCCAGACCCAGAAAAAATTCGTGCAGTCACAAAATTTCCCGTTCCGAGGACCACAAAGGATGTCCGCAGTTTTGTGGGGTTGTGCTCGTATTTCAGACGCTTTGTTAAGGACTTTGCGACCATTGCACGCCCACTCACAGACCTCTTGAAGAAAGACGCCTCGTTTACCTGGGGCCATAATCAAGCGTCATCGTTTTCGCAACTTACGACACTTCTTACAACGCCACCAATCTTGGCTCACTTTGATCCATTAGCCCCAACCGAGGTTGACACGGACGCCAGTGGACATGGCATAGGAGCTGTGCTATTGCAGCAACAACGTGGACACGACCGTGTTATAGCCTACGCAAGTCGACTACTATCTCCAGCCGAGCGCAACTATTCCATCACGGAGCGCGAGTGCCTCGCCCTTGCATGGGCAGTCGCCAAGTTTCGCCCATATCTGTACGGGCGCTCATTCCGTGTTGTCACGGATCATCACGCGCTCTGCTGGCTAGCCTCCCTGAAGGACCCCACGGGACGTCTCGCTCGTTGGGCTCTACGCCTTCAAGAGTACACGTTCTCTGTAATGTACAAAACACGGCGATTACATCAGGATGCGGATTGTTTATCCCGCTACCCTGTTGACGAAGCAACCGATACCGACGCTATCACGGACGTTTTTTCCGTGTCACAGCTGTTAAACATTGGCGAAGAGCAACGTCGGGATGCTTCTTTACGAGCCATCATTGACAAACTGGAGTCAACGCCACGCGACCCGTCCCTACGAATGTTTTTCGTGAAAGACGGGATCCTATATTGCCGAAACCTTGATTCCTTTGGATTAGACTTACTTCCTGTCATCCCAACGCACCTGCGTTCCTCTGTACTGCATAAACTCCATGACGCTCCCATAACGGGCCATTTGGGCGTTTCTCGCACGTACGATCGAGTACGACGTCGGTTTTTTTTTTTTGGCCTGGACTTGCCCGCTCTGTTCGACGCAATGTCGCCGCTTGTGAGCCCTGTCAGCGTCGCAAAACGTCGTCTGCCCTCCCAGCCGGCTACCTTCAGCCGATCGACGTTCCCAGCGAGCCTTTTTTTCGAGTTGGTCTCGACCTGTTGGGCCCTTTTCCACTCTCCACAGCCGGAAATAAATAGGTTGCTGTTGCCACGGACTACGCGACGCGGTACGCAATCACACGAGCACTCCCGACCAGCTGCGCTACCGACGTTGCGGACTTTCTGCTGTACGACATAATATTAGTGCACGGTGCTCCCCGTAAACTTCTCACCGACCGTGGCCGCACGTTCTTATCAACTGTCGTTCATGAAAGACTGAGGTCTTGTCATACCAAGCACAAGTTTACTACGTCGTACCATACCCAGTCAAATGGCCTCACGGAGCGCCTTAACAGGACCCTAACCGATATGCTTGCCAAATACGTTGCGCCAGACCACCACGATTGGGACATTCATTTGCCGTATGTGACGTTCGCCTACAACTCATCTCGTCACAACACTGCCGGATATTCGCCCTTCTATCTACTATATGGCCGAGACCCAACTCTACCTTTAGACACGTTACTACCTGCGGCCACTGAATATGCTGGTGAAGCCATTGCCCGCGCCGACCACGCGCGCCAAGTCGCCCGTAACCGTCTACAGGCTTCACAGGCGCGCCAACAACAGCTGCACAATTCTCACCATAGGGACGTGCACTTTTCTCCGGGTTCTCTCGTGCTCCTCTGGTCACCTACTCGGCGTGTGGGACTGTCTGGAAAACTGTTGACGCCCTACACTGGACCATTCCGTGTCGCTCACCAAGTGACAGACGTCACGTACGAGATTGTTCCAACTGATCCAACAAAGTCATCGTCAGCTCCGAGCGACATTGTTCACGTGGCTCGGCTAAAGCCCTATTACCACCCCCCCCTCGACATCATCTGCGTAAATTTAGCACCGGGACGGTGCTTCTACCGCCGGGGGTTATGATACAAAACAGCCGCTAAACACGGCTGCATGAAAGAGGAGGACGAAGTGGTTTTTTCCGTTGGATGCTGGTCTGGCGCCATCTTACTCTTCGAGTTCTGTGCGCTGTAAATAGATCATTAAACAAGTTACTCGTAACATTATATATATATATATATATATATATATATATATATATATATATATATATATATATATATATATATATATATATATATATATATTGATACAAAGTATCACTACCAGGAAAAACAAGGGAAGCGTGGGCATAGAAGGAAGACGACGTTGCCTCCACTGCGATCCCCCTGAGTGGGTACGAGCCATGGCGGTGATCATCATCATTAGACTGTGATCGCGGACCCAGGGCCCGTTAAAACCCCCATTAATTTACCTCGCCTTGTGTAACAATTTGGTGGAAGGTGCTGGGTAGGACGAACCCAAAGACGGGAGCTTCACTACCAGGACTTCGTCGCAGCCGCCGCCTCGCCGGACTTCCACCTTCACCGATCGTAATGGCCCAAGAGCAGCCATCCAACGCTTCGAGGCCAACTCCGATGGGTTCCGGGCCGTACTACAGAGTACCACCAAACTTCGGCGGGACCTCAGGAGAAGACATCGACGTGTGGCTCAAGAACTACAAGCGGGTGAGCAGAAGCAATGGCTGGGACTCGAACGAACAGCTCAATCATGTCGTATTCTCGTTAACTGACACCGCCCTTATGTGGTACGAGAACCACGAGGACATGTTAACGACTTGGGAACGTTTTGTTGAAGAAGTGCAGAAGTGCTTCGGCGATTCGGACGCAAAGAAGAAACGCGCGGAGCAGACATTTTCTCAGAGGGCACAGCTTCCAGCAGAAACATGTACGACATACATTGAAGAAATATTGAAGCTGTGCAAGATCGTGAATGGGAGTATGTCTGAAGAAGACAAGGTTGGACACGTTCTCAAGGGTATAGCCGAAGACGTGTACAATTTCTCAATTGGGAAAGACTGCTTGAACTCCGTGTCCGACGTGATGAAGCACTGTCGTACCTTTGAATCCCTCAAGATGCGACGAATTTCTTCAAAATTCGGCCGCCTGTCCAACGTCCCCACTGTGGCTAGTGTTGAAACAGTGCCGCCTAACGACCTTGCTTTGACCATACGGCAGATCGTTAGAGAAGAGCTGCTTCGATGTCAGCAGAGCTATCATCGCCCCAGCGATTTTCGGGATGGGTACTTAAGCGAATCAGAACGTGTGCGAACTCTTGCTTCTCTTCCACCATGGCAACCATCGATAAACGCAACAGACGCTTATGAATATCAAGGCACACGGCAGGCTGGATTCCCCCGTCAACCACCTCCCAACTACGAACGAAGTTTTCGCCCACCTGTTTACCCAACATCGCCTCCCTACAGGGCCCCCGAAGGACGGTACCACTATCCCATGCCTTCCGAGAGGACTCGTTTCTCTGAGCAACAACGTGCCCCTCGACCAAGTCCGCTATGCTACAACTGTGGTGTCCCGGGTCATATCGCACGTTTTTGTGACCACCGCCCATATCAGCGACAGTCTTGGCCTTTGTATCACCAACATTTCGACTATCCGCACTCCACGTCACGGAAACCACGCGCACCTACCGGGTCACGCTACCCCTCGCCGGCCTCTGATCGAAGTTTGACGCCACCTCCAGCTCCCCGTGCTCTACGATCGCCGTCGCCACGGCGACGCGCACGTACACCGCCGCCGGAAAACTAGTCGGTGCGGCCAGTGGGGGTGAAGCCGCAAGATCACAGGTGCTATCTACACATATACCCCCGTCAGCGTTTATGCTGAAGAACAAAGTTCGTGTAGTTGTCTATGGAGTGACTACTATGGCACTTGTAGATACAGGCGCGACAGTTTCGGTGATGAGTGTAAATTTTAAGAACCTGCTAGGAACAAAAGTGATGTTTTGCCTGAACCGGGGGGTGACATTTCGTGGTGTAAGTGGTGACGTGTTGTGTCCGGTGGGATATTGTACTGTGGACGTGTCGCTGTGTGGCAAGGTGTTTTGCACAGAGTTCGCGGTTATTCCGCGGTGTACACATGATGTTATCTTGGGTATTGACTTCTTGTGTGAGTGTGGGGCAACTGTAGACTGCAGAAGTGGGCATCTTTCTATACACGGTACTTTCCCAACAGCGCTCTTGGAAAATTCTTGTCCGGAGGAATGCATCTTTTTCGTCTCCGTGGATACAGTCGTTCCTGCATTTTCTGCTGTGTGTATTCCTGTGACATGTTCCAGTAACAACTGTGGCACGTTTGACGCCACGCTCGAACCGATTCCCTTGGCGTGCCTGAAAAAGAACATTCTCATTCCCCATTGTATAGTGTCAGTCTTTGATGGACGGGCAGGTGTGTGGACATTGAACAGTTCCATGGAGCCTGCAATTCTGCCAGGCGGCATGAAACTTGCAGTATTTAGACCCGAGTCATGTACGACGCTGGTTGCGCTTGTTGATGCTACAAGCCAAAATGAACATCTAGGCTTAGAAGGTTCAGAAGATGCCCAATTGCTACAAATGGTCAACAAGTCACTTGACCAAAGCAAACGTCATACCCTGCTCGACGTTATGTCTAAGCACTCGAAAGTGTTCGATTTTTCTAAATACAGCCAAAGGCCCTTAATCCCAGCGTCCCGGATACGTCATCAGATCCACACCGAATCGGCGCATCCCATTAGGCAGAAACCTTACCGAGTGGCACCATCGGAGCGCAAGATCATCAACGAGCAAGTTCAAGAGATGCTGGAAAAGGGAATAATACAGGAATCAGCGAGTCCGTGGGCTGCTCCCGTCATTATAGTGAGGAAGAAGGATGGTACGTGGAGATTTTGCGTTGACTACCGCCGACTGAATTCTGTTACCAAGAAAGACGTCTATCCACTGCCGCGCATCGATGACGCTCTAGACTGCCTGCATTCCGCGTCCTACTTTTCATCTGTTGACCTGAGATCAGGTTACTGGCAAATTCCGATGCACGCAGCTGACAAAGAAAAGACGGCATTTGTTACGACCGACGGACTTTACGAGTTCAACGTTATGCCATTCGGATTATGTAATGCTCCTGCGACATTCGAAAGATTTATGGACTCTATATTGCGTGGTTTAAAATGGCATATATGTATGTGTTACCTTGATGATGTCGTAATTTTTGGCCGTACGTTTGAGGAGCACAACACTCGCCTAGACCTCGTGCTCAGCTGCATTGAAAAAGCTGGCCTTGTATTGAATTCAAAAAAGTGCCACTTTGGCGAGCGACAGACATTGGTGTTAGGACATCTCGTCGATAAAGATGGCATTAGACCTGACCCACAAAAGACCGCGGCCGTTGAATTGTTCGAGCGTCCTAAATCTGTGAAACAACTGCGTAGCTTCATCGGGCTCTGCTCGTATTTCCGCCGGTTCGTACCCAAGTTTGCGGATGTGGTTCACCCCCTGACGAGCCTTCTACGCGAGAACAGCCTGTTTCAGTGGACCTCCGAGTGTGATGCCCCTTTTCACAAGCTGAAGTGTTTGTTAACTTCGCAGCCAATACTTCAGCACTTCAACCCTTCGTCACCCACGGAAATTCACACAGATGCAAGTGGCATCGGTATCGGTGCCGTTCTCGTTCAGCGTTCTGGCAAGAAGGAACACGTTGTGGCGTACGCAAGTCGTTCTTTCAGCAAGCCTGAACGCAACTACACAGTGACCGAACAGGAATGCCTAGCGGTAGTCTTTGCCGTGCAACGGTTTCGCTCATACATCTATGGTCGCCCGTTCACTATCGTCACAGATCACCATTCCCTGTGTTGGCTGATCAACCTTCGTGACCCATCCGGCCGCCTCGCACGATGGGCCATTCGTTTGCAAGAACATGTCTTCACCATCTCATACAAGACTGGCCGTCTACACGCTGATGCGGATTGCCTCTCCAGAATGCCGCTACCATCGGCAGATTGTGAAGGCGATAACTTTGACCACCTTATCGCTTCGCTGTCGTCTGGCTTTCCCGATGCCGTGACTTTCGCCGCTGAGCAGCGTAATGACCCAAGCTTGAAAGCTCTCTTCCCTGGAGCGAGAAATTCATTAAGCGAAGGCCGATTCTGCGTCCGAAATGGTCTTCTTTACCAGAGAAACTTGTCCACGACGGGCGCCCGCTTTCTGCTGGTTGTTCCTGCGTCCCTCCAAACGTCTGTTCTGCGTCTCACGCATGATGACCCCACCTCTGGCCATCTAGGCAGCGCACGAACACTTAGTCGCACGAAAGAGCGGTTCTATTGGCCGAAAATGAGCAAAACAATTCAGAACTACGTGGCCAGCTGTATGCAGTGCCAGAGCCACAAGCGGCCCTCCTCGGGTCCAGTTGGTCACCTGCAACCTGTAAAGCCTCCCGGTTCCCCTTTTGAAAAGGTCGGCATTGATCTGATGGGACTATTTCCACGCTCCTCAATAGGTAAGCGGTGGATAATTGTATGCGCCGACTACCTGACGCGGTACTGCGAGACGGCTGCCTTATGCTCCGCCACGGCAGTCCAGGTTTCGGAGTTCCTGTTGAACTCAGTCATCATCCGACACGGACCTCCTCGCGTGATAATAAGTGACCGTGGTCGACAATTGACCGCTGTTATTGTCGAATCATTACTTCGTTTGTGTGCCTCCAAGTTCCGACACTCAACTGCGTGTCATCCGCAAACTAATGGTCTCACCGAGCGCACAAACCGAACGTTGATCAACATGTTGTCAATGTACGTCGCCTCTGACCACAAAAACTGGGATGAAGTATTACCGTTCGTCACGTACGCCTTTAACACGCCGAAACACGAAACGACAGGCTATAGCCCTTTCTATCTGCTCTACGCTCGCTCACCTCGACATACGCTGGACACTATCTTTCCTTTTGTCATCCATGACGATTTAACAATTGCTGAAACCTTGTGTCGTGCGGAAGAGACCCGTCGACTTGCCTGCTTACGTACACTGGCAGCGCAAGAGTCATCCAAAACTCGCTACGACAGTCAACACAGGCACGTAACCTATGCCCCCGGTGATCAAGTGTGGGTGTGGACCCCAATACGCAGACGTGGCTTGAGCCAAAAGCTACTGGCACACTATGCCGGTCCTTTTGTGATACTCCGTGGTGTCAGCGAGGTCAACTATGAATTTGCACGTGTCACCACTAGTGGCCGACGTTCATGCAAGACGGAGGTGACGCATGTTGCCCGCCTGAAGCCGTTTACGCGAAGGATGCAAGAATGACTCGCCCAGAGGGCTTCGTCTGAGAGAGGAGGAATGATACAAAGTATCACTACCAGGAAAAACAAGGGAAGCGTGGGCATAGAAGGAAGACGACGTTGCCTCCACTGCGATCCCCCTGAGTGGGTACGAGCCATGGCGGTGATCATCATTATTAGACTGTGATCGCGGACCCAGGGCCCATTAAAAACCCCCAATAATTTACCTCGCCTTGTGTAAAATTAATTTACCTCGCCTTGTGTAACAATATGTCAGATCTAACAGACAGTAATGCTAAGTAATGTACAGGGGAAGTTATTAGAACCAATGGAATGTAAATAAGAAGAAAGAAAAGTGGATGAAGACATAACCAGCCGTGAGCAGGCTGGTTATTTCCTGCTCACGGCTGGTTATTTCTTCATACACTTTTCTTTCTTCCTATTTACATTCCATTTGTTCTAATAACTTCCCCTGTACATTACTTGGCAATACTGTCTGTTAGATCTCAATAATATTGTGTTAAGACACGGAAAAACGAGCCCTTAGGTATACACCTCTTTCCCTTATTTCATTAAAACGAGGGTCTCGTACTGGCAGACTTGGTGTCATAAGTTGTATACGAGGGACTATTAATCAGCTGCCCGCTCATAATACGTTCACGTGCTACGTGACGCCAAAACATGCGCATAAAAGAGTGTTTTCACACTCGTCGCTTGGCTTATAGATGGCGCTGACTGTCACTCCTACTACTAAATTCACATATAAACCCAAAAAAGTGGATGGAGGGAAGGCCGCTGTGGTAGCTCAGTGGTTAGAGCATCGAACGCGTTATTCGAAGGTCGTAGGTTTGTTTCCTGCTCTCGGCTGGTTATTTCTTCATCCACTTTTCTTTCTTCTTATTTACATTTCATTGGTTCTAATAACTTCCCCTGTTCATTACTTGGCATTACTGTCTGTTAGATCTCAATAATATTGTGGTAAAACACGGAAAAACCAGCCCTTAGGTATACACCTCTTTCCCTTATATATATATATATATATATATATATATATATATATATATATATATATATATATATATATATATATATATATATATATATATGTATATATATATATATATATGTATATATATTTACATAGACTTATTTATTCATTTATTTTTTTATTTATTTATTTATGAAAACGCAAGAAAGGAAAAATTTTGAAAAAACTCCGGCGCGCGGAATCTAACGTGGGGCCTCCACGTCGTGAATGCGAGGAGTTAGCCACAGTGCCACTGAGGGGCACCTAGTTGTACGTTTAAACGGCAAGCTATTTATATCTACGACTTACCACTGTTGGCTGGCATCTCTGGGGTTAGAACTATCGTGTTTTCAGCATTATCAGCAAGATGAAGCAATGAGCTTGCGGCGGCTCTCATCTCTCACGCGTATGTTCGCCCCGGGGGATGAGGGGAGTGGCCGATCTCTAGCACGCCCTTATCTTCCGGTGGGGAGGATCATACGTCTTGGCTGGCGTTGGGCTTGCACTGGAACGGTTCTGTGGTAGTTACGGAGCGCACAAAGGTCATTTCAATCGTTACACATTCTACGCTTGTGAAAAGGGCGCACTTTTCTGACCCAGAGAAGTTACAGCTTAGACGCGTATTCGTGTTCATCTGTAGATGTGAGTACGTTTAGTGCGTGATTTGTGCATGAGAAACGTGGGACACGCTTCAATCTGCTTTCCATTCTGCGCGTGATCTTCCAGTTTGTCGCTTTCGTGTTCATTGCTTCGCCTTTGCGGCAAAGCTGTGGCTTTTTACAGTGAAAGCTATTATGGAATCCCAACTAGGGTCACGCGTAGTTGTCCGCCACCGCCGGTGTCTGTAACCACATCGCTCAAAAATAAAAATAAACCTAGCACCAGTGATACAGTGGGGCTTGTACCCGTGTCCACTCGGTGCCAGCCCAATATTCTACCACTGAGCTATACCGGTGCTTGTGACTTCGTGTCAAACTTGCCTTAACCAGGCTTGATGTCGAGAAAGCAATCGCGTTAATACGACTTGAAAAGCATTTTAAAACAGCGAAAGAACAACCAGTCGTCGCACCATGCGATTAGCGTAATGAGGGGCCATCCATTGCTCCAACCCATCACAAAAGCTCTTTATTGTTCCCCTATTAACGCAATATCATCCTCCACACCAGATATGATCGTGCCGTCCCTAGGGTAGACACCATAAATTTACTCGGCATGATCATCGAGTCCCGCGGAATCAACACTCATACAGTACACAAGCTAAGGACTAAGACTGAGAATGCCGTACGACTCGTACGTAGAGTAGCCAACCGGCACCATGGGCTCAAAGGAGACAACCTGCTGCGCCTTTTACACATGTTTATTTTGTGCTATTTTGCCTACCTTGCCGCTATACACAAATGGCTGCGTGCTGAGCGCGATCAACTCAATGCGCTTTTCGCAATGTGGTCAAACGAGCCCTTGGCCTTCCTATCACCACTCCAACGTACCAATTCCCCGTGCTTGGCGAACATAACGCGATAAAGAGATCGCCGAAACTCAGGAACGCGTGCAATTGACCCCACTCGCCACCACCAAGACGGGCCCCATATTCTGTGCGAGCTCGGCTTCTTCTCCTCGACGGCCAGGGACTTCCAGAGTTGGCTCTCATTCCTCGTGAAATCCGCGACCTTATCACGATCGCTTCCATTTCGCGAAATGTACACCCCAAATACATCAGAGGCAGGCGCCTTGCGCGGGCGACTGCCATTCTCAAGCGCATGAACATGGAAGCGGATAACGTCTCGTTCGTGGATGCCGCAGCTTATCACAACAACCCAGCCTTCGCCGCGGTCACGGTATCATCCGCGCAGCAGATTCTTAAATCTGCCACAATCCTCACCCGAAATCCCGAAGTACCGGAGCAAGTAGCTAAAACTATAGCTATGCTCCACGCAAACGGGAACTCATCTACAGCGACAGACTGGCCATCAAAGCCTTCGAATGTGGAGTCATCTCAGACCAGGCGTTACATATCCTGCACAGAGAGGACCCGAGTGCCCCGAAGCACCACACTTGCAACTGATTCCCTGTCCATCAAGGCCAGGTGCCGGGTGCCCCATTCATTCTCAACAAGATCACCCATGATGCAGCGCACGCACTTACCAGACCGCTCCGCCACAGGGCAACCTCATCTCGCTGAGTTAGAGACCAAGCGGGATGCACTCATTACGTACAACGACATAACAAAGCACTTTTACCTTGAACGCCACGTCCCCCCCCCCCTTTATCTGAAACTTAACAGACCGCAGGCGCTTACCCTATGAATATAACAGACGCACACGTACGCAAACCTTGCTATGCTTCACATTTATTATCCTGACGCATAACCCAGTGACGCATGCCCCTCGTGTGGACACACAGTGAAACTCGGACACATGCTCTGGGATTGTAGAAATACTCCTTCTGTCTCTACCTCAAACAAGTTGGAGAAGTTCCTCAGGAGCTCACTTCTAGAAGACTAGCAATGGGCCGTCCAGCAGGCCAACAAATTGGCCACCAGGTACTCCCTGTCGGCCCCTACGTGGTAGACGCCCGCTACGCCCTAAGCGCGTCCTGCAGGAATGAAATGAAGCTTTTTTTCCTTCCATTCTATTCTCCTAATAACTGTGACACCTACCCACTTCGGCCATAAATTTTTGTCGTCATCAGCCACTGCATGAACGATTGGCACAAAGTTCCTTGCAAGCGTTAGCGGATAGCATGCACGCTTTTCAGAAGAATGACGAAATATAGCATAGCGAATGTCGGCGTACTACCCAAACAAATTTATTATTAATGACCGAGTGGGTATTAAGCAAGTGTGCTTGCAGTAGTTACCCACGAGTGTTTAGAAATAGTTCTGAAAGGCCACTCTCCTTGCTTTCGCTGTGACTGTGCAGCGCCTTCCGCACAGGCCTGGCGTTTTTTTATACAACGTGACTGCTTCATTAGGCGTTGCTGCTCCCAAAATGACGTCATGCACAGAGGTAGTTTTCTACAGTGTCCATGTCGTATCTAGAAACGTGTGTTTCACTCGTATCAAATAGTATCTAAATGTATATGCAAGCGGAAACGCGTAGGCATTGTCCCGAACGTTACTCTAGTCATGCGCCATGTTTGCACTTTATTCAGTAGCTTTCTCTCAGCGTCTTGCTTCCACCATAGAAATTTCATTGCATCTTTGTCGGCTTCATGTATGAAAGTTGGTACAAATGTTTTCTCAACTTCTCCTACTAGTGCCACCTTTTATTTTCGGAAATTTATGTGCAGTGACAGTATCTCTAACTTCAAAATGGCTTCTCGCTGTAGATTGTCGTTTAAGAACATGCTTTTTAGAGAGTGCGATGAGGCGTCGAACATTATTCGGACGTTCAATGTGACCCGGTCCAATAGAATGACCGTAGGATGTGGCATGTCGTAGAAATGTGTGTTCAGCTGTTATGATGACTCTTGAACCTCTTTTGCAACTCCTAATTCTGTATACTCTTATATGGCTTTGTAGTGGCTACACAGCGCGTCTTAATTTTTCTGCAGCCTATTAGCCAGTTGCTGTAGGGTTTTCATGTCAATGTTTTTGTTCCTTTCCAAGTATACGTGTTTCCATGGCAAGCTGACGTGAAAGCGACCACTTCAATGCACAACTTTTAGCTCGAATTCCTCGAAAATTTCAGTTTCTACGTAATCCAAACTGTTTCGTGTTATCCCCATTGACTCCAGGCTCCAAGACGTGTGTATATCTTGCTGCAGTTCTGTCTCCGCATCTTCAACCTTCACAATTGTGACTGCTCGATTATGGATCAGTGTTGTCTTGCTTCGCTCCGACAGCCCTTGCAGCATCTGTCCCAGCATAGTCTCGCCATCCATCACTCTGTTTCAAGGGCGGCTCCAGCCACTAACATTCCCGGGAGGGGCAGTCACCAATAGTAACAATTGAAAGAGAAGCGTGGTCTTGACTTTCAGTTTTAATAGCAGAAAAACTTTCAAGGCATAAATACCGTAAATGTTTGCTCACAGTGTCTTCACATCATTTGTTATTATTTATAGGGGATGCACTAAGTGCATTGAGGTGTGGAGGATAGGGTGCTGACACAAATATACCTATGCCCCCCCCCCCTCCCTTTAGAACAACCACTGGTCTGTTCTCATTCCTTTGAGTTCCACCAGTAAAAAATTCCCAGTAATATTTTTAGCCGATGAACAGTCCTATGAAATGTGTTGCAGTCGTCTCGCTCCTGTCATGTGTAACTTGCATCATTAGCTGCTTCATTTTCTCGTTGAGGTTCTGATTCGACTGGGTGTACGAGATAATGCGAGATAATGACGACTTTTAAAGTTTCAATCACTGTTGTTGCTCTCTTTTCTCGCAGCGCTGTAGTCGCTTACACAACGTTCATTAGCTAGACTTATTCATCTCCTTCGAATGAATTGATCGTCAGCCTTTCCTGCCACAACACCTGCGCCCCTAGTTCTTTCGCGAATGCAGCTTATATTAATGAACGCTGGCTTCCGCTAACTAATAGCGAATGGCAATGACACGCAAATGTTTCTTCTTCAACGAATGCTAAAGCCGTCTGCAATAGCACAGATTTATGCTTGACATTTTCAATTGTGTGTAGAGTACACGTCGTCGCTTCAGCTGGCGCTGTCGAGACCAGTTCAGCTCTCGTTTTCTGCATCACAGTTCTACACAATGACGTGGTATGTCGCTCCTTCCATTGCTTGCATTTCACTTGGGTTCGATAATACGTGCCATGTGGTTTGATTGATTAATTTGTGGGCTTTAACGTCCCAAAACCAGCATTTGATTATGAGAGACGCCGTAGTGCAGGGCTCCGGAAATTTCGACCACCTGGGGTTCTTTAACGTGCACCCAAATCAGAGTACACGGGCCTACAACATTTCCGCCTCCATCGGAAATGCAGCCGCCACAGTCGGGATTTGATCCCGCGACCCGCGGGTCACCAGCCGAGTACCTTAGCCACTAGACCACCGCGGCGGGGCGTGCCATGTGGTTTGGTCTTGGGCATCTGAAACAAGCTCATTATATTTTCGGTGAGCATAATTTTCTTTTCATTTTTTGGAATTCTCTCAAGACCGTCTTCTTTGGCGTGGTTGTTCTGCTTAAAGAATAAGTATATTCTGTCCACTGAGCTACAAAAACTTGAAGTTCTGCGTATCTGTCGGCCGTTATATCCTAGTATTTCTGTTATCCACTCTTCGCGTTGCGTTTCTTCCTGAAAAACTCCTTGCTCTATCAAGAATAGCACAAGCCTGTCAAGCTTTTCTTCGCACGCATTGCCTGTTGCGCTGCTTTTCTCACAGTCTTCTGAAACTGGGCTGTTTCTCGTAGCTGGTTTTAATTTGAACGGCGCTGATAATTTTGGTGAAATCACTCTTTTCATTACCGGCAACAACATCGGGACATAATATTTAGTGACTTCAGTATCACTATACCTATTTGTACTCTCTTTACTAGTCGATTCAGCTCATCGTTATCCAGAGCAGACTTCACTTTATCCAAACTCAGGTGCTCATTCATGCGCATCTCAAGCGATTATTTGTCGTTTCCAAATGTTGTTCGCAGTATTTTCATTGCTTCTTCAGAATTTTCGTCATACCTCTACTGCAACCCTTCAATATAAGCCACCCCTTTTCCGGTTAGCGATGCTAACAAGTAATTAAAATTTCGTCCCTTGCTCATAATCTGTCTCAGGTGAATTGCGAACTCGTACTGAGCCCAAAAGCAGTTACACTTCAAAGATTTGCCGCTGAATTTCACGGAGCTAGTGAAGCTTTAGTGTCTCTACTAGCTGCGCCCTGTCCTGTACTTGATGACTTCACCTGCCTTGTACTATCATTTGAATTCAATTATGCAGACCATCGAAATTCGAATTCAATGGCAGACAAGATCATCATCATTTTCGTGGCATGGTCTATCATCTTTTCAAATTCAGCTTCAGCACTGTCTGCATAAAGCGGAGAAGGCTTTCTTCTATGTCTTTTGTCTGTGGAATATCACCCCCGTTGCTGCTTCTCTGAACTGGTAACCTGCAGAAAAAAACAAACTCGATGCTTCCATGCGAGGGGTCTACAAGCAAGCACTTGGCCTTCCGCAATACACCAGCACTGAACTTTTCAATCAACTTGGAGTTCACAACACCCTTGCAGAACTCGTCGAAGCCCAACAACGCAGTAAGCTTGAAGGGCTCATACTAACTGAAACAGGGCGTTCTGTTTTCTCCAGGCTCGGCTTCACGTATCATCAGCAACAGGGCCCCAAACAATCAAGCCGCCTTAACACCCACCGCTGAATTCACGCAGATCCCATCCCTAGAAACATGCATCCTCAGTACAATAGAGCCTGACGCCATGCTCCCGCTGGAGTGATCACAAAAGCCCTTGCCCACGCACCTGGTGCGACATTTGATGACGTAGCTCAGTATCCTGAAGGCTCATGTTTTGTAGCAGTCACCACACGCAATGAAGTCCTACACCATGAAACCGGCGTCACTACTCCCTCTGCCGAGACGGCTAAAGAGGCCGCTAGCGCCCTGGCCACTCTAGGTCTCACCTGTGACACCATCGTATGTGACTCAGCCGCATTTATTCTTAAGCGCATCACACCCTATGCCAGGCACCACACTCCAAAGACAACATGATCACCCTGACATGGATCCCCGCCCACGCGGATCCAGTCCACCCACGCCTCCCCAACCTCAACGACGTCACTCGATCCCTTTCCCGAGGCCTTGTGAGCGGCGCTGGAGCTACGTGATCCAGCGCTGATCTGTTATTGTTCATATATTGTCAGTGGCACATACCACTGTGAGAGATTGGCCAATAGTAATTAGGTGGTTTTATGAAATATTGTGCCGATTTAGAATAACGGAGGTAATATAGTAGAAAGATTACCGATGACCTAGGATATTGTGGTGCTCGTTGTAATGCATATAAATATTGAAAAAAAGAAAGCAATTTAGTCTTAAATCGGAGCAATCCTCTTAATTTTATACGTATATAATCTTATAGAACATTAGGTTAACACAAATTAATTTGTTAACCCATTAGTTTCATTATTATAGTCTCAGACTGTCGCGCATTCTCTCGCACTAGAGAACCTAGAAATAGAAGCTCCAAAAGACAAAATGACAGGCACAGAAAAATTCATATTATTAAAAAGTAAATGTACTTCTGAAAGGTTTTTAGTAGTGTGGTAAACTTCTTGCAGGCCATAAGAAATAATCTACTGTTTCAGGCTCACCACAGAACGCGAACAGTGGCGTAGGTGCCTGAGTAGACCTGTGTTTGAAAAAATTCAATTTGGCACCCTACGACGCAGCTTTGTGATAGCTACTTCTTGTTTACGAGTTCGGCAAACGGCTCTTTTCCGGAAATATAATAAAAGGCGATTTCGGTAGAATTTGTCAGTGCTCTACATCTAAAGACTTCCATAAGCGTACGACTGTGGAATAGAGCAGCAGTCACATTAAGCGGTTGATAGAAAGGGTGGTGGAATCGTCCCGCCTATTGAGGACTTAGTTAAGGAATCGGCTATTTCCTTTATGTCCAGGCACCCAAACTGCTCACACTTTTTTTTTCAAATGCGCAAGTGCTAGTACACGAAACGCTTTGTTACTTGGTTATCAGCACCAACAGAAAGTGCCGCACAGTGAGATAGAGAATCTGTTGTTATAACAACTGATATGTTCGCCGTATAAAACTTGCGTATGGCGAGTACTTCTTCCAGAAATTCAGCCACAAAAATGGATAAGAAATCGAATAGTCAAAGGCAACAAGGACAATCTAAAATCTGGCTGACCAATCTAAAACTGGGCTGAAAATACCAGTTCGCTTTTAGATTGGTTTTATTCTCCTCGACTACTGGAAGCGAAGCAATATCCTTTTCTTTGCTATCTCTTGCTTTCTAATTTTAGGGGTTATTAGTGAAGCCTCACTTGTCATTCGTTCATTCCGATGCTCGTACCTTGGCGTCCGAGAGGGCGGGCGCAGGGCGTGTTTCTCTCCAGCTGTCCCAACCCAGCAAAATGAACGAGTATCGCCTCTCGTGCCCAGCAGCGTTCCGGCAACCGCGAGAGGGCGAGGATTCTGGCGACGGCAGACACTGTGAAAGGCAGCAGAGATCATAGGATTCCAGCTTGCGCGTGTTTTGTTTTGCGTACGAGGAACCACCGCCACAATCTTCTGGCTCAATAGGAAGTATTTTTCGGCGGACACCGTGGCAGACAACAGAGGGCATATGATTCCAGCGTGCGCAGGTTTTTTTTTTTTTTTGCGTACGAGGAAGCACCACCACAACCTTCCGGCTGAGTAGGAAGTATGTTTCGGCGGACACCGTGGCAGACAACAGAGGGCATATGATTCCAGCATGCGCAGGTTTTTTTTTTGCGTACGAGGAAGCACCGCCACAATCTTCTGGCTGAATAGGCAGTATTTTTCGTCGGACACCGTGGCAGACAACAGAGGGCATAAGATGTCACCGTGCGCATGCTGTTTTCTTTGCGTACGAGCAAGAATCACCACCAGAATCTCCGACTCAATAGAAGGAAAGTATTTTTCGGTGGACACCGCGGCCGGCAACAGAGCGTACAGGACTCCAGCGGTCCCGTGTTTTCTTTTTTTTTGCGTACGAACAAGAATCTCCACCAGAATCTTCTGGCTGAGCTGAAGGAAAGTATTTTTGGGTGGACACCGCAGCAGACAGCAGAGCGCACAGGATTATAGCGTGCGCATTTTTTTTTTCGCGTACAAGCAAAAATCACCGCCCGAATCTTCTGGCTTAACAGAAGGAGAGTACTTTTTGGCGGACATCGCGGCAGACAAAAGTGCACGTAGAATTCCTGCGTGCGCATGTTTTTAAATGCGAATGCATTTCTTAGTCGGGGGTTGTCGTGTATGGCGGGTCGGCGTGCGCACTGATCTCTTAGCACGCACTCCTCCTCGCCCCCAGCAACAGCTGCGTAGCGCATAGCAAATGGAACAGGTGGTGAGTGGTGGAGGGAAACGAAAAGGAGGAGACGTGTGGGGGCGCTCACATCGTAGAGCAGCTTGGTTCGGACTGTCACGGTGAATGGACGTTTTTTTAGCGCTCCCGATCGACTCCGCAGATAAGTTGTTTTGCATATTTTGCGCTTGTCTTTATAATTACAAGGAACCAGCAGTAAAAATCACTGCAGCACATATTTTATTGTACGGCTTTTCGGAGGTCAGTCACCAGGTATTTATTAGTTTGTGCGTGTACGTTTGTGTGTGCGTTTGATTTTTGTTTTTTGTTGTTTTTTGCCACTCAGTGGGGAAGGTGCACGCACATTGAACACGCAAACTTTTGTATAGAGCTTAGACTTTTTTTCGTATAGCAGGGCTCGAGTTTTGTAATTATCGAGTGAGACAAGTCATAGGGACAATTGGTGTCAGAAAGACATGGTTAAAAGACTGTAAAGTGTTCAGGATGTGTGGTTGGTTTGAAAGTGGAACCAAGTGTAGAAGCGGAAGAAGAGGCTGACGCGAAGTGTAGGCAATGTAAGGTCGTGGGAAAAAATGGAGAAAATGATGGTTACCCAGAGAGACCTGCTGATGAGAATCACCGAGCTCGAGACTGCGTTGGCGACAGCGCAAGAGAAAACGAGGGCTATGGGAGAAAGGCTGAAGTCCGCCGAGGAAGCACTAGCCAAGGTGAACAGAGGAGCGGCTTATGGAGAGAACAGTAGGGAACCGCCAACCAGAACGGTGGAGAAGAAAGAGGAAGCAAGTTTAGAAAAAACAGGTTCAGCCGGTTCAATTGTCGCACGGCCCAGCTTCAGCGAAGTAGTGGTCGGGCTGGGAGGGGACAAAGCAGCCGGCGTCACAGGTGCAAGTAACCCCCAAGCGTAGGATGCTCCAGCTGAAAAGTCACAGCATGTGATAATCGGCGGGGACTTGAATTTAAATGGATGCACAGAAGCCATCAAAAAGAGGGTAAGAGGTGACAAGAGAGTTGCAGTAGGGGTGTTTTCAGGACGCAGGCTAGAAGCAGTCATGAGGCAAGCGAGCGCAAAACTCAAAACTACAGATGATAGATGAAACCTTGTGATAATTTCAGGCGGTTTAGGCGATGTCCTAAATGAAGGTACAGCAGGACTAGCAACCAAACTGGCGAAAGGTGTTGATGACATGCGTTTCACTTCTCCTCAGGTACAGGTAGCGATATGCACAATACCGGTGGTACCGGTGCGTGATAGCAACCTGCAAAGAGCGGTTGTCATTGCAAACCAAGAGATATTGCGGATGAGTCGAGAGAAAGGCTTTGAGGTGGTGGAAATAAACAGAGAAGTGCATAGGTGGGGTGGTTTTCAACGAGACAGAATTCACTTTGATGGGCGGCTAGGTCATGAGGTGGGTTGCCGACTTGCACGGCGCGCAGTAGCTTTTTGGGGGGGGCAAGCAGGCTCTTCGGGGTGCAGGATAGCTAGTAACGAAAAAAACAACCAGGAAGACTCTTTGACAGGTGGTATGCACAGATACGATTCCAAAGTGACACAAGTATCTAAGATAGGTAGCATCCGGGGAAGAAATAGACCAAGCCACGATTGCTGAGCCAATTCAGAGAAAGGGTATATTATCATTCAGGGTGGTAGGAACAGGCTGTAGTGGGAAGAGATAGAAGAACAGCTAAGGGAGGAGAGGCCGACGGTATACCGTTTTGTAGAAACACACCTCAGGGACATAGAACAACCTCCTAACATTGCGGACTACGCGTGGGAATATTGTAATAGAACAGAAGGCAGCAGAAAGGGGGGTGGTATTGGGGCAGTCATTCATAAAAGTACAAAAGCGTCAAGCAGGAGTGCAAGGAACATATGTGGCTAAAAGAGAAAGTGGCAGGGCAAACGACACTCCTTGGTTTCGTGTACTAGTGGATAGGAGCAAAGGCCAGAGAGGAAAACCAGGAATGGTAGTGTATATCAAATGACATTCAGGAGTTAGTAGGAGAGTGCGAGATAATTATACTAGGAGATGTGAAAGCATACATAGAAGATATAGATGGGTATACCGACCCGACAGGCAAAATGATCGCGGATATGTCTGAAAGGCTTGATTTGATCATTTGCAACAGTACCGAGAAGTGTGAAGGGCAAATAACATGGGAGGTAGGAAGGCTGCAGTCGACGATAGATTACGCATTGATGTCACATAGGATGTATGATAAGCTCAGGGGAATGCACATAGATGACGGTGGCTCGAGAAGTCTGGGTAGTGATCACAATCGTATCAAGCTATGTTTTGGAAGAGCTGTGAAATTGGGAAGGAGTCAAGAAGAGCAATTACAGGAAAATTTTTATTCAGAAAAGCAAAGTGAAATAGCCACTAAACAAATTGAGAGAGTATTCACTGAGGACCATAAAACAGTGTGGACATACACGAATATAATTATACTGTTTGAGCTAGAGCTTGCAAACGCACGTGACAAGTCACCCCGGAATAGAAGACACAAACCCAAAAGTTGGTGGGATGTGGAAGTTAAAAGAGCTATAGAATGGAAGAAAAGAGCTATATAGTTAAAAGAGCTAGCATTTTTGGATATCAAGGGAGCGTACGATTGCGTGGTTCAAGAGGAATTGTGGGGAATACTGGACACACTAGGCGTGGAAGTTGTAGTCACTAATCTTTTAAAGAATATCTGTAAAGGTAACAAGGTAAACATAGAGTGGGAAAAGCAGGTATGCAAGCCTGCAGAGGTAAAACGGGGGCTTAGGCAGGGGTGTCCCCTGTCACCCTTAATGTTCATGATGTACCTATAAGGAATAGAGGCCAAATTAGAGGGAAGTGGACTGGGCTTCAACCTCTCTTTCGTCAAACAAGGAAAACTCATTGAACAGGCACTACCAGCATTGATGTACGCAGTTGATATAGTGCTAAAGGCTGACAACAAGAAAGATTTGCAGATATTGGTGGACATCTGCGGTAATGAGGGAGATAGGTTAGATTTTAGGTTCAGTAAAGAAAAATCCGCAGTCATGATTTTAATGACAATGAAGGTAGTGAGCTTAGAATACAGGAGGTCACGCCAGAGATAACAGATAAATACAAATATCTGGGCGTAGGGATAAGCATTGAGGCCGAGTACCTAAGGGTACACGAAATATACGTGTCGACTAAAGGTAACAAAAATGCAGCAGTAATGAAGAACAGGGCACTGTGAAATTACAATAGGTATGATGTTGGGAGAGGAATATGGAAATGGGTCATGGTTCCTGGTCGGACATTCGGCAATGTGGTCTTGTGCATGAGATCAGAAGTTCAAGCCTGATTAGAAATTAAGCAACGTGGAATAGGTTATCTTGCCTTAGGAGCTCACGGGAATACACCAAATCAGGGAGTACCAGGTGATATGGGATGGACATCATTTGAAGGCTGGGAAGCTAGCAGCAAGATAAAATTTGAGAAGCTATTGAAAGAAATGGGGGAGGAGCGTTGGGCTAGGAAGGTATTCAGCTACTTGTACATTAAAAATGTCGATACAAAATGGAGGAAGCAAAGCAGAAAATTGACTGGTAAAGACTTAGAAAACAGCAGGGGGCCAAACCAAAAAGAATTATCGGTTAAGGAGAAGGTGAAGGAAGCTGAGACCGATATGTGGAGAGTTCGCATGATTAAGAAGTCCGCGCTAGAGATCTATCGAACTTTTAAGCAGGAAATTGCCAAGGAAAGGATCTATGACAATACTCGGTGTAGTTCTCTACTGTTTGAGGCCAGGACGGGAGTATTGCGAACCAAGACATATCGGGCCAAATACAAAGGGTTAGACACGATATACAGTGCGTGTTGAGAGGAACAAGCTGCTGAACACTTGATGTTCTGTAAAGGGCTTCACCCTATAGTTCAAGATGATGGCGCAGTGTCTTTCAAAGCACTGGGGTTTAAAGAAAGTGAGGGCAAAATAGACTTTAAGCGGGTAGAATAAACTAGAATGAGGTTATCTGATTGCTAGCTAAAGTCAAGGCACGAGTTAAATTAAACCCTTCACTGCAAAGTACGAATGTTCAGCCTCACTATTTAAGGAAAAAAATAAATCTTGTTTTTCGTTCATTAAGTATTACGTCTTGGTGGCGTTAGCCACCGCCCGTTCTAAAGGGTAAAGCCTTATCTATCCATCTATCCAGCTAGGAGCTGCGGATGGCAAGAGAAAAAAGGAGCGTACCCGGTGGCGACTTTACAAAGGCGAGCGGATAGGCCCACCCACGATGTACTGCGCCAGGCCCTCTTACAAGGCTCTCAGAAGCTGCGCGCTCATTGGTTCGTGCGTGATGTCGTCAGCAAACATGGCTGCGCCTAGGACGATGCTGCAGGGGTTCGTGTGTCAGGCGGGGGCACAGCTGATAAAGACGCCGCGACGAAAATGAGAACAAAGTTGACGTTTGCACGCTTACTGGCAAACCGCCTGCGATGAACGGGAAGACGGCGCTATTAAGTAGTTGGTGCTACCGAGGTGCTACAGAAACGCTGTTCGCACGCCTGTGCCGACGCTACCGCAAGACTCGTCGCTCCATTTGCAACGATCGCCGAAAGCATCGAAGTCGGCGCAGAAATGCAGTGAAAAATGGATGATGATGGTTTGAAGAGTTCATGTGCGGACTATATAACAATAATCGTAACTAGATAAGCATTTGTTGCAGCTCAAAGTGCCGGTTTCGGGGCACTTGAGTGCCTACGTTGCGCACGTCACTCGTTCGCAAAGCTTGCACTCACTCTGGCATATCTTAGGCTACTCGCAGTGAATGCCACCGCTACTGATTATGATAGCGATGCCAAATGAGAAGCACGAATATCTGTAGCAGCTTCTCAATAGACCTGCAAATGAATATCTTCGTAGTGTCACTCTATCAACACGCCAAGCAATTCCGTTCACATGAGGAGCGAGAGGCCACGCTATTATTACAATAAAAGAAAGCGAGTGACAGCGTATTTCTTCTAGGACAAATACACTTCGAAATCTACTGTATGTTGTGCACGTAAAAAACCAGCCTCAAGCCAGCATTTTTTTGCGCACTTCGCCGCGATGCATGCGTATAGAGCGGTGAAGCGTTGACAGCATGAACACTGTCGTACTACCGACACGCGCAAGCAAGTGGTTTGCGAGTAGTAAACTTCAAAAGCGAATTCAATATGAATCCAATAATGGTATAACCAAAAATAACGCTTAACTTAACATATTACTTTTCTGATAAATTTTATATAGAAAGGAAACCTTTTTAAAAATATTCCTAGAACTCCGAAACTGTTTATTTGAAATAAATGTTCACCAGCTGTCACCAAATATTACTACAATTATGAAAACTGGGATAAGCTTATATACAGCAGTGACCAGAGCCTTCAAAATACTTTTCAACTGTATGTCAAAATGCCTCAGCAACTCCATTATTCAAGTTAAAACTCTGTTGCCAGCTTTTGAGTAAAATTTCAGCATAAAATCTAAACAATTTTGAACCGTACACTATGCATTTAGCTAAAGATTTATTGGAACAGGCAAAATTATCAAAACATGTACCCTGGCACAGAGAGCATGTAAAAATTAAGTGTTCGAAGCCGTATCAGCACGAACAATTTATGTGAACAAGAGACTTACTGGCATGTGTTTTTGTTCGTGAAGCTAAATGCAGTCATAGTCCCTAACTTCAATGATGAAAACAGAAAAAGATTAATGTGATACAGTTCCACCACAGTAAAAAAACAGAGTGAAAGTGCAGTTTACAGCAAAAATGCTTTATCTGGTTTTGGTTATAGAATAAATAACGCTGCCAATTCTTGGGCTGCATTTATTGTGGTAGTTCAGGAATTACAAAAAGAAAATAAACCTTCAGCTGATCCCATGTTTTGCTGTTTTTTTTGGTGTTGTCCCAATGGGGCTAATTATTTTTTGAATATTAGGTATTGCGTGTTTGTACAAATAAATTTGACTAGCGAATGCTATTTGGTTCGTTATTTAAATATTTGCACACCCTAAGTAGTGTTGTTGCTACCAATGACCCACCATCTTTTTGTATGAATGTGATTGGGCATCTGTAAACATCACGAGTGCTTTTAGTGTTTTGGGCTGTATCCCATCTCTCATTGAACACGCCCTTGCACAAGCCTCAAGGTATGTATATGGAAAAAAGACAACGCACCTGGCTACAAGTGATGCCAATTTGTGACATGCAATGCAAGTAAAAACATAAGTGTATTTGGTGAAAGTTGCTCCTAATCTTGCCGTCCTTTAGCAAGAAGGATCAGTTTATTGCGCATCCTTTTAACTCTTACCTTACATCAGTTAACTAGGCATAAGCCTGTTTATAAGAACACACTTGTTTATTATTGCATTATTGTGCAATAATGATAAAAACACAAGGTCAGACAGCACAAATAACTCTGCTGAGATAGGCACAATGTTAACTAAGCAAACTACAAAAACGTACATTTTGATATTCAGCACATGCCAGACAGAAAATGAAGTGAGTGCCAATACATTGGCAAAATTTTTGCCGAAATTATGGGTGGCAACCTGGATAAATTATAATTGCTAATATCAATAAACTGTAGCTCTGGAAGCATCAATTTTCTGGCTCAAAATGTGTCAAATGCTTACATACTTTGAATGCTTTGTTGCAAAACAATTGTAAAAAAATGTAAAATCTCACATTAACATTTCAATGTTGTCCTGAAATAAAAAAAGAAAATGCCACCTGTCAATTGTTTTTGCCAGTAAATTCTGGATATGAGAAGAATAATTAAGGCTGTCATAAGACGTGTTGAGAATTTAAAAAATCACTTGCCACTGCAAACTGCTTGGGAAATGTGAAGTTCACGTATATTGTTAATACAGATATGTGAGTTGCTTTATATATTCCTCACAGCAATACCACATGCAGCACAACACGCCATATTCAGATGTTTTTTGGCCTTTCAGGATAAAAGTATCTTTTCACTTGGGATAAATTTAGCAAATAATTCACAAGCCTTGCAACTAAGTACATGCGTATTGCCACGTGTGTTTTATTTCGATAAAGTCGGGTTTCACTCACAAAGACTCTGAGCAACACTCGGCGCAGCAGTTTTTCAGGAGCTCCGTGATAACTTGAGATCACACTGCTAAGTTTGTGGACGGGACGCAAATAGTCTAGTGCTTACGCAGTCACCAGCAAGAACCCCACAATTTTCAATACCACTTGTATAAAAGCAGATGCAGTGTACTGCTTGTGGAAATATTGATGGCCGACGCACTGTTTGCCGCTATTACGGCAGATTATGTATTGCTTGTAGTTTGGCTTTTCATACTTCAGGCAAAGTTTCGCTGAAATAAAATGTTTGGTCTCAACCCCGCCAACTACTGCAGTCTTCAACATCATGGCCACGTGAAAATAATAGTTTTTAAGTCTCTCCAAGAGGTGTTTACATTTATAAATTCAGAAAGTTGAAACTTCATTTTTTAGAAATGTGCAGATGTACAACTGCAAAATTATGAAGTCTACTACTAACAGCTATCGTTTTGTTTTATTGTTAATTTATTTGGTGAAGCAGAGCAGTACACAAGTGCCACTATTGATGGAGGCTATGTGACAAAGCCCATGGATCCTTAAAACAGCTTGCATCTCAAGCTGTCTAGCAGGGTGTACGAAGGAAGGCTTCTAAACAAATTTCCAAATGAGGCAATTGTTGCAGATGATTGCGACCGCGTGACAAAAAGCAGGAGAACCAAAGAGAAAGAAAAATGGGAGGGCACGAGTGGTAGAAATAAACATGGACGTTCTTGGTGCAGGGCTCGGGTCTGGAATTCACGACAGCAATGGCGTGCTAATTACAATGACCTGCTTGTGGTCCCCCATTTTCTCAGATTAGCAATGGGATGTAAAGAGCTCTTATATTTGCACAGCAGAAGTCCTTGGACACCATTATTATTAAAGAACTGGTGCACAGCAAATGGTTTAAGAATTCACACAAATAAAACACAGTTCATTATCTTCCATTTGAGTCATAATGCTCTTTCACCTACCGCGGCTATTACTATAATGAGGCACAGACATCTTTGTTACACTAAGTTCACATTCTTGGGTGTGCTCGTAGATGCTCATCTAAAGTACTATCATCACAATTCACTCATAAGACAAAAGATAGCTCATGGTATCAGAACATTATTTAAAAAATGACCATGCTTCAACTTTGCTTAGGCTATACTACGCCATTATCCACTGTCATATTACTTCTTCATCACGCCATGGGCAAACACCTATCCGTCTCATATCTTCCTACTTCAACATCTCCAAAACCAAGTCATTCGCATCCTAACATTCAGTACTCTATTCACCAGCGTGCCTCCGCTTCTTCAGCAACATAGTGTACTAACAGTGTGTAATTTATTCAAACATACACTGATGATTCTTGTATTTAAATCTTTTAACGCTTTCATAACAGCCAACGTCTTGCGAAAATTTCAATTGGTAAATGCTAATCCCACCACGTTTGCCTCTAACAACAATTTTTTACTACCACATACATGCACTAACTACGGCAAACACAATACCATATTTGCTGCCATACATTATTGGAATTCAATACCACTATGCACTAAACAATTGTCATTAAATACTTTTAAATAGATATGAATGTCTGGTGTATCATTATTTGAAGTCCCTTTTGTTCAATATTTTACCGCCATCGTTTTCATAGCCATGTACAATTACTGAATATTGTTTTATTACCATTTTAGCAGGAATTTACAACTTTGCCTTGTCTTTATTTCTATCATAATAACTTGCCACTTTTTAGTTGCCATTTTTCTGTAGCTATCAACACGTATATTTTTCACAGGAGCCTTGAGCCTTTAAGCCTTGTGCTATGGAGCCTCCTTCTGTATATACCAACCCATAGTCGTTTACGTATTTTGCAACACATAAACGTTTCTGAACGACTGACCTACATAGCCATAACACAGCAGACATATTGACAAGACAGACCGAATGGCTTACCCTATCGTAAATTAGTACTTTAAAATATCACCAGCAAAAAGCACTTTAAATTAAGGATTATGAACGTGCTAGAAATTGAAGTCATTGCGCAGTAGAAAGTTTACCCAGGTGTACTTTCCACTGAGGTGGGTTCGACTTTGATTTCACCTCTGATGACAAACAGTACTGTGGTGTAACTAAGCTTGCAGATTACCTAATAGACCGGATTTTGCTTGTTCTAGGTTAAGTGAAGGCGGAAACATCCAGCACTACAAACTGTATTTGCGATTTTTTTTTATTCAAAGTAAACATGAAGTCTCCAAGGCAGCAGGTGTGCTCTGGAAATTCATGAATTTTGTTTTACATTTGCAAATGTTAGCAAAGGTTACGTTGCACAACAGTTTCTTGCCAAGCAGAATGAGAACTTATGTGTACTAAAAGCCTTCAAAAAAGTTCACATAGGCGGATGCTGTCCTTACTGCAGTACTCGTCCACACTGAGCCCAGCAGCAGTACGCGGCAGCATCCCAGCTCCGGTCACTGATCCACATTGCTTCAGGTGTCAGCCTAGAAGTAGCAAAGTATAAAACAAAGTGGTTTGAAATTTTGATTCAAACATATATAAAAATCGTTTAAACATTTGTGAAATGATTCAAACAAATGGTTTAAACATTTATAGTTCTTTTTAGGACAGTTACACGCGAAGAAGTCTGCACTTTTAGGTCTGTCAAGATCACAGAGCAAGTCACAGAGTCGGCATAGCATCGAGTACAAAACCGACAGCTGCACAAGTGGCTAAATCGAGGACTGAACGCAAGGAATGGAAGCAGAGAGAGGTTTGCATTGTTGAAAAATTACGTGACATTATCCCGTATTTATTATACTAGACTGCTCTACCATTCAAGCTGAATACACATGAATCACAATACTGAATTGGAGCGATACTCTAATAGCGAAATGAAAGACTGCGAAGTAGTTTCTAACTTTGTGTAGTTGGTTGCCCTAGCTACACGTTTAACAAAGCGAGAGTGAATTGCACGACAACAAAGAAAGAAGCACTGACCATCCTAAAGGCATCGAGAAGCTTCCACGAAAGACGGTGGTGCAGTATCTGAATTGGGGATCCCACTAGTTGATGTGTGAAACAGTAAATGCTGTCAAGCTTTGAGAAGAAACTTAAGTTCTAAAACTGACACAAGCAGGATTGATCACAGTGCCATCCATACTAATTAAAAAATATTTTATCTCTATCATAATTGCTGTCTTTTGGCTGGTCATGACGACATCCAGTGGACATACATAAAGCTAACCAAGCAGTTCAAATGATCTGGCATAAAAGAAGAAACAACAAAATAATCATACCATGAATGCCAGAATAATAAAGTTTAGGCAGCTGTCTCAACATATGGTACAATCACAACACTTTTCTGCACTGTTTTAGGTCACTCACATGGACTTAGGAGAATTTTTTTAAAAAAATTGAAAGGTTATGGCATGTAAAAGGTTGGTGGCAGCAAAAGCAGAAAAGGCCATACCCACAGTGTGATTTCTTTTCTGAACTAAAAGATGTCTAATAAAAGGTCAGTATTAGTGAGACAGTCAACCAGATTTAAAGAATCATCAACCGAATAAACGGGCAAACCAACAGTGAATTGCGCTCAGGTTTACTGCTCCATGTCATTCAGCAGTTATTGGGCTAGTGAAGCCAGCTAATAAGACATATTGTAATACTTAAGCATGTGTCCAGACTTCCCAGATGGATGGAAGAGCTGCCTTTAAATGACGTAGCTCATTGTGCACAGCCCTAAAAAGCATCTCTTGGGTGCACATTTCTTATGCGTTTTTACATACTGCAGCGTCAATGAAGCTATTGCAGGAGTGGGGGGGGGGGAAACAAGAACAAAAATAAACATTTATGAACGGACTTTTGACTGCTCCTGCAAAGCAACATATTTGCCAGCCAACGTGGCTGTGAGTTGAAATGATGATCAGCCTAACAGAAGAGAGAACTAAAGAGGGTGAAGCTAAGTACAGAAAGAGAGAAAAAAGGAACTTCGACAAAAATAGAATACAGCTGTACCAAGTACTGAGGTTCGGGACTTGGTGCTAGCGATGAAAGAATTGCGAAACTCAGCAGCGAGTCACAGGGGACCATTCTCTTTTGTCAAAATGACAAGCCAGCAGGGACATTTAAAGATTGCCCGATACGTTGACCTCAATAGCTCCTTTGAATTGGCCTCGACAGCCAACAATCTAAAGGAGTACGACACCACTTTTCAAAGGTGAGTTTACCCTGCAATGCAAATTTATGGATACCAAGATCACTCTGAGCAAGTGAGAAGAAAATAAAATAGTGATAAGATATATTATGTCATAATAAAGTCAGGTTGCCCATGGCACATCAGGCAATTCTAGGCTATATATGCTGCATTCTGGCTAGTTGTGATTACATCAAATACTAAAATGGCCTGTCAGCGTCACAAAATCTATCAAAATGACTGCTTGTGGGTTGGCAATGAAGCCACAGTGCGTAGCGGCCGAGCAAGTTTCACGATTTCTGGCACAAGCACATGACGAGTAGCTCATATTGGGTTACGATGCCAGGGCACTGCAGAAATGGAAACTAGCTTTTAAAATGATACTGTTATTACTTTTGCGGAGTGCACTCGCACTTTGAAGTACATTTTTTAGATCCTTGATGTTTGGGTTCTCCTTTCACGCAAGAAAATGAAAACAATTTGCAGTCAGTACCCCTTTATCATCCGGGGAGGTTAGAAAACAAGTGCTGTGGAAGTGAAGCAAGCTTAAGCAGTTGCAAAAGACAAATTATTTCTTGCATAGGCAACTAGGAGGACTGAGGTACTAAATAAAGAAGTTAGAATTGATGACAAGACGAAAAGGTGTCGCTGCATTGTGTGCAGTCTTTTTACACACCACCTGTTAGCAACTTGTACGATTGGCCAAGGTTAGTTTCCATTGAAAGAAAAATGTGAACTAACTTTTGCAAGATCGCCAAAATTTCAGTATGTTTTTTAAACAATGCATTACAAATATCTGTCAATAGCATAGCATTCTGCTATTTTGTTAGTTACACCTTTTAGTAAAATTATGGTAATAATGTTAGCATAATCTGTACAAATCAAACATTACCTGTCAACATGAGGTGTAATGATGTTTTCTTCTTTTTTTATGAAGCCAAAACTAGCAGTGTTCCAAAGGGCCCAAGGAATTTCTCAGCAAGGTGCTGCAAACAGATTATAAACTGTTCATGCATTCACAGCCCTACAGCTAGTGTAGCACTCTCTGTCACGTGCACTCGGCACACAATCGTAATTCATTTGCCTTACGCGAACATCCATTTTCTTTAAAAGGGAATGCCGAGGAGGGTGCAATTTTCTACACTACGTGCAACTTACCTGCAGCTGGTTATTCTCTTCATTTTCAGCAGATTCGTCAATATATTTCGGTGTAAAGAATGCAAGCTCAAACCGCGAACGATTCCAGATTGCAGTTTTGATGTACACACTGCACTTTTTCCCACACTAACTGCAGTGATTTGCAACATGATGCTTACTCTGCGCACGCGATCGTAAAGATTCTTACATGCCTTCCCAAAAATACATAGCAGCTCTGCGGTGAAGCCTGAAGTAACGCATGCGTACTTTTTTCTAATTATTTTATAGCTTTCGACAAACACTCAAAGCTGTGGGTTGCAGTTTAATTTTCTTTTTGTTGTGGTATAGTTCATTTCATTGAAGTCTATGCGCACTAAATGCGCTGTGCGACAGCAGCAATAGTCGTGCGCGTGCTGGGTAGCATAGTAACGGAAGCTGTGCCTGCCCGAGCGTCGTTTGCGAACTTGAGCGCACCGATGGTTTCGTAAGCAAGCATTTTATGGCTCTGTTCGGAAGTGCAAAAAAGAACTTACCGAGACCAGCATCTCGACGTCGTCTTAATCTTTACTGGATACGACGGTCCACTTCTTGATGTCTCCTGCAGTCGTTGAAAGCGGACCATCACTGCCGGCGGCAGTGAAGTGCAGCTTCAGTAGAGGCACGCTCACAGCGTTTCTCGGCACTCTCGAAGTTTCCACGTGTCCCTCCAAATGTTCGGAGGGCGTTTTTCTCGATTAAGATCGCCTCAGAAAACACAGCGCGCGCGAAGTCTTGCCTTGGAGGTGCCTGCAGCATCGCCATGTGCGCAGCCATGTTTGCTGACGACATCACGCACGAACCAATGAGCGCGCAGCTTCCGAGAGCCTTGTAAGAGCGCCTGGCGCTGTGTATTGTGGGTGGGTCTATCCGTTCGCCTTTGTAAGCTCGCTACCCGGTGAGGGCACTTGCATGAATTGCATGGCAGAGCTCACTGGGAGGCAACAGAGCTTGGGCGCTCCTTGTCTCCATACTCGACCTATACATTTATCATGCACAGAGTGCGCGCTTTGGTATCTTGATTGGGATGGAAGCCGATGAAGCCAAATATCTCGCGGCAACGATACAACTAGGACGAAGTGTAGCGCAATGAAACTGAAGCATTACTCTTTTCCATTTTGCTGGCGTCACTGCAGTTGCTTCAAATTCATCATCGGTTAGAGAAGGAGACACTGCTGCAAAACGAAGAGCGCGTACTGCCGAACGCATGAGCTTGAAGCGAGTCACCGATGCGGAACTCCGTGCTTGGGAAGCCGCTGTGAAACGCCAACGACGAGTCGAAGATCCTGACATGTGCGCTCGGCATGCTGCTGTCCGGCAAAAACGGCGATCTGAGAAGGCTGCAAATGAACGTCTACGACAATCCGAGAACGTTGAAGTGGTTCGTGCTTTAGAAGCGGATGGAAAACGTCAACGGAGAGCCGCCAACCTTCGAGTGAAAGACCGGGAGGCCGAGGCTAAGCGCCAGTGACGAGCGGCCGATCTCAGCAGCGCTCGCTAGCGGGATCGCGCTCGTCTTTCTGCCATCTCCGACAGCACGTTCCCCACTACCATTCACGGGATATTGCACTTATCTGGTCTTTACGGGAAACTGCCGCACGTATGCTTCTCAAAGACCCTTTGACTGTGTACTTCAGCGATCACAAGGCGGTGATTGTGGCCGTCATGTACAACGATAATACGAACAGGTGGTCACGTATAAATAAATAATGCTTACTTGCACACTCTCGTCTCTCTTCATTAATTAATCGCACACTTAATGGGTGCACTCAAATGCATTTGCATTTTTTCACGATCCTTTTCAGAGAGGTGTGGTTTTTTCTTTTTTTTTTGGCGTACGATCAATAATCACCGCCAGAATCTTCTGGCAGAACAAAAGGAAACTATCTTTCGGCGGACACCACGGCAGACAGCATAGCGCATAGGATTCTAACGTGCGCACGCTTTTTTTTTTCGCGTGCAAGCAAGAATCACCACCAGAATCTTTTGGCTGAACAGAAGGGAAGTATTTTTTGGCGGATACCGCGGCAGACAGCCGAACACATAGGATTCCAGCGTGCACGTGGTTTTTTTTCGCGTGCAAGCAAGAATCACCACCAGAATCTTTTGGCTGAACAGAAGGGAAGTATTGTTTTGGCGGATACCGCGGCAGACAGCAGAGCGCATAGGATACCAGCGTGCGTATGCTTTTCTTTCGCATGCTAGCTAGAATCATCGCCAAAATGTTTTGGCTGAACAGAAGGAAAGTATTTTTCGGCTGACACCGCGGCAGACAACACAGCACATAGGATTTTAGCATGCCTGCTTTTTTTACGTACGAGCAAGAATCACCACCACAATCTTCTGGCTCAAGAAAAGGAACGCATCTCTCAGTGGACACCACGCTTAAGGTTAAAGGATGTTGTAGGTAGCCGGGGGATCTTGCCTTGCATAATTTTCAGACAATTGCCGCCCCCGGTTTCCTCTTTGCCAATTGTATCTAAGGTCCTTTCGTTTGCTTTTTTTAATAAGGCACGAGCAGGCTCTTAAAATGAAAATCCTGCATTGTGTGACGTCACCCTTCATAATACGGTGGCCTCTGAGCTAATCCACATGCAGTGTTGTGCCGGCACTCTAGCTCACTGCACTACACCTCAAATATAATTGTCACTTATCACCAGTGACATGCGAGATCTGTAGCATTCAAGAAATTCAAGAGAAGTCGTGACACCTGTTTCCTGAAGATCGGGTGACCACGCGGAAACACAATATCAGTCACGGTGTCACACGGCGAGCCTAACCGTTGCAGTTCCTCAAATAAAACTTGCCGTTCCGACTTAAGTTCATGACACTTGAACAAATAGTGTTCTATATCACCGTTTTTCTTATACTTCGGGCACAAAGGCGTCGCGATGAGTCTTATCTTGTGGAGCCACGCTGGTGTACGCACTGATCCTGTTCGGATGCGATGAAGCAAGCAGGCCTCTTCCATTGATAGCCTTTTTGTCACACATGGCTGGTGAAACGTCAGCCATAACGAGTAAAATGCTAATTGACAGCTTCTCGTAATATACGGTGATTGGCTTTGGGAGCTTTCTTCATTGTGTAAGCTCCAAAGCACTCCGAGAAAGTCTGTCGGCCGCCTCATTAACCGCTATACAACCATGTGATGGAATCCATTGAACCTAATGTTTATGCCAATCCCATGCAGGTCTTTAATGATTCGCATTGATCTTCGAAGGCATCAATCCAAAATCAATCCATGTTTTAGCTGCTGTAAAGCGAGCTTACTGTCCGAAAACAGCATGACTTTTTGCAGCCTACAAAACCAGTTTCTTCAGGGCTCCCAGAATTGCCACGCTTTCACATGCTGTCGATAAAGCAACTCACTCGAGCCGCGCTGCCCAGGACGCCTTTAGCGACGGGATGACAAACGCTGCAGAACTTGCTCTGCGGACTATGGCGACTGATCCACCGGGGAATACCTTCAAATTATCGGCGTACTTTTCTTCTATATATTCAATTACAAAAGAACGTCCTGCTGCTGTGGGTGTGGAACGCTTGCTGTGCATCCGTGGAATCGTCACCTGACAGTCTACATCCACATGGGACCAAGGTGGGTCTTGTTGAAGTTGTCTTTGTTTGGGGAAATCGATGCGAAGATGGCGAAGGGTGTCGAGGGCCACGAAAGCTCGCGATTCCATGCGTCGCTGAAGGTGACTGAGTAGTGCTTGTCCTGGGCTCGATTCGCCAAGTCGGCAAAGCTGTGTCAGCAATTGTTGAGAAGCGAGAAGACGTAACGGTAGATGATGAGCTTCATGAAGCACCTTTATGCTCGCTGCAAACTTTGGCACTCTCAAAGCGACCCTGAGGCCTTTACGATAAAGTTTTTTCAGCAGTTCGTACTCTGTCTCAATCGGAGAGCCAAGAGACAATTGTAAAAGCACACGAATGACAATTACGGCCACGTGTCACTTTATCATTGATGTTGGGTGGCTCCCCTAGCTTCTTTCTGCTATCCTTCGAAGAATGTTTACATGGGGTGACACCGCTGACACTGCTTTGTCTACTGCCCGTTGCCAATTCATCCTGGTGCCTAAAGTGACTCCAAAATATCTCCTGTACTTACCTCGCTGAAATAATGCATCAGTAAGTAATATTTTCATCCTTGTTTCTCATCTTCAGATACCTGTGAATAGCATGTTTCGAGACTTTTCAGCTGATTTTGTTAGTCTAACAGATTGAAGATAGCTTTGTGCGAAGAGCATAACTCTTTGGCCAATCATTTCCAATCGCTCATGCTGATATCCAGACAGCCAGATGTATATTGTCGCGACGTCGAGAGAGAGGTCGTACTCGAAGATGCTGAGAAAACAGCAGCGGGTCGGTCTTTTTGTTAACCGCGTGAGAGAGAGTTCCTCATCTTTCTCGTTGTTGCGTTCTGCACAAAAGCGTGCAGATGCGCGTATGTGCTGTCGCCTTCGTCTTTTTTGCGAGACGCATGTGACATTTGCCTCCCTCCAAAAATGGCATCGTCCTGATGCGCAGCCAAGGCACTCTACTTATAAAAACGCACATATGCACCGGCACGCACAGGGCAAACGAGAGTTAGCTGGACAAGTAGGGTTTCATCCGGATGACATGCACGATTTCGGGTGAGCAGTTTCGGCGACTGGAACTGCAATCGCCGCCGGGAATAACTTCGTAGTTGATGTCGTTCAATCGTCGGGTTACTCGATATGGGCCAAAGTATCGTCGTAATAGCTTTTCTGAAAGTCCGCGTCGACGTATTGGGATCCAGACCCATACCTTGTCGCCTGGTTTGTAGGTTACCAATTTATGTCGTAGGTCGTACCGTTTCGCATGTTTGTGTTGCTGGTGACAAATACGCACGCGGGCTAGCTGTCGGGCTTCTTCGGCACGCTAACCAAATTCTTCGGCGTCAGCGTGAGTGTCGTCACACTCGTGCGGCAGCATAGCGTCCAACGTTGTAGTGACTTCGCGCCCGTGTATTAAACTAAACGGCGTCATTCCGGTAGTTTCCTGCCGGGCAGTATTATAAGCGAAGGTCACATAAGGCAAGATTTCGTCCCAGTTCTTGTGTTCTGTGTCGACATACATGCAGAGCATGTCTGCGAGGGTCTTATTAAGCCGCTCTGTTAGTCCGTTCGTTTGTGGGTGGTATGCCGTTGTTCTCCGGTGAGCTGTACCACTGAGCCTGAGAACCGACTCCAAAAGTTCTGCCACGAACGCAGTTCCTCTATCCGGGATGAGAACTGTTGGAGCACCATGCCGAAGGACGACGTTTTCTATGAAGAAATGAGCCGCTTCTGCTGCTGTGGCCCTCGGCATGGCTTTAGTTTCTGCGTAGCGAGACAAGTAATCAGTGGCGACAATGATCCATCTGTTCCCTGTGGTAGAAGTTGGGAATGGGCCCAGGAAATCCATTCCGATTTGGGCGAATGGCTTTGCTGGCACTTGAACGAAATGTAATAAGCCTGCCGGCCTGCCGGGTGGTGCTTTGCGTCTTTGACAGTCGGCACATGTTTGGACGTGATGTTTCACAGCAGCAGGTAGGTTAGGCCAGTAGTAACTGTTTTGCAGACGGGACAATGTTCCAGCGTAACCAAGATGACCAGAGGTGACTTCATCATGGCAGGCTTCCAGAATTTCTTTTCGCAGTGATGCAGGGACGACGAGCAAGTATGGGCTGCCGGTGGGAGAAAAGTTTTTCTTGTATAGGACGTCGTTCCTTAAACAAAAAGATGGCACTCCTCTCGCAAAAATTTGCGGCCCGTCTTCCCGTCGCCCTTCTAAGAAATCGATAAGTGAAAGCAGGTCAGGGTCACGGCGCTGCTCTTGTGAGATAGTGGCCGCGTTGATGACTCCCAAGAATGCGGCGTCCATAGACTCGTCATTAATAGTGGCAGGCTCAACGGGTGATCGCGAGAGACAGTCTGCGTCGGTGTGCTTCTTCCCTGATTTATAAATAATGGTCATATCAAACTCCTGAAGCCGAAGGCTCCAGCGTGCTAAACGGCCGGATGGGTCTTTCAAGCTATTGAGCCAGCAAAGCGAGTGGTGATCGCTGACGACCTTGAATGAGCGGCCGTACAGATACGGTCGAAATTTGAGAACCACCCAAACCACGGCGAGGCACTCTTTCTCGGTAGTCGAGTAGTTCTCTTCCGTGCGAGAGAGAGCTCTGCTGTCATAGGCTATCACTTTCTCGGAGTTATCTTGCCATTGTATTAGTACGGCGCCCAGGCCTACATTGCTTGCGTCGGTGTGAAGTGCTGTTGGCGCTTCCTGGTCAAAGTGCGCCAGAACCGGAGGTGTTCGGAGGCGTTGGCGTAATTCGTTGAACGCTGTTTGTTCCTTTTCGCTCCAAAGAAAGGGGACATCCTCTCGTGTGAGCCGCGTCAGAGGCGCCGCAATAGACGAAAAGTTGGCGATGAATCGTCGGTAATAAGCGCAGAGGCCTAAGTAGCGTCTCACTGCTCTTTTGTCATGTGGTGCGGGAAACTTTGCGACAGCGTCGAATTTGCCCGGGTCAGGTCGAACACCTTCGTGGCTGACCACGTGGCCTAAGAAGCAAAGTTCGTTGAAACCGAAATGGCACTTCTCTGGCTTTAAAGTCAGGCCAGCCGAACGTATAGCTTCTAGAACTGCGAATAATCGATTTAGGTGTTCCTCGAATGTAGCTGAGAAGACGACAACGTCGTCTAAATAAACCAAGCATGTCTGCCACTTAAGTCCTGATAGCACAGTGTCCATTAAACGCTGAAAAGTGGCTGGCGCTGAGCATAACCCGAATGGAAGCACTTTAAATTCATAAAGACCGTCGGGCGTCACGAAAGCAGTTTTCTCACGGTCTCTCTCGTCGACCTCTATTTGCCAATAGCCACTTCGCAGGTCCATCGATGAGAAATAGCGTGCATGCCGAAGCCGATCAAGAGAGTCATCTATACGTGGCAGTGAGTAGACGTCTTTCTTTGTTACTTGGTTTAACTTGCGGTAATCTATACAGAAACGCAAGCTGCCGTCTTTCTTCTTAACCAATACCACGGGGGATGCCCAGGGACTCTTGGAAGGCTGTATTACGTCATCTTGGAGCATCTTCTGAACTTGCTTTTGGATCTCCTCACGTTCTTTCGGAGCCACACGGTATGAGTTTTGACGGATCGGTCTCGTATTTTCTTCAATGATGATTTGGTGCCGGGTCAGTGGTGTTTGCTTGACTTTCGACGTGCACGAAAAACAATTTTTGAACTGGTGTATCAGCTCTAGTAGGCGCTGTTTGTCCGAGGCTGACAGGGTTGAGCAAATGTTGACAGACAAAGGTGTCGAGGCTGGGATGGTCGCCTCGTCCGGTTGCAAAGCGAAGCAATCTCTGGCTTGGTCCACGTCGTCGTAGTAGGCAATCGCGGTGCCCTTCTGGATGTGACGACGCTCGTTGCTGAAGTTGGTGATGAGGACTTCTGCCCGCCCATCAATTAGTGCCAGAATGCCTCTCGCTATTGAAACACCTTGCGTAAGCAATAGCGTGTCTATTCGCTCCGCTATCACCTCATTACGGCACGGCCGTTCACACAACACCGACACAAGGCAGCAAGATCTCGGTGGGAGCATCACATCATCGGCTACACGTAAACGTTGCAGTTGTTCTTCAGTGGTGGCGTCGACGTAAGGATGGGCGGAAAAGGTGACGATACGCTCTGGGATGTTGATGACAGAACCGTACTCTCGCAGTAAATCCATACCCAAAATCAACTCTTTACAACAGTCCGGTAAAATGACAAAAGTGGCGACGAAGTTCGAATCATCGATTACGAGCCGAGCGGTGCATTTACCGGTTGGCGTCATTAGCTGCCCACCAGCACTCCTTATGCTCGGCCCACTCCCCGGCGTCTTAACCTTCTTAAGGTGGTCGGCGAGCTCTTGTCGCATAATAGAGAAGTCAGCACCAGTGTCAACCAGTGCTGTTACGTGGTGTCCGTCTATAATAACGGTGAGGTCGGCACGTACAAATTCATTTGCAGTAGTACTCGTGGTTGTTGTCGTCTTCGTCATCACCGTCGTCACGTCGTCTTTGTGTAGAGGCAAAGGGGTCTTTTTGGCGTCTCGGCAATTGGCAACCTTGCCCCCGGAGGTCGCGGCAGTTAGTTTCCCTGGCACGGGCTTGGGGAGCGGTTTCTGATGGCGTCCGCGTATCTTTGGCGATTCGGGGAATTCTGACCTCGTGCAGGCGAGGGAGACCGTCAGTGACGACTTGGTGAAGACGCTTGGTTGGTCGGTAGGTGATCAGCACCATGGTCACGAGGGTCTCCAGAATAAAAAGAAGCGGGCCGAGAAAAGTTTCCAAACCAGGTTTCTCGATGACGGCAGTAGCGCGAGATGTGGCCTGGTTCGCCGCAGTGGAAACAAAGGGGTCGACGGTCGGCGGTGTGCCACAAGTCGGTCATACGTACTGGTGGTCGCCGCACAGGTTCACGCTGCCACCACCGCAAGGTAACGGACCGTGGCTGAAAGGGTGGTTCTTCTGGGGCAGGCGGATGACGGCGGACGGTATCAGCATAGGTCAGTGGACGTGGTTCGGGTGGTGGCGCCGGTGAGGGAAAGGCTTGCCGTAGTTCCTGGCACACGATTTCTGCAACAGAAGCAACTGGGGGATCGGTAGACGGAAGGCCGAAGGCCCGCAGCTCTTCCCGCAGGATTTGTCGAATCATTTGCCGTAAAGAGTTTTCAGAAACGGCGGCGTTTTGAGTGGTGGCACCAACAGGCGTTTGGTCGGGCAGGCGGTCAAAGTGGCGGCATCGTTGCCGGAGCGCCCGTTCAATGACAGTCGCCTCTTTGATGAATTCATCCACTGTTGTTGGCGGATTTCGTACAAGGCCGGCGAAAAGCGGTTCCTTAACTCCCCGCATCAGATGACGAACTTTCCTTGCCTCGGGCATGTCAGGGTCAGCGCGGCGAAATAGGCGGGCCATATCCTCAGCGAACATGGCCACGCTTTCGTTCGGCTTTTGCATGCGGGCTTCGATCATCTGCTGTGCGAGATCCCGTCGGTCCGCACTCAGGAACGTCTCGAGAAGCTTTTGGCGGAAATTGTCCCAGGTTTGGAAAGTAGGCTCCCTGTTCTCGTACCATGTGCGAGCGCTATTTTCCATTGCGAAGTAGGCACGGCCAACTTTTTCTTGCACGCTCCAACGATTCACCACAGCGGTCCGCTCGAACTGGTCGAGCCTGTCCTCGACATCTTCATACGGTTCTCCACGGAAGACTTCGGGAACACGAGGAGTCTCAAAAGTTACCTGGTAAGGGTGAGTCGTCTGGGCCGGGGGAAGATTCGAAGACGCTGAAGGGGCCGCCATGTTGGTAACAGGAGATGCCGTCAAGAGTTCTGGGCTTAGGCCTAATAGGCGCTGGCTGAATCGGTGTACTGGAGTCGCAACAAGACGTTGAGGCTCCGGACTGGGTGTACGGTCCCGAACAACGCTTTCTTGCATCAGGTTGCAGGACCCAGCACCTCCACCAGTGTCGCGACGTCAAGAGAGAGGTCGTACTCGAAGGTGCTCAGAAAACAGCAGCGGGTCGGTCTTTTTGTTAACCGCGTGAGAGAGAGTTCCTCATCTTTCTCGTTGTTGCGTTCTGCATAAAAGCGTGCAGATGCGCGTATGCGCTGTCGCCTTCGTCTTTTTCGCGGGACGCATGTGACAATATGTCGTTGGCATGAATTGATATTTCGACTGCCTTGCTCACAGTCTTAAGAGCATTAGGTAAACCAGACATGGCCACAATGAACAACATTAGGGACAGGACAGTGCCTTGCAGCACTCCTCCGGTGATTTTTTGAGGTACTTAGCACTGTTTCTAACTTCACCTGCATCGAGTGATCACTAAGAAACGCCTGAAAAAAAGCGTTAAAGGTCGTCGTTATTCCCACAGACGCAAGACCACAAATGGTCGTACCTTGGAACACGTAGGCGCACGCTTTTGAAACTTCCAGGAATATTGCCGGAGTTGAAAAGCCCTATGCTCGTTAGTGTTCTATGTGACTCCCTAAATCCAAGATGTTCTCCTGTGCACTCAACACTTGCCGAAACCGAGTCATACGTGCTGGAAGGGCCTTGTGATCCTTCATCCACCATGTCAGCCGAACGCAGGCCAGATTCTCCATCAGCTTCGCTACGCACAAAGTTAGTGATACTGGTCTATACGATGCCAGTGCTGTCTTGTCCTTACCTGGTTTCAGCACTGGCCTGACCTAGGCAATTTTTCAGCAGTGAAGAATGTTTGCCGACTCACAAACATTGTTGAAATGCAGCAAATGCCTGTTCTTCACCTTTTCAGGTAGATTTTAGAACATTTGGTATGTAATTCTGTCAGGCCCAGCAGCACAGCGCCGACAGAGACATCTTATGGCTCACGTAAGTCCCCGCAGCGTGAAAGGTGCGTCGATGGCAGCTGTAAAATGAAGTGGAAGTGGGTAAGGTGGTTCTCTTTCTCTTCCAATTTCATATACGTCAGCAACATCTTCAGCTGGAGATGGCATTGATATGCGCATGCTTTCCATTTTGCGTACGAGCAAGAATTACCATCAGATTCTCCTGGCTGAAGAGAAGGAAAGTCTTTTTTGGTGGACACCATGCCAGACAGCTCAGCGCATAGGATTCCAGCGTGCGCGTGTTAACTTTAGTTTTTTTCGCGTTCGAGCAAGATGAACCGCCACAATCTTTTGCCTGAACAGAAAGAAAGAATTTTTCAGTGGACACTGCGGCAGACAACACAGCGCATAGGATTTCAGCGTGCGCATGCTTTTGATTATGCGTACGAGCAAGAATCACCACCAGATTCTTCTGGCTGAACGTAAGGGAAGTCTTTTTTGGTGGACACCACGGCAGACAGCTGACCCATAAGATTCCAGCGTGCGCATGTTATCCCTTTCGGCCCTGGCGGTGTCAATTGACACCACCACACATCATTTGCCCTAGGATCTCGGAAACGTAACCAATACTGTTCATTTTGGGGGGCATAGTTCTTGAATGATTTTCACTGCAATTCACGCCAATATTGCGGCACGTTTGTTGAGGTAGCAGCCACAAAGAAGAAGAAGCGCGACCGAGGTCTTTCGTCAAGCTGAGGTGCGTAAGTTGAGGCGGGTGAGCGCCATTTTCGGGACGACGTACTGAAGCTATTTCAGTGAGTATTAGGCTGAAACGTAAGGCGCTCGTTTTCATTTTGAGTACACCATTGATTAGCAGCAAAAAGAAGCCAGTTTTTTCCCTTTTTCCAATCACTGGGCCCTAATTACCTAATTTGATGTTACGTAATTAATCCAAAAATGCTTGTACCAGGGGCTCAATTTTTTTTGTATCTGGTCTTCTGAGGTCCTAACTACGAGAAAAACGTGCACAAAAAGTGTATCTAACCAGAATAAAAAATTCAGGGCTTAAAAAGTTATTTTTGTTTTTTTTTTTGCGTTCGAGCAAGAGTCACCACCGCAATCTTTTGCCTGAACAGAACGAAAGAATTTTTCGGTGGACATCGCGGCAGATAACACAGCGCATTAGATTCCAGCGTGCGCATGCTTTTTATTTTGCGTACGCGCAAGAATCACCACCAGATTCTTCTGGCTGAACAGAAAGAAAGTCTTTTTTGGCGCACCGCACTGCAGACAGCACACTTCTTAGGATTCCAGCGTGCGCATGCTTTTTTTTTCTTTTGTTTTGCATACTAGTAAGAATGACCACCAAAATTTTCTGGCTGAACAGAACAAAAGTCTTTTTTGGCGGACACAGCGGCAGACAACTGATCGAATAGAATTCCAGTGTGCGCATGTTTTTTTTCGTACGAGCAAGAGTCACCGCCAGAACAGAAGGAAAGTATTTTTTGTTACTGCATTTATTTTGGCTCCATCAACGACGAAAAGCATGACAACTGAGGCACTTTCCTGCTGGGTAAGTAGGTATCAATTCCTCGGTGGCAGTATTCTTTTTAGGGGCGAAGCTCCTGTTTAGAAAAAGTTTATTCTTTCATAGGACGAAACAAACCTAAGAGACAAGCGTCTGTATAACAGGTACAATAACAAACAAAAGACAAAGCACAACATACACTACATATTTAAACTAAAGTGTCCAAGTCCGTAGCATGTCCATAGTCCGTTGTACTGTACATATACTACGTAAATGCACTAATCACAATATGGACAATGTACATGATGATATATGTACAGAATTTACAAGACTTGGTGAAGATGTTAGAAAATATGTACAACAGGTATCAATATTCATAAAGGTTACATAACTTACAGCATTCGAATGAAATGCATATATAGGAGAGCTAACACCCATATTGAACACACACAAACACATAAAAATAGTAAGCACATAGTGATTACATGCACCAATCAGACATTGACAGGTGACCTGGCTATAGGAACCAGGCCAGGTGGAAAACTAATTGAACGCGTCTGTCAACTACGGACAGAAAGCGGCACGACCATTGTCGCAGAAATTCTTCCTCCCCAAGAAAGAACAATTCCTCCGACAGAAACGATATGAGTTCAGAGTAGAGGCGTTCCAGTATTGGAAAAAGAGCACGACGACGATGATCTGCCGCAACAGCTTCGCACCTATTACGCCATAAACAAAAAGCTCCCGCAGCTATTAGAAGGCGTGCAAAGCGACTACGCGGGCAGCGACCAGATGTTACAAAGCGATTAACACCTAGGCCGCGAAAACTAGTGTTAACTGACTTCCAAAACACCTTTGCAATGACACATTGCTGCAGCATATGCTGGTTAGACTCCTGTAACGGGCAGTTAGGACAAGTGGAAGATGGGACCATGCCCCACCTCTCCAGTCTGTCCCGTGTTGGGAGTACTCTCCATCCAAGACGCCACATAAAGTCACGGAGGTGACCAGGCAAAAACAATGCCGTTATCGCGCTCCACGAGACATGTCTCGATCGTGCTAGGCGGGCTGGAGGAACCAGAGGAAGCAGAAGAGCCGCCGTTGTATCTACAATGCGGCTTTCAAGAATGTCCACATCGGGACAAACCTGCTGCGCGTGTCGATAAAAAGATACTGCCGTTGAGTAGAATGCAGGTACGTGAAGTGTTTGCGGTGCAGAATTAAGCCGTGCATCTGGTAGTAAATAGCGTAACTTGGTGCCTAAGAAATAGCAGGCGAGATCACGCGCGGGGCACTGATCACCATGCAACAACCGAAGTAAGAATCGTAGGGCAAGTAGCCGGCAGCGAACAGAGACGGATGGGAATGCGAATCCACCGCAGTTTCTCGGTTGCCCAAGAGCTGCTCGGCAAACCAGCTCTGTTCCACCCGACCAGAAAAAGGAGCCAATGAGGGATTGCAACGACCTGGTGATTTGTAATGGGGGCTGTAAGACATGAGATATATACCATGCACGGCCGCAAAACACCGTCTGTGCTAGATACCTTCTTTCGAGCATCGGTAAATCATACTCTTGTGCTTCCCGGACGTGTCGTTTTACATCTTCGACTACTGAATTCCACAAGGAGGCTGATATGCCGTAGCAAGTATAATCAAGCCCCAAAATGCGAATAGAGTCACTTTTTTGAAGACCGAAAAAGGAACTCAGACTTGCGTCTGGTGAACCAATGAATAAATATCGACATTTGGAAAAATTTAACGCAGCACCTGAAATCGTGCCATACGTAGTAAAAAGTCGTAGGCTACGGGATAAACTGTCCTCGTTCTTCAAATACAACGTGATGTCATCAGCAAATGCTGTCACTGTCACGGTACCACTACCTGGAAGAGGAAGGCCTCTAACGTAAGGATCAGCGATTAGCGATTGAAGGAATGGTTCGAGGCTGAATACAAAAAGCGCAGGGGATAGAGGACACCCCTGGCGAACACCACGGGTAACCGGAAATGGCGCACTCTCTAAACCATCAAGAAATAACGTGCTGCGTATATTTCGGTATGCGTTTCTGAGAAGCTCGACGAAGTTTTGTGAGAAGCCAAATGCTGACATTACGCTAAATATAAAGCTATGTTCGAGGCGATCGAATGCCTTTTCCTGGTCAAGTGAAACCAAGAGTCCCCGAGCTGATCTTGCTAACGTGTACGCAACTATATCGCGCGTAACAAAGGAGAGACTGTGAATTTCTCTTCCAGGAATAGAGCACGCCTGATGATGACCTATTAAGGAGGGCATCAGGCTTCTCAAACGCCGAGTGATAACTGCCGCGAAAGTTTTATAATCAACGTTGAGGAGCGTTATTGGTCGCCACTCCTCTGGGCGAACTGACGATGGGTCATGTTTAGGTATTAAAACAATTCGACCATCGCGAAAGCTATCAGGAAATTCAAAATTCTCGAAGCAGCGGCAAATAACAGAGGTGAAAAGGGCACCAATGTCGTCCCAAAACGCTAAATAAAACTCAACACGCAACCCATCCGGCCCGGGGGCCGAGCCACGCTTCATGGAAGACAGTGCCTCTTTCACTTCGTCAGCTGACGGACTTGTGCATAGTTGTTCAGCTACTTCAGATGAAATTTGAGGGAGCCTACTTAACATTGTGGCTGTCTCGGTGGTACCGCGTTGTGATGACATTGTCGTACGAGCCATGTTGGCAAAGTGAGCTAGGAAAACTGATTGATCACGTGTCGGCGGTAAGGCAGTGTGTAAGAATCTCGTCGCCGGAGTTCCTAGTCGACTCGACGGGTTTAGAAGCGAGCTTTTCGCAAATCGTAAAACCTCAGGATGAGCACAAGGATTACGTCTGCAACGCCAAGCAGCCGCCGTCAATGACGAAGCTGCAATAAGGCGTTGAAAACGACCCCTTAACTCTCGCTGCCATGCGCGCATCAAGGGAGTTAGTCGATCAACCCGGAGAGCAATACGCAGCTTTGTTGCAGTGTCCGCTAGTTCTTCGGACGTACGGCGTCTAAGGGCCCGCCCTGCTACTGAGCAGTGCAAACGCCACTGCGTCTTGAGCGCGTCCCACACCTCCGGACCGCATCCCGAAAGAGAGGCGCGCAAGATTCTAGATAAACTGGAGCGTGTACGCGCGTCGTGCAGAATGCGGATGTCAAGACGCCAAGGTTTCACTGATGATGAAAAGGGAAAGTGAGCCTCGAGCGTCACTGGTCGGTGGTCTGATATATAAACAGGCGATGATGGTAGTGTTACTACGTCAGAGTGCGATACGTAAGAAGCTAGCGCGCTCGGCACATAGAAACGATCCAAACGACTAGACGACGTGCTACGCCGCCAAGTCCAGGCATACTGTGGTCCATGCACTAGTCTGTACGTATCTGTCAAAGAAAAATGGTGCACTAGGCGACGCAGCTCTCGCGCGTTCCAATCAGAGCGACCCCATCCTGGACCTTGCACGTCAGCTCGCGTGTCTAATACACAATTAAAGTCTCCAGTGAGTATGACATGACGACCGTCTAGAAAATACACGTCCAGGTCACGGAAAAAATCGTTAGACATCGCTGCTTGAGCTGGCCCATAAATACACAAAACACGCAGCTTGAAGGATGATAGGACGCAGTCAAAAGCAAATACCCGCCCATTCCCGTCATAGAAAACATGATGATTGCGCAGAAGAGCGCGGTTAAAAATAATGATTCCAACTCCAGAGGAGCGAGATGTAGCGAAGGAAAAATAACAGTCTAAATTAAAAGCGCGTTTGAATGCATGAACGTGGCCAATGGTGAAAAAATTTGTTTCTTGTAAACACAGAATATCACAATGTTCTGCGCGGGCTATGCTGATAACCTCGGCTTGCTTTACTGGGTTACGGAACCCTTGAACATTTAAAGAAAGAATTTTCAGGGTGTCAGCCATATTGAAAAAAGGTGGGTGACTGACCTGGTCGTGTTTTTCGATTTGGTGTACCCCGGGGATCTGTCCGGGGGAACTGGAGTACGTACACTACACAGCACAATTCGACCCTCTAGAAGAGGGTCGAGGTTTCTTTGGTTGCTGGAACTCGGAGCGGCTATCTTGGGTGCCGTCCGAGCTGGTGCCAGACTTGTGAGCACGCTTGACCTCTCGCGGGGCTTGCATATCCACGTCACATACGTCTGGGCTAGAAGGGAGTCCGATGCTACTGTCGACTTCGAGGCTGAAGCTGCTGTCGGACGAATCAGATGGTGGTAGGGCTGCAGCGTTAACGTTGTCGCCGCCTCCAACGAACTTGATCACGGATTGCTTGTCGAGACGCGTCAGTAAAGAACTCCCATGGCGTCTTGCTACTTGTTCAAGAGAGTCACGAGCCTGGCTTTCGGAATGATCCAATGGGCTTTGCTCATTCGGTTTCAATTCTGCTCCTGGCGAGACACCAGCGTCCGTAGATCTCGCAACGTCGGCGTCTTCTGGGCAATCAACTGCTAGGTTTAACGATGAGTCTGGTGCCTCAGTGCCTACCGGCGTTTCTTTCTCGGCTTGCGCCGGCGTCGAACATGGCATGACATGTTTGCCTGGGACAGACGCGAGGTCAATCGCAGTGGCTGTTTCTGTCGCTGAGATTGGCAGACGTGGCACGCTCGAGTTGGCCAAGCTGCACACTTCTTCATCGTTTAATGGAGCTCTCAGAATCGGATTCTGGCGTTCTTCTAGTACAGCTCCTGGTTCTCGTTCTTCTGTTGCCGTTGGTGTCACGGACGGTAGGGCAGGAAAGGTCCCTGCAGTAGCATCAGAATATGAACGACGCACAGGACAGACGGTGGTAGGGTGGTTATCTCCACAACGTCGGCAGGGGCGGTCGCAACCTTCGCTTTCGTGTCCATGCACACCACAGCGACCACAGAATGGTGCTGGGCACTGTGCTCGATAATGACCACTAGAGCCACACCGACGACAAACACGTTGCAGACCGCGGTAGTCCTTATGGCGTGGCTTGTGCGTTCCTCGTAGCACGCAAACAACAGTGGCACATACCCGAAATAGGTATAACATTTGACCTCCAAGGTAGTGCCTGTGAGAGATTTCTTCTGTGCATTGTTCAACAATAAAAAAAGTGGTTAATGTACATGCCAATGGCTGCTAATGGGGAATGAGAAACAGGAGCATTCGGCTGTTAGTCAACGCGCACGCTGCGATCCCCATTAGCAGCCATTGGCAAGTACATTGAGCACTATCGGAGAAGAAAGGGTTTCTACATTATACTCGCTGGGTGTAACCTCCTTAGCTTTAGAAAGGTTTAGCGAGCGCTGAGCCGCAGGGCCATGAATACAATGAACTAGTATATACCATGAATGAATTCGAGGTGGTTAAAGGGGGAAGAAGATACGAAGTGCAAGCCGTAAGAAATAAAAGCTGAATCCTCTTGTCTCTCATTTCACATTAGCAGCCACTGGCATGTACATTGAGCACTATCTGACAGGAAAAGGTTGCGACGTTATACTCGCTGGGCGTAACCTCCTTGGTTTAAGAAAGGTTTAGCGAGCATTGGGCCACAGCGCCAATAATACAGGGAACTAGTATATACCATGAACTCAAGGTGGTTGAAGGTGGGAAGTAGACCCGAAGCGCAAGCCGTAAGAAAGTGTGCGTGTGCCAACTCTCGTTTAGTCCTTGGAATGTCCACTGAATGGCGGTGCTTCTATATGGAGATATATGAAAAAATATGCGAGATGGTGGGACTTGGAGTGTTGAATATATGGACGAACGGACACACAGACAGATGCATGAATGGACGCATGAACGGACGCAGGGGCGTATGCATGAATGAACGCTGGGACGGGCGCACGAACAGACGCATGGACGGTCACACAGACAGATGCATAGACGGACGAATGCTTCGCCCCACTCTCCATCATTCACTCCGTAGATATGCTGCCATTTTTTTCATTGAGTTCTGTTTCGGCTCTGTGCTGAAAACCTCAATTTAAGAAATATAGAGGCATTCTAGCGTTGCCTCTTTCCGGAGATGTGTATAGAACAAAGATTGGCTGATTATCTTCGTTGATTCGTATTGCTCTCGTATTTTTTCGCATATTTTATTGTTATATCACGTACGGACATTTAGGAGGTGAGAGTCAGTGTCGCTCTAGGTAACTGAGTGCCCTAGTCATGTCATCGAAATAGGGCACGTGAGAAGTAATTTTTCCGAAATATTCTATAAGGCTTCAATATAATATTGTACAATGCTTTTATTCACGGGTTACACGCAAATAAACGGGTCACTTTCTTGTTTCTTTTGTGGATCTACCCTTAATTTACATTGTAACGCTATTTAGGGAATTACTACAGGTGTGTTGACGTAACCACAGCTACGACATGTAGCGTGACGTGGTTTTGTTGCTTTTAGGGATGAATTTTCTTATAGCGTCCCGTGGTCGGTCGTCCTTCTATCCGGTGTAGCCAGCGTATCCACGTAGTGCATGATATGATGAGTTGGGCGAAGCGTCCGTGCGATGTGTGCTGTAGTGTGATAGAAGTCGACAGAGCATGGTAGAATGAATGCACGGTCGGATGGATGGACGTGACCAGTTGGTTGGTTGGTTGAACCAAAGAGGATCGGCTCAACCCACCACCGCTCAACCCACTACAATCGGCTCAACCCACCATGAATCACTCGGCAGGGTAAATCAGGCGAAATGACGGGGAGGGAATACCTTAAACTTTTTTATGTAAAAGAAACGATTAGTTGTACTAACAGACTAGTACGAATTTTGATACAAGAAAATATATTGAAAATAATAAAATATATGGTAAAGAACTTACGAAAGGGTGTAAAGACGAAAATAAAAATGAGTATGTACTTGTGAGGTTGGCATGGTAGCTGTTTTGATTCTTATAACAGGTATATACCGCTCAATATATCTGTCCTTGTTTCAATGAGCCAGTGCCAAAGCCCCTAAAAAGTGTAGTACCGTTTCAGAGAGCCCAAGCCCATGTTTTCAGCAAGCTGGTGTGTTTCGAAAACCTTGTCCTGCGTGTAGCCTAACCGAGAAAAGAAGCGACGAGAAACCGAGAGACGAAGAGACGAGAAAAAAGACGGCACTGTCTCTCGAACTGTATAATAGACGGCGTTGTCTCATAGAAGTACATACAAACTGCATTTGAGTGAGGATATTCTAGATGGCGCTGTACCACTACTCTCCTATTGGCTGCTGCGCGGGTTGTACCTGGGTGCGCGAGGAAGGAGTGCCTCTCTCAGTCACCGAGATAATTCATCGTACGAGGCGGATTGTTGGTGGGGCATGGACAAAGCAGAGCGCCGGCCACGTTGAAGACGCTTGTGCTCGGTTTCCCTGGCTCGCGTCTCGTCAGTGTTACCCACGCGACGTTTGCTTTCTCGAATGTGATCGGACGCATGCACGAGCGGACGGACACCCGGAGTGACGAATGGACGGACAGACGGACGGATAGATGGACAGGCAGCCATATGAACAGATGGATGGGTGCACAGACTGACGAACGCACGTGCGGACAGACGCACGGCCAGAAGCATGGATGGACGTACAGACGCATCGTACCACTCATCATCATTCATTCCATGGATATGTTGTCATTTTTTTCTTCTGAGAATAGGCATCTGCAACAAGATGACAACATACCACTCTCACAGGGTGCTCGCGTCCGTTGCGCTAGCTCATCATATACCGAATTTGGAATCACTTGGCGTAAATAGACGACGGAGGTATGTTACAAGTCCAAACGTGATAATCATGGCATGCGTGTCACGTAAAACATGACTACACGCTACGCTCATAGCACGCTCATGGGCGTTTCGCTAGCTCCACATTTACCAAATTTGGAAACACGTGACATGAACAGATGATGAAAGTAAGTCAGACGTCTAAAAGTGATAATCAAGATAAGAAAGTCATTCATGGCAGAACTTATGTCCGCCTCATAACGTTGTACTGATTTTAAAGTGACATATCCACATTTGTCATTCATGCTTCGTATATCATCGACCACTCACTGTACTTGGGATCTACAAATATTTTTTTTGTTTTTTGGGTCGATTAGCAGACATTTATTCACGTTTGTTGCCTCTGTTTATTCTTTGAGCATGTGGGACAATTTTGGCATTCTTATTCTATATTGTGATATAGCAAGCCATTGCGTACACATAGGCACAGTACTATGCAAATAAAACAACTTGTCGGCACTCAATGATGTCATGTGTTTCTTTGTGTCCTGTTTTATTCACGCTGGTGAAAAACTGGTACAATTTGATTATACTGTGTAGTAAAATTATGTGTATGCGCGTGTGATATGTTACTTTTTTTAGTACTCATTGTGACTATGCTTGGATATTTTTCCAGTGGATCCGTCAGTACCGCATTCGCCTACGAGTTCAACTGGTCTTGATAACCTTGTATTATTTACGTGTATAATTAAAAAAGTTTTTAGGGTGAAATTGGGGATACATATGTCACAAAACCAAGTGATTGCTCTCTTGAATGATTCGAGAAAAAAAGCAATAATCATACGTTAGTTACAAACGCTAAAAATAAATGGAAAATAAGTCGTGGGTTCGATTTTGCACAATGGGGATCGAAAAGTGCAAATGAAGTTTTTATTATCGCTACAGTGGCGAAAGAGCATTGAATATCGTATCGATTAGCAGTTTATAGAAAAACAGCTTCAAGGCTTCCAACAACACATCTTGATACTGCAGCGGTTGTGTGGAGAAGTAATCATCCATGCAAAAGCCGCTTGAAACAAAACCCAACCTCTTCAAATCAGTCACGATGGCAATAAGTTTTTTCATAACACGCGGAATATCTGCACAGGCACCGTAACTCTGACTTTTATTATGCGCAATGGACTTTGACTATTGCTATGGTGGTGTTGGGGTGCTTGGACGATGTCGCGACGGATTCCGGCGCACGGCCACTATTGGCGGCGCTGATCGAGCGTGAATTCGCACTAATAGTAAGTGCTAAGATATTAAAAGCATCTGCTTATCTCACACTATACGCAACCCTTATCGAACTCTTTCCTCGGTTGTTCTCAAGAGCCTTCTACGCATGTACATACATTTTTTTGGCAGCTGACCAGCAGCTTACCGGCAGCATTGCTGCAGAATGGTATTGCAGTCATACCATAGAGAAAAAAAAAAGACAAGAGAGGACACTCCGCGAAACTTGGCCTCTGGAAGTGCATCACGACTACGTAACGAACTAGTGCTCTCACCAAACGTCAGAGGACGCAAGCGCAAAAAAAAACAGTTGTAATCAATGCAACAGAATTGTTTTTACAAAATAATAATTATACGCCCAAGTCTGGTTCGTTCTTTACACGTAAAAACAATTTATTCAACACACCTTACGCGATTATTTTTCTTCAGCCGTACTGTCATAAACACCATCCACCAAGCGAAGGCCCATGCATGACTGACAGCGGGAAGCTTTCGTCGCTTTCGTTAACGTCGGCTGCCTCGGCGTTTTCGTGCGTGAGATAACAGGTGAGGCACGTTTTCAAGCGAAGCTTGTTGAATGACATGTTGTTGGGCTTGTTGGGTCACTTTTTTTTTAAAACGGTTACACCTGCGCGAATAAGACACCATGCAACAAACATAGAGAGATGCACACACACACGTTGCACTTCGTGTGTGCGAGTTGGTTTCTTACGTGGCGTCTCATTCACGCAGTTGTAACCTTTTTCTGAAGCTTAGAAGGACGGGGAGGTTCGCTAAAAAGAAAGTTTGCGGCTCTGTGCAGCGGCTAGACTGGAACATTGTGCAACGTATGCAGTATGGCAAAGGCGGCACGGCGTCAAGCCGAGGCGACGCGTGCTGCGTCTGCCATGGACGCGAGCGTCTGTGCGCTGAGCATAGCTGGGCAGCTAAGTCATAGGCTCGGTGGCTCGGTGCAAAATATTGAGAAGCGTTCGCCGGGCCTCGCATGCTTCACGACGCGTTTCCCGAAGGCTCGGAACACGAATAATTCTTGGTGTGCCACAGGCAAATCTGGACTAGCCAAATGACCATCATCTTCGTTTCTTCGCTAGCCTTGTGCCACTAGTGCAAGCTGCCCACAAATTTTTTTGACGTTTCCAATATAATTTTAACGCACAAATTTCAACTACGATTTTTCTTTCCCATGTACTGCTGACACTGCGTACGCACGAAGGTGTTCTAAAGTTCCCAGGCCGCGATACCATTGCATTACAAGGGATAGCGGCCTGGAAACTTCTGAAGATCTTTGTACGTGGTCTTGAAGTCTATCTTTGTAAGTCAGAGTTTTATGGGTCAGAGATGTATCACTGGTTTTGTATTGTGCATCGATTAGCTAATCATTCAAAGGGGTTCGCGGTACACTTATGACGCGCCCATATCTTTTTCGTAATTTGACACTGAAGCATCCACTTACTAACATTTTCAGACCGCGCTGATGCCATGCCGTCCGGCGGTCCAAACTACGGCAGCTACTGCTGTGTATCGTGGTGCTTCAACAATGGCAGAAACCACAAGAAGCCTGGGACGAGGTTCTTCCGCATACCCCGGGACGGCAGGTGTGTTGAAGATTTTATATGGTTTGCATGTCTTTAGGATTACTGTTTGTACTCGCTCAGTGAGGGTAACAATAAAAAATCACTATTCAAGCACTTCCCCTTTCAGCTGATAGTTCATTGCCAACGCAGGATGAAAACATGGATGCAGTATGCTGGACGCGATGATCTCCTGAGTAAGCCGGCCAGCCTATTGTACGCAACGTACAGGGTTTTTAGCGACCATTTTACTGCACAAAGTTTCATAGACCCTGGGCACACAAGGCTTACAAGAATGGCTGTTCCCAGTGTGCAACCAGCTGCACCATGTAAGTGATTAACTGAAACTCAAATATGTGCAATAGCAGCCACTTGTATAGAATCAGTGGCGACAGTTAACCGCGAAGATCTTTGCAGCCGATGGAGAAACCTCACTATAGAAGTAACACTTGGAAAGTCTTAAATTTTGTGAATTGTGGGCTATTACCTTCCTAACAGCAGCTTTACATTTCTGTCGTTTTTTGATGCTCTTCACTTGCGCAACTTGTTTTGAAAGACTTTAAAGGGCTATTTCTCCTTATCTTCAAGCCTCAGTGTACATGTAGATATACCTTTCATCAGTGAAAGCTGGCATTGTTGATAATTCCAAAAATCACAAATTACTTGTTTCCTAGTTGGTGCCTTGTCTTTTTTTCCACGTTCGACCAAGTTATGCGTTTGAAAGCGCTTTTTAAGTTTCCCCATGCTACAAGCTTTGTAACTTGTACCAACTGCACATATATGCAGGTTCTCTGAGCATCGCTTCAAATAGTGACTGTGAAATGACTGCAGAAGCTGCACTGCAAGGTGCGGATGAGCTTCAGTTTGTGTTATTTTAAGCCTCTTACTGACACATTGTCGTAATTTCATTCCTTCAGGACCTGCGGTAGAGGCTTCAAAAAGCGGCTCCCACACATTGAGGTGCTCCGATTAGCAGGGTGCGTTCAGTGTCACGATTTCTTTTTTTTACCCTAATTGACTGTTGACCAAACCTCTGCAGGTGGCAGCTCCCTTGTAGCGGGCGAAAGAATTTCTGCTGACTTCGTCTTGCCGGAGAAAACTTTAACCAGTAGTTCAGCTGTCACAAAAGGAACTTGTGTGACCAGTAAGTTGTATGTTCACTTCAACACCAGAGTGGATTGATATAGAGACTTCCGCAGGCCGCTCGCAAGATTGTTCCGACTGCACTGTCCAAGGCACTGAACAAGCTTCACAAGACCCTCCAGAAGACGTCTCCGCCAACAGCTCCACGCCGGAGTTCCCTAGAGAAAATGGTGACTATGCTTTTATTGCAGCTGTTTTTAATGTGCTATTTTACGTTTAGGACATTCCGAGGAAACTATCCTCAAAAAGACACTACGTGTGCACTTACGAAATGTAAGAGTGGGCTCTCAGTGATTTTCATTTTTTTTGTGCATCGCCAACATTGTGAATGGTTTGTTTTTAGGTAGTGGAATCGAAAACTTTGCACCACAGAAAGTTGTGCACCTTGAATCTGAAAGAGCGAAGAGAGTGCTCGTATGGGATTAGTTGTTCTTCGCTTTTACATCCATTTTTTGTTTATTGCAGTGCGTTTCTGTGTGCCAGCGACAATGTCTCCATCAATGAAGTACAAGCAAACCATTAAACATTTGCAAGCCAAAGTAGCAGCACAGCGGATAACTATCAAAAGACTGCGGAGACAGCTTCACCAAGCACCGTCATCGACTTCAAAGGCCCTCGGAGTTATCCGACCGCACGTCACCGAGGAGGTTTTTAAACATCTTTCTGCACATGTTCGCTTGAGGCCCAAACGCAAGGGCAAGCGGTTTCCCGTGTGGTTCAAGAAATTCGCTCTTCACTTAAACTTCCGAGGTCCGCGAGCATACCAATTTCTGGCTCCATACTTTTCTTTGCCTTCCCGGCGTTCATTAAGGAGATGGCTAGCTAATGTAAAGATGACTCTAGGCATGATTCCAGGAATCGTTTCTTTCATTGCAACAAATACTCAAGCTTGGAATGAACGGGACCGAGTGTGCGCTTTAGTTTTCGACGAAATAGCACTCAAAAAGAATTTGTACTATGATGCTGCAAGAGACGTTGTCCAGGGTTTTACAGATGATGGCACTCATCGCACTTCAACCATTGCTGATCGAGCACTGGTTTTTCTTCTTGTTGGTGTTTCGAGAAAGTGGGTTCAACCGGTTGCTTTTACTATAGGGCACACATCAACACCATCATCTGTTATGCATAACTTGCTGGTGTCACTCATTTTGGAGCCTAGGAGCATTAATATTGCAGTGAAAGCAGTCATTTGTGACCAGGCCAGTTCAAATGTAAATCTCGCTAACCAACTAAGAGTGACTGTAGCAAAGCTTTTTTTTTTGAAGTTAATGGTGAGTGGGTGTATTACATTTTTGATGTTCCGCATTTAATTAAAACAATGCGCAATAATGTCCAAGCACACAAGTTATACATTGGGGATGACATCGTTAACTGGTCGCACATTGTAAGCCTTTACCAATCGTCACATGAGTTGCGGTTGCGATTGGCTCCAAAGTTGACCGAACGGCACGTTCATGAGAAACCTTTTTCTAATATGAAGGTCAGCAGAGACACTCAGGTCCTTAGTGCATCAGTTTCGATTGCTATCATGGCAATGGTGTATGCGAAGGTGCTGCCTGCCTTGGCCATCACTACAGCTCAATTTTGTGATCGTATGGACAGGATTTTTGATGCCTTGAATAGCTCGAGTAAAAAAAAGAACTTCGCAAAAGCTGCGGCATGCAATCAAGAAAAATGATTCAAAGCTGATTGACTTCGTCCGAGGCCAGCTTCCCTGGATTGCAACACGGCAGTTTGTTGGCAGACGTCAACCACAAACCATCGTAGGTTGGCAAATTACAATCCAGGCTACTTGTCAACTATGGGACGACCTCTCCAAAAATTACAATTTTGAATACCTGTTAACACACAGGCTTCAACGGGATCCTCAGGAGAACATATTTGGCCACATTAGGCAAAAACAGGGTTTCAACACCAATCTCAATGTAGCACAATTTATTTGTGGCCTGAAGCACATCTGCATAAGAAAACTCTTCAAGCTGTCAGAATACGGAAATGTCGAGGATGATGAATGTGACCTCCTCCAGGAGCAGCTCTCGCCATTCTCCCTGACCAGTGCGTCTCTTGTGGATAATGAGGAGTGTGCACAGCCACAGCTTGACGACTTTCCTGCTCTAGACGATCTCTCTGAACTTGCGACCAACATTGACTCCCATATTATCGATGACTCCGTTGCATATTATGTAGCTGGTTTTCTCATCAAACACTTCCTTCGGAATACATGTGATGGTTGCAGTTGCCTTAGTTACTGAAAGACGACAGTGAGACGCTTAAGGGTACCCACCAGTATTTCACAATGTTCAAAGCACACAACGTCCCCAGCAAACTTTTTGGGAATCTCACTGTGCCATCAGAAGCAGCTTTTGCATACGTACAATAACTTGAATCTCACATTTTTGCCATGATTGAGGCCACTCCACATCACCTGAAAGTGTGCGATGTATTGTATCACCATCTGTCAAGTGTTGGCGATTTTCATTTCTGCTCTTCTGGGTGTCGCGCGAAGTTTCTGAAAATGTTTTGCCGGGTTCGTTTATGTTGGCATGTACGTTTTGTGAACCGAAACTTAGATAGGGTTAGGTTCCAGCCTTCAATCTCAGGCATACAGCTTGACAAGTTCAAAGGTTAGCAATTAGCGGCGGGTTTACACTAAAGTATTCGAGTTGAGCCGAATCCTGCAAAAGCTTTGTTATCTTATTACTTCGTTATAGCAGACTTCATTATGGTCTTATATGCTTATATTCAGTTCAACTGGACTAACCACACCTTCGTTGCATTCATTGTTTTGATTACCCGCTATGAGGAGTCGGGACACTGTGTATTCGCTCGAAATGATTTGCATAATCTTAAAAAGAATGTTGGGTATCCTGTCTGTATTTTTGTAGCGAATGCGGGCGAACTGTACACTTTACTGTGGGTCGCTTGGTCACTGTGTATGATTTATCTCTCCAGCTCAAGTAATACATTGATAACAAAACCGCTTGTTGAAATGTCTTCGAGGGGGTAAGGAACATAGTATGAAGTGGGCACGGTTCACGTTATCACGCTTTCTGTATTTTAGCTTCTCATCAACCTCCTCATCTCGCCCATCAAAATTTTCAAAAGAATACCCAAACTTGTAGTGTTTGATGGGGCTGCGGACGCTGCCATTTTATTTTTATATAGCTTGTGAGTGATAACGTACGATGTAGCGCCTTTGTGAAAAATAATCAGCCAAAGTGGTTTCCTTCTGCTATTTATTAGCCCTGTAATACCGCTCTCGTAGCACCAATTAAGGTCCACAATTCTGGATAAGTGATGACTATGCATTTTTTCTATGCATTATTTCGGTTAACCACAGGCGTGATTCGCGACTTCATTGCTGTGTACATGTCACTTCGTCCTTCTTAATCAGCATTGTGCGCTGTGTTTTTGCCATAGATCCTTACTTACCCACTGGCCCGGTGTGTCATACTTCACCAGCTTTCAGCTTCTGCCAACTCTAGCGATGTGTGCGTTGTCTGTGTTCTCTCTGTATTTGTTACAATATTTGTTACAATTTATTTGTAAGGCGAGATGCATTTGTTGTCTACCTTTGTCATATTGTGCTTTTTATATTCTCAAACTCTACCTTGCCTTTGAATGAAACATTGCGGATACTCCGTCTCTTTGACTGATATATACATTGATTACTCGTTCCAAAAGAAAAACACAAGCGCGATGAATAAAAGCATAGTGAATTATCATTACCTGCATCTGTTTTTATTATAACTTAACCAATATAAAAATTATGTCACGACCAATTCGTGCGAACCACTGAACAAAACAAGACAGGGAATCGCTAAATCGAAACGACCTACAAAAACTATCCATTTGGGCGATGAAAAGTGGTCTGAAATCATGAACTCTCGTCATAGCCAAACGTCGGTTACGCAAAGTAATTCATAATTGGCGCCAGTGAAACTGAAACAGGAAGCGCACGCCACTTGCTCTCACCAACCACCAGGTGTGCTAGGGTCGATTGGGCCGCTGGGGTCTACGGGAGTGTCCACTCTTAACCTTTTTTTTATTTCTCTATGGCCATACACGCAACACTTGTGTGAGTGCGGGTTAGCTTGATGCCTTCGAACTTCTATTTTACCGTCTTCACAGCCACGCGCAGTCGCGATTGATTATCACGATCACTTGTTCAGCCAAAACTGCAGCGAACTAGGTGGATGCCACCTGGAAAAATGTTATCAGGCCTGCTCACTGCCGCCGTGACGTCACTCGTTTCGCCACAGCAAGAGCGCGTACGGGGGGCTGTGAATCCACTGCCACCATCGTCTCCCGTTAAAATATTGCCACGTTCCATTTCCCAAGTTTTGTTATCGTCCCAAAACACTACACAATTCTCAGCGCGAACCGCGCCTGCATTTTTCGAGAAGCTTCCGAACTGTAGTAGATCATATCGATAAGATCAAGCCTACTCTGTGAACTGTACAGATTATTCTGAAACCTACGCCACCGCCAGCAATAACGCTAGAACATTCGAAGGCAAGAGTATAAATTCCGACGCGCTTCGCCGCTTGTCAGTAGTTGATCGACGGCCGACACTACGTTCACTGCTATCTGTGCCAGACAGCTACTGTAATCGAACTTTCTGTTTACCAGGCGCAAGTTCGCCCAAATAAACAGTTAAATCCCAACATAAAGTTTCCTGTTTTCGGCAACGTCATGACCCCGTGACATCTGGTGAAGGTGCTGGGTACACGGCTTGACGGGGGCGTCCAGTACATGAACTACCTGACAGGAACTCAGTGGACACCATGAAGCCCTTCGCGATCGCCGTCGCCCAGCCGCCGCACGTCTCCGCACCACCGGCAGTACTCTGGCCCAACGCGGAGCCGGTCTCTTAGCCCGTATCAGGGAAACTAAGGGCAGCAACCGATGGAGGTGCGGTTGCTGTGCGACGAACTACCGAAGATCCTCCTCCGACGACGACGCCGAGACGGAGATTTCCGAATACAACGCCAACCAGGCAAAGCCCTGACGGCGAAACCTCGCTTACCGAAGGTGACCTGACGACGCAACATGGAAGCAGCGGAACAAGCTGACGCAAGCGTGACCCGACGCCACGCCCTAACTGTAATGCGAGACGACGAACTAGTGACCTGGACATTCTTATCGATGGCCACAGTGTCACCGCTCTCATCGATACTGAAGCCGCCTACTCTGTCATCAGTGGGTCGTTGGCCGCGAAGTTAAAGAAAGTTAGGACAGCGTGGGAAGGCCCTGAAATCCGCACAGCCGGAGGTCATCTCCTAACGCCTGCAGGAATCTGCACAGCGAGAGTCACCGTTAACGGCCGTATTTATCCTTCAGACTTTATAGTCCTACAGAGTTGCTCGAGAGATGTCATCCTTGGCATGGACTTCTTATGCCTCCATGGGGCTGTCATCAACCTAAAAACAAAGTCGATAACGTTATCCACAGAAGAAGCACTACCGCCGCTAACGCCGTCAGGAAACCATGCCTTGAATGTGCTGGAAGAACAAGTCACCATTGCGCCTTGCTCAAGCGTCGTTATTTGAGTCGGCGCTTCTAAATCACCCGACTTGGAAGGCGTCGTTGAAGGCAGTCAGCATCTGTTGGTCACCCGAAATATTTGCGTCGCAAGAGGAATTGCAGAGCTTCGGGGAGGCAAAGCAGCGGTTCTGCCCACGAATTTCAGCAATGAGTACAAACATGTGAACAAAAGAACAACAGTCGCATACATCGAAGAAGTTGTCGAAGCCAACAGTGCTTTCGCCCTTGCCGATTCTGCGGAACCTGCTCAAAGGAACCAAGCCCCTCCCATAGCTTCCGATGTCAATCCCAGACTTCAGAACCATAAGCAAGAACAGCGCAACGTTCTGCACCTGCAATACGAAGATTGCTTTTCGTCGTCATAAAAAATTCGGCAGACCCCAATCACGAAACATCGCATCATAACCGAAGAAAATGCCAGACCACTCCGTCAGGGTCTGTACAGGGTTTCGACACGAGAACGTGAGGCCATGAAGAGGCAAGTTGATGAAATGCCGCGGGATGACATTGTCCAGCCATCCAAGAGTCCGTGGGCATTACCCGAGGTGTTAGTGAAGAAAAAGAATGGGACCCTACGTTTCTGCGTCGATTATCACCGCCTGAACAAAATGACAAGAAAGGACGTGTATCCTCTCCCACTAATAGACGACGCACTTGATCGGCTCCATAACGCCAAGTACTTTTCGTCAATGGACCTCAAGACTGGCTATTGGCAAATCGAAGTCGACGAAAGAGACTGAGAGAAGACGGCGTTTATAACACCGGACGGTTTCTTTGTGTTTAAGGTGATGCTCTTCAGTCTTTGCTCAGCACCTGCAACTTTTCAACGCGTTATGGATACTATACTGGCAGGATTGAAGTGGCAGACTTGCCTTGTGTACTTGGACGACGTCGTCGGGTTTTCCTCGAGTTTCGACGAGCATCTTCGGCGCCTTAAAGCTGTACTTCAAGCCATAAAGACGTCCGGACTCACCCTGAAGCCAGAAATGTGCAGATTTGCGTACGAGGAGCTGTTGTTTCTGGGGCACGTTATTAGCAAGCCTGCAGTTCGCCGCGATCTACGGAAAACAGACGCCATGGCCGACTTCCCGCCACCCACTGACAAGACGGTGGGCCGATTTCTGGGCAAGTGCGCCTATTATAAGCGGTTCGTGAAAAACTTCGCCCGCATCGCCGATGCTCTCAATAACCTTACAAAGGCCGACGTGGAGTTCAAGTGGGAAAGGCCGCAGGAACATACATTCAAGGAGCTTAAACATCGCCTCCAGGCGCCTCTGTTACTTGCCCATTTCGACGAATTCACCGAGACAGAAATACACACTGACGCAAGCAGCGTAGGTCTTGGCGCCGTTCTTGTGCAGAGGGCTGATGGACTTGAAAGGGTTATTAGTTACGCCAGCCGATCACTATCCAAAGCAGAAGCCAATTATTCCACAACAGAAAAGGAGTGCCTCGCCATCATCTAGGCTACGTCGAAATTTCGTCCCTACCTGTATGACAGGCCCTTCAAAGTTGTGAGCGACCACCACGCCTTGTGTTGGCTAGCCACCTTGAAGAACCCTTCAGGTCACCTCGCACGATGGAGCCTGAGACTTCAAGAATATGACATTACTGTCATTTACAAGTCCGGCAAGAAACACTCCGACGCGGACTCTCTCTCTCGTGCGCATTTCGACCAACCACCACCCGATGACCCAGATGACGACTACTTCTTGGGAACGATAACTACCGACGACTTCGCTGAACGACAGCGGGCCGACCCGGAACTTAAGGTCCTAACAGAATACCTCGAAGGCAGGACCGCCGATGTCGCGAAGGTATTCAAGCGCGCACTTGCATCGTTCTTCCTGCGAAACGGTATTCTACAAAAGAAAAACTTTTTACCGCTTCGACCTAAGTACCTCCTTGTGGTGCCTTCAGCTTTGCGACCAGAACTCCTGCAGGCCCTGCACGACGACCCGACCGCAGGGCACCTCAGTTTTTCTCGCATACTCGCGAGGATACAGGAAAGGTACAACTGGCCACGTCTTACCACCGACGTTAGTCGTTATGTGAGGACATTCCGGGACTGTCAGCGATGCAAGGCACCGCCGACAAGGCCAGCGGAACTTCTGCAGCCAATTGAACCACCTTGCCGACCTTTCCAGCAGATCGGTATGGACCTACTTGGGCCGTTCCCGACGTCGGCTTTCGGAAACAAGTGGATCGTGGTAGCTACCGACTACCTCACCCGCTACGCCGAAACAAAAGCCCTTCCCAAAGGCAGTGCATCCGAGGTAGCTAATTTCTTCGTCGAAAATATTGTCCTACGTCACGGCGCCCCGGAGGTCCTTATCACCGACAGAGGAACGGCATTTACTGCCGACTTAACTCAAGCGATCTTGGCATACAGCCAGACAAACCACCGCCGGACGACAGCGTACCACCCACAGACCAACGGCCTCACCGAGCTGCTTAACAAGACGATCGCCGACATGCTGGCGATGTATGTTGATGTCGAACACAAGACGTGGTACGCCATTCTTCCGTACGTGACCTTCGCATACAACACGGCGGTGCAGGAGACGACGCCAGATATCTCCATACAAATTGGTCTACGGAAGGAGCCCGGCAACGACGCTCGATGCCATGTTACCCAACGTCACCGACGAAGAAAACCTCGATGTGAGTGAGTACCTTCAACGCGCCGAAGAAGCCTGACAACTCGCGCGTCTCCGTATCAAGAATCAACAGACGACCGACAGCCACCGTTACAATCTTCGACGACGCTTCGTGGAATACCAGCCTGGTGAACGTGTTTGGGTGTGGACGCCGATACGCCGACGTGGACTAAGTGAAATATTTCTGCGACGGTACCTCGGACCGTGCAGAGTGGTTCGACGTCTCGGCCCACTTGATTACGAGGTTGTTCCCGACGGCATCACGAACTCTCATCGACGCCGATCACGACCTGAAGTCGTCCATGTCGCGCGCCTCAAGTCGTTCCATGCGCGTTGACAAACTGAAACAGTGTTTTTTGTATCAATACTGTATCGTAATTTATTCATTGTACTCTCTTGCGTTATTGTTGTACCTTCATCTTTAGTTAAAGCATCGGGACAATGCCTTTTTCACAGGGGTGCAATACCACGTTCCATTTCTGAAGTTTTGTTATCGTCCCAAGTCACTACACACTACTCAGCGCAAACCGCGCCTGCACTCTTCGAGAAGCTTCCGGACTGCAGTAGATCATTTCGATAAGATCAAGCCGACTCTGCGAACTGTACAGATTATTCTGGAACCTACGCCACCACCAGCTATAACGCTAGAACATTCCACGGCAAGAGTATGAATGCCGACGCGCTTTGCCGCCTTAAGTAGTTCATCGACGGCCGACGCTCCATTCACTGCTATCTGTGCAAGACTGCTACTGTAATCGAACTTTCCGTTTACCGGGCACACGTTCGTCGAAATAAACACTTAAATCCCAACATAAAATCTTCTGTCTTCGGCAACGTCACGACCCCGTGACAATATAAAGCACTTGCGGTGAGTTTACATGCCTAATGGCGTTATTCTGCCTTTTGGGTAAAAAAAGGAGTCTGGTTTAAGTATTGTATTGTGCTTCCAAGCGTTTGGAGAGTCACCTTTGAGGCATTTCTTCCGCAAAAAAGTCGAACAATGTGAGCCATCGAACGTGTGGTGGGTCTATAAGAGCAAAATTTGACGGACCAACAAAGTGGTGAAATAGATAAAGTAAACTTTATTCAATATTCATTCACACACACACACACACACACACACACACACACGCGCGCGCGCGCGCGCGCGCGCCCCACCGTGGTGGTCTAGTGGCTAAGGTATTCGGATGCTGACCAGCAGGTCTCGGGATCAAACCCCGGCTGCAGCGGCTGCATTTCCAATAGAGGCGAAAATGCTGTAGGCCCATGTGCTCAGATTTGGGTGCACGTTAAAGAACCCCGGGTGGTAGAAAATTTCCAGAGCCCTCCACTACGGCGTCTCTCATAATCATATGGTGGTCTTGGGACGTTAAACCCCACAAATCAACCATCGACACACATACACGCATACACTATCTAGAACATGCAGATAAACTGTTCCTACTCATGTACAAAGTTTCTGCAGTTTCACTTCTACTCTTTGAAACTTCTGTCGACAAGGACACGTAGTTATGCAGGCGAGTGTTTGCTGCATGTTGCCACAAATATGTTATTCAGCACATTATCATAAGGATGAGAGATGACCATTGCAAGAGAAAACAAAATTTTTCATTTTACAAAAATATCTTGTGACCGACACAAGAAGTGGTGTTTCCTTCGTTGCCCTTGCCCCTCTCGCAATGCGGCCCAGTCTCTTACAAAAACGGGTATTGACTGTTTTGAAACTACAAACCAACGTTCTGGCAACTTTAGTTACGGCCTATGAACTTTGACGTTTTATTAACATGATAATAAAATAAAGGTTTGTCGCTTTTTTAAAAAAGCTTTCCCTAAAGAAAGTGAAAATAATGTTTGCCTACTTTGTCTAAAAAACCTTTCCTGACAGGGAAATACATAGCAAAGAAAATGGCAGCATATCCACGGAGTGAATGATGAAGAGTGGAACGAAGCATTCGTCCGTCCATTCGTTCTTGCTTCCGTCCATCTATACGTCCGTCTGTGTGACCGGTTATGCGTCCATCCACGCGTCCGTGCGTGCGTCTGTTTGTGCGTCCGTCCCTGCGTTCGTCCATGCATCCGCCCCTGCGTCCGTTCATGCGTCCATTTAAGCATCTGTCTGCGTGTCCGCACGTCCATCTATTCAACACTTCAAGTTCCACCATCTCGCATCTTTTCATCATATATTCCTCATATATAAGCACCGCCATCCATCGTACATTCCAAGGACTAAACGAAAGGTGGCACACGCACACTTTCTTACGGCTTGCGCTTCGGGTCTACTTCCAAGCTTCAACCAACTCGAGTTCATGGTATATACTAGTTCACTGTATTCTTGGCACTGCGGCTCAACGCTTGATAAACCGTTCTGAAACTAGGGAGGTTACACCTAGCGAGTATAACGTAGCAACCCTTTCTTGTCAGATAGTGCTCTATGTACGTGCCCATGGCTGCTAATGGGGAATGAGAGACAGTAACATTTGGCTATTAAGTAACGCGCACACCGCGAACTTTTTATTCAACAAAGCACAGGAAAAATTTCTCTCTGGCACCACCTTGCAGGTTAAAATGTAACACTGGTTACACACTACGACTACGACTACGACAACGAGGGACAAACGGGTGCCGCTTTGAGGAGCTTCGCCCCTAAAACATTAGCACTTTTGCTTTACCTAATTGGTTGTGGCCAATTGTACATTCTAGGTATTCTGGGACCCAATGGGGAAGACGACGAAGTGTCTCTCTCATAGAACGGCGAGTCCTTCAGTTTTTCTATTTTTTGTAAAAAACACTGTTATCACTAGCCAAATGTGGGTTTCTGCGGGCGTGCGATGGAGATGGAGTCACACACGGGTCCGCAAGACCCCGCAAATTTCGCAGAAGCCGCCTGCAGGAAGTGCAACGGGGCCGAGAGCGACGCTGACAGTGACGTTACCATTAACCATCAGGTCAGCAGTGGATAGTCTGGTGACTGCACCTTCGAGCTGTTGAGGAGCCGCAAGGCTAAGAGACGGTTTCTGAGCACGCCATCTGAATCGAGTGCGCCCACCATAAGACCTTCGCGTTGTATCGAGGCATTAACCGTCTTGCTCATGCCAGTTCTTGCCACGGATAATATGAGGTGCCTCAACAGGCAAGCCGTGTCGGCACAGCTGGAGGCACTGGTGCCAAACTAAATCGAAGACGTCCGAGTGAATACGCGCAAGAATGTTCTAGCCATTGACGTCAACCACGTGGCTGCGCTGGACATATTGCGCAAGGTCACAGAGCTCAATGGCCTGGCAGTCCACTCTCACATACCGCTCGGCAAAAAAGTCATCACTGGAGCAATCTATCATGTTCACGAGACAAAATTCAACACAGACTTGCCAATCCTAATCAAGCCCGCTACAGAAGACACCATCATCACATCTCGGCACGTCACGTTGCGTGAAGATTATAAACAAGTGTGAAACCCCCCCATCTCACGTGAAGGTGGGACACTTTCGGCAAGCTGTTCGTCCCTGCGTACCGAGACCACTTCAATGCAGGAAATGTACGAAGTTGGGTCACATGAGCAGCGTGTGCAATAACACCACCGTTCGCACCCAATGCACTGAACCTCATGCCAATAACACATGTCAATTCAATACTCAGAAATGTTCGAATTGGGACAGGCCTCATGATGCATCTTCGAAGCACTGTGCGATTATTCAAAGGGAGAAGTCCGTGCTGAAGAAAATGGTTCGGGATCACTCGTCTCGCCGGAAAGCGGCCACATCTATTAGACGACGACGATAGCGTAATCGAAGGTACTCCAAGACATCCAAGACACCGTTGCCTACTGAACCGCGCTCAAAGTCATCTCCACTTCTGTCTGCCAGAACAAGCGCAGTCGAGTCGAAGGATAACGAATGTATGGATGGATGGATGGATTGATACGGCTGTACCTTTTAGATTGGGCGGTGGCTAATGCAGAGGGCGCCGTCAGACTTCAGCAGTGGGATCGGTTCGGACTGTCACGGTGGATGGACGTGTTTTTTGAGCGCTCCCGATTGACTGGGCAGATAAGTCTTTGTGCATGTTTGGAGCTTGTCTTTATAATTATAAGGCAGCAGTTGAAATCTTCGGAGCACTTATTTTATGGTACGGCTTTTTCGGGGGCCAGTCACCAGGAATTTATTAGTGCATGTGTGTGTGTGTTTGAATTTTTCTTGTTTCTTTCTTCTGCCCCCCCCCCCCCGTGGGGGAGGTGCGCGTACATCGAACACGCAAATTTTTGAAGTAAAGCTTAGACATTGTTTTTTTCGTAGCGCAGGGCTCAAGTTTAGTAATTATCGAGTATAGAGACCATTGGTGTCAAAAGACATGATTAAAAAGACGGTACAGTGTTCAGGATGTAGAGTGGGTTTGAAAGGTGACCCAAGTGTAGAAGCGGATGGAGAAGCGACTGACACGAAGTGTAGGCAATGTGAGGTCAAGGAAAAAATGGAGAAATTGATGGTTGCCCAGAGTGAACTACTGATGAAAATCGCCGAGCTCGAGTCTGCGTTGGCGACAGAGCAAGAAAAAACGAGGGCAATGGGAGAAAGGCTGAAGTCCGCTGAGGAAGCACTAACCAAGGTGAACAGAGGAGCGGCCTACGCAAAGAACAGTAGAGAACCGGCAACCAGAATGGCGGAGAAGAAAGAGAAAGCAAGTTTGGAAAAAACAGGTTCAGCCGGTTCAATGGTCGCGAGGCCCAGCTTAAGCGAAGTAGTGGTGGGGCTGGGAGGGGACAAAGCAGCTGGCGTCACAGGTGCAAGTAGCCCCCAGGTGCAGGACGCTCCAGCTGAAAAGTCACAGCATGTGATAATCGCCAGGGACTCGAATTTAAACCAATGCACAGAAGCCATCAAAGAGAGAGTAAGAGGTGACATGAGGGTTGCAGTAGGGGTGTTCCCAGGACGCAAGCTGTAAGCAGTCATGAAGCAAGTGAGCACAAAACTCAAAACTACCGCTGATAGACGAAACCTCGTGATGATTTCAGGCGGTTTAAACGATCTTAATTGAAGATACAGCAGGACTAGCAACCACACTGGCGAAAGGTGTTGATGACATGCGTTTCACTTCTCCTCAGGTACAGGTAGCGATATGCACAATACCGGTGGTACCGGTGCGTGATAGCAACCTGCAAAGAGCGGTTGTCATTGCAAACAAAGAGATATGGCGGATGAGTCGAGAGAAAGGCTTTGAGGTGGTGGAAATAAACAGAGAGGTGCATAGGTGGGGTGGTTTTCAACGAGACGGAATTCACTTTGATGGGCGGCTAGGTCATGAGGTGGGTTGCCGACTTGCAGGACGCGCAGTAGCTTTTGGGGGGGGGGGGGGGGGGGGCAAGCGGGCCCTTCGGGGTGCAGGGCAGCTAGTAACGAGGAAAACAACCAGGGAGACCCTTTGACAGGGGGTATGGACGTATACGATTCCAAAGTGGCACCAGTATCTAAGATAGGTAGTGTCCGGGGCATAAATAGACGTACCCACGAGCGCCGAGCCAATTCAGACATAGGGCATCTTAACATGCAGGGTGGTAGGCACAGGCTGTAATGGGAAGAGATAGAAGAAGAGCTAAGGGAGGAGAGGCCGATGGTATACCGTTTTGTAGAAACACACCTCAGGGACATGGAACAACCTCCGAACAATCCTGACTACGCGTGGGAATATTGTAATAGAACAGAAGACCGCAGAAAGGGGTGGTATTGGGGCATTCATTCATAAAAGTACAGACTGGCAAAGGGTCAAGCAGAACTGCAAGGAACATTTAGGGCTAAAAGGGAAAGTGGCAGGGCAAATGACACTCCTGGGTTTTGTGTATTTGTGGACGGGAGCAAAGGCCTGAGAGGAAAACCAGGCGATGATAGAGTGTATATCAAAAGACATTCAGGAGTTAGGAAGAGAGAGCGAGATAATTATACTGAGAGATATGAATGCACACATGGACGATATAGACGTGCAAACCGACCCGACAGGCAAAATGATCATGGATATGAGTGAAAGGCTTGATTTGATCATTTGCAACAGTACCGAGAAGTGTGAAGGGTAAATAAGAAGGGAGGTAGGAAGGCTGCAGTCGACTATAGATTACGCACTGATGTCACATAGGATATGATAAGCTGAGGGGAATGCACATAGATGAAGGTGGCTCCGGAAGTATGGGTAGTGATCATAAACGTATCAAGCTAAGTTTTGGAAGAGCAGTGAAAGTGGGAAGGAGACAAGATGAGAAACTACAGGAAAATTTTTATTCAGAAAGGCAAATTGAAATAGCCACTAAACAAATTGAGAGAGTATTCACTGAGGACCATAAAACAGTGTGGACATACACGAATATAATTATACTGTTTGAGCTAGAGCTTGCAAACGCACGTGACAAGTTACCCCGGAAAAGAAGACACAAACCCAAACGCTGGTGGCATGAGGAAGTTAAGAGAGCCATAGCAAAACGTCAGGAAGCCTCTAGGGAACACAGACATCCTAAGCAGCAGGTGGAACCGACAGATGATGTTGAAAGAAAACGGGAAATATTTCTAAGCTGTAGAAGGGATGCATTCCTTCTGATCAATGAAAAGATTAGAAGAAATGAGCCCTGTGGCTTGCAGAAGTACATAAAAAATAGAAAGGCAGCTGCGAAATTTCTGAACCATCTAAACTTCCTAAAAAATGAGACGAGCCTAGAGCAGAGCTTTATACCTACAGCTCAAGGTGCTAGGCTAGAAGGGGACGAAGTTATTGACTATATAAGAACAAGGGTGACGAAGAGTTCAAAAAAGAAGTGCTTTATGCACGACAATAGACAAGAATGAATCAGGTGGTGCAATGGCTCCATTTTCACAGCAAGAGTGGGAAAAGGCTGAGAAAAGGGTTCCTAGTAGTACATCATCAGGCCCAGATGGCATTTTAATTATGCCGATAAAGACATTAGTGTAAGCAGGCTTTCACAGAGGCAGTGAGAAAAATAATAATCAATGGAGAAGTTCCCGATGAATGGAAACTTAGCAAGGTAAGCATGATCTATAAAGTAAAGGGAGGCAAAGCGGACATAAACTACTACCGTCCTATAACAGTGACATCAGTGGTCTACAGGCTGGCGATGCAGATTATAAAGAAAAGACTGCAGGCGTGGATGGAGGATGAGGGGGTGCTGGGGGAACTACAGAATAAGTTTCGGAAACACAGGAGGTTGGAAGACAATTTGGTCTCACTCACGCAGTGCATCGAAATAGCAGAAAAAGGAACACAGGCCCCTGTGGCTAGCATTTTTGGATATCAATGGAACGTACGATAGCGTGGTTCAAGAGGAATTGTGGGGAATACTGGACACACTACGCATTGAAGATGTAGTCACTAATCTTTTAAAGGATATCTCTAAAAGTAACAAGGTAATTATAAATTTGGAAAAACAGGTATCCAAGACTGCAGAGGTAAAACGGGGCTTAGGCAGGGGTGTTCCCTGTCACCCTTATTACTCATGATGTACCTATAAGAATTAGAAGCCAAATTAGAGGAAAGTGGACTGGGCTTCAACCTCTCTTTCGTCAAACAAGGAAAACTCATTGAACAGGCACTACCAGCGTTGATGCACGCAGATGACACAGTGGTAATGGCCGACAACAAGGAAGATTTGCAGAGATTGGTGGACATCTGCGGTAATGAAGGAGATAGGTTAGATTCCAGATTCAGTAAGGAGAAATCAACAGTCATGATTTTCGTTGACAATGAAGGCAGTGAGCTTAGAATACAGAAGGTCACGCTAGAGATAACAGATAACTACAAATATCTGTGCGTATGAATAAGCAATGGGGCCGAGTACCCAAGGGAACACGAAATATACGTGTCGACTAAAGGTAACAGGAATGCAGCGGAAATGAAAAACAGGGCACTGTGGAATTAAAGGTATGATGTTGTGAGAGGAATATAGAAAGGGTTCTGGGTTCTTGGTCTGACGTTCGGTAATGCGGTCTTGTGCATAAGAAGAGAAGTTCAAGCAAGATTAGAAATTAAGCAACGTGGAATAGGTAGGCTTGCCTTAGGAGATCACGAAATACACCAAATCAGGGAGTACAAGGTGATATGGCATGAACATCAATTGAGGGCAGGGAAGCTAGCAGCAAGATAAAGTTTGAGAAGCGATTGCGGGAAATGGGGGAAGAGCGTTGGGCTAGGAAGGTATTCAGCTACTTTTACAGGAAGAATGTCGATACAAAATAGCGGAAGCGAACAAGAAAATTGACTAGTATATACTTGGAAAACAGCAGGGGGCCCAACCAAAAAGATTTATTGGTTAAAAAGAAGGTGAAGGAAGCCGAGACTGATATGTGGAGAATTGGCATGATTAAGAAGTCCGCACTAGAGATCTATCGAACTTTTAAGCAGGAAATTGCCAAGGAAAGGATCTATGAGAATACTCGGGGTAGTTCTCTACTGTTTGAGGCCAGGACGGGAGTATCGCGAACCAAGACATTTCGGGCCAAATACGAAGGGGTAGACACGGTATGCAGTGCGTGTGGAGAGGAAAAAGAAACTGCGAAACACTTGATAGTGTTCTGTAAAGGGCTTCACCCTGTAGTTCAGGATGATGGCGCAGAGTTTTTCAAAGCACTGGGGTTTAAAGAAAGTGAGGGCGAAATAGACTTCAAGCGGGTAGAATTAACTAGAAGGAGGTTATCTGATTGGTGGTTAAAGTCAAGGCACGAGTGAAAATTAAACCCTTCACTGCAAAGTACGAATCCTCAACCTCACTATTTAAGGAAAAAAATAAATCCAATGTTTATTTCATTAAGTATTACGGCTTGGTGGCGCTAGCCACAACCCGATCTACAGGATACAGCCATATACATCCATCCAGTGAAGCACTCCTCTTCCGAATTCCTTAAACCACTGAATGCAAGAACAGCGCCACCTAGAAGTAATTTTTTCGTAACTACGGTAGCGAAAAAACAAAGACAGAAAAGAGCGCTGACTTTCGTAAAGATTTATTATCGGTGTCGTGTACCTATATAGGCGAAAAATGGCAAAACTGCGCATGCGTAGAAGGGTGCAAGAACAACCGCTGCGATACAATGTCAACAAAACTCTTGTCTCTTGTTGAATGGGCTGAAAACAAATACACACGTAGCTTAAAAAAGATCGAGATACGCAATCTCTTTTTGCAACAACGCAACCGATGGGCAACTTACACATTTACCGTCAAACTTGTTTATTTGATAAGTTAATCTCCCGCGTGGCCTGCGAGTTGTGCTTGCTTAACACCTCGCGTTGCTCAAAAACTGGCACGCAGCCATAGTTACAAAGTAACTACTTGTAGGTTGCGCTATTCTTGCATTCAGTTATGTCCTACCAACTTGCCCAAGTTTCCACGCTTCATCTTTAAACCAACATAGGAGGATAAACATATTGTTGTCGTGGTCAGCTCCCTCATGAGTACTATTCTTGTGTTTGTGGAGAGAGTACAAACACCAATAGCATGAAGGGCATTGCAGCTGCTGGATACCATCAGCCCGGTCCTAGGAAGCCTTCAGAAGTCAATTGCTTAACAATATTAACAGCAGAATTATGGCTTGTCAACGGCAAGCTATCGTTCGCAAATGATATTTGAAACGCCTTCATACTTCAATGAATTGTGAGAGGCCTCAGGTCGTTGATATTGGACTTCCGGCAGTTCGTGTTTAAAAACCGCTTCCTGATAATAGTAATCTGCAAGGCGAATTCATCGACTATAAGAATATCATGATACGAATCTTCCGTTTCAACCACGAATGTGGGGAGCAGCAAAGACATGGTGTACATTTGCGAGGACCTTACTTATTTCGCCCTTGCTATACCGCCCGATGACGAGAACCAGTACGTGTGCATTACTCTGAAAAAAAGGCGGTTGTCTTTTACACTTATTAGTATATATATATATATATATATATATATATATATATATATATATATATATATATATATATATATATATATATATATATATATATATATATATATATATATAAATATATATATTCATTCCCAAAACTATTATATGATTATGAGAGACGTGTTGGAGGGCTCCGTAAATTTCGGCATCTGCTGCCCCGCCGCGGTGGTCTAGTGGCTAAGGTACTCGGCTGCTGACCCGCAGGTCACGGGTTCGATTCCCGGCTGCGGCGGCTGCATTTCCGATGGAGGCGGAAATGTTGTAGGCCCGTGTACTCAGATTTGGGTGCACGTTAAAGAACCCCAGGTGGTCAAAATTTCCGGAGCCCTCCACTACGGCATCTCTCATAATCAAATGGTGGTTTTGGGACGTTAAACCCCACAAATCAATCAATCAATCAATCAAATTTCGGCCACCTGGGGTTTTTTAACGTGCACCCAAATCTGAGCACATGGGCCTACAACATTTCTGCCTCCATCGGAAATGCAGCCGCCGCAGCCGGGATATATATATATATATATATATATATATATATATATATATATATATATATATATATATATATATATATATATATTGTCGACCTCTTTTTATACTGCATTTTCCACCGGATCCATTGAATATCACCCCACCATATATATATATATATATATATTCTGTAGGTCAATGTGATTGAAAGAGACTAACAGACGTTATTCCAGGCCCTTGCATTAAAACAGGTCATTTCAATACACATCCGATATCGGAAAGCTTGAGGACAAACTCAAAGGGGTGCTTACTGATATCGTTTTTGTCAGACCACAACCTGCGCCTTCTGAGCGATTGTAGCCCGACATACCTGCGAGGAACGACGTACAGCAGCTGCCTCGACCTGACACTGGGGTCGTATTGCCTATGTTCAAAAGTGTGGTAGTTTACCGAAACTGAAACCCATGGAAGCGATAACATTCTGACTTTGTCAGCACTTATGGCTAAGAGACTTCGTCCTCGCCACTCAATCGGTATAATGACTGGGCACTAAGAAAATCAAGTTAAAGACATGTGCAGGAAGGATTTCTCGTGTGGATTAAAAGAAGTAATTGCAGATGCATAGAAAAATTTTACGCGCCGCTTCACACACACACAGAAGCGCACAGAGCTTCACATCAAATTAGAAAAGCTTCGGGCGTTGCGTAGACGGTCTGAGAGAAGATATATAGGCGTACCAAGCCGATTCTTCTTCTCAGAGTAGCAATGCGTATACAGAAAAAAAAATACAGCGCCGAAAATACCAGCTGCAGGATCAAAAATGTAAAAGCTTTTGCGAGTCATTAGACCCACGAAAGCCATTGTCTCATGTATGGAGAACTCTACCGCGTCTTTGCTTAGGCGCCATGCAACGTCGTCCCTTCAAGGCTCCCGCACTTCGTGTAAACTGCTGTGGCATTGGCGTTGCAGTGGATTTTCGCGCGAACATCACCGGTGGGACATTCCTAATCTACGATATGCTTTTATGCGATATCCCCGGTCTGCGAGATATAACTATGGATGCTCCATTTTCTGTGGAAGAGCTAGAAGTGGCACTGACACTGTGTAGGCGTTCTTCTTCACCAGGGCCCGATGGGATAACATATACGGCTCTGCGTCACTTAAGCCAAGCAGCTAGACGACAACTGCTAAATTTATTTAATTGGTCATGGGAAGATGGCGTCGTACCTCAAGAATGGAAACGCAGCCATCTTGTGCCAGTTCTAAAAGCAGGAAGATCCCCTCTGGTGCTGACATCATACCGGCCTATAGCTCTCGCCAGCTGTGTTGGGAAACTCATGAAGCGCATGATTCTCACGCACCTGGAATGGTTTCTTCAACGGCACAGCATTGCCCTCAACTCCATGGCGGGATTTCCATGACGCCGTTCATCGATTGACAACGTCATCGATTTGGTGTCTTGAGTAGAATAGCAGAAATTTAGGAAACGACCAGCACTTGCGCTCTTATGAAAAAGGTGCATATGACAACGTTTCCCATCAAGTTACACTAAACACACTGCAGGTAATTAAACTGGGAGGGCGAATGTTTCGATGGATCCGAAGCTACCTGACACGAAGATTCTTTCTTTGGGAATATTGAAGATGGCCTGACCTCAGACCACTACGCATGCCGTGGCGTCCCGCAAGGTGGTGTTTTAAGCCCAGTTCTTTTCAATCTTGCCTTGCTTGGCCTGGCAAAAGGTCTCCCAGAAAGAGTCAGTGTTTCAATATAGGATGATGACATCTGTGTCTGGGCATCAGCATTGACACGTCACAAGTTCGAGCAAGGATACAGAGTGCAGCGTCACAAGCATGTGAGTATCTTTGCCCGCAATGTCTAACAATTTCCGCAGAAAAATGTGCAATGGTAGCCTTCACGCTCAAGGCGATGACAAGTTACCCGATAAGCAATAATGGCCAGCCCATCTCTTACATGCGTAGCCATAGTTTTCAAGGTGTCATTGTTGACCGCGACCTCTCCTGGAGCCCTTACGTAACTAACTTGAAAGCTAAACTGGTATATATTGCCCAGGTACTAAAAGTCATCGCTGAAAAAAGATGGGATTCATGATTGAGTTATATGGTACAGCTATACCAAGCACTTCTTAGTGATGTACTGCGCTACAGTTCTCCTCTGCTCACTAAAACACACAAGTCAAACATTCGAGCACTTCAGAGCGTGCAAGCACAGGCACTACGTGTTTGTCTCGGCCTACCACTAACTACCTCAACCGGCTTGGGATCATTTGGTTACGACCTATGTCACAACCGACGTGCTGAGAGCACATATTCGGCACATTTTACGGATGGTATCGAGCCACTTGGCATTTCTGCCAGAACGACTTTAGGCGTCGTTCTCTAAGGTCGTCAGTTCCCGCGGCGCTTTGCGACCATCCAGTTTTGTATCCTTGGCACGTTCACCGTCCGCCTTGTGGAGCCTACAACAACCCAACGTGCGCCTTTTTGTCCCAGGAATAAAAAATAGAAAAGTCATTTCTACCTTGGCCATGAAGAAAGCAACTGTGGACTGTTTACACGCCTTCTACGCTGACAGAATCGACGTGTACAGGGATGGATCTACCACCCAGATTAGCTCCACGGGTGCCATCGTCATCCCATCGCGACAAATCAACATCACGTACAAACTTTGTCACGTGAGCCTATCAACTGGTTCGGAAATTGTTGCCCTGCGAGGTGCCATCGGTTATATCAAGCAACAACCGGCTAATCAATGGGGAGTACTTTGCGACCCCAAGGCGGCTCTACAATGTCTTTTGTCGGCACTTCGTAGCGGGTTGTACGAACAACTGGTGTGGGAGATCAGAGAAATGCTGCACTATGCGACCGAACAAGGACACAACGTTGTGTTCCAGTGGATACCAAGTCATTGCGGTATCTCCAGCAATGGCCTCGCCGATGAAGCAGCCAGAAATGCACGTGTACAACGAACCCTGTTTCCGTACCTTTATGTAGGGTTGACTTGACTAGATACCTAAGTAAGCTGGCACAGAACATGACACTCCAGAATTGGGCAGTCATCACAGTTCGCACATAATCGACTGTATTCTCTCCACCCATCTCTACGACTCCGGCTACCTTCTGGTCTTTCTAGAGAGCAAGGTGCAGTGTTATGCCATCTGCGTTTTGGCGTCACCATTACCAATGCCTACTCATTTCAGATTGGGATGGCCGACAGCGCGCAGTGCAACAACTTCGCCGTCGATGACACTATTGAATACTTCTTATGTTACTGCCCGCCGTACACAACCAAGAGGCTTTGCCTGCGCAGTGCCTTAAATCAACTGTACAGAAGTTATTTTACAGTCGACAATGTATGGGGACCATAGCACTGCCCATCCCGATTCCGAAAGGCAACGAAAGCGTTCTTGCGCTTCCTGAAAGACACCAACCTGTTTCATCGTTAGTGACTTGAAAGTGTTAAGCGTCTACTTAGTCAGTGACCTTTTTCTTCTCCTCTATAACTCTTCTTCCCCTCTCCCCTTCCCCGTTGCAGGGAAGCCTACCGGGGCTCAGCCCTGGTTAACCTAAATGCCTTTCTCCTTATGCTCTCTCTCTCTTGTACAATCTGGCTATGATTTGTACTTAACTACAACTGCTGTTTAAAATGTTTTCCTACAGTTGAAAATCAGCCAATTGCAAATCCTTCACAGAAACAGTTACTCACAAAGAGATGCTGTACATTCAGAGCTTCACCTAAAGGTTGTTTCTGATGCGATATAAAGATGACTGTCAAAGTCAAAATTTGTTCTGTGAAATGCCATTAGCCAAAAAAGTTTCAATATTTCGATCTACTGTTTATATTCGTGAAAAATTAATCAGACATACGACAGAGCTATCTAACTGAATACTAATTATTTTTTAACAAAAATGCTCTCCCACTGTATCAACATTCTGCCAAACATTCATAGTGATTAACAGAGAATACGCATCTGCTTAGAAACATGTTAAAAGAAAGAAAACCTGAAGAAAACTGCAACCCCACGTAGAAGTATAATTTATATATCACAAAGTAGGCAAAAGTGCAAGCTCCTGTACTGTTGAAACATCTGCTCGTTCAACACCTTGCAACCAATGTATAGTTGGTAACAAATTATAGATGTAGTAGAAATGTACAAACAAGGAAACGATTCATGTTCAGAGTAAGTTTGAATGGGAATTTACAAAATATTTACATCATATAAGACTACAAATAGTAGTACACATAAAACAAATAGGTGCCCCCTAACAACAAACAGTGATTCCCTCAAGAATTTGCCCTAACACAAATTCATGCAATTTCCGAAATTTACACTTCACTTACAGATCAAAAAAGATTATCAAAGCGGAATAACAAACAAGAAATATAGAGCCTAAACACCACACTGATAGTAAGTACATTTTTCAAAATGTATAACGTACTGCAGTACATCATGTCAATCTTCCGGATGGTTGTAACGGGGATATAAAAAATGGTGATGTCGTGGCATTGTACTGTCTGTTTCCTAGCAATGTCCTGCATGACCTTTATTTTTCCTCATTCTATATGGTACTTGCAGGACACTACTTTATGTTTACGATATCGTTTTTTCTTCCCGTGGAAGGATTCCTTCTTGTTACACACTAAGGCAAAACTACCCGAAAAAGGAGTAACGAAGCCCAGTAAGAACGCGATGAACGGATAGACCGTTGAGCAGCAACCACAGAGGGAAGCATGCGGCGCGAAACCACTTACTCTCCACCAGAGATGAACCGTCCGGTCAATGCAGGCAGCGCGAAAAGCGTTGCCAAGGTGACCAGCCTTCCTTCTCAACAGAACACATCTCCTTGTCTTCCTCTGCTGGCTCAGTGTTTCCCCGTATTTTGCCGGCGGCGGTTGCGTAGCGTCGCGCTTGGGGTGCTCGACCATGGCCGCCTGGGTTTGACAATCTAAGAATTACGACGTGGTGCTTGTGTGTACGCCTGGATAAGCTTAGGCTGCTGCTTTAGCGTTTCGCTGCACCCATGAAGTCTGGAGCAAGCCTCGACAGGTCACCACGCCGTGCTGTATATCTCTGGCTTCAAGGTAGTCACGACCGACACACGACAGCAACAGTTGGAAAGGCCAATATGGCGGCCGAGAAGAACAGGCGTATCGGATATATACTTCAGTCCGACTCAGGGCAGAAAACAGCGCTGGATTCTGAGACAAGTAGGTTATCATTCTTTATTCTACTCTACTTGTCGCGTGTGCGATACGGATCGTGCTTGCCGGCAACGGGCTCGGTCGTGTTGTATGTCGCACGCAATAAATGCATCGCGAAGGTCAGCTTCGGCGTCTTCAGTTCGACTGTGCTTTGTGACCGCCTGGCAATTGGCCACCATTGCCGTCGGCCTCCCGTAGGCTCGCTCATCGAGTGCTCGCCTGTCTTCGCCGCCGCGATGAGCTTCGTGCTGACGATATTGGGCTGAGACCTCATCGCTGTGTTGGGAGTCGTCGAAAACACGTTGATGGTTCTCGTAAAGAGTTTGGTTGTAGTATTTCGCGCGCTTTAAATGCACCAGCACGGGCTAGTGGGGCTTTCGCTAGCGTCGGAACTCACTAAAAATTGGTCACCATTACAGTTGGCTTCCCCGTCAGTCGGTCGCAAGCAGCTTGGCGCAGTGCGTTGGCCGCGGTGGCGGACTCGCGTTTGCACTCTGCACTCGCTCGAGTTTGTGCAAAAGGGCCGCATTACCGTCGATTTCTTCGGTGTTAGCTCCAAACCAGCTCAGTGCTGTTCGTGGCGGTGGCCAAGCGTACGCTCGCTCTCCTGTTCGAAGTTCGCTGGCGGCATACACTTTGCGTGCAGTGCCGTGTTTAGTCTCGCGTTCGCTTGCTCGAGCTGAACGACGTCGCTCGCTTAGGACTCGCCGACTTGTTAGTGGCACGGTGGTTCGCGGAGTGGTGACTGCGGCCGCCGCTCAAACTGTTGCGCTACCAAGATCGAAATCAGTCTTTGACGATGTGTGACATCGCGGTGAAATTAATAAAATTATTAGCATGTCCTATCTCACATATGTTTTCGTTTGACCTAGCACGTATTCCTCATTTGCATGTGTATTCATCCTCTGTCACGTGCGACTCACTATTTTACATACTTATTGTGCAGTTGTGGGCACACACCGTGCTGAAGACTATGCGCTGGCGTCTGCAATGCCTCTCATCCACCTCTTCCGTCAGAGCAGCTTTAGAAGGACTGTGCGAGATGTGAAGGTAAAGTTATTTGTTTGTCATATTCTAACGCTTTTTTATATTAAAGTGCACGTACTTGTCTTATGCGTGAATCTTCATCTTCTGTGACGTGTGCCTAACTATGTTTACTATATTATTGTACGTGCAGGAGTGGGAACACAACAGGCAGAAGGCTGCGTGCGCTGGCATCTGCAATGCCTGTCATCTATCGCTAACGTCGGAGGAGCTCCCCAAGGAGTGAACGAATTTGGCAACGAGACTGGACTTGTACACTTCAACATAAATTCACTTAAAAGAATGGGGAAACTTCATGTGTATCTCGAAAAATAAAAGAATTCGATGTCTCACTTTTGTCTTTCGTTGTTGCCATGACTGTAAAGCAGTTACACATAGGTGGCTAACTACTTTTTCGCGTGTTCTCTTCTGCGGAATTTCTTGCCCGCTGCGCAGAAAAACAGGCGAAAAAAGTATTAGGCTGGGTGGCGAATAAACAAAAAAAAAACAATGTTTGAACTAGGGACAAAAATTTCATCCGATTGGAGTATTTGAGTGGATCAACCGTTCGTCCGGCAAGGTGAAACTGTGAGGACTAACGGTTGCCTGGTAGGATGTAAATGTGGGGATTAACAGTTGCTTTACAAGTTGCAATTGTGAGGACTAACTGTTAGTCCTTTGGGGTGAACTGTGGGTCTAATTGTTACTTACCATGGTGTAAATGTGAGGACTAACTGTTAGTCCCTTGAGGAACTAACTGTTAGACCTGGTGCCGTTAGTGCTTAAAGAAATTAATGGTTGTTGCAGCCCCATTAGTCCCGAAAACGACGATCCACACACCCTTTTGCCTTAGAGTGTACCTCTGATATATGTTCTTTATGTTTACTGCAGGATGTTACCTGGCAGCGAACTATATGTCAGTTGTGTTCACTTGCAAGTGCGCCATAGTTCACATGTTGGTAAGAAGCGGTAGTACAAAAATAGTACTTACCAGTGACGTGCGGACAGAGGGGTGAGTGACTGTGCCGAATCCCCCCCTTTTCTCGTTATGACACACTCATGCATCCCACACACACATACATACACACACACACACACACACACACATATATATATATATATATATATATATATATATATATATATATATTAATTTATTTATTTACCAGTCTCCATCGCTTACAGGGCTCCACCCACAAGAAGCAGAAACGAAGTAAATTTCAAGTAATGAATGCTTATGCAGGGTCCCGTGTACACGCCCGCGTGAGTCGTGCTTAATTCGCTCCAACTGCGTCGATAAAGCAGCTTTCCAGGCGTATATAGCTGTAGCATATCCGACGTACCCCGATTAGCCAGCCTTGGGATGTTTATTCGTCACATGTACACGAGTGCGTACGATATGTCTTTTGCTGACACAGCTAGGGAAAGCGCAGCGTCCCCATTGAGACACGCAGTCGACGCGGTACGATCAGGTGCGAAAAAAAAAGAAGGGGAGAAGGGGCAGCACACCGCCTGCTGCGACTGTATTCAGCTTTCCCCGTCGTCCCTAATACTGAGACGCGATCTCTTAATTGCACAGCTGCGCACACAGCAAGAGAACGCACCCCGGCTTCAGTACCGCGTGGTTGTTCGCGTTAATTACGTGGCACACACACTCGCGATAAAGTTTATGATTGATTGATATGTGGGGTTTAACGTCCCAAAACCACCATATGATTATGAGAGACGCCGTAGTGAAGAGCTCCGAAAATTTCGACCACCTGGGGTTCTTTAACGTGCACCCAAATCTGAGCACACGGGCCTACAACAGCGCAATAAAGTTCATCGCACTCGCGAAATGCACGGCGGATGACGCGTCGTTGATTCCCTAACTCTGAGACACGATCTATTAATTGCACAGCAGCGCACACAGCAAGAGAACGCGCCCCAACTTCCGGAACGCGCGTTTTACGTTCATTTTGTTAATTGAAATGGTCAACGTAGCTCACACACTCGCGAAATGCACCGCGAACGACACCAAACTCTCGCGGACAAACCACAACTACAAGGGCGAATTTATCTGCTAAATTAGGGGGCACGCTGGCAACAACTACCCCAAAGTCTGGCAACTGATTTATGCAGCGCCAAGCAAAACCTTGCCGTGTGTTGAGGTGTGCTTCAGCTCTGTATTTATTTTTTGTATTCTGCCGGTGCTGCTTATTACGAAGATGAGCTATGCTCAAGCGAGGACGTGTGGCGTAGCATTGTGGAGCACCCGCCAGATATATACCACATTTCTGCTGTCAGCGCTTTGTTAACACTGAGGGCGTGATAACGATGCCGCGCTACATTTTTCGTAACAGGTGGACAATAAGTGAAGTTTGTGAACGTAGCGAACTTGTTTTGGGGTATAGTTTTATTAGAATGAAGGCAAATTTGTGCGAAGTTAAGCGTGGGCGAGCATTTTTTTTTAACCATGGTTCAGTGTGCGAAGTAGGGAGTGCATGTGTGAGAAGCGGGAGTTCGGCGGCAGATTTGTGGTGCAATTATGTACAAATTCTAAGTCCGGATGGAGGTGGTCTGTTCCATTCAGTCGCATGCAGTTGGACCATTCGAGCCGTGACGAACGCTGTGACGTTCTATGTGACGTGGGGCGAGGTGTCACGTGACTGTTTTTTTCTGGTTTTCGGATAAGGGTGAAAGAACGGTCAGAAAGACCATCCGAAAGGACCTGGGTTGATTGAAATGGCTGCAAAGCGGCATGGAATGAATTGTATTGTGAGGTCTTTAGGACTTTTCAGCATCCGGGCACATAGACTGCATGGCGTTTCCCACTGCCACGGTTTTTCGTCTCGCCTGTGCGACAGCTGCAGCCGATCAGAGACGACGAAGCGAGGTTAAAGATGCATTCGGAAAGTTCACTGAAAAAAGTTCCGGCAATGTTCTCGACTGTACGAACGAACAGTGCGTAGCTTGTGCGATGAACTTGTCCCTATCATCGGATTCCAGCGAGGCAGTGACCTTTCCACAGAGAGGAAAGTGTTGTGTGCGCTGTGACTTTTCGCCCCCCGTTGCTTCTAGAGAAGCGTTGGTCGCGAGGAGCACATCGGCAAGTCTCAGCCGGCTGTGAGCAAATTTATCCACGAGGTTATACAGGCCATCATCACTGTGGCTGCTAGGAAAAAGCTGACGGACTTCCCACTGAACAAGCTGCTAGGGATGAGGCAAAGGCGGAGTTTGTGCTACGTGGTTGCATCCCAGGTGTGCTGGCGTGTGTCGATGGCACGTTGGTCACTATTCGCAAGCCAGAGGGATTCAGACTTGCCAACACGGCGAGCTTCATGTCCAGAAAGGGATATTATGCCCTGAACGTCATGATCGTAAGCACCGTTAGGATCCTTTCTTACTCGCCCATTGGAGCAATTGTTCAGTTGTGACGCCCAAGCTGGAAAAAGTAATAATGCAACGAATAAAATAGAACCTGCGGGGAACGGGGTCCAAACTAGTTGGTGGCTCGCAAGGCCTCGGTAATCAGAAGTGGCAAGTGTTTTGTGCATGAGCCAGTTGCCATTTTTGTACTGGCGTGCATGCGCAATTAAGTTGTTCATTTTGGCGGTAATCAGTAAGATGGGCCGAAGACGTAGCAGAAATAAATACTCGACAGGTAAGTATTTCAAACACGAAAAAGCTTACAGATTGCATGAGCTGGCTTTGGCATTTGCGAAAGTTCTTTCCCAATAGCAAGGCGTAGGTTTTCACTTATCGATCATTCAATGGAAGTCGTAGCCATGTGTGCAGCGGAGGAGGGGTCATTGCCCCCCTCTGCTCTCCTCAGTTGCTACACCCTATGTTTCCTTCAAAGTAAAGCTTCCTGTACCAATAACTGTACCAATACGCATTGTTTCCTGCATATGCGTAGAAGACAGGGATTTGTTTGGAGCATAAATGCAGTCCCATTTTAGATCGCTCTTTATCGCAGGTGTGCAACGCGTGGATGCGATTCCTTGTCATGGACCTATGATGCCCAAGTTCGTGCCGCGATTCCTGGGTGTGGAAACACTACCCACAGCGAGCACGCCTAGCTGCACATCTGCAGCCTGGTGAATATCTGCTTGGTAAGTATAAATGTGTACTAACTGGGGCAGAGCACTCAGCTTTAATGTTTCTATTGCAGGAGACGCAGGGTATCCCCTCGAGTCATGGCTCCTAATTCTAGTCCCTGGCAGTCAACCACGCAACACCTCCGAAGGCCGATACTTAGGGAGCATGTATTCATGCGCAATGTTGTGGAAAGATGTATCGGAGTATTGAAGAGCAAATTCCGCTGCTTGCAGCACTTTGGAACGATGCTTTACAACCCAATCGAGCAGCGCAAATCATCTATGCTTGCGTTGCTCTTCACAAAATTGCGTTGCATGCGGGCGACTGGACCTTGGACGAGTATGTTGTGGACATGTCACCAGCTCAGGATGAGGAGCCAGAGGCGAACCATACGCTCACACCATGCAACATGCTGCTCAGAAGACAGCAGCAGTGCAGGGCTGTCATGGGCCTTTCTTGAAGTACACAGGAACGGTGAGTTTTCATGTTTTCATATCACACACATTATTTACTTCTACTTATTCCAGTGCATCTTGTCACGACAGGGCTGTGTTTGCAACATTTGAATACACAAAGCACTTTCGTGCTTCAATATGAAGCAAGGTGGCAATGTGAAAATGCCACATTTCCTTTATATGTCACATGAAATATGCAACAGAAACGCCCTTTTTCACATCAGCGATCACAGTCACAACAGACTAGATTGAAGCAAGCATATATGAGCGGCACTCTGTGCTGAATGCTGCCATCAAAAAATTGTGCGAACAATGCAGAAACGTCACACAATTTCTTTTACTAGAACGCAGAAAAATTGCAATTCCATTAGTAACATGTCGCATGAACACATGATACATAGGTTCGTCTATTCTCATAGTCACTGACTACAAGCATTCGATTGTGCACGCCTGGCTTGACGAGCTATTGGGCTAGTCAAGTTGTGCTGGTTTTTTGCTCATTGTCTTAAACAATATATAAATGTTGAAATAACATTTGATTTGAATTCTCGACTGCAGTCATGTTGCTATGATAAAAATACCTCAATCAAGAGAGCAAACAACAGGCGAGTTGTTTTGATAACATACAGCACGAATAATTTGCTCATCAATCTCGCGGCTCCCAAACCATACCACGTTCCAAATTTATTCCCGCGAAGAGTTTACAATGAAAACAAGATTAAATCAATCGCTGGCATGTTGCTGTGATGATGACCATTTACATTTGTGAAACTGTCCAACATCACCACTTACTAGCTTAGTGCTCTCAAAAAAGGCTCAGAATGTAGTTGTTGTACCTTAGCTTCAATGTGCTGAAATGAAGATATCACAGTAAGCTGCAGAACAGTGTGAGACAAAAAGATATCACATTCCTACACTATGCGATATTGCTGCATAAAAAGAGCAATGAGGTGGAAAACATGGTGGGACAGTACAAATATTACAGTGCCAGAAACATTTACAGAAAATGTCAACTATACGCTCATGGTCTCCTTTTGAATGACTAGACAACTTTGAAATGTGGGCGAAAAACACTGCCACTGGAGCAGCTCGATCATAAATTGAGAAACGCATATATAACATAAAAAATGCTGTACTCCTTGTACAATGTAAATTATAACCTAAATCTAGTAATATGTACTATATGCGAACAAAGAAAGTATAAAATAGAACATGAACAGCAAATCGGAAACATATCAAAACCACTAAACCAATAATGAATCATAAAAAGTTAAAACATTGAAAACATGGCACAAAATAAACTAAGCTATGTAGTCTCTCCCGAAGCGAATAAAGTTGAACATGAACAGCAACACCTAAACATAATGAAACCGACAAATTATTAATTAGTGATGACAAGTAAAAAAAATTGAACAGATGACGAAAAATAAACTAAACTACGTATCTCTTTCTCGATGCGAAGGCCCTCAGCTATGGCCCGTGCCAAGGACGGGACCACCTGCAGGATTCCCTCTTGCGCCAATGCCACCTTCTCCTGTGTTGTTGCCATAAGCCGTGCTGCAGAAGCGATGTGGGTGGTCGATGTTTTCATCCCTCGCAGCACCTGTGAAGAATCATCATGGTGGAAATGTTTAGGTGAGCTGCCGGTGAACTCTTAACCATCTCGTGGCGGGAAGCTGCTTCTGCCGAGAATTAAACGGTCACAACAATTTCCCCTCAATTGAATCTCCGCTGGCCTGATGGAATCCTTTGGAAGTATGAAGCTTCGTGTACAATATGCCCTTTTCATGCGGACCAACAAATATTTGCTGGAACTACTCTTCATGTATCTCTCCAATTGCATCTCTCACCATCAAACAGCCCTTTTTAACGCCCAGCAATTTACCATTGCAGATATGCGATATCGTTTCCTCAATACAATGCATGGTTCTTATTTAGAGCCCAAGTTGGTTTCAGTCATCATAATAGAGCATGAAGAATGTTTACGCCCTTTATGTAAAATGTAAAGAAAGAGTCTACTTACTCTGAGCACCTTGTCGCCCTGCTCAAGGCTCTGGTCCTGCAATCAATAAAGCACGAAGCTATCAGATGCTTGCATGTTAATGTGTCACGGCCATATGCAGCCGCTTCAGTGGCCTCCACCTCCATTTTCACCGCAAACATCCACCTGCTGTAAAGTGTCGTAAGCATCATCTTTCAGAAAGTGGGTATTCGTTACTCTGGCTATATTACAACCTCATGTACTAAACATCTGCGGAAATGTTCTGCAGCTTATTGGTGGTCAATGATACCATGTATTACAATTTTAGAGCATGCACTTGCCCGCAGGCCACGGAAGCCAGGCAGCCGACCCCCTCCAGTGCCCCTGAAAATATACACCAATGTCAAAGAACAAATCGCCCACGCCATTCGATGGTCACTCACGTTTGTGCCTCTCTGATGGCGGCGGCGTCACGGCGGGTTTCGTGCACCTGCCTGCGCCACCAGGCCTGCAACTCCTGCGCTGGCCCTTCATGGTTCAGCGCATCGCGGCGCTCCTCCCACAGCCGCCGCCGGTCGGCGACGGTGACGCCGCGCGGCAGCTCGATGGCTTTCACCCGAGCTGGGGATGTTCGTCCATAAAGGCAAACAACAGAGCACGCCGAGCATCGGAAACGCGGATGAGCCGCTGCTGCTGTTGGCTACTGGTGCTCTTGCCCTCCGCCATGATTGCACTCGACTGAACCAACGACTTCGAAAGTTGCGCCGTTTAGCTTTGAATAGTGTTGGAGATATGGGAAGAGTAACTGCTCGAAACTGGATTGTACCTAGCACCACTACTTACCGTCCTGCTAACGTTATAGTCATTTCAAAACAGTAACAGGAAAAATACGTTTGAATTGTGTCGTATTCCTTATTCAACATTTGAAAACGAGTGCCCCCACAATTCGATAATAGGCAATAATAGTTAAACATTTTTCAACACATTACAAACACTTTTCACTTTGCTTTACGGTCCCCAAGCCGACGTAAAAATGATGACACAGGCCCCCATTTCCCTTATTGGCTGTTTGCTTCCTCTCGTTCTCGCGACCGCTGCAGACCACCCACTTTTTGACGTCACCGACAGAACGCCTCCGTCCGGATTTGGAATTTGTACATAATTGCATCATTGAGCAGAGATGTGACGCCGCTTGCCTCTGTCGGCAGTGGTGTTGGAAGGGGGCCCTGCTCGTGATGGAATACTGTTTTGGTTCAATAAATCTTGGCGAAGACGGCTTTTTTTAGCTCTAAGCATTGATCACGTCTAGGGCGTGTATGCTTGGATCTGTTATTTTGTTGTTGTTTTTTGCACACCTGTTCATATTGCGTGCTATAGAAGTGAATCTGTCTCAGACAGTTTCGTATGCTGTACGTTCTTTTTTAAATTGCTATCAGAAATTTTGGTGGATAGCCGAATGTATGCAGGTGCATTCATTCGCGCCGGCACGCATCTTTGAACTACCGTGTTACTCGAGTTGAGTGTTCGCGTGCAGCATGTCGCTTCATCTTAGGTAGGACTCGCAAATCTTGGACTTATGTTTAGGTGGTCATGCTGCCGTTCAGTCAAATCTGAGCTTACAGCATACACGCGCAACATAGGTGGCCTGATTCGGCCGGAACTAGTGTATTATGAGCCGTTCATTAAACTTGAACTATAAATTCGAACAAATCTTTCGTGGCTTATTGTGGCTGAATCCCTATATCTCAACTGTGTGAGCTCTAATTCGATCATTAGTCCATGTAGTTGAGCACAATTTATTTTATTCAGCTTGTTTTCACTATGCTTGGATTTTGTTATTTTGTTTAAATTTAATAAATATTGTGTGCGCCTCTCCCAACCTTGGTGTTCAAACTGTGCTAAACACTTTTACATGTACAAAAAAGAGGAACAGTTTAGACCACCACCTCCAATGATATTTTCTAATAGATCACAAGCTTAAACGTATCTGGTGTGGAACAGACATGAAGACAATTGAAAACCACACACTGACCAAGAATAAAAACACCATCTTTGTCACTTGTGAGCAAGCCTCCTGTACGGAGGTCAAATTGTTGTGGTTTTATTCGCTTTCAATCGTGGCGAGCGTGTTGTTTTAATGAGTTTCACATGAGATGAGAAGCTTGAGTAAATTCTCTAGGCATGCGCTACAGTTGTAGGAAGGATCTCTGGGGTTCGCAGAAACAAATATTTAACTTATCCCCTAAAACTTTCAAAAATGTTATGCATCCCAATATGCATGCATAAGGCATGCACGTGTTACTGTTAAAATGTGAATTGGGCATTGCATTTATCCAAGAATCATGAATATAAACATGTCCCTAAGCTGTTTGCATTGAAGCATTTATACGTCGGAAATTAGTCTCATATAATGTTTATTGTGTATTGCTAAATTGTGGCCAGTAGCGTCCAGGATTCTGTTTACCGGAGATTGTTAAATAAGCTTACATGCTTTGTTGGGATGGTATGTAGTTCAATATGGATGTCTTGTATGTCTTAACAATTCCACTTTTTTTCATACATTCGTAACACAGCCTGTGATAAGAGGTATGTGAAGGATGAGTGAGGGGCACTGCCTACTTAGCCAACCAGAATTATTGAAACTAATGGCCATTATATAGCAGCAAACAATAGTAATTTAGTCAAAAAAATTTCTGATAACATAGATGTAATCGTCTCGATGTGAGCCGCCAGAAGAAAGCTGCATTAGCTGTGTTCAACATAAAATTCATAATTTTTTTCTAATGTTAACCTTCAATAAACACTTCATAAAAGTGCATACCAACATATATGTGCTGTCGTATCACTGAATTGGCATGTATACGCACTATGCAGTAGGGCTATTCAAGCATATTTGTGACATACCTGTAATGTGGAAATTGCATAGTCCTTTTTACAAAGTTGGAGCTGTGTTCGCCGAGAACATTGAGGAATTTTTTCTTGTAACATATCCGGTTTTTGTACATCTGACTTTTTTAAGACACATTGTTCCTGATCGACCTAAAAAGACTGCCAATTGAAGCTTTACTAACCGACACATTTTATTAAATTGTCATTTTTCGTTTCCATCGCTGCTTATACATGCTCGTCGTACGAAGAGAGTGGAAGACGTCCGGACCAGCCTGTCAATAATGCTGGCTAGTGGAAAACTTGGCTGCTGATGTACAGCAGCTGCACATGGTTTCTGTTTTCTGTGAAAAGGGAACTTCACAGAACCACCTGGCAGCTGTATTCAAGGAGCGAGTATGTTCAGGGTGTTAAAATTAACCCTATTATTTTTCATTAAAAAAGTCAGCGCTGTGAGTTATGTGTGTAAAAGCAATCTTTGCAGCAGATAGCGATGTATCTAGGAGGACGCAATGTGAGACAATAATTATCAGTGTAAGTGGTGCCGTTGAGCCAGAATAATTATTAACTTATTTGTGACCGCAGCAGGGCGATCACGTATGTGGTAAATATTTGAGCCAGTTACTATTCTACACAACTTCACTTGTAAAAATTCTTTCTTGCCTGCGCTCAGATATCACGCTTGAACGTTTAGTTGCAGCTGGCGTCATTATGTATGCAGGACAGTGAGAACAAGGACAGACTCCCTGATGTGATTGATGCATTTATTATGACCATAAATCGAAGGCATAAGTGAACAATATAATATTGGTTACCCTTTTACTTTTGGCTGGCGATAGTAAGAAGTGGCAGCTGGTCTCACCAGGGAGTAATCTTTCGCTCATCCTCACTGCCTTGCAGGCGTAATTATGAAAAATAAAATTAAACTTTGGAACGGGATATCTAGGAACATAAACATGCTCAAAGAAATTTTCTATGTGGGACCGTGTAAAATACGACCGCCTCAAACTTTCCAATACAGACATACCTGCTTCTTTTATTTACTGAAATTTTGATATTTTTCGTTGATTGTCCAATCGACAGCATTAATTTTTTCTTTGTGTCCCCCAGAACACAACTTATCTGGCAAAGTGTTCTGCTTTTGGAGCTGACTTTCAGTTCAACTACAAAGTACATTTCCGAATGTGTCAGCGTTAGTTACTAAGCTGTTTAATGCATATTCAGTTTTTTTGAGATCTACTAAGTGAGTGGCCCTCCATACTCGCATGTAATGCTATGATTAAAGCATTATGTGCAATGAGCCGTTTAAAAACACTTTTGTTTTGTTGTGATAAAAAGTAGCACAATATTTTATTTTCACTGTAACATTCATTCAACATTTTATTTAAAAACACTTTTTTTCTGTTGTGATAAAAAGTAGCACAATAATTATTTTATTTTCGCTGTAACATTCACTGAACATTTTATTTTATTACGTAACCTTAGTTATTTCATTGTCTTTGGGATGTTTCATTCTCAGGTGCAATCAAGTGATTTCCTACTGTCGTACTTCATACTTCATCATACCTATTTTTGCAAATACCTAACCATGTGTGATATTTCACTGTAATACATACTCATGTTAATTATTGTTGATGATAACTAATAAAAGGCATTCTGGAATATCTTACTTCAGTCCATGGATGGGGGGTCAATGGTGAATTTTTTCAACTACACAGTAATGTGTGTTTGCTTTATTTTTTGTTAAGTGTAATAAGAACGATGTTTTCTGAGTTTCTGTTACAACCATGTTATGATTATCACTAGAGACTGGAACTTTAGCAACCAAAAAAAGAATGTTCCAGGTGCCTATATTATGCCCAAAAACTGCCATTTATGCATAAATAGGTAATATAAACTATCGTTTAGGCACATTAAGTCACAAATAATAAAATAGCTTAGAAGTTTTACACAGATCAGCGCAGTAGCCGGCACAACCACGACCCTAATACTATAAGAACTAGCAGCAACCCAGATGACACCCCACCAGAAATGATAGAAGAAATCATAAAAGCCTTGCGAAGCATGCGTAGAGGCAAAGCTGCTGGTTTAAAACTGGTAACACCAGATTAGCTGAAAGATGAAGGACAGGTCGTGTGAGAAAAACTAGCCACCCTGTTTCCGAGGCGTTTCCCGAGAGGAAGAGTTCCTGACGGGAAGAGTCTTGGAAGAATCCTAACATCACCTAAATACATAGAAAAGGAAACGACAAGGACTTGAATTACAGGCCGATCAGCTTGCTCTCTGTAGTATACAAGCTATTTACAAAGGTAATTGCTTAGACAGTTAAAAAAAACATTAGAATTCAATCAACCAAAGGAACAAGCAGGATTTTGAACAAGCTACCCAACAGTCGACCCCAATCATTTTATCAATCGGGTAATGGAGAAATGCTCAGAATATAGCCAATCACTCTACATAGCCTTCATAAACTACGAGGAGTCTGATTCCGTAGAAATATCAGCAGTCATGTAGACACTGCGGAATCAGGGCGTCGATGAAGCATACATAAACAACCTGAAAGAAGTCTACAGGGGATCAACTGCTACCATAGTGCTGAAAGCAACAGAATACCAGTCAAGAAGGGTGCAAGGCTGGGGGATACAATCTCCCCAATGCTATTTACCGCGTGCGCGCTGAAGTTTTTCTGAGGCCTAGAATCGGAACAGAAAGGGATAACAGTTAAAGGGGAGTATCTTAGTAACCTGCGCTTAACCGATGATATTCCATTGCTGAGTAACTCAGGAGACAAATTGCCACTCATGATTACGGAGTTACACAAAGAGAGTAGAAATGTGCGTCTGAAAATAATTTGCAGTAAACGAAAGTAATGTACAACACCCTCGAAAGAGAGCAATGCTTCGAGATAGGTAATAGTGCACTTCAAGTTGTAAAAGACTTTGTCTACTTAGGGCAGGTAATAACTGCGGAGCCGAACCACGAGTTTGAAGTAAGTAGACGAATAAGAATGGTGTGGAGCAAATTTGGCAAGCACTCTCAAATTATGAGAGGTAGATCGCCACTATTCCTTAAGAAGAAGATATATGACAGCTGTATCTTGCCGGTACTTAGCTACGGAGCATAAACCTGGAGACTTACAAAGAGGTTTAAGCTTAAATTGAGGACGGCGCAGCGAGCAATGAAAAGAAAATCGTAGGTGTAACCTTACGAGACAAGAAGAGACCAGAGTGGATTAGGGAACAAACGGGGGTTAAGGATATAATAGTTGAAACCAAGAAGAAGAAATGGACATGCGCCGGGCATGTAGCTCGTAGACAGGACAATCGCTGGTTATTCGGGTAACTAACTGGATTCCCAGAGAAGGCAGGAGGGTTAGGGGAAGACAGAAGGTTGGGCGCGCAGATGGGATTAAGAAGTTTGTGGGTATGAATTGGCAGCAGCAAGCACCGAACCGAGTTAACTGGCGGAACATTGGAGATGCCTTTCTCCTGCAGTGGACGTAGTCAGGCTGATCATGATGAATCACAATTTCTAATTAGTGCTGTAGCGTGCCTCAGTACTGATATTCAACTTCTACCAAACACAGCAGGCATATTCTGTGCTTTAGGAAAGCTAAATTTATATTTTCCATGAAAAGAATTACCAAGAAGCACAACAGATTTGGGTGAAAGCTTAGGAGATTTGACATTGTGGGAAAAGCTATGAAAACAGTGACAAATCAGCATCATCTCAAGGTTTTCGCCCTTGAATTGTGCTTGCTTTCAGTCAGTATTCGCTTTTATGCGAAAAAGAACGCTCGACATCTTCTGAAGTTAGTAAAGCATACTTGGGGCTTAGCACTTTCAATGCGTTGATCGTATCCAGAATATTTAAATTAGCACCACTCGAAGCTTTAGACAGTTGCTTTAGCACATAGAATCTAGGATTCTTTCCAAGGCAGATTCAAGCTTTGAGGCAACCCTGTCAGCGACGAGTCTATATTGGAGACGAGGCGAACCTTTCCTGCACGTCTGGAAAAAATGGAAAATTGGTATTCCTAAGATTTCTCTTTAAGCGTTGAACGCGATAGTGATACTGTCTCTGATGCATAGTTCCACAACCTATTTCATACCTCTATTGCACGATGTTACTCGATAAGTTTAAATTGCGGATTAATTTACAGTAAAATCGATAAAAATGAAAGTGGTTTGGGTCAGTGAAGCTTTCACATATGGCTGCATTTTGTGTAATGGGTGCATGGAAGTTTTGTGCACGCGAGTTCACAGATGTGTATATAAAGATAACAAAATGAATCTATGTGCCCGTGGAATGACCAAAAAATACATGTTATTCGCGCAGATTTAGGGGTTATTCAAATCAATTCGCTGTTGCGTAACCTATTTTGGAAGCATTATGCCTATACGTTCCTAGGAGTGGACATCAAACTTAAAATATTGTTGATCTCTCCAATTTCTTCTCCCCGGCTTCTCACATGAACCATTTCTCGATCGAAGGAGTAGCGCTGTGATTCACTGGTTCATTGCCTGAGAAGGTCATTTTGCGGCTTCTCTTTATTCCGCATTGTTCGGCAGATTTCTGACAGCTGCCGTTGTGAAAAAACATAAATGCCAACTAAACTTGTGTGTAGGCTGTAGTCGGCAGCGCTAGGCTAGCTTAGTTTTGGCTGATTAGCGTACGATCTAGATACACTCTACTCGAACCTCGGAAACGCAACCACCGAGCTGCACTACTCTCGCACCTAGAAACAGAGATCTTCAATGGTCAGTGGGTACACTAGCGTTAGCCTCTCCTCACTTCGCTACAGTACACTCTAGCCACGCTCACGCAACCACGCTGCACTACTCTCGAACTAATTGACGTAATTTTTTTACAGGGGCCTGCTAGCGCTATAGGCGCTAGCCTCGCTTTTCCTCGCTGGATTAGAAGTCCATTTACGTAAAAGCGCGTTTAAATTGTGATGTTCTCGGAGCGTTGCCAAAGGTCACATGCATCGGAGCGCATTGGCCTAGTCTAGATATACGTTGGCTGTGGCAATTCGTCGACTTATCTGTTTTCGCCGATATAACACAGTGTATGCGCACGTCGACCCGACGTCGAAACATAATCGCACCTTACCAGTAGCTGAAAACATCATCAACAACAACAACAACAAAAACAACAAAACTAGCACTATATCCACGTGTTGTCGTTAACATGTCCACACCAAGTGCTTCTTGTTTTTCTCCATATGAAGAGCTCATTTAGGCACAACGTTTACTTGACAAACGTGAAAAGGCATGTTTAGGCTTATATAGGCACAAACCTCAAAATAGGCACTAATAGGCACCATAAATGGGTGAATAAAATGTTTCCCAACTCTTAGTTTGTGTTTATATGTGGAATTGGCTCGAAACGGACTCCAGAAAAAATAGGCATTTTGCCTAAAGTTCCATTCTTTAATTATCAGGGATGCCGTAGTGGAGGGATTCAGAAATTTAGACCATCTGGGGTTCTTTGAAATACACCCACGTCTGAAAAGACAGGTCTCAACCATTTCTTCTTTGATAGAAATTGCGGCCACAGCCGGGGTTTGATTCTGCGGCCTTCAGTTCAGCAGTCAACGATTACATGAAAGGTATATTTGTTGTAGGCTGTAGTCTTGCTTGCAATCATGCGTGTTAAGCAGAGCACTTTGGTGCCAATCACACATCTCTGCTAGTGCTCTGATGTTGTGTTCGTGACATTCCTAGTTTACTGCAGTATTCAATTATTTTAGAATGCACGCGTTTTTCAGCAGCTCTGGGTAGTCTTTGCTGATGTTGTTTATCATATTACCAATTTTTGTAACATTTATCGCCTGTCTCATGTACTCTGAGTTAGTTGTGAAGTTATGATTGTTTTTTTCTTTTATATTCTGTAAGGCTGCATACATTTGTTATTAGCCTGTAAATCCCAAAAGCCCAGCAAGTCCTTTATTACACTTTGTATATCGTGCATGAAATGGCTAAGTTGGGTCTGCAGAGCCTATCTAAGTAGCCCATAGTGTTTTGAATGCCTTTAAAATCACCTTGTGATCAGACGTTACTGTTGTGAAGAGTGTGCTTTAGAGAAATGTAGTCTCTATTACCTAGGAATGATGTGATGAAGCTTCATGAGCTTAAGGCTAATCTGTTAATCTTATCTTTCTTCAGCCACTGACAAATGTACATTATCTATTTAAATATTGTTTGTAAAAGGCTTCAAGGTGTAGTATAAACAATATTAAGTAAATAATTTTACAAAGTTTTGTATAGATGTCTTTCTACGCTTCAATTACAGTAGCCGTATTATGTCGCACTGGGCAGACGGTGCAACAGGCCTAATTTCTGGTCTCTATAAAAGGTTGGCTACTTACAGCACACATCCAGGACGGAGGCTTTGAGGCGACATAAAAGCGGCGTCCAAATCGTGACATTTGGGAGACATACAGGATGTTCACAGATGGGAAACACACATGATGACGCCTTTAGGCAACATAAAAGCAGCGGCCAAATTGCGACATTTGGGAAGCATACAGGTTATGTTCCGATGTTGCCTCGGGGAACCGTAGAGTACACGTACAGGATGTTATAATTTTCATATATATGTTAATAAAACGACCTAATTAGAGTGAACGTATATCATTAGTGAATTGCCGCTGATGCACAGTCAGTGGATGTTGAGGTGATCTCAACAACACAAATGAAAGCCTAAAAACAGGTAAAAGAAGTACAGAAGAAATTGTGAATGTACAAAATATTTTGGTGTGCACGACATTAACTAGTCCGAGCTTGGTTGTTTCTGTTTAGTTCTTGTGGACAATGCAGAGTTCCGACACACTTCACAGTTCACATCACTCGAGTGCCGTAGAACTTTGTACGAACCGCAATTCTGGCTCGGCAACTTTTCACGAAGGCCAAAGCGGTGAACAGGGAGAGCACCTAATGTCGACCTTCTGGACTCAAGGCCACTTCTCAGCGGCCAATTTTTGTAGCTTCATGCAGCACGGTACGGTGTCTACACTGCAAGACCCTAGATACACACGACATGCTTGTGGAACACCAGCTTGACTATTCAACGATATGCCCTCACAAAACAGGCAGTTCATGGGCTTACAAATGGCTTCAGGTATGAATTCATTTGTTGTTTGTCAATAGATTGTTGGGTAAATGGTTTGAAGATGGTTGATACAGTGCTGAGAAACCGTTTTTATGCTGTCTTAAGCACGGTAATTCGGCGGATTGTTAGTAGCTAGAATATAGGATGGTCTAACGACTTTCATTTTACTGTCGGTAGGTTCTATCGTCTTTTCCTAATAAAACGTTTATTGATGGTCGGTACGAATTTTCGTAAGGGGTCGCTCATATACCTTAGGGCCTGGGAAAGATGTTAGAACTGGGTCTACGTTAAACCGTGTAGCTCTCGTTGGTGCTTCTACTGAATTGCCGGTTTTCACACTCGCATATTTTTGGTACTGGTTCTTAAATATTGCCACGTTCCATTTCACAAGTTTTTGTTATCGTTCCGAAGCACCGCACGATTCTCGGCGCAAGCCGCGCCTGCAGGTTTCTAGAGGGTTCCGGACTGTAGTAGATCATTTCGATAAGATCACGCCCACTGTGCGAACGGTACAGATTGTTCTGGAACCTACGCCACCGCCAGCGATAACGCTAGAACATTTGACGGCAAGGGTATAAATGCCGACGCGCTTCGCCGCTTGTCAGTTGTTGATCGAAGGCCGACGCTGCGTTCGCCGCTATCAGTCCGAGACTGCTATCTGTGCAAGACTGCTGCTGCAATTAGACTTTCCCTTTACCGGGCACAGGTTCGCCCAAATAAACAGTTATATCCCAACACGAAGTTTTCTGCCTTTGGCCTCGTCACGACCCCGTGACATCTGCTGGAGGTGCTGCTTCGTTCATGTACCGGACGCCCCCGTCAAGCCGTGAACCCAGCCCCCTTCGCGGAGAAGACACCGACGCCAACCAAGAGCAGCGAACGAGCCGCCGACAGCAAGGTCTCCCACCGGAGTACGGCCTGCTACAAGACAAGGCGCGGAAGACCAAGACCATGACCTCGACGGCAGCGACAATGACAACCGGAGCGTCCCAGCCGCGATCGTCATTCATCAGCCCAGGGAACCATCAACGTTTCATGGCTCATCGTTTGAGGACCCGGAAACCTGGCTAGAAACATACGACCGTGTGGCCGCCCTCAACCACTGGGACAACGAAGAAAAGCTCCGTCGTGTGTACTTCTACCTGGAAGACACCGCAAGGACCTGGATAGAGAATCGGGAGTCCACGCTCCGAACGTGGGATGTCTTCTGCGGCGCATTTCTTCAAACGTTCGCAAGCGTCGCTCGCAAAGAGAGGGCCGCTGCTCTACTCGAGACCCGGGTTCAGCTACCAAACGAAAAGGTTGGAATTTTCACAGAGGAGATGACCCGCCTATTCCGTCACGCTGACCCAGACATGCCTGAGGAAAAGAAAGTTCGTTTCCTCATGCGAGGGGTCAAACAGGAGCTCTTCGCGGGACTAATGAGGAACCCACCGAACACCGTCCAAGAATTTGTATCCGAGGCGACCACCATCGAAAAAACGCTGGACATGCGCACCAGACAGTATAATCGTCGCCTGACTCCAGAATGCGCTGCTGCTCAAGCCAGTGACTCCGACGACCTGCGTGAAACGATCCGAGCGATCGTGCGGGAAGAGCTGCGCAAACTGTTGCCTTCGGCGCAGCCTCAAGTGGATTCAATCGCCGACATTGTGCGAGAAGAAGTCCGGCAATCGCTTCGAATTCCCGAAACACCGCCGCCCGAGCCAGAAACTATGAGCTACGCCGCTGCAGTGCGCCACAGCGCTCCTCCCCGTCCACGCCAAAACGCCGCTCCGTCACACTTCCGTCGCCAGACGCCACCGCCGCCACCACCCCAACCGACGTCCTACCGTTCCCCAGCAGGCCAGCGCAGTGCACCGAAAAAAACGGACGTTTGGCGTGCACCTGACAACCGCCTGCTCTGCTACCACTGCGGCGAGGCCGGGCACACATACCGCCGTTGCCGGTACCGACAGATGGGACTGCGTGGCTTCGCCGTCAATGCACCGCGTCCGCAGCCAGGAGATCGGCCACGCGACATCGCCGACTACCTGGCAGGAACTCAATGGACACCACGAAGTCCTTCCCGTTCGCCGCCGCCCAGCCGCCGCATGTCACCAGACCCCCGGCAGTACTCTGGCCCAACGCGGGGCCGGTCTCCTAGCCCGTATCCGGGAAACTAAGGGCAGCAACCGATGGAGGTGCGGTTGCTGTGCGACGAACTACCGAAGATCCTCCGACGACGACGCCGACGCGACGGAGCTTTTTGAACACAATCCCAACCAGGAAAAGCCCTGAAGGCAAAAGCTCACTTACCGAAGGTGGCCGGACGACGCAACATGAAAGCAGCGGAACAAGCCGACGCAGCCGTGACCCGACGCCACGCCCTAACTGTAATGCGAGACGGCGAACTAGCGACCTCGACGTTCTTATCGACAGCCACAGTGTGACCGCTCTCGTCGATACTGGAGCCGACTATTCTGTCATCAGTGGGTCGTTCGCCGCGAAGTTAAAGAAAGTTAGGACAGCTTGGAAAGGCCCTGAAATCCGCACAGCCGGAGGTCATCTCGTAACGCCTGCAGGAATCTGCACAGCGAGAGTCACGAATAACGGCCGTATTTATCCTACAGACTTCGTAGTCCTACAGCGTTGCTCGAGAGATGTCATCCTTGGCATGGACTTCTTATGCCTCCATGGTGCTGTCATCAACCTAAAAACAAGGTCGATAACGTTATCCACAGAAAAAGCACTACCGCCGCGCATGCCGTCAGGACACCATGCCTTGAATGTGCTGGAAGAACAAGTCACCATTCCGCCTCGCTCAAGCGTCATTATTTCAGTCGGCGCTCCTAAATCACCTGACTTGGAAGGCGTCGTTGAAGGCAGTCAGCATCTGTTGGTCACCCGAAATATTTGCGTCGCAAGAGGAATTGCAGAGCTGCGGGGAGGCAAAGCAACGGTTATGCTCACGAATTTCAGCAATGAGTACAAACATGTGAACAAAGGAACAACGGTCGCATACATCGAAGAAATTGTCGAAGCCACCAGTGCTTTCGCCCTCGCCGATTCTGCGGAACCTGCTCAGAGGAACCAAGCCCCTCCCATAGCTTTCGACGTCAATCCCAGACTTCCGAACGATAAGCAAGAACAGCTCAAGGCCCTGCTCCTGCAACACGAAGATTGCTTTTCGTCGTCATCAAAAATTCGGCAGACCCCAATCACGAAACATCGAATCATAACCGAAGAAAATGCCAGACCACTCCGCCAGAGTCCGTACAGGGTTTCGACGCGAGAACGTGAGGCAATGAAGAGACAAGTTGATGAAATGCTGCGAGATGACATTATCCAGCCGTCCAAGAGTCCGTGGGCATCCCCCGTGGTGTTAGTGAAGAAAAAGAATGGGACCCTACGTTTCTGCGTCGATTATCGCCGCCTGAACAAAATCAAAAGAAAGGACGTGTATCCTCTCCCACGAAGAGACGACGCCCTTGATCGGCTCCACAACGCCAAGTACTTCTCGTCAATGGACCTCAAGACTGGCTATTGGCAAATCGAAGTCGACGAACGAGACCGAGAGAAGACGGCGTTTATAACACCGGACGGCCTCTTCGAGTTTAAGGTGATGCCCTTCGGCCTTTGCTCAGCGCCTGCAACTTTTCAACGCGTTATGGATACAGTACTGGCAGGATTGAAGTGGCAGACTTGCCTTGTGTACTTGGACGACGTCGTCGTGTTTTCCTCGAGTTTCGACGAGCATCTTCGGCGCCTTGAAGCTGTACTTCAAGCCATCAAGACGTCCGAACTCACACTGAAGCCAGAAAAGTGCAGATTTGCGTACGAGGAGCTCTTGTTTCTGGGGCACGTTATCAGCAAGTCTGGAGTTCGTCCCGATCCACGGAAAACAGCCGCCATCGCCGATTTCCCGCCGCCCACTGACAAGAAGGCCGTGCACCGATTTCTGGGCCTGTGCGCCTATTATAGGCGGTTCGTGAAAAACTTCGCCCGCATGCCGATCCTCTCACTAACCTTACCAAGGCCGACTCGGAGTTCAAGTGGGAAACGCCACAGGAACACGCTTTCCAGGAGCTTAAACATCGCCTCCAGACGCCTCCGTTACTTGCCCATTTCGACGATTTCGCCGAAACAGAAATACATACTGACGCAAGCAGCGTAGGTCTTGGCGCCGTTCTTGTGCAGAAGGCTGACGGACTTGAAAGGGTTATTAGTTACGCCAGCCGATCGCTATCCAAAGCAGAAGCAAATTATTTCACAACAGAAAAGGAGTGCCTCGCCATCATCTGGGCTACGTCGAAATTTCGCCCCTACCTCTACGGCAGGCCCTTCAAAGTTGTGAGCGACCACCACGCCTTGTGTTGGCTAGCCACCTTGAAGGACCCTTCAGGTCGCCTCGCACGATGGAGCCTGAGACTTCAAGAATATGACATTACTGTCATTTACAAGTCAGGCAAAAAACACTCTGACGCTGACTGTCTCTCTCGTGCGCCTGTCGACCAACCGCTACCCGACGACTCGGATGACGACTACTTTTTGGGAACGATAACTACCGACGACTTCGCTGAACGACAGCGGGCCGACCCGGAACTTAAAACCCTAATAGAGTACCTCGAAGGCAGGACCACCGAAGTCCCGAAGGTATTCAAGCGCGCACTTGCGTCGTTCTTTCTACGAAACGGTCTTCTACAAAAGAAAAACTTTTCACCGCTTCGAGCTAAGTACCTCCTTGTTGTGCCTTCAGCTCTGCGACCAGAACTCCTGCAGGCCCTGCACGACGATCCGACGGCAGGGCACCTCGGTGTTTCCCGCACGCTCTCGAGGATACAAGAAAGGTACTACTGGCCACGTCTTACCACCGACGTCACTCGTTATGTGAGGACATGCCGGGACTGTCAGCGACGCAAAACACCGCCGACAAGGCCAGCGGGACTTCTGCAGCCAATTGATCCACCTTGCCGACCTTTCCAGCAGATTGGTATGGACCTACTGGGGCCGTTCCCGACGTCGGCTTTCGGAAACAAGTGGATCGTGGTCGCTACCGACTACCTCACCCGCTACGCCGAGACAAAAGCCCTGCCAAAAGGCAGTGCATCCGAGGTAGGTAAGTTTTTCGTCGAAAATATCGTCCTACGTCACAGCGCCCCGGAGGTCCTTATCATCGACAGAGGAACGGCATTCACTGCCGACCTAACTCAAGCGATCTTGGCATACAGCCAAACAAACCACCGCCGGACGACAGCGTACCACCCACAGACCAACGGCCTCACCGAGCGGCTTAACAAGACGATCGCCGACATGCTGTCAATGTACGTCGATGTCGAACACAAGTTGTGGGACACCATTCTTCCGTATGTGACCTTCGCATACAACACGGCGGTGCAGGAGACGACGCAGATATCTCCATACAAATTGGTCTACGCGTAGAAGGAGCCCGGCAACGACGCTCGATGCCATGTTACCCAACGTCACCGACGAAGAAAACCTCGATGTGAGCGAGTACCTTCAACGTGCCGAAGAAGCCCGACAACTTGCGCGTCTTCGTATCAAGTATCAACAGACGACCGACAGCCACCGTTACAACCTTCGACGACGCTTCGTGGAATACCAGCCCGGTGAACGTGTTTGGGTGTGGACGCCGATACGCCGACGTGGACTAAGTGAAAAGCTTCTGCGACGGTACTTCGGACCGTACAGGGTGGTTCGACGTCTCGGCCCACTTGATTACGAGGTTGTCCCCGATGGCATCACGAACTCTCAACGACGCCGATCGCGACCTGAAGTCGTGCATGTCGCGCGCCTCAAGCCGTTTCATGGACGTTAACAAACTGAAACAGTGTTTTTTTTTTGTATTATTGTTGTATTGTTTTTATTCATTGTACTTTCTTGCATTATTATTGTACCTTCATCTTTAGTTAAAGCATCGGGACGATGCTTTTTTTCAGAGGGGGGCAATGCCACGTTCCATTTCACAAGTTTTTGTTATCGTTCAGAAGCACCGCACGATTCTCGGCGCAAGCCGCGCCTGCAGGTTTCTAGAGGGTTCCGGACTGTAGTAGATCATTTCGATAAGATCACGCCCACTGTGCGAACTGTACAGATTGTTCTGGAACCTACGCCACCGCCAGCGATAACGCTAGAACATTCGACGGCAAGGGTATAAATGTCGACGCGCTTCGCCGCTTGTCAGTTGTTGATCGAAGGCCGACGCTGCGTTCACCGCCATCAGTCCGAGACTGCTATCTGTGCAAGACTGCTGCTGCAATTAGACTTTCCCTTTACCGGGCACAGGTTCGCCCAAATAAACAGTTATATCCCAACACGAAGTTTTCTGCCTTTGGCCTCGTCACGACCCCGTGACAATATTCTAGCTTGAAGTATAGCTCACACAGTTGAAAGCCATTTAGGAAAGTACTTTACCGTGAGTGTCTCCACGCATTTAAATTTAAAAGAAACACATAAGGCTAAGGTGCTGACGAGACTGGCATAAAATTAGGTTACCGCCATAAAGTGGTAAGAAAATGCTATGCACAAACCCCATGCACTTATCAATGCAACATGATTTCTTCCATTTTTCTCAACCAAGTAAACACGGGTAATCCAAGAAGTCCACTGCGCTAATCTCCAATAGGAAAGTGTTTACCGACCCTGCAGGAAAAAACGCCCGTTCTGAAAACGTACTGCCACGCGCGTTTATTAATTTAATGCCAGCGCTCACGCCAACAAATCAGAAGCACGCATGACACCTTTAATTTATAACGAGAACAGAACATAGTGCAGATAAGGTTTGGAACAACTTGAGAATGTGCAGTACGGACACACGTACAGCCTACAGCATTTTTAGTATTATCGGGTGAACGTCAGCTGCACTAAAGCTTTAGACCGCACCCAGTGTCAGCGCCTTACAACGGCGATAATCTGCGAGACTGGAAGCAGTACGCCCAAGCGCATTAGGCAGCGCCAGCACGAACGTTGTCTGCAAGGCTGTTCTTTTCGGGAGGAAACAATCCCTTCCTTTTTCAAAGGCGCCCGTATAGTGCGCTCAATCTCAAATAGAAACGTCACGAACGTTTAGCTTTTTTTATTATTTCAAGCTTTGCGTTCAACAGCATTCGTTGCTGCTAATGCTACCACTTGCTTAAGGTAAAATAAACTGACAAACACTGTGTGATAAAATGTTTTTGCAGTTTATTACTTTTTTATACTTGTTTATTGAAATTTCTTCGCGTATTAACTTTGAGCTGTTTCTTTGACTGTAATCACTGGAAAAATCAAGAAAACATGAATCGGTAGATCAAGGTTTAAGTTGTGTGTATGGTTTTGTTAACTCCGCTTTTTTTTCTTTTTTTATCAAAGAAGACCTATGCAGTCAATGTGGTAAAGCATCCATCATCCTGAAAGTAATAGCGTGGCAGGCGACGCTTGTGCAGGCGCTGCTTTGTGCGCCTGTGCGTATAAAGCCGGTCTCGCAGGTTATCGCCGTTATAAGGTTCTGATACTGCCTTCGGCCGATGCCTCCGCGATATTATTAAAAAGGCTGGGGGCTGTACCTTCGGGTCACAAAGAAAACAGATGTAAACGTCAGCTTGATGACGGCACGCTCTCATTTCGTTCTACGGTTATCTTTATAAAACGAGAACACTTGCTACTTCGGTTGTTTTGCAGCGACATTTAGCCGTGCATGTGCAGCGTCGCCCAACCGTTCAGATTTGCAGCAGTACAGATTTCGATTATCCAGCGCACACAACGCATGACATATTCATGCTGCAGTTCACGGACACAGAAAAAGACAGCCTTGTCGTGTTGCCAACAAGCACACCAGTACGCCACGAAAATGTTTGTGGGGGCTTGGCCATCCATGTTTGTCGAGCGACAAGAGCAAGCGTAGGCACGTCTGTGCAGCGAAACAGACCTGTCTAAGCGGAGTGACGTGAGAGCGCTCGACAGATAGAGTGAGCAGGCTTCAAATAGTTCAAGTGGCATTGACTAGCCCCCCCCCCCCCCCCCCGGAAAGCTTCAGGTCACGCTTAGTTGGACAGATTCGTCGATAGCTGCAGGCGGCAAGTGCATTATACCTAAGGCACGATCGATCTAGCAGCTAAAGACTGCGCGAGGAGGAAAAACTCTCCCTTGAACTTTTCTGAAGCTGCAAGCTTTGCAGTCGGCGAGCCCGCGAACATCAAATGAATAAAACGTCAGAAGTGTACGCTGCGCACGTGGCGAAAGGCGCTCTTCCAAAGAATAGAACCAACCTGTTACTTTGCCACGATTGCGTTGGGGCCCTATACCATAATGCGCAGTGTGACGTGAATGCGCAGGATTACGCTGGGCAACACATGGGTGCTTCACTCACTTTTTGCGGCCTCAAGCGTAGCGATTGGTTCATTTGTTCTATGCGTGAATGACTCTTTTCGCTGGCTTCGCGAAAATGATCCACGCCTTTCGAAGACTCCGTGGAACTAAACGCAGGTAATACTTTTGATTGATTGATATGTGGGGTTTAACGTCCCGAAACCACCATTTGATTATGAGAGACGCCGTAGTGGAGGGCTCCGGAAATTTCGACCACCTGGGGTTCTTTAACGTGCGCCCAAATCTGAGCACACGGGCCTACAACATTTCCGCCTCCATCGGAAATGCAGCCGCCGCAGCCGGGATCCGAACCCGCGACCTGCGGGTCAGCAGCCGAGTACCTTAGCCACTAGACCACCGCGGCGGGGCAGGTAATACTTTTTTGCAGACTATTTGGTTCATACTTGAAAAATTGAATTGCTGCACAAACTTGAAGGAAAACAAGGGAGACAGGGAACAGTCAGTGGAGGTGCTCAGTCAGTGGAGGTGCTCAACAGTCCATTCCAAATTCTATGAAGTAATAATTTCGCGTGGTTTGGAAAAATACGGCTGTAAACAATGTCTATGAAGTTCGGTTGCATCATCAAATGACGCACATTACAAATTTGTACGTTTAGGGAGTTGAGTAATGTCTGCAAAAATATAACTTGTGGCTTGTGGAATCTAGGCCAGTGCTCGGAGAAAAATAAATCAGGGTTGGCGATGATGAATATAATTTACAGTGTTTTGTACAATCGTAAGAAAGTCTGCACTGTAAGTTGGTTGAATCGGTTAAACAGAGGTGGTATTACAACATGCAAGCCCCGCCGCGGTGGTCTAGTGGCTAAGGTACTCGGCTGCCGGCCCGCAGGTCGCGGGATCAAATCCCGGCTGCGGCGTCTGCATTTCCGACGGAGGTGGAAAGGTTGTATTTCCATGTAATCACATTTGGGTGCACGTTAAAGAACCCCAGGTGGTCAATACTTACGGAGCCTCCTACTACGGCGTCCCTCATACTCATGTGGTGGTTTTGGGACGTTAAATCCCACATATCAATTAATTACAACAGGTGAATATTAGCTCTTTTTTTATTCTAACTACAATTTTATGTTGACGGCACTATAATAACGAATGGCCTCATTTTGATTACAAGTGTCCTTAAAAAGATAGATACTTCGGCGTGCATGGCGTTCCCTTGAAATTATTGCGTTCCCGTTTCTGTATTCGGCCCTTTTAGAAAAACAAACGCCACACTAGAGGTAAAGAATACTGTAGTTTTCGTACAGCCATTCTGCGAGAAAATTGCTGAAAATTTCGACTGAGTGTTTACGTTTTGTACAAAGTGTTTGTTCACGATGCCTCATGATTGGTCCAAGACATCTTTCAATACGAACCTATTTCCCAGTACTTTCCGGGATTAGGCATTGCAAAATTAAAGACAACCTGTAATCATCATCAGCATTCTTTACCCATCGCCTTTTTTGCCGTTTCTGATGGTGGGGTATACCGTTGTTTACTTGCGCGTGTGCTTCCGTGTACATATTTGCCTCAGAACCTAAATTATTACCTTAATAAAGCTCAGCTCAAGGCGTCACCGCTATGCATTTGGTGCAACGAAATTGAAACAATTGAACATTTCTTTTTATTCTGTCATCGTTATTCTTATCAGAGGAAAAGATTTTTAGTAACCCCATTACAAAAGCTCGGAATACAAGTAAATCTACCAGTAATTTTATCACTTGGCGGAACTTCATTTGGTTACTGCCACAGGGATGTATGCTCCGCTGTGTTTGATTACATCAACGCGACTAAAAGATTACCATGCTAGTGAACCACTACGTTTTCAGATCTTTAGTTTACGATTCGTAGTTATGTCTTTCAAAAACAAAAGATGGTTTGACCGCTTGCTCAGCACACATTTTTGTTTTTTGGTAGTCATATTTTAAGCTACTTTTTCAGATTGGCTTCATTTTCAGTTTAGTTTTATTTAAGTATCCTGCCGCCCGGTTCTTGGCCCATCCTCCCTTGTGGGTAAGCGCCATCGATCAAAGGTCATCAGCATCAGCATCAGCATCGACCCACCGGTCTCTTTCGAGTGGGCTCGTGGAACGTCTGAGTCGGTAAGTGCTTTGAAGTTTCACTCAGCGCAAAGAGGATGTGTCACTAGGCTAAAGCAGCTATTACGGCGCAAAATACATATTTGCGTAAGTCGCTATTAAAAAAAGTGTGCGGGTTACAGCCTTTGTGGACATTCGACATGTCAAATGGTCGTGATAGTGATCAACGCAGCAGTGAGCGTACTCAAGGTCGTTGTAACCACGTCACTTTCAGAATATGTCACCGCTGTGTAGCACTAACCACACCCGAATGCCTGGAAACTATCTAGATAGTCGCAGAACCTTCCTATCTGATCGCGCGCGCAAGGCGAATAAGGATGTTTTTTCTGGAAAAAACGTATATCTCATATCTGTGAATTTGGAGGCGTGTCATAATTTATTGGACGGCCGATGCTCACGGTGTCCATCGCTATCAGTGTAGTTCGAGTTATTCTTTCCAGCACACAGGTTCACCCGAATAGCGAGTTTTCTTGTGAACACGCACATTGCTGGCTCCGTCAACGACACGAGAAATTGACAGTATAGCCTACTAGCCTATTCTTCGCGTACTGGGCCTAGTTTTACCATAATGATCGCAAACAATCGCAAAGCTACCGAAACTCGGCGGCGCTGTCTGCGTCGAGCGTTCTTTGAGAATGAAAGCTAGATACATCTAAATAAAGAAGTAAACACGCGTTTCAATGAATGTCGAAGACGGCACATTTTGTAGAATGTGCGTATACTGTGTCCTGTAGGTGTCCTAAAGGTGCCCGAAGAAAACCACCGGGCCGGCGCAGAAAGCGAAGCAAAGTCACAGCGAAAGAGGGACGAGTGTCTTTTCCAGAACGTCTCTTTTTCACCAACTTCAGGCAACAATTATGGGTAAACTTGCTAGGAACCTTTTACCTAATAAATCATCATAATTTTTCTGTAGCGGGGTAGCGTCTAGTATGCTAATATTTACATTATTAGAAAAAGCAGTTACCTGCTGCAGAACACTTGTTAGGCACTACGTGCATTTTTTTGACGCTGTGGCTGACTATAAGAAAAAATTCGGCCAGAGGCATGTGTGAGGGTTTAAAGCAGTCAGCTGGTTACCCCATTCGCATACTGTAACGCCCGATGGTTATTTTGCTGGTTGAAACTGCCCTACAAACATGTTAACGCGCATATTCGCCGAACATTAAGACTGCATAAGCTGCTTGCCGCACACCCTCCAGAATCGGCGTAGCTCAGTGGTACACTACTAGACTTCCACCCGGTCAACCGGGCTCGATTACCATTTGGTTCAAAGTTTTTCGGGGTCGAAGCTCAACCGGTTGTAAATCGTTTCGTCTTCTGCAGTACTATGATGTAGTAGCCATTTCTAGTAGTTAGTTTTAGGAAATGCTCACTCGATGGCGTTGTGTGTATGTGTGCTTTAGAATTACTGTATATGCTACCTTTATGTGGCAGAAGTGCGCAACTGTTTTCCTAGCGTCGCTCACTCCGCCTGCAGGAGTTGAGTGCCCCTATTCGCCGAGCGCCATCAAGCGGTCATAAGTGGTGAAATTGCACTGTGGAGAAGCCAACGCTACGATGTTTCCGGGCAGATCTAGTGCGATTGACAAGAGTGGAAGCTTGGGCTACTTGGTGCGTAGTCATATTTGCAACGCGTTTCAGCGCGCGAACAAAGGAAAAAAGAACAGGGTAGACAGAAAGAGCACTGACTTCCAACTAACTTTATTTCACAGAGTGGCAAGAATTTATACGTCTAAAAAGGAAGATTACACAGCATGAAGGTAAAAAACAAGCCTAATCTACACACCAGTAACAGCACGTGTGACAGGTCCTCTAATGCCTGAAAGCCCAGCCAGGTAATCACGTTCAGCCTGTGATAAAGCAACCAATGAAGTGCTTACGCATTTATCTCCTAGCACGTGTATTTTTTCGGCTTCAATAATTTCGCGAGTAAGCAGGTTCCTGTGCCTTGCCAATATAGAGCACTGGTCAAAGAGGGAGGTGCACCCACAATATCGGCAATGAATGCCAAGATGCCCTTGTACCACATTGTGCACATTGTTTCGGTGTTCTCGCAGGCGGTCGTTTATGCACCTGCCGGTTTGGCCGACATAGACGCACCCACACGTCAGTGGAATCAAGTATACGACTCCCACTGCGCATGGGACGTAGCATGTCCTGTGCGCGTCAGAGCACGCGGCAGAATTTGCGTGAGGTGCATTTACCCGTTTCCAAAGCTTCTGCAATTTTTCCAATGCTGAAAAAACAACAAGAACGTTGGCGTCTTTAGCAATCTTTTTTAGCCTGTGTGAGACGTCGTGCACGTACGGTAGTACGACAGGCCGGCTGTTTCTGACGCTGTTGGGTGTATCTAGTTTGTTGCCTCGCTTCACGATAGTGACCAGATTTTCCGCCACTGAAACGAGAACGTGTGCGGGGTAACTGGCTTTGGTGAGGCGTTCCACTTATAGAGAAAAGCTGCGGTGTACCATGTGGGGGCAAGACTTTTTCAAGGCGTTGGCAAGGCAGAGGTTAGCAATGCCCCGCTTGACCAATTTAGAGTAAGCTGAGCCGAAAGGCAGAAGTGGCTTGCCGCTTCTTGGTTCATACATCCAGCAAACATGTCAGGGTTCTAGCAAAAGCTTCAAATCTAGAAATTTCAGGTTGTTATTAGTGGGTGATTCATACGTTAGAACTAATGGTTTCAGGGGCACTCTCGGAAAACTGTCAACACGTCAGAGAAAATGGTCTGAAAATTTTGACTGTCACATTTCAACAACACTAAATAATCATCAACGAAACAGCAGCCTTTAAAAACCACAGAGTCATCAAGTTTGTTTGACAAGACACCATCATGATGTGCTAGAAATATGTCACTGAGAATGGGTGCCAAGCATGAACCAATACATACTCAACATTTTTATAAGTAGTTTTTTGTCATCGCATGATACAAAACTGGCCTTCAAATAGAAGCGGAGTAACTCTAATAAGCTGCTGTTATGAATTCCGCAGTAGCCGGATGCAGTACGCCAAAGAGCGTGCTTGCCGCGCACGCTCTTTGGCGTAGTTCATCCCGCTAAACATACTTATTCCCGAAGTCAAGGCGTTGTTTGGTGGCCTCACTGCCTCGGTTGGCCATGGTTTAAGAGTATCCAAGGTTCTATGCTCAGAATGGCTTCGGCAAGCTGGCCTGTACCGTCAAGCCCTGCAACTACGAATCTTAGAGAACGAACGCACAGCAGTTGAACAAAAGAAGTGTCGTGAACTCTCAAGCCTCGTAGACCGAAACGTCAAGTTCATGTGGCGTCAGACGCTCAGTTACCTGCGGGCCATCACACCAAGGAAATCTCCAGCTGCTAAGGACCTTGTGCATGTTCTCGGGGATGCTTTTCTTCCCGACAACGTTAAGCACACCCTATGTCTCGTACCAAAGTACGCAGTGGCACCTTCAAGAACACCGCACGAGCTCCTCACTCTTGTCAGGCAAGTCGCCCGTCGTGCTCCTGACTCTGAATGTGATAGATGTGTTGCCCAACGCGTGCAGGGGCTATCGAGATGTAAGTCCTCGAACAAAGTTGTCAACACAGGAGGCACTGTCGCGTACCTAAAGGCACATTCCTTGTCACTTCTGCAGGCTGACAAAGAGGGTGGTTTTGCGGTTCTTCCTCGCTCAATGTTTAAGGTGAAAGCCATGCAGGCAATGCAGTCTCTTTTCAACGAGAGTGATAAAATTTGTCTGAATAAGCTTAAGAAGCGTGCGAAAACTCTTGCCGGGAATCTGGGGCTTCAGAAGATTTCAAAGGCGATAGATAGCTGCAAAAAGCTTAGCCTTGAGTTGTTATTTTCTGCGAAAACTCACAAAATTGACTGCCCTTTGCAGGTCATTGTAACAGAAAGGGGGACCTGGCAAAAGTTGGTAGCACTTTTCTTGCAAGAAAAGCTAAAAAATTTAACAATAGACGACCCTTTTTTGGTCAAAAACTCCGACGTTGTTATTGGCATTATTGGGCGAACTAACACAGGACTCCAGGCAATGTCTGTGAATATTAAGGACTTTTATTACTCTTTACCGCATGATCAACTACTAAAATGTGTAGAAGAATCCATATACAACTTCGGATCATCAGCATTCCAAACGCGCACTGGAATTCAGAACAGCAGCTTATTAGAGTTACTCAGCTTCTATTTGAAGGCCACTTTTGTATCATGGGATGACAAAAACTACTTACAAGAAAGCGGAGTATGTATTTGTTCATGCTTGGCACCCATTCTCAGTGACATATTTCTAGCACATCATGATCGTGTCTTGTCAAACAAACTTGATGACTCTGTGGTTTTTAAAGTCTGCCGTTTTATTGATGATTATTTAGTGTTTGTTGAAATGCGACAGTCAAAATTTTCAGACCATTTCCTCTGACGTGTTGACTGTTTTTCGAGAGTGCCTGAAACCATTAGTTCTAACGTATGAATCACCCACTGATAACAACCTCAAATTTCTAGATTTGAAGCTTTTGCTAGAACCCCGACATGTTTGCTGGATGTATGAACCAAAAAGCGGCAAGCCACTTCTGCCTTTCGGCTCAGCTCACTCTAAATTGGTCAAGCGGGGCATTGCTAACCTCTGCCTAGCCAACGCCTTAAAGAAGTCTTGCCCCCACATGGTACACCGCAGCTTTTCTCTATAAGTGGAGCGCCTCACCAAAGCCGGTTACCCCGCACACGTTCTCGTTTCAGTGGCCGAAAATCTGGTCACTATCGTGAAGCGAGGCAACAAACCAGATAAACCCAACAGCGTCAGAAAGAGCTGGCCTGTCGTACTACCATACGTGCACGACGTCTCACACAGGCTAAAAAAGATTGCTCGAGACGCCAACGTTCTTGTTGTTTTTTCAGCACCGGAAAAATTGCAGAAGCTTTGCAAACGGGTAAATACACCTCACGCAAATTCTGCCGCGTGCTCTGTCGCGCACAGGACATGCTACGTCCCATGCGCAGTGGGAGTCGTATACTTGATTCCACTGACGTGTGGGTGCGTCTATGTCGGCCAAACCGGCAGGTGCATAAACGACCGCCTGCGAGAACACCGAAACACTGTGCACAATGTGGTACAAGGGCATCTTGGCATTCATTGCCGAGATTGTGGGTGCACCCCCCTCTTTGATCAGTGCTCTATATTGGCAAGGCACAGGGACGAGCTTACTCGAGAAATTATCGAAGCCAAAAAATACACGTGCTAGGAGATAAATGCGTAAGCACTTCATCGGTTGCTTTATCACAGGCTGAACGTGATTACCTGGCTGGGCTTTCAGGCATTAGAGGACCTGTCACATGTGCTGTTACTGGTGTGTAGATTAGGCTTGTTTTTTACCTTCATGCTCTGTAATCTTCCATTTTAGACGTGTAAATTTTTGCCACTTTGTGAAATAAAGTTAGTTGGAAGTCAGCGCACTTTCTGTCTACCCTGTCCTTTTTTTCATTTGTTCGTGCTTTGGAACACCTTGCAAATAGTGTGATTGACATCGGCTGTTTTGTTATTCTCGCTGCACTTCATCGGTGCTGTAATCATGTGACCTGTTGGCCGGGAGAAATCTGGTAGCGAGTGATTCTGTGGTAAATTGTACGACACGGATGCAGCGGGTGTCGCTAGAGAAAGATTAGTGATCAGTGAGGAAGGAATAAACGTTTACATCTTTTTCATCTATTCATGGCGCTGCAAACTTGCTAAATTTGTATTACCCACAGATGCAGTGAATACGTTATACATGCACAGAGGGTCAGCGTGTGTTGGCTGCATACGTCTCAATTGGTCTGACTGATATAACACTACAAATAAAGGGAGGATGAGTTAAACTATACCTATTCAAATCGGCAAGGTGTTGCAGCTAGCGCGTGAATTACGTGAATTCAGTGCAGCTTTCAAACCTTACGCGGAAAGTATGTTGGACACGACAGGGTGGTTTAACAACGATTCACATCAGCTGTCGTGAGCCGCCATTGTAATATAATCGAGCGTAATAGAGAGCCGCGCCCAAAATGGGCGTCGCACCGGTACTCGATCGCTATCCAGCTCGATTCAGTTTAAGGCGATAAATCTTCACCTGGCTCCCTGAAAAGTTACCGAATGAGTCTAACACGATGAAAAATATTCATCCCTAACTGTTTCAATCGTGCTAAAAAGTGAAAAAATAGTTTCATTTTTATAAATGGAAAAAACAGCGGAAAAGAAGACGAAGCTATAGTAACCGACCATGAATATATATCTCACTGGTTCAATGAGCCAATGTACTTTGTTTTATTATTACATACGAAGAACGTAAGCATCAAATCAAGGCTTCTAGACATGACCGGAGCAACAGAGGTTTGCTCATACTTTTAAAAAAGTAGAAAGAAAGCAAAAAAAATAAAGCCATGCTTGTACCATAGTCTCTCAATATTGAGGGACTATGTATCACTCTGACGCGTGAGCGTTGCTCCTACGCGGTTTGTGAATGGCTTTCCAACAAGGCATTTTGAACCCAAGATGGCGCACCTTGGCGCAACTTTGCTACCTAAAGGTATCATATACAGTAACTCCAATGTGCTTGGTAATATTGCCCCGCCACGGTGGTATAGTGGCTAAGGTACTCGGCTGCTGATCCGCAGGTCACGGGATCAAATCCCGGCTGTGGCGGCTGCATTTCCGATGGAGGCGGAAATGTTGTGGGCCCGTGTACTCGGATTTGGGTGCACGTTAAAGAACCCCAGGTGGTCGAAATTTCCGGAGCCCTCCACTACGGCGTGTCTCATAATCATATAGTGGTTTTGGGACGTTAAACCCCACAAATCAATCAATCAAATCAAACTAGGTAATATCACTAGATCGCGTTACTGGTTTTAGTATGATGGACGATTATACAGGAATAAAGGGGACGGACGGACGGACAGACGGACGGACACACAGATAGACAGACAGACAGACAGACAGACGCACCCTTCGCCCCACTCATCATCATTCAATCCATGGACATATTACCTGGCGATGAACTGCGGCGAGCACGAGCCTGTATTCAGGAGTAAACAAACAGAAAATTTCTTCGAGACAGCGCGTTCTCTCATTCAGTCTTTTACGGGTGAAGCTCCCTAAGCCCTGGGTCGCGTGTCCGCGATGTATGTAGTAGTAGTAGTTTTTTGTCGTAGTAGTAGGTAGCCACCTCCCGTTTATTGCTTGGAATGTCCGCTGGATGGCGGCACATATGATGAATATATGATAAAAATATGCGAGATGGCGATACTTGGATTGTTCACTTAATGGATGGATGGAAGGACAGACAGACAGACAAGCAGACAGGCGGATAGATGAATGCGCAGACAGACGGATGGCCACCAGGAAACATGCATAGACGGACGGACGGACGGTCGGACGAAAGCAAGAACAAAACGAATGCACGAAAGCGCGGACGGCCTGACAAGCGCTTCGCCCCACTCATCATCATTAAATCCCTAGATATGCTTCGATATTAAATTCGAAGCATTTCTTTGCGAAGTTCGGTCACTTTGAGTCTATCTATCTATCTATCTATCTATCTATCTATCTATCTATCTATCTATCTATCTATCAGCCGCTCACGTTTGGGTTCTGTCGTGGTAACCCTGTTAACGGGCCAGTAAACAACCCTAAGGTCCAAAAATTGTTGTAAAAAGAAATATGTGTACTTCCATTTCGTGAACACGCTGCCGGAAAAATTTTCCGAATACGTGCTGTATTAAGGAAATGACAAGAGCTAGAACGTCGCAGTCAGCTGGTTTCAAATTTTCGCGTGGTCTCGGCAGCCTTCTTGTTCAGAAGAAGGGGAAGATGTGGCTCGTCGTCATGACTCCTCCAGCTTCGGCAATGTTACAAGGCGTCAGTGATTGGCGTCATAGGCGAACTCGATCAGTTGCAACGCACTTCCGCTTGCTGCACTGCCTGGTTTATTGTTTACCCAGCGGCGATGCTTCTCTGCAGCCTAATCTCTCGATTTTCAGCCCACAACAATTAGCAGCGAAATGCCTCCCATATCCTGGATATGAAGTTGGCCCAATTTTTTCGGAGTTCGCCTTTTTTAGCAGACTGTCGCGTCACATGGCAGCAGCAACACAAAACACAATTATTGCGTTTAATAGTGGGTGTGCTGATCGAAAGGTGGCGCAACAATTCACTCACCTCTGACTTGTTTCATCTAGGGACCTTACTCACACCCAAAGACTGGGTCAGTGAAGTGTCCCGCTTTCGAAAGTCTCGTTGCATGAAGCCCATGGGGAGTGTCGCAACTCTTATGATTGACTAGCTCTGCCGTAGCTGTGGCTGGAAACAGGAACTGGTGTTGACTTCGTTACTGTTTGTTGAGATCAGACCTGGTTTGGACCAATAGACGAGCTGCGTGCTGCGTCACGTCGCCGATCACCAAAGTGTCATCACTGCGCGTGTAAGGAGATTGGTCAGGTGTAGGAAAGGAGCGTCGGAATTGTTTTTCGAAATGGAGGCAGCGCGCTGGGCGCAGCTCTGTTATATTCAGAAACGTCATCTATGTGGTCTGCTCTATGATTTATCGAGCTTGTTTGGGGTTTTAAAAAAAGTTGGAGCCTTTTGACTGGCCCTTTAACTTGACTTGAACCAAAATTAGCATGAAAGAGTAAGATGGTTTGACGAATATCACACGCTGGTCAAGACATGAGTAATGTTACAATCCTGTCACGTACGTCGTCAAATACTTCCCGTTGAACAGTGGCACATACCCACGGTCGGGTATGTGCCGCTGGTATGCGGGTATGTGCCACAGGTAATTGACACTTAGTATATACACAGGAACGACGAGGACACGCATGGGCAATTATAACGCGCAAGTGTTAAGAAATACCCGACATCGGTAGCGTCAACTTGGCGAATGTAAATAATAAATGTCAGGGTTCCAGCTGGATTGAAACCCAAGTAGTCTGCGTGGTAGTGAAGCATTTTACCACAGAGCTACGCTAGGTCTCAGAACTACTGTTCAAATAGAGACTAATCTTCGTGAAACATTAATAGTGGTTGCAGTGCTGCCTACCCAATATTATAAACATTACATATGTACACCTTTGATACAGTGGTCACGTCAGGCTAACGTCCAATTGTCGTTAGTTGCTATGCACTGAAGTTCGTTTATGTAACAGTGCCCAGGGTCACAATCCTCGCGAGCATCAGCGCTTCATATGAGATTCTGGTTTGCTGATATGGATGTTCCAGTTGGAATCGTCACGCAAGTGCTAACAGCTTGTTATATAAACATCTGAAACTCTTCAACACATATTTGTGCGTGCAACATTTGTATATATAATTAGCGTTATTTTATGACATGCTGCTCCGTTAAAAAAATTGCAACATGGTCACCTTCCCATGCGCATACTTTGCATAAAGTCGATTGCCGGGTACGTGGGATCTGCCGAATTTATTTTTTTTTGGTTGTGTCACGTCAGTGATTTGCGCGGCTCTGTGACAACGCAATATTCCTTGCCCGAAGCTTTTTTTCACACGCGTGACAAACGGGGGAGGTACTGCGTATTCTCAGCCAATTATCCAAACGCCTCCTTGTAGCCTAGTACTTGTACTCATAACACTTGTCTGCCAAGCCAGCGGGGACGCTGAAAGCGCACCTCCGTGACAAACGTGCATCACACTTCTTATCCGCTAATGACCATAGTTAATCGCGATCACTCAACTGAAACCCCGCTAATTTTGCTGTTCTCGTCTCTGTGAAGTTTAGCGATGCAAGTGGACACCACTGTCATCAGGGTGTGCCCATTTTTTCGTAACTTCTGAGTGTTAGGAAATTTCAGTGACTGGTTACTGTCCTGCTTCGATTCAAATCATCAGCATGGCTACTGCAGAACTCAACGATCTTTCGACATCTCAAGACGAGCTTTGGGATTATATGGTCCGAATATGGCGATGCAAGCAGAAAACGCAGGCACTAAAGGACACAGGAGCCGCCGTGCAGCAACAAGTGGCGTCTCGCTCTGCGCCTGCAACGCATGGGGACGCAGCTAGTGCGGCCTAGAAGGGAGGAACTTTCAAACCCCAATAGTATCCGAAGCAGACACTTTGCATTTTGCATGACAAACTCAGAGTTATGCTCAGGCCACACAAAACGCTGGACTTCACGGTGACCGTCTCACGGCAAGCTGGTGCTGATGTATGCAACTTGATAGGGGACTGTGGAGAGGCGGAACTCACCTCACCGTCTGGCCTGTATGGGATCAAAATGTGATTTTGTGTGAACTGAACTCAGCGCCCACCACCGAGAGGCTTCCCAAGGCCGTCATATTGGTAGTCAGGAGCCGCCAACTCTCGTTCTACGGTCACGCTAAAGCCTCGGGCGACGTATGCAACGCTGTCATCAACATTGACCACAGTAATACATCTGGCTTTCAAAAGCAAGAGCTGAGGTGGAAGCACGGCAACATCCTCTGAGTGAGATTACTTGGCAAAACCGACGCAGCAGTGGTCACCTTCAAAGGCAAGAGGGTGCCCCGTTATGTGTACAGCAGCGATCAGTTCATTCCAAGGAGATATTATAAGATGACTTTTTCCGCATGTCACCAATGTGGCACGGTGTGGCATCGGGCTGACATTTTCCCGAGGCAGCAGTCAGGACGTCCTCGCTGCTGTGGCTTTCAAGTGGTTACAACTTCCGAGGGTGCTGCTGAGCACGAGTACACGCCTCGTTGCCTCATCTGCGGAGGCAGCTATCAAACCGGTGCTGCTGATTGTACAGAAAAGTACCGGAAGCCGATGAACCGAGGATGTCACCGAGCAACACGATGTGGACGTCATCTCCCAAGAGAGCTTCGTCCTGCACAAAAAAAGCCTTGTTCAGCACCGGGAAAGGCTGTGCAAGTCCAGACGACCGAAAAGGCAGAGACCAGGATAAAGGTGCTAACTTCAACACCAAGGACTTCCCATTTATGTCAAACGCTCAAACAAAGGGGAGCGGTTGGGTTGGCGTTGCCTTCGGGCATCTCTCCCCCTCCGCTAGTAAAATCACCCTACAGCGGCAAAATGGTGAACCCAGGCGCCACACTGAAGATTTAGCCAAGAAAAGTCAAGAGCTAGAGACAAAATTGGCCAGGCTTACAGAGCTTTAGACACAGGCTGGCACTTCGCAGCCTATGCAGCAAACTGAGCCGATGGACTTGAATGATGAGCCTCAATCGCGTCAGGGTTGTCTGGTGACTCGAACTCTACGGGCAGCACATCATTCGGCCATATACTGTGTATGCCCATTGTGGAGTACCGTTTAGAACACTTGGAACGCACAATTGTGGACATGCCAGGCAAAATTTTTGAAAGCGTCAAGGCTTCCATCAGGGAACTCAGGCAACGCGAGCTCTCGTAGATTGTGGAGAGCATAATTCCTGCAGTGGCCGACTCTGTTCTGTCAATAGTGCGGGGCAGAACCAGCGTTTAATTTAGAAAAAGCCACTCTCGCTTGCGTTTCCCGCTTCGAGATACGCGTTGGTCAACGGTGATCCCTCGTCAGGACACAGCCTCGCAGGAACACATTCTGACTGCCCCCCCCCCCCCCTGGAGATGCTGGTGCCACTACCCGAGGTGACTTCAATATCGCGAACTGAGCCTACACTCTATATTTAAAAATAATATTCACTGCAGCTACCCGACATCAACAGAAAGCCAATAATCAAACAACGCAAAAAACTCGAGATCACTCAGTGGAATTGCAGGGGCTTTTGAAAATGAAGGAAACGGTCGCACGACCAGCTCTGCCAGCAGTCGCCTGGTACGTCACCAGCAATCCTGGCTCTTCAGATGCCTAGATCAGAAGCTAAATTCACTGGGTATAGCTTTATCCGGGGGGGGGGGGGGGGAGAGCGTGCTACAACGTGTATTTTGGTGAACAAGGCTGATAATACACAAGACTACAGTATGGTCAAGGTCCGGCCACTTAAGCACCGAGATCTCTCAACACACATACTGAGCATTTACTGACCTGCGCTTGAGCAACGTGTGACTTTTAATGAAATTTTCTACCGCGCGCTAAAATCGCTGTGGAAGAACCTCTAGTAACTCTTGGTGACTTCAACGCTCCTAGCCTTCATTGAGGTTACCACTTTGAAACGGTGGGATGACGCAAGTTGGCAGAGCTAATCTCCACACTTTGTCTTACGCTCCTCACAGATCCGGCATGTCCCACAGGCGTGGGCGATTCGGTAACCCGTAACACGTGTCCTAGCCTGTCTCTCGTAACAAACGCGACAGATCCCGTCTGGGACAACTTAGGGAAATCACTTGGTAGCAATCACTACCTTGTTCGGATCACTCTTCCGGTGAAGGCTACTCGCAAAAAGGGGGGCAAAGCCAAATCGACTGATTAGAACAACTTCAGAACGCAGAGCATTCTTCCCGTGCTCTTTTCTGGCGGCTATGCGGAGTTGACAAAGCATTTGCATGCGATTAAGCAACAAGATGTTAGAATACTTCATACCACCTAAGAGGTCTCCACAGTAGACATTCACCTTCTGCAATCGAGGTAGACAAGCAGTAGTCTTGGCAAGCGCTGAAAAAACGAAAGCTTCATCGCAATTTTAAGGCTCGCATTACTGAGCTTACGGAACAAGCAACACAATATGCCTCCAAGCTTACTGACTCAAATTGGATCGAGAAGTGTGATGCAGCAGCGCGTCAGATGAGCTCGAATGGATCGTGGCGCCTCTTTCGCAGCCTCATTTGCCCTTCTCGAACGAGAGGAGAGACGCAGCGACAACTCCGACAGGCTTCGTACTGGTACCAAGGCACGACGGCTCAGCTCGCAGACACCATGTGTGACCGATATGTTGGTCGCATAGGGGATCCCATTGGGCCAGAGTACGAGTACACGGGCAAGCCTAATCCAGACATTGATGCCCCTTTTACGGTACTTAGCCTAAGCGCGGCTTTAGCTAAGATGCGCAAAGGTACCGCTCCGGGTAGAGGTTGCATACCAGTTAACCTGTTGGCCAATCTTTCGGACTCAACCTGCATTCACTCGTTAGAATACATAAACCAGACTTGGGATGGACATCCACTTCCTATCGACACGAAGACCTCTTTAGTCAATTTCATTCCTAAAGCGGGTAAGATGGTGAGTACCGACAATTTGAGACCTATCTTACTAAATTCATGTGTGGGTAAACTTATGGAGATAATGACTCGTGATCATCTCGTCCATACGTGGGAGCAAAGGGCATCTTTGCAGACACTATGTTGGGTTTCGCCCACATAAGTCTGCTCAGGGTGTCCTTCTTCAGTTGCACCATGATATAATACAACCCACTGTCACGCGACACAACGACAAGTCCATGCTTTCTCTTAATCTGAAAGGTGCCTTTGATAATGTTCGTCATGGCACCATTCTGGCAATCCTGAACTCTTCATATTGCGATGACATGGCATTTGTCTACGTAAGAGACTTCCTCTCGAACCTTCAGGCCTTGCATAAAATTCACGATGACGAATATGGCTCATACACTATGAAAACAAGGGGTACTCTCTAAGGAGCGGTCTTATCACCGCTCTCCTTCAACATTGCTTACATGCAGTTTCCACATCGATTCGACCGGGTGGAAGGAATTTATCACGCACTCTACGTGCATGATATAACAATTCACACTACTGCACAGAACATTGGAGAAATGGAGGACTGCCTCCAGCGGGCCGCTTCTATTGTCGATAGCTATGCTTTCGGCTGTGGTATCCAATGCACTCCAGCAAAATCAGAGCTTTTGCACGTCAGAGCCTACCACAAAGGCGACACCAACTTACGTATCTTTTTGATGGGAGCTCCTGTCAGAAAATTCGAGGAGGTCAGGATCCTGGCCTGTTCAGAGCTGTCATAATAGACTCAAACCGGAATCTACCATTACCAAGCTGCAACGCATAGGCGAACAGATCGGACGTAAGATTCATCGCGTTTCCAACCAATGCTGTGCATTGAGGGGCAGGGATACGCTTCGACTCGTCCATCCCTTTGCACTCAGCCAGATTTTCTACTCTGTACCCTACCTTCGCATTACCAAGCAACACGACCAACGCATCGACGCCATCATTAGGAAGGCTAAAAAGCAAGCTTTAGACCTACCGGTAACTAACCACCTGCAATGCCAATTTGTCGGCTGTGGGGGTGCTCAACTTTTATTTGTAATTGAAGGAGGCGCATCTCTCCAATCAATATATATGCGACTTTCGCACACGATATCGGGGCACCACCTGTTAGACCGCCTGCACATAAAACACGATTGCACTTCAGAGGAGACATGCAGACTTCCAGAGCTGTGGAACCACAAGCTCTGGGTTTCTCCCGTTCTTCGAAACGTGCACTCGCAAGCACACGAAGGCAGACTAGGCGCGTGCGCTCTGGCCCTCGAAAACCAATATAGATCTGAGCCAGCTGCATAATACGTGGATGTGGCAGGGTCGTCGTCCAGTGCATAATACATGGCCGCTGTAGTTCACCAGGACCAACGTGTTCACGAGCTCTCATATCGGGCTTCCATCTCCGTGCACGCTGTGGAGGTAGCAATAGCGCTTTCCGCATCGCACACACACGCTAGAGTAATCGCTACAAATTCACGCAGAGCCTGTGAAACTTATCTGCATGGTTGGCGAGGAGTTACCTTTAGCCTACGTTATTCGAAAGCGAGCCGTCAGGGATGACGAATGCTTGCCGCGTGCTTTCCGTGTCAGAATTCATGTATTTTTTTTTATTATTCTACTTCTTGTTACTCGGAGAGGGCGCAGCATGCAGACCAGATTTTGTCGCCATCGCTGCGTTGCCTTCGTTTAGTTGTTTTAAGTAAACGTTTCTTTACATTTTATTTACGCGCTTACCACTTGTGTGACCGTTGGACATGAATACAATACACTGCTAGTCCTTCAATCACAATGTTTGTGATGTGATACCGACCATCTCAGTGGCCTATACGTGTGTTAGAACACGGATCGTGCGACAGAAATAAGGGAAGATGACTTCGCACCTGACGGCATTTTTTTAAGAGCGATGTCAGTGATTCTGGGCATCACGGCAGCTCAACTACTTTAGTGGAGGAACTGGCGCTACAGTGCACGAATGTTTTATAATATTTTAGCATGCTGTGCCTGCAAATTTCTCGGCTAAAGTTACGTCTCGCGATTAAACTCGCGTGTCAACGTCTCGTTATTCAACTGGCGTGTCTACTCGCAGTCATTGCGTCACAATTGTGTTATCGCAGTGACTGTGGTGGTTACTGTTACTCTGTAATTGTAATACACATTTCACAAAAGTAAGTGGAAGTGTCAGTACTGACCTGCTGTGCACATCTGTTATTCTAAGTGCATTTCAGTTCAGTTCTGCACGGCAAAGCAGAATTGAGTGGACGAGGAAGGCATACTGCACGCGTGCATAATTCTGTCCTAACTTTAGTGCATGCGCAATTCAAAACGCATGCGATTGAGAATTTTGCTTTAATTGACAGACGTCATTGGTTTATTTTTCAGGAAAGTGTAATTATGATGCTGTTTAAAGTTTCTGGTGACTGTACTATAGCCTGGCAAATAAATGCTTGATGAATCTTTGCCGCCCATTTACCTTTGGGCTATCACCATGCCGGGCTGGCTTAGTCGCATTGGGTGTCGTGTAACTATGCTCATGGGCACAGGTTCGACTTTCTGCCACGGTGGCTGCATTTCTGTGGGAGCGAAATGCAAAGAACACCCGTGTGCTTACGTTGGGACGCACAGTAAAAAAATTTAAGCGGGTCGAAATTCATCCACAGACCCCACTACGGCACGTCTGATAATCATATGACGGTTGCGGCACGTAGCACACCAGCAACTGTATAGGATGGTGCTTTCACGCTAGCACTGTGCAGTGGTATTACGTTTGCTAAAATGATGAAAAAATTAGCTGTGATGTTTTTATGCGCTTCGTTGAATCGAAGAGTGCTATTAGTGCCATGCGAAATGAAAAACGTGTATGTTTAGCAAGTGTGTCGACACGGAAAAAGAATCCATTATTTATTTGCAGTCAAAGGTATTCGATAAAACAAAATGTCTAACGGAAATAGAGCTCCTTTTATTTGTGACAAATTGGCAGTATAAATGATAAAACAACTCGAGACACACACGGTAGTGTGGGGAGCATCGCGCGACTGCCTAACAATAATGAAGAAAACTATCTGCACTCACGTTACTGTATGTCAATAAAACAAAAGAATAAACGTCACTTCTCCGTTGCTGGCACCAAGTATACGTAAAGGTAATCGCACGTGACTGGCCTCGGCAGGCTAGGCTCGGCGTGCGCATGCGCGCGTGCACAACCCTGACTGTTGCTGAGGAGAAACTGGAACACTGCGGGAGAAACTTTGCTTTTTTGGTTCTTGCCGCGAGAGGACGTGACGTATAAAGCGTCCGAAAGGGAAAAAGTCGCTGCGCCGAAGGAGAAATAGAGCCAGTTGCTCCATTCTCGCTACTTTTTAAAGCCAATAGTCATTCTTGGGGACCTTCAATGCAGAAATTTTGGTCTGTCTGTCTGTCTGTCTGTCTGTCTGTTTGTATGTCTGTCTGTCTGTCTGTCTGTCTGTACATTTGTGTGTTTGCCCGCTCTTAATAGCGCGTTAAGCGTCACCAAAATGGACAAATGATACTCCGAACGGCCGACCCCATCCGCAGCGTCTACCAATATTGCTCAAGATTCAGCGTTCAGACTAGTGCGATTGTCATGTAAAAAGCAATTATTCCGCATATCTTAGGCACCATACTAACACGTAAATATTCTGTATGCGTTCTTTTTTCTAGAAAAGGCATGCATAAGTAATTCTATGGACCGAAGCGCTTATCACGCTGCGCTGACGATGTGACGCTTGCACGAAAAGGCAAGTGTTTCCAACTCTTTGCTAAGACGACACGGTGCTGGCACATACCCGTCGCCTTGAGTTCTACGCCTTATCACCTCCGAGATGTGTGCACAGGTCGCTTGCACTTTGTTTTCCAAGATAACTGCCAGATAGCGCTCATGTCTCTCGTGTGACATGATTGATGCAGTCGTTTGCCTCCGCTGCACGCTCGAGGCACTTTAACGCAGCGCCTCCAGTATACCATTCACTGATTTTTTTGCGCAGAACATTAAATAAGTGTTTTGTTCACTCTCTCCAGACGGAAGTGTCTTTCGACGACATATGGAGTGTAACATGCAGATACGGGGCCATTTTTTAGAGTGTAATGCTCGATGGCCGCAAGGATGCTTTTGCTTTATTAGACACGGGGGTGACTACTCCATCATAAGAAAAAAATCTGACAACGCATGTGGAGAAAGCTGCTACGCCGTGGTACAGGACGCAAATACGTACAGCCGGTGGGCGCGTTATGCCGTCTCTCGATAAGTGCACGACCTGAGTTGGCATTGACAGACACGCATTTGTTTGCAGCTGCTTTATTCCTCCCGAATGCTCCCATGACATCGTCCTAGGCCTAGACGATGTTTTACGGGATACAATTCTGTAATTTACGTCCAAGTGCACACGGTGAAGTTCTCAACAGACAGAGCAGCAGAAAAGCCTGATGACGGCCATCTAGTCACGTTTAGAGCAGCCTTTCGTTCTTCCGAAATCAAGCTGTCAGATGTTACCAAGATTGCAATTTTAGTTGTTTACTTTTCTTAATCCACATTTTTTTGGCGAAAATCGGGAATTTGATTACCCTCTCCTGCCCTATACTCATCTTGCTTGTGACGGCCTCCGCATACGATGGGACCCTTGTCCTCATGTTTTGCTCTTTATCTCGACTTTCTTCTAGTCTAGCCACCTCATGGGTAGCTTCCAAAGCCAGGTTCTTAATTCTACAAATATCTGTCAAAATACTATTTACTAACTGTTCTTTTTCTTGTTCACCAGAAGGAAATGCCAGAAGCACCATCATAAAGATTTATCTATTTTTGTCAGTTGTTTCAGCATTTGGTTTGCCATTGAATTTTTCTTTGTAGTGTCTTGATCTAATCCTTCATCTTCTTTGTCTTTTTTGTGTTCTTTGTGTTCTGTATTTTCCTGCACCAAATCCTGCTGTGACTGTGACTCTTTATTTTCCTCTAGAGAATCTTGAACTATCTTTTCATCTCTCTTGCTAGTACGGGATTTCAGGTTGAGTTCGCTATCTTCTGTAAGCGTTTCCCAAGTATCTGGAATTTCCTCATCTGAAGACCACCAATCGTCTTCATAATCATGACTAGGCGTAGTCAAGTTTTTTTGTTCCAGACCACCATCCGTAGAAGAGGACACGAGCACATGTTTTTCTTGAAGGGCTCCCTAGCCTCTTTTATTCAAGCGTTTGCTCACTGTTTACCCTTGCCTCATAGGTTGTCTGTCTTTCTAGGCATTGCGTTTTGCCTAAGTGTGTCAATCTGATAATTTAATTTGACTGATCCTCTCTGTGTTTGGCATTCCTATCATTCCCTGGGCTATTCTTCAACATGTTCTTTTTTGTCACCGTGCTTTTCTGCTTCTTGCCAATATAGAAGCTCCTAAACGCTAAACTAAGAAACTCCAACTCAAGATGGCCGCCCCCGTATGGCACGTAATCATGCGACGTATGTTGTCACTTATGGCAATTGCTTTACCCTTCGTTGATTTTTCTATAATTTTTCAGCTGAATTCGACAGGGTGCTTTTTTGCTGAAGCTGGGCATCTTTTCCTTTGAAAAAAAAAATCAATATTTCAGAGAATTTTGCCAAACTACGTTTTCCGTCTGGCCACATGGCGCAAGACTTTAAGCTTGTTAAGAAGGGTTATAAATTTAAGGTGTTGAAAAAAAGCTACAAGAACCGTAAATTTTTCTATCGCTATTACCGTTTTTTATTGAATTCAATGGCACCAATTTTATCGCCCTGTTCCAATTTTCTGCAGAGTTACTGCATTACTGTAAAAAAAAAAACGGGATGCAGTTCGCCGCAACTATGTTTTAGTGAAAAGATACGCCCAGCTGAGAAGAATGCCAGCTTTCTTCGTTCTGTCGTAAGATTCTTCTTCTAAATAGTGGTCCTCGGCGAGTTCCCAGGATTCTCCGGAGCCCAAAGTATGGCTGAAACAGTGAGCAAATTAGGCTTCCTTTTTTGCCGAGTTACCGACCAGTGGTCGGTAATGGCCACCAGAAAGCTGTTTATGGCGCCCCAACACGGTGGTCTATTGGCTAAGGTACTCGGCTGCAGACCCGCAGGTCGCGGGATCAAATCCTGGCAGTGGAGGCTGCATTTCCAATGGAGGCGGTAATGTTGTAGGCCCGTGTACTCAGAATTAGGTGCGCGTCAATGAACCCCAGGTGGTCGAAATTTCCGGAGCACTCCACTACGGCGTCTCTCATAATCATATGGTGGTTTTGGGACGTTAAACCCCAAAAATCAATTAAATCAAGCTGTCTATTGCGCCGAAATATTGGTTTTTTGTCGTTCTTTGGCCGATTTTTAAGCTGTTTTTGGCTTCAGGATGTTCTCGGTAATCTTTTGTTAGAGGTGTATGATAACAGGTTTGGTTACTCACCTTTTTTGTTGTCTAAAACTGAAAAAAAAAACACTTTTGGTGGTAGTTGACAGACAGATAGACAAACAGAATGGCAGACAGACAGACGAGTCACGGTTTACCGATAAAACTCTTCAAAGCATCGCCCCACTCATCATCATTCACTCTCTTGATATATTGCGATTTTTTTCTTCAATGTGCTTGCAGGTGCTTATAGCTCCCACCCCGCTAAATACCGACGTACAATTTCCATAACTTACTCAATCAATGTGCCCACAGACTGCTCGTTCTGTTTTTTTTTTTACTTATGCACTACCACTTGCGCGAGCATCGGTGCGATGCTTTTCTTTTTTTTTTCAAGAAGGGGGAGGGAAGGGAGAATATGCCACCTGGAATTGAAGTGCGGCGAGCATGTGCCCACATCAAGGAGCAAACAAACGAAGAAGTCGTTTGCGACAGCGTGCTTTCTCGCTTAGTCTTTTTGGTTGGGTCGCGTGACTGACCTGTGTGGTATTCTCTGTGATTACGCGGTATTTCTTGCCCGAAGCCGTTCTTTTCACGTGAGACAATATGCCGTGGTATTTTTTTCTGTTTTAATTTTTTTTTTGTTTCGCGCGATAATGGTTACGAACTGCTACAGTGGCAGCGGAAAACAAATACAGGGCGAGAATCAGCCCTTGTTGTGATCGCCTAATTGCTTTCGCTGTTGGTTAGGTGTTACCGTAGAGCCGCAAACCCTTGCACAGCGCAAGAGGCGAAACAGACCGCTCGAGTTCTGCCTCGAAACTGGAAACTTCATTAAAAGTATTTCTGAATAGAAATAAGTAAAAAAAAAGCCTGCTCGTAAAACGCAAAAACAAAAACCAATAGTGGATGGAAAGGTTAGTCTGTCACCTGCAGTGTTCAATAAAAATGCATGCTTGTTTTCGTCTGGGTTTGTGTCGTCTTCATGTCATACACCTACTTCAAAACACTGTTCTTTCACAGAAAGTCTATTCAAGTGAACACAACTTTCACTAAATGTTAGAAGCCAGCGCCATTAACGACACTTAAATGCAACACTACATTCGCTAAAGTATTTCTTAAGAACGAAGCTCCTAAAATGACCCTGAAGTTGGTTGAATGATTTTATAACGTGGCAGATTGACGGATTGTAGAAAAATGGTTGTCCTGAATTGGGTCAAGTCAGATTGATGGTGATGTTGATGTATAAACACAATGTGTCGGTAAACCAAGTCCTAAAGGTAAATTATAGACTGGTATAAACTCTCTGCTTAATCTGTATTATTTAGGACCGCTTTGAAGCATTTAATAATTGCTGATTACCGTGTCTCAGCCCAACGCTGTTTAAACCATCCATTTACAGCACGACATCCAATGAAATCATGATGTCACCCAAGCTTCTGACCTAATTGGCTGTGAATTGCGCGCCTGATCAGCTGGTAGCATGGCGGCACCTGTCGTGGCAGATATCAAGCACTCCGTGATACAAACCACTCCGTACGCCGGGCGTACTGGGCTGTGGTCTTTAGAGTTATGTGCCCCCTACGGAAGCACAGTTGCGCATAGGTCCACCATTACGTTCAACGGCTCCGCAGTAAAGCGACTCGTAGCGCACGCAGAAGACAAATACGGCGTGACGTTCCGGCACCATTCGCACGCGCTGAGCAACGTCGAAATTTCACAGCGAAGTTGTTTGCGGCTCCAGCTTTTATCGCATAGAGACCGCACCCAAGGTTACGCACATACCTTTTTCAGCAAAGCATTGCACAATCGACCGGGTTCCCAGTTGATACTGTGTGTCCAGCGCAAAGAAGTAGTCGTATCTATTCCAGACCATTTACATGAAAGCGTAAAAAAGAACCATGCTTAGTATTATTCAGCGCAGACTTACTCGAAGTGTAAGGGAGCCTGCATTTTTTTATATTTTGTGCAGGTTAACACAGCTGCAGACATGCAGTATCCGCAGGGCGTTTACAACAACCCAGCCTTTTACGGGCCGGGTGACCAGTCAGACTACGCACCAACACCTGGCTCTGCGCAGCCTTCACCCGCATTTCTGCCGTCTCCCGGATTGGTTCCGACTCCCTCACAGATTGGGGAAAGTGAGACCGGTACGCAAGTCTAACGCTTTTGTGTGTTTGGTATAAAAAACTTCGTGATGAGGCAGCCTAACCACTGCAACCCACATCTTTTAGCCTGCCTCAATAAATCATTATCCCTGTCACCGCAGTGTAAATTTTACACAAGCCTATTTCTTTATTGCATCCACGTGCTACGTCGAGCAGAAAGCGCGGACGAGTGTCCAAGTTTCGTATTTTCCTTAAACCTGTACTGAACAGCGTTTCAAAGCAAGCGTTCATTAACCTCAAAATCAATCGCCGTTGCGAAGAGATTGCTCCTACGAATAGATTAGTGAAGCCCTTACCATAGACGGCCACGATCTTCACTAAAGGGGTCGCCACTCAAAAACACCGAAGGCAATGCCTCCAAGGAAATAAGCATTAATGACACCACTGGCGCAGTGTGGTGATCTTCGGAAATTTCACCGCCCTGTTATCTTTCCTTTCTCTCTTTCCTTTTTTTTTGAGGCGAAGCAGGTCTTTGACTAGCCTGTGTTACGCTGTCCTTCCGCCCGCACCACTGCACTCGCCGCAGATTATGAAGCGGTGCGAAGTAGGCCACGTCCCCCTAGCAGTGCGCGGTAATGTCGCTCTTCCTCGCCTGCTGCGCGCTCGCCGCGTGTCAGCTCTCTCTCGCTTCCCGCAGGGGTGCCTGCGCAAGTAGGCATTTGGTGTGTAGCGACACCACGGACCCGAGCTAACGGGGGAGTTTTGACTCCCTCCCACGCCTAGCCGTGCGTGGCCTTGCCGTGTCCGGGGAAAAGGGGATCCTGGGGGTTGAGCCGACGCTGGGTGATTGGACCTTTAAGGCCCCCCGGCAGAGGCAACACACCCCTTTGGCCCTGGCTTCACGTAGACGGCACCCCTGGGCTGACCCACCCAGGGGAAATCGGCAGTCGCCTTTTCCTATCACTCTCTTCCTACATCTTCGTCTTTATCTCTCTCTTTTTATCTGTCCTGTCATCTTCTCTTTTCCGTTTACTTCCGAATTTCCTGGCGGCGAGGGTTAGCCCTGTGTAGTTACCCAACCTTGGGTAGTTATATTCGGTTATAGCGGCGATGCATGGCTGGCGTCTCCAAGTGTTTACTAGTCAACCTTGTAGCGTCCCCTTGTTGGGCTCGGTGGTGGGTGGCCACCATCACCGCCGAACTTTATAGCATTTTTATGGCAAAAGCTTTTCCCTTCCTTCCTGATCGCTCCCTAAAAAGGTGGCGCACCGATGATACTTTCCTGCTTAACACACCAAAGCCGACATTCCCAAAGTACCATGTAATCCACAGTCAAAACGAAAACAAGACAGTCCGAGCCATTTCACCTTTCCTCGTTTCCAAAACTCTCACAGAAGCAATAGGCCCAGGTTATAAAGTGACAAAAATGGGAAGTGGCGATCTTCTTTTGGAGGTTCGTAACAAAGCTCAGTATGAAAAGCTGTCTAAGCTTGTAGCCTTTGGGGAAACCCCTGTTTCGGTGGGCCCACACAGGTCTATGAACACTGTCCGTGGCGTAATTTCTGATGATGATCTTACTGAGCTTTCTGAAAGTGAGCTGCTCGAAGGTTGGCAGGACCAGAACGTGGTCAAAGTCCAACGAATAACAATAAGGCGCAACAACAAACTGATTCCTACAAAACACGTAATAATTACCTTCGGAACAAGTGACCTACCAGAATCAATCGAAACCGGCTATTGTAAGCTTCGTGTAAGACCATACATTCCCAACCCTCGTCGATGTTTTAAGTGCCAACGTTTCGGTCATGGATCGCAGAGTTGCAGAGGGCGTGCCACTTGCGCAAAGTGCGCATCCATTCAACACATATCGGACAACTGCACCTCAGAAACAACTCATTGTTCGAACTGTGAAGGAAATCACGCTGCCTACTCACGATCATGCCCCGCATGGAAAAAAGAAAAACAAATAGTAGAACTCAAGGTTAAATTCAATCTCACATTCCAAGAAGCACGCCAACGTTTCGCAATACACAACCCATCTTATCCCTCCTTTGCAGATGTGACGCGCCGGGGCGCCGCGCCACATGCCTCGGCACCCGCGAATGTCGCACAGTGTGTGGCCGCGGTCGTGCCGCCAGCGCCCCCGGCCGGAGCAGCCTGTACTGCTCCGCCACTTGACAAACAGGGCTGGCAGACCCCGGTGTCTGCCGAACCTGGGACCACTGCAGGTGCAGTTAGGTCCAAAAGTTCAGTGAATGTGCCTGCCCAGCAGGCACCATCCACCACCTCACAAGAGGTGATGGATACAAGTCCCACTCCTCCGGCGCCTCAGACGCCGAAGGATAGGCGCAACTCCTTGGAGCGCGCCAAAAAAGAAAAACATCGAATCACAGGGCCCTCAAAAGGCCCTGTAAACTAAAGCAACACCTCTGTACACAGAGCACCACACTACATTAAAATGACACAACTTCTACAGTGGAACGTCAGAGGACTGTTGAGAAACCTCGACGATATCCATGAACTTTTACAGAAACATACACCTAAGGTGCTGTGCGTACAAGAGACACACCTGAAACCTAAACACACCAACTTTTTACGTCATTACGTTATCTTTCGGAAATACCGGAATCATGCCATTTTGCCATCCGGTGGTGTTGCCATTATAGTCAATCAAGGGATTGCATGCACACACCTACCACTACAAACATCCCTTGAGGCGGTGGCTGTTCGAGCAGTTCTTTTGAATAAGCTCGTCACCATCTGCTCTCTCTACATACCTCCACAACACCGTCTTGAAAAGCATGAATTCGAGTCCCTCATAGAGGAACTTCCAGAACCTTATATCCTCCTTGGAGATTTTAATGCACATAGCAATCTATGGGGTGACTCTCGCTGCGATGCTCGAGGTCGCCTGATTGAACAGCTACTTTTTTCTTCCGGTGCGTGCCTGCTGAATCGGAAAGAGCCAACATACTACAACATCGCTAACAATACGTACTCAGCAATAGACCTCAGCATAATATCCCCATCACTCCTGCCTCTACTTAAATGGGAAGTTATCAATGATCCATATGGTAGTGATCATTTTCCTATCGTTATCAGCTCATCAATAACAAATACATGTCCTGCACAAGTTCCCAAATGGCTCACCGATAAAGCTGATTGGGGAAAGTTTCAAAAAATGACTTTATTATCTTGGAGTGACATGGCGGCATTGAGTATACAGGATGCTGTATGCTACTTTACAGCTTTCTTGGTTGATGCAGCAGCAAAATGTATTCCCCAAACATGTGGACCGTCAAGCAAACGACGAGTCCCATGGTGGAATAATGAGTGCCGTGAAGCTCGAAAAAAACAAAATAAGGCATGGAGGTTGCTTAGAGACTCGCCCACAGCCGAGAATCTTGTAAACTTTAAGAACGTCAAGTCGCAAGCAAGGAGGACGCGCCGACAGGCGAGAAGAGAAAGTTGGCACAAATTCGTATCGGGCATTAACTCATACACAGATGAGTCGAGAGTCTGGAGCATGGTTAGTAAGGTGGCAGGACGAGAAGCACATTCGCTTCCTCTAGTGAACACACAAGGGGAGAGTTTGGAAGACCAGGCAAACACTCTCGGAGCGCACTTTGAACAGGTCTCCAGCTCAACACACTATAGCGAAGCGTTCCGGCGATACAAAACCGGAATAGAAAAACAGAGATTAGAGCGCAAGCCCAGAACACATGAGACATACAACGAACCTTTCTGTTTTGCTGAACTGCAGGCCTCACTTGCCTGTTGCAATAAATCTGCCCCAGGCCCGGACCGTGTGGCATATGAAATGTTGAAACACCTGCCCACTGAAACCCAGAAAGCTCTCCTCTCTCTCTATAATGCGATATGGTCTTCTGGCGAGCTACCCTCAGCCTGGAAGGAAGCTACTATTATCCCAATTCTGAAACAAGGCAAGGACCCGGCCTCAGTTTCCAGCTACAGGCCAATAGCATTAACCAGCTGTATTTGCAAAGTCTTTGAAAAAATGATTAACAGGCGCCTGATGTACTTCCTTGAAATTAGTGGCCTACTTGACCCATACCAGTGTGGGTTTCGAGAGGCTCGGTCCACCACTGACCACCTTGTCCGTATCGAGGCACAAATTCGCGACGCTTTTGTTCATAAGCAATTTTTTCTTTCTGTGTTTCTCGATATGGAAAAGGCATATGACACTGCATGGCGCTTCGGCATATTGCGAGACCTGTCACATTTAGGTGTGCGGGGTAGAATGCTGACAGTTATCGAAAGCTACCTGTCCAACCGTACATTCCGTGTCCAAGTTGGCACTGTCTTATCTCGAGTATTTGTCCAAGAAACAGGAGTGCCACAAGGAGGTGTATTGAGCTGTACACTTTTCATAGTTAAAATGAATTCCTTGCACCTGTCTCTCCCACGAAATATTTTTTACTGCATATATGTCGATGATGTGCAGATTGGTTACAAATCTTGCAACATCTCAATGTGCCAACGTCAAGTTCAACTAGGGTTGAACAAGGTATCTCAATGGGCAAACGAGAATGGTTTTATACTCAACGCGCAAAAGAGTACTTGTGTCTTGTTCAGCCGAAAGAGGGGCCTCCATCCTGACCCCGACATTGACCTGCATGGTCAACCTCTGTCAGTGAAGACCGAGCACAAGTTTCTCGGTCTCATATTAGACACTAAGCTAAGTTTCATCCCACACATCAAGTATTTAAGGGACAGGTGCTTAAAAACAATGAACATTTTGAAAGTGTTGTCACACACTACATGGGGTAGTGACAAAAAATGTTTAATTACCTTATATAAAAGCCTAGTACGCACACGCCTAGATTACGGTGCTATAATCTATCAGTCGGCAACACCATCGGCCTTGAAAATTCTTGACCCTGTCCACCATCTAGGTATTCGCCTCTCTACGGGTGCTTTCCGCACCAGCCCTGTGGAGAGCCTGTACGTGGATTCGAATGAATGGTCGCTCCACCTACAAAGATGTTCCCTGTCCTTTTTGTACTTTTTGAAGGTGAAGGCAGACAAGAAACATCCTTCCCATTTCACAAATAATGATTTGTCTTGTTCTGGCTTGTTCGAGAACCGACCTTCGTTTAGGCAGCCCTGCGCGCTGCGTGTAAGGAGCCTGGCCGAAGGAACAGGTGTGCCTCTTCTTGAACCCAGTTTGATGGCTCCTGCAACATATCTGCCACCGTGGCAGTGGCACCTTATAGACTGTGATGTTTCTTTTGTTGATGTCACAAAGCACGCACCACTTGCACACATACATACATACTTTTTAGAGCTACAACATAAATACACATGCCCTGAGTTCTTTACTGATGCGTCAAAGTCAAACACTTCTGTGTCATATGCAGCAATAGGCCAATCCTTTTCTGAGGCCGGCGTTCTTCATCCTAATGCAAGCATTTTCACAGGAGAAGCTTACGCAATACTGGCGGTCGTAAAACACATTAAACAGGTAAAATTACAAAAGGCGATAATATACACAGATTCTCTAAGTGTGGTCAAAGCCCTGAAAACTCCTAAAAAACACAAGAACCCAGTGCTGGTGTCACTTTACTCACTTCTGTGCACACTTTACACATCAAAACAGCATGTCGTTGTCTGCTGGGTGCCAGGGCACCGTGAAATACAAGGGAACGTTTTGGCCGACAATCTGGCTGCTTGCGCCAATGTCACTACTGCCAATGCACCAACACCAGTCCCTGCACTTGACTTAAAACCTTTTATAAAACGAAAGCTCAGGGGGTATTGGCAGAGCATGTGGGATAAACAAACAGATAATAAACTCCATGCTATTAAGCCGCAACTAGGTTATTGGCCGCCACTATCAAAATTACGACACACGGAAGTAATACTAACAAGGCTTAGGACTGGACACACACATTCTACACATTCATTTCTTCTGTCTACCGTTGATCCACCATATTGTGAGAGATGTGGAGAGCCCCTTACGGTTCTCCACATTCTCGTCCAGTGCAATGAGCTAGATGCTCTAAGAAAAAAGCTCTTTTTACTGCCCTACCGACAGCAGCTCCCTCTACACCCTGGGATGCTCATCGGTAGGGATCCGCTTTTTAAACTGCAAACACTTTTTACATTTTTTAAAGAAGTGCAAAACTTTCACCCAATATTTCGAGGTCATCCGTAGCACGACCTCTATAGAGTGGTCGTGGCTGCGGTGACTATATCTTCATCATGGTTTTATTATCATGACATTTTGCTATCAGCTATCACCACACATATGTCACGCCACTGTCATGATTTTATTACTTTCATGTTTTAACCCGCGTTAGAGCGAGGAATTTTAAGGCCCCTTTACAGCCACGCACCATATCATTGTTCATATCTGTAGTTAATTGAAATGGCGCTCTTTGGCCATCAATTGGCCCTTGCGCCACTAAAAACTACTCATCATCATCATCTCTCTCGCTTCACCTTCTACACCGCTCGCAATGCTCGAGCCCACTCCTCACGTGGGCATCATGTCACCCATGCCCGCTCTCTTCCTCTTTATGGTTTAGTGAGCACTTGTCCTCGCGCGACCATCAGGAGACATTCGCTTCAATTTTTATTCATAATTTTTATTCATAATTTTATATAGTAATTTTTTATTCATACCTTTACGCAATTGTCGAAGCAGAGCTGCAAACGTGCCTCTAATTTTCAACCTTTTTCATCACAGAGCGCAAGCAAGCGAAGTCACGGTAAGTAAATTGTGACAACTTGAAACAAGATTGTCAGTTATAATTCTATTTTACAGATCATGCTTGCTTGTACAATTGATACTGGCACACTTAGCAGTCAAGTGTAGCCTTACGCTTCAGAACAAGTACTTTTTCTTTTTGTCAGTACGCAAGACGACACATCATTTAGTAATGGTAAGCTTTGCGAGAGAAGCCTTGAGTCATCGTGAAGAGAGTCTTCAGAAACCGAGTTGCTTTCGTTCAGCCTTATAGAGAAAGAAAAGACTGTTGAACACAATGGGCTGGTAATTCGGTCTCGGTGGAATTAGGTGGAAAGTTTTCATATGGGCTGTGCACCCAACTTGCTCTTCTATGTTCTCTCTTCCCCAAATAAGCAAATATATATATATATATATATATATATATATTTGCTTATTTGGGACGTTGTCTGGTAGAGTAACCGGAAGAGAACTTAAAGTTCTCTTCCGGTTACTCTACCAGACAACGTCATAAACACACTGTCGTTCCTTTCCAGCCCAATAATAATACTTTCAAGTATTCCTTTTTTCCGCGCACTGCCAAAGAATGGAATGAGCTTGACAGCAAAATTATTGAAACAGACAGTATCGAGGCATTTGAAAAATTTATATCTGACTAGTGTTTTTTTTTTCTTCGTGAAACATTTTTTATGTTGTTTGAAGTGCTTTGTTCTGTGTTGACTGCAGTATTGTACTGATGATTCTGTTGTACTATGTACACCCACTCTGCTATGGCCCCAAGGTGGGGCTAGCAGTATTGCTAAATAAAATAAATAAATATATATATATATATATATATATATATATATATATATATATGTGTGTGTGTGTGTGTGTGTGTGTGTGTGTGTGTGTGTGCGTGTGTGTGTGTGTGTGTGTGTGTGTGTGTGTGTGTGTGCGTGTGTGTGTGTGTGTGTGTGTGTGTGTGAGAAAGCCTAAGGGCTTGTTTTTTGTGTTTTGACATAATATTGTTGCATACGTGCACGAAGACAAAGAAGCGTATACGGTGAACGCACTTGTCGCCCAGAGCGAGAGAGGAAGAAGAGGATCAGGAGGATCTTGAACCAGTTGGCCGCTATTGAGCTGCCCCTCACGATATAATAAACGGCCCCTTTCAACGTCTACTAGTTTGTTCAAACGTAACAGAGTGGTGGAGGAGCTGGGTAAGCGCTTCAACTACGGAATGATCACTGCCACAGCTTCGACGAAGCCGTCGACTTGCCGGTCTCCCACCATCTGCCGTGAGTGACTTCGACATGCCCGAAGAAGCAGGCGTTTCCAGGATGGCATCATCTGGCCCACTTCCGTACTACCGAGTTCCACCGCCCTTCGGAGGAAAAGCCGAAGAAGATGTCGACGTCTGGCTCACCAAGTACTAACGTGTGGGCAAGTCCGACGGTTGGGATGCAGCCGCTATGCTAGCCAACGTAGTGTTCTCCCTGACCGACACCGCACTGGTGTGGTACGAGAACCACGAGGACGCACTCACGACGTGCGATCTTTTTGTTGGAGAGCTCAGGGCGTGTTTCGGCGACTCGGTTGCTAGAAAGAAGCGGGCTGAGCAAACACTGTCGCAACGGGCACAGCTACCAGGTGAGACATGCACCACTTACATGGAAGAAGTGTTAAGGCTGTGCAAGGTAGTCTGTGCTACCAAGTCGGAAGAGGACAAAGTTGGTCATCTGCTCAAAGGAATAGCTGAGGACGTGTATAATTTTCTAATTGAAAAAGAAAGCCTCAGTTCTGTGTCCGACGTGATTCAGCATTGCCGAACGTTTGAAACGCTCAAGATGCGTCGAATTGCGCCTAAGTTTGGTCGGCTGGCTAACGTTACAACTGTTGCCAGTGTGGACACAAATCCTGGCCTCGACAATTTTTCTACCATTCGATAGATGGTTCGTGAGAAACTGTCCCACCGAGAAATGTCGTGTTTGACAGCTGACCATCGCGAGTTGTGTCTGCCACGTGAGGCTATGGATGTGCCTCCTTTGACCCCATGGCAACCGACGATGAGCGCGGCAACTGTGGAGTACAGCCGAGCCCCACAGTCAAGGATGACAACCAGATTTCCCACGTCACGGTATGACCGACGCTCTTACGCATGCCTCCTCGACACCCGACGTCTCGGTACAACTCACCCAACCAGTACATCCGTCACACAAGAGCAAAGATGACGCCCTATTCATCGACGAGCGACCGACGTTTCGACCTCGGCCGGTGTGCTATTCCTGCGGTGTGCCTGGCCACATATCGCGATTTTGCAACCGTCGGGTGACTCCTCGGTATCACCAACCATCTGACTTTTCACGACCCTTTGAACAGCCTCATGGTGTCCGGCGGCCGGCCCACATACCACCTGATGACAACTATTGGCCCAGAAACTTCCGCAACCACTCCTCGGCATCTGACAGGAGTTTAACGCCCCTACCGCGACCTCGTGCTCATCGTTCTACTTCACCGCTGCGTCAATCGCCAAGCGCCCTCTTCGCCACCGGAAAACTAGTAAGCGCGGCCAATGGGGGTGAGGTCGCTGAAAACGTGCTACTGAGAGAAATACCTCCTGTGTGTATGTTTAAAAACAAAGTGCGTGTTTTGGTGGATCATGTGCCTGTGATGGCCTTGGTGGACACAGGTGCAACGATTTCCGTGATGAGTGCTTCCTTTAAAGACGTGCTAGGGTGGAAAGTTGTTTTTACCTGGACTAAAACTTCGACGTTCTTTGGAGTGAGTGGAGAGCCATTGCGCCCTATTGGTGTGTGTAGTGCTGAGGTATTTTTGGGAGGCCTTATGATAACGACAGAGTTTGCGATTATTCCTCGGTCGACACATGATGTCATTCTCGGCATGGACTTCTTGCGAGAATGTGGTGCCACTGTAGACTTTCGCACGGGGAAAGTCTTTGTGAGTGGCCAGATGCCTTCAGAACTTCTGGAAACTCCGGCGAATGACCAAGCTACGCTGTGTGTCTGTGGCGATACGTTCATACCTGCGTTGTCTACCGTACGTGTTCCTGTTGTTTGTCGCGGCGCGGATTCTGACAGCTTCGATGCGAGCGTAGAACCAATGCACATAAACTGCGTGAAGAAGAATGTGTTGTTTCCCCATTGTGTGGTGTCGATTGATGGCGGACGAACTGGCCTGTGGACTGTAAACAGTTCCTCTGAGCCCGTGACACTACCCAATCGTTTGAAATTAGCTTCGGTCAGCAAAAAACACGTGAACTTATCAGTGGTCGAGCTCACAGACGTGCCGGAAGAACGTGACGGAACTGGTTGTCACAATTTGGACGGGGCGCTTATGGCAACGATAAATAAGTCGCTTAGCTCAAGCGAGCGCCGAACTGTAATGAATGTGCTGTTGAAGCACGTTTCGGTATTTGACTTTGCGCAGAAGGGCAAAGTAATCCCTATTCCCCTGTCTCGAACGCGCCATACCATCAACACTGGCGCGGCAAGTCCGATTCGCCAAAAACCATATCGTGTTTCCCCATCAGAAAGACAAATTATCAACGACCAAGTGCAGGAAATGATGCAAAAGGGAGTGATACAAGAGTCAGCCAATCCGTGGGCAGCACCGGTAATCCTTGTTAAGAAAAAAGATGGATCTTGGAGATTTTGCGTCGACTATCGCCGACTGAATGCCGTGACTAAAAAGGACGTATACCCGCTGCCACGTATAGAGGACGCAATAGACTGCTTACATTCGGCCTCTTATTTTTCCTCCGTAGACTTACGATCCGGTTATTGGCAAATTCCGATGCACCCAGAGGACAAGGAAAAGACTGCCTTTGTAACCCCTGATGGGCTCTTTGAATTCAACGTGATGCCATTTGGACTGTGCAATGCACCGGCCACGTTCGAGAGGTTTATGGACACCATCCTGTGTGGCTTGAAGTGGAACATCTGCATGTGCTACCTCGACGATGTCGTCATCTTTGGCCGCACGTTCAATGAACACAACTCTCGTCTGGATACTGTTTTGAACAGCATCTGAAACGCTGGCCTAATTTTAAACTCGAAGAAATGCCACTTCGGAGACCGCCAGACGCTTGTGCTCGGGCATCTCGTTGACAAGGATGGCATCCGCCCTGACCCCCAGAAGACAGCAGCAGTTGAGGTGTCCAATGCGCCGCGTTCCGTCAAGGAGCTTCGTAGTTTCCTGGGGCTTTGTTCGTACTTCCGCCGCTTTATTCCAAAGTTTGTCGACGTTGCGTATCCTCTCACATGCCTCTTACGAAAGGACAATTCCTTTGAGTAAACTCCGGAGTGCGATTCTTCCTTCCGTCAATTCAAGTTTTTGCTGACGTCACGACCCGTCCTTCAGCACTTCAATACTTCTGCTCCGACAGAGTTTCATACGGATGCTAGCGGCATAGGTATTGGAGCCGTCCTAGTACAACGTTACGGCGACCGCGAACACGTCATCGCATACGCAAGTCGCTCCCTAAGCAGGCCGGAACAAAACTACACTGTTACCGAACAAGAATGCCTGGTGGTATTATTTGCAACTCAGTGGTTTAGGTCTTACCTGTACGGGCGGCCATTCACAGTTGTAACCGACCACCACTCGTTGTTTTGGCTTGTCAACCTTCGTGACCCTTGTGGCCGCCTTGCGCGCTGGGCACTCCGGCTACAAGAATACAGTTTTACCTTCGCTTACAAGAGTGGTCGTCGACATACTGAAGCAGACTGTCTTTCACGTATGCCACTTAGCACAACAGACTGTGAATCCGATGACCTTGACCAGTTTGTAGCGCCTGTGTCGCCTACGTTCCCGGACTATCCCAGTTTTAGAGCAGAACACCGGAAAGATGCTAAACTAGCACCACTATTCGCCGCTGCATCCGCTTCCACTAGTGCACGCTGTTTCTGTATGCGTGATGGATGTTGTTCAAAAGAAACCTCTTCAGCAGTGGCGCGCGTTTCCTTCTAGTGGTTCCGGAGAGCCTGCGAACAGTTATTATGAGTGTCATGCACGACGACCCTACATCTGGACATTTAGGTTTGGCGCGGACGCTTCACTGGACTAAAGAGCACTTTTAGTGGCCTGGTATGCAGAAGTCTGTTGAGAGTTATGTGGCAAGCTGCATGCAATGTCAGCGTCACAAACGTCCATCAACTGGTCCAGCTGGCCTTCTACAGCCGATGCCTACACCAGGCGCACCTTTCGAACAAGTGGGCATTGACTTTCTGGGCCCCTTTTCAAAATCGGTTAAGGGCAACCGATGGATAATTGTTTGCGTCGACTACCCCAAACGCTACTGCGAGACGGCAGCCGTCCCCTCCGCAACTGCCAGTGAAGTCTCGTCGTTTTTGTTACAGTACGTCATCCTTCGACATGGGTCACCTCGCCTGATTATCAGTGATCGTGGACGACAATTCACAGCGGATGTCGTGGAGCAGCTACTCCGTTTATGTGAATCCCGCCTGCGTCACTCGACACCATACCACCCCCAAACTAATGGGCTGACGGAGCGTACCAACCGCACCATTATCAACATGTTGTCTATGTATGTCTCATGCGACCCAAGAACTGGGCTGACGTACTCCTGTTCATTACTTACGCGTTCAACACCGCAAAGCATGAGATTACAGGCTATAGCACATTCTTTTTGCTTTATGCACGTTCGCCCCGGCACACAATCGACACAATATTGCCTTTCTGTGACCACGACAACGTCACTGTCGCCGAGACTCTTTGCCTCGCCGAAGAGGCGCGTCGCATAGCTCGACTACGCACATTGGCATCGCAAGACAAAGCGAAGGCACGCTATGACATTCACCATCGACCAGTGATTTATCGCCGTGGTGATCTGGTGTGCTTGTGGACTCCCATGCACAAGCGCGGGTTATGCCAAATGTTTTTGGCCACTTACGATGGACCTTTTGTCATCGTCGACAGACTTACAGAGGTCAACTATGTAATAGCTCGTCTCACGGCGAGTGGTCGACGAGCTGCCAAAACTCAAGTGGTTCATATTGCGCGCCTGAAACTGTACACGCCACGACAACTCGACTGACTCGTCCGGCAGCCTTCGTCTGCGCGGAGAGGAATGTTGCATACATGCACGAAGACAAAGAAGCGTATACGGTGAACGCACTTGTCGCCCAGAGCGAGAAAGGAAGAAGAGGATCAGGAGGATCTTGAACCAGTCGGCCGCTTCTGAGCTGCCCCTCACGATCTAACAAACGGCCCCTTTCAACGTCTACCAGTCTCTTCGAACGTAACAATATTAATGAGATCCAAGAGACAATAATGACGAGGAATGTATAAGCGAAGTTATTAGAACCAATGTAAAGTAACTAAGAAGAAAGAAAAGGGGGTGAAAAATAACTTGCCGTGAGCCGTCAGGTGATTTATATATATATATATACATATATATATATATATATATATATATATATATGCAGACGTAGCGAGGAAGGAAGCTCACTGGCTCCGTAGTAAAAACGGGAGCGAGAAAGCACGACGTACGACGAAACACTTTTAATAATCACATACGTTTCGGTTGGTGGGCCAGCCTTCGACGAAGGCTGGTGAGCGTCAGTGGTCACACTGACGAAGGCTGGCCCACCAGCCGAAACGTGTGAGATTATTAAGTGTTTCATCGTACGTCATGCTTTCTCACTTCCCTATATATATATATATATATATATATATATATATATATATATATATATATATATATATATATATATATATATATATATATATATATATATATATATATATACATGAGGTATGTCACAACAAAAGCGTTGTCAACAAGGATAAATATATTTATTTCCCAACAGTTTCGGGAGGGGTCCTCCCTTCATCAGGGGATGAGTTATACTGACATGAACTTCCAAACTTCATTGCTGCCGCGTCCCTCTCACCTTGAAAGATGTTTGAGAGAGTGAGATGGAACTAAAAAAAGGAAAGAAAGAAAAACAGGAAAAAAGAGGGAAGAAAAAAGACGAAAAGAAAGAAAAGGAAAAGAAAGAAAAGAAAGAAAGTAAAAAAGAGGAAGAACCACTGTTAAAACTGAGAACGAAACCAACTGCCCGTGTACGTCCACATCCGGTTCTTATCACGGGCTGTTCAGTTCTGGACGTGTGTCAGGCCACCCAATATTGTTGCCGCGGTGGCGGGAGGGGTCCGTGACGGCGTGTGTAAAGAAAGGGTTTCCCCTTAATCGGTTGGTCGGCTCTTTACCTTTAATCTTCGTCCGTTTCTCTTCAATGGTCATCAAGTGGTAGGCGAACATAAACACATTGTATGTGCATGTGAAAAAAAATAAAAAAAATAAAAAAGAAGAAAACAAAAAAGCAAGAATGGACAGTGTACATGTACGAGTCCGTCAGAAAAAACAAGCATGGTCTCCAGCTACCAATCTTTGTCACCAGTTTCCTCCTGGCTTACTTCTCGGAGGCAGGAGAGTTTTCCGGGGTCCTCGTTGATGCCAGCTACTAATGTTCGAAATTTGAAAATAAAATTAGCCTCACGCTGTTCGCGCTCGCGCGTGTTTGAGAAACCGCACTGCAAAAGGGTTACGCTGATATTTTGAAAACTGTGGTTTGGCAGGCGCATATGTCTATATAACAGGAGCTTCGGCAGTGAAGTGGCGTGGTACCGGTGATTATTGAACCGCAGCCAAAATTGCGTGTCTCTTTGGCCGATATATTCTTGTCCGCAGATGTTGCAATGTAGCATGTATATTACGTCAGTGGAGTCACAACTAAGGCTTTCAGTTATGCAGATTTTGAAATCCGAGAAGTTCGCTTTGGATTCACGTGTTGTGACCATCTGTGGGCATACCTTGCATCGATCTTTTCCGCAGGAATGGCACCCTGATTGAATTTTGGGGGTGCTTGTTTTTGCTCTGACAAGAATGTTTTTCAGATTTTTATCCCTGCGGTACACCACGTGAGGTGGCTTCGCGAAAATAGAAGTTAGTCGTTTGCTTTGCCTGATTATGTTGAAATGGCGAGAAAGTATGTTGTTGATTCGTGGCGCTGATGAGGACTAAGTTAGTACAAGGTTCGTTTGGGAAGTCGTTTTAGATACTCTGTTTGGTCCCTTAATTATATCATTCCTGTTCACGTTGCGAGCACGTAGTATGGCATCGTCAATAATATCTTCCGGATAATTTTGTTTCATTAAGGAATGCTTTAGGTGTTCCGCGTGTCTGTCAAATTCCCGCATATTGGTGCATATTCTTCGGTACCGGTAGGCCTAAGAATATGAAACCCCCGTTTTGCAATGCTTTGGGTGGCTGCTGTTGAATTGTAGGTACATTTGACGGTCTGTAGGCTTTTTGTAAAGGTTTGTTGGCAAGCGGTCATTTTTGACCGTGACAGTGACGTCCAAAATATTAATGCTCGTTTTGGAAATTTTGTGCGTGAATTTAATTGACGAGTGGTACTTGTTAAAATCCTCTATGAAGCGGAAAAGACTTCCCTTATCATGGTTCCATAACATAAAATATCGTCTAAGTAGGTTCTGTAGTAGAAAGGTTTCAAGGTGCGTCCCTCAATGAATGGGATTTCAAGTGAAGCCATAAAGGTGCTCGCGAAGTTTGGGGCCATTTTCGTGCCCATTGCAGTGCCACTGACCTGAAGGAAATGCTTGCCATTGAACTCAAAATGGTTATAATTTAGTACAAGTTCAAGAAGTGTAAACAGTACCTCTCCACTTAAACTAGTTGATGAGTCAGATCTTACATATTCAGAAACCATAGCCGCTATTCCGTCATGGTGAATTATGTTGGTGTACAGTGAGCAAACGTCCATGGTCACCAGAAAACTGCCGCCTGGGATGTCGAAACTTGAAGTTTCGCAGATGAAGTGGTTTGTGTCCTTTAAGTAGTAGGGAAAATTTGGGGAGATGTTTTTTATTTAGGAATTGATAAAGTCCGATATATTTTTTGTTGATGTGCTGTTACTGGATACTATCGGACGTCCCGGATTGCCTGCCTTGTGTATTTTTGGGAGCAAATAGAATCGACCGGGAACAGAATGGGCCGGTAACATTGCTTTTAACATTTTGCCGGTAATTTTCTCGTCCCGGCGGAGATTGTTTAGGATTACTTTTATCTCCCTTTCAAATTCGGTAGTCGGGTTCGTTGGAAGTTCTTTGTAGAATTTTGTGACTGATAGTTGTCGTTCCCCTTCCTTTAAGTAGTCCGACGTGTTTAGAATTACTATGCAGCCCCCTTTATCAGCCGGTTTGATGGTAATTTCAGTGTTTTTTCGTAGTTCATGGAGTGCCCATCGTTCTGACTTCGATATGTTGTTTCGAAATGGCCGATTTTTTTCATACGCTCTGATGATATCTTTTTATACTGCTGATCTATACATATCGAGGGGTTTGTCCCTCTCCTAACCTGGACACCATGATTTGTCACCACCAATCAATCTATTCTCGTCCGTACAGTCCTTGCGATCATGAAAGTATTCACGGAGGCGGAGATTACGCGCAAAGTTATCGAGGTCTTGGTACAGTTCAAACTCATTGTATCTACCAGAAGATGGACAAAAGGTTAAGCCTTTCGACAAAAGTTGAAGCTGAGCGGGTGTGAGTGTTGTGTTTGACAGATTGAGGACATTTTTCTCATAAGTTTTCGGCTGCGCTTGGCTATCACGTGGCACGGGAGTGTCAGCGTCATATTCGAGAGTAAGGATGTTTTGATTACAATTGCACTGTTGTTTCGAGTTCCCATTTTTCTCCTCAAAGTTAGGTTGTGGTACGGGTGGTCCCTGGCGTTTTTGTAAGGCCTCATTCCTATTTTCCGGTTGCAGAGCAGTGGAGATACTGCAGTCCCGCTTGAATTTTCTATCTTTTACAATTGAAATTTCGCCTGTCTTTTTTAGTTAATATCTTTCCAGTTCTCTTGCATCATGCTCTCCGAGATTAGATACCAATTTCTGCGTGGCCTTCGTGACACTGTATTGGGCGGCCTTACGCTCACTATGGTCCGCAATGACCCGAGTCAGTTTCAAGGACGCTTCTAGTAATATTCTTTCCCACTTCCCCCTTTCTTCTTTACTTAGTGTAGACATTGAGGGGTTGCAGGCTAGGCGTGGGCCCTTAGGTGCAAATTCGTGAGATATATATTTGGTAAGTTGTTCCCCGTGTTTTTCGTATTGCACCCGCTTTTCAACGATTTTCCTAATCGATAGAAGTGAGTGGGACCATGCGTGTTTAAGACTGCCCGTACCTTTTGTTTCCCCGCGTGATATGGAAGCCGCCGCCTTGGTCTTCGCCGCATTCGCCCGCCTCGTGTTGTATGGCCTCGCTGGTGGGAGTGGCGACGTCGTCACTGCTGGGACCCTGGATGGCTCTTTGTGTCCCTCGGCTCCCTGTTGTTGAGTGGGTTTGGCACTGGAGTTTGCCGTGCAAGCAGTTTCTGCCGATCTCTGACTCACTGGTGGGACTCGCTGGCTCACTGGGCTCGCTGGTGGTAGTGGCGACATCGCTGGCCTTGCTGGTGGTAGTGGTGACATCGTCACTGCTGGGGCCCTGGATGGCTCTGTGTGTCGCTCGGCTGCTTGTTGTTGAGGGGGCTTGGCACTGGAGGTGTCCGTTCAACCGATTGCCGCCGATCTCCATGACGCCGACGTACATCGCAGCTGCACCCTCGTGTGCTGTGCCAGCAGCGCGACTCCCTCGAAGCTTGCATGTAAGCCGTCAGCAGCCAGGAAGCGGCGCAGCGGGAGTGTTGAGAAATCATGTTCGACGTAATAGACGCCTGCTCCCAACAACCCGTAGTGGCAGAGACGGCTGGTCTCTCTGCTGAATCGTTGTACCTCCATATAAAACCGATTCATTGATCGCCAGTTCGAGTCCCGCCGTCGGCGATTGGGTGCGCGAGGTTGTGGCAGACTAAGATGCAGTGTCTTGATGTTCGTCTCTGCCACTACGGGTTGTTGGGAGCAGACGTCTATTACGTCGAACATGGTTTCTCAACACTCCCGCTGCGCCGCTTCCTGGTTGCTGACGGCTCACATGCAAGCTTCGAGGGAGTCGCGATGCTGGCACAGCACACGAGGGTGCAGCTGCGATGAACGTCAGCGGCTTGGAGATCGGCGGCAATCGCTTGCACAGACAACTCCAGTGCCAAACCCCCTCAACAACAAGGAGCCGAGCGACACACAGAGCCATCCAGGGCCCCAGCAGTGACAATGTCGCCACTACCACCAGCGAGGCCAGCGATGTTGCCACTACCCCTAGCGAGGCCAGCGAGCCAGCGAGTCCCACCAGTGAGTCAGAAATTGGCGGCAACTGCTTGCACGGCAAACTCCAGTGCCAAACCCACTCAACAACAGGGAGCCGAGGGACACAAAGAGCCATTCAGGGTCCCAGCAGTGACGACGTCGCCACTCCCACCAGCGAGGCCTTACAACACAAGGCGGACGATTGCGGCGAAGACCAAGGCGGCGGCTTCCAAATGACACGGGGAAACAAAAGGTACGGGCAGTCTTGAACACGCATGGTCCCACTCATTTCTATCAATTAGGAAAATCGTTGAAAAGCGGGTACAATACGAAAAACACGGGGAACAACTAACCAAATATCTATCTCACAAAATCGCACCTAAGGGCCTCCGCCTAGCCTGCAACCCCTCAATGTCTACACTAAGTGAAGCAGAAAGGGGGAAGTGAGAAAAAATAATACTGGAAGCGTCCTTGCAACTGAGTCGAGTCATTGCGGACCATAGTGAGCGTAAGGCCGCCGAATACAGTGTCACGGAGGCCACGCAGAAATCGTATCTAATCTCGGAGAGCATGAGGCAAGAGAACTGGACAGATAATAACTAAAACAGAGGGGCGAAATTTTAATAATACAAGATAGAATACTCAAGCAGGACTGCAGAAGCTCCACTGTTCTGCAACAGGAAAATAGAAATATGGCCGTACAAAAACGCCAGGGACCACCCGTACCACAACCTAACTTTGAGGAGAAAAATGGAAACTCGAAACTACAGTGCAATTCTAATCAAAACATCCTTACTCTCGAATATGACGCTGACACTCCCGTGCCAAGTGATAGCCAGGAGCAGCCGAAGAGTCATGAGAAAAATGTCCTCAATCTGTCAAACACAACACTCACACCCGCTCAGCTTCAACTTTTGTCGAAAAGCTTAACGTTTTGTCCATCTTCCGGTAGATTCAATGAATTTGAGCTGTACCAATACCTCGATAACTTTGCGCGTAATCTCCGCTTCCATGAATACTTTCATGATCGCAAGGACTGTACGGACGAGAATAGATTGATTGGTGGTGACAAATCATGGTGTCCAGGTGAGCAGAGGGACAAACACCTCGATATGTATGTATCAGCAGTATAAAAAGATATCATCAGAGCGTATGAAAAAGAATCCGCCATTTCGAAACAACATATCAAAGTCAGAACAAAGGGCACTCGATAAACTACGAAAAAACACTGGAATTACCATCAAACCGGCTGATAAAGGGGGCTGCATAGTAATTCTAAGCATGTCGGACTACTTAAAGGAAGGGCAACGACAACTATCAGACACAAAATTCTACAAAGAACTTCCAACGGACCCGACTCCCAAATTTGAAAGGGAGATAAAAGTAACCCTAAACAATCTCCGCCGGGACGAGAAAATTACCGGCAAAATGTTAAAAGCAATGTTACCGGCCCATTCTGTTCCCGGTCGATTCTATTTGCTCCCCAAAATACACAAGGCAGGCAATCCGGGACGTCCGATAGTATCCAGTAACCGCACATCAGCAGAAAATATATCAGACTTCACCAATTCCTTAATAAAAAACATCCCCTCAAATTTTCCCTTTTACCTAAAGGACACAAGCCACTTCATCTGCGAAACTTCAAGTCTCGACATCCCAGCGGCAGTTTTCTGGTGACCATGGACGTCTGCTCCCTGTACACCAACGTACCCCACCATGACGGAATAGCGGCTATGGTTTCTGAATATGTAAAATCTGACTCATCAACTAGTGTAAGTGGCGAGGTACTGTTTACACTTCTTAAAATTGTACTTAATTATGACCACTTTGAGTTCAATGGCAAGCATTTCCTTCAGGTCAGTGGCACTGCAATGGGCACGAAAATGGCCCCAAACTTCGCGAGCACCTTTATGGCTTCACTTGAAATCCCATTCATTGAGGGATGCACCTGGAAACCTTTCTACTACAGAAGATACTTAGACGATATTTTTATGATATGGAACCATGATGAGGAAAGTATTTTCCGCTTCATAGAGGATTTTAACAAGTACCACCCGTCAAATAAATTCAGGCACAAAATTTCCAAAACTTGCAATAACATTTTGGACGTCACTGTCACGGTCGAAAATGACCGCTTGTCAACAAACCTTTACAAAAAGCCTACAGACCATCATATCTACCTACATTTCAACAGCAGCCACCCAAAGCATTGCAAAACGGGTATTCCATATTCTCAGGCCTACCGGTACCGAAGAATATGCACCGATATGCGGGAATTTGACAGACACGCGGAACACCTAAAGCATTCCTTATTGAAACAAAATTATCCGGAAGACATTATTGACGATGCCATACTACGTGCTCGCAACGTGAACAGGAATGATATAATTAAGGGACCGAACAGGGTATCTAAAACGACTTCCCAAAGGAACCTTGCACTAACTTACTCCTCATCAGCGCCACGAATCCACAACATACTTTCCCGCCATTTCAACATAATCAGGCAAAGCAAACGACTAACTTCTATTTTCGCGAAGCCACCTCACGTGGTGTACCGCAGGGATAAAAATCTGAAGGACATTCTTGTCAGAACAAAAACAAACACCCCCAAAATTCAATCAGGGTGCCATCCCTGCGGAAAAGCTTGATGCAAGGTATGCCCACAGATGGTCACAACACGTGAATCTAAAGCGAACTTCTCGGATTTCAAATTCTGCATAACTGAAAGCCTTAATTGTGACTCCAGTAACGTAATATACATGCTACATTACAACATCTGCGGACAAGAATATATCGGCCAAACGGACACGCCATTTCGGCTGCGGTTCAATAATCACCGTTACCACGCCACTTCACTGCCGAAGCTGCCTTTATCTAGACATCTGCGCCTGCCAAACCACAGTTTTGAAAATATCAGCGTAACTCTTTTGCAGTCCGGTTTCTCAAACAGGTGCGAGCGCGAACAGCGTGAGGCATATTTTATTTTCAAATTTCGAACATCAGTAGCCGGCATCAACGAGGACCCCGGAAAACTTTCCTGCCTCCGAGAAGTAAGCCAGGAGGAAATGGGTGACAAAGATTGATAGCTGGAGACCATGCTTGTTTTTTCTGCCTGACTCGTACGTGTACACTGTCCTTTCTTGCTTTTTTGTTTTTTTTTCTTTTTTTCACAAACACATACAAAGTGTTTATGTTCGCCTACCACTTGATGACCATTGAAGGGAAACGCATGAAGATTAAAGGTAAAGAGCCGACCGACCGATTAAGGGGAAACCCTTTCCTTACGCACGCCGTCATGGACCCCTCCCGCCACCGCGGCGACAATCTTGGGTGGCCTGACACACGTAGAGAACTGAACAGCACGTGATAAGAACCGGATGAGGACGAACACGGACAGTTGGTTTCGTTCTCAGTGTTGACAGTGGTTCTTCCTCTTTTCACTTTCTTTCTTTTCTTTCTTTTTCTCTTTTCTTTTTTTTCTTTTCGTATTTTTTCTTCCTCCTTTTTTTCTTTTTTTCTTTCTTTCCTTTTTTTAGTTCCCTCTCACTCTCGCAAACATCCTTCAAGGCGAGAGGGACGCGGCAGCAGTGAAGTTTGGAACTTCATGTCAGTATAACTCATCCCCTGATGAAGGGAGGACCCCTCCCGAAACTGTTGGGAAATAAATATATTCATCCTTGTTGACAATGCTCCCGTTGTGACATATCCCATACCTTCAAGAAGACTAACTGGCCCATTGAAATATTATCCCCACTATATATATATATATATATATATATATATATATATATATATATATATATATATATATATATATATTGAAAAAGGGTTTATTGACGACCTCTGCGACGGTGGTCCTACGAAGAAACCCGATCGTGCAAGAGCAACGGTCAAGCAGATGCCGGCGATGATCAGCACGAGCCGAGCGAGCGAAGCCCAGCACCCAGTACCCAAGCGGTGGCGATGTTGCTTGCCAACGACGCTCTTTCTTCTTCACAATTTGCCCCCGCCGAAAAAGAGCCATCCTGGCGACCTAAGAGTCTGGAGGCAGAGGGCTATAATATGGCTTAAGGCGGGCGACGTGGACGATGTCACGTCCACGCCGGCGCATGTCGTCAGATGGGGAAAGTGGCTCGATGAGAAAATTCACCGGCGAGGTTTGCTCCAAAACGCGGTATGGGCCCTCGTACTTTGGAACGAGTTTTGAGGAAATGCCGGGGGTTTGGTAAGGAACAGCCAGCCATACAAGTGATCCCGGGGAATAGCTGGGGCTTTGTGAAGAGTCGACGTTGTTTTCTTTCTGGCGCTGTTGTTCTCGAGACGTAAAGGTGCGTGCGAGTTCACGGCACTCTTCCGCATTTCGGGCAGCTTCGGACACAGATGGGCATTCGGATGCGTCAGGACGGTATGGAAGGAGAGTATCGATGGTGTGGGATGGTTCGCGTCCATAAAGAAGAAAGAAAGGTGAAAATCCAGTGGTAGACTGTGCCGCGGTGTTATATGCGAACGTAATGAATGGAAGAATGCGATCCCAGTTAGTATGATCGGATGTCACATACATGGCGAGCATATCACCAAGGGTGCGGTTAAATCTTTCCGTGAGCCCGTTAGTCTGTGGGTGGTATGCCGTGGTCTTGCGATGAACAACATGGCATTCAGAAAGCAGAGATGTGACGACTTATGATAGAAAAGCTCGACCTCAATCGCTTAGTAGTTCTCGAGGTGCACCATGTCGTAATATGAAGCGATGAAGGATGAAGGATGCTACGTCCCGCGCAGTGGCACTTGGAAGGGCGGCGGTCTCAGCGTAGCGTGTTAAATGGTCCACAGCGACTATAATCCACCGATTTTCATCTGATGTTGTCGGTAGAGGGCCATAGAGATCAATTCCGATCCGATCGAAAGGTTTGGCAGGGCACGGAAGCGGTTGAAGCGCACCGGACGAGTGGAAAGGCGGTGATTTGCGACGTTGACAGTCAGGACAGCCCATAACGAATTTTCGAACGAAATTATACATTCCGCGCCAGTAGAAGCAATGGCGAATGCGTTCGTAAGTTTTGAAAACTCCGGCATGACCACATTGGGGATCGTCGTGAAAGGAGGCGCAGATTTGTGATCGCAAGCTGCGCGGGACAACCAAGAGCCACTTACGACCTTCGGGGGCGTAGTTGCGTCGGTGTAGTAGCCGATCACGAATGGCGAAATGAGCAGCTTGACGTCGGAGAGATCGTGGTACCGCAGTGGTTGACGATCCAGAAAGACAGTTAAAAAGAGAAGCGATCCACGGGTCCTTGTGTTGTTCACTGGTAAAGGAGTCGAGGTCGAGAGATGCGATGGAGATACCAGTGGTTCCGCAGGCCGAGTCGGGAGGTAAAGGCGAACGCGACAGGGCGTCGGCGTCAGAATGCTTGCGTCCGCTGCGATAGATGACACGAATGTCGTACTCCTGGATTTGCAGTGCCCACCGAGCTAGGCGGCCAGAAGGGTCTTTCAATGTGGCGAGCCAACAAAGTGCATGGTGGTCCGTTACCAGGTCGAATGGGCGACCGTACAAATAAGGGCGGAACTTGCGTAGCGCCCACACTAGCGCCAAGCACTCTTTTTCAGTGACGCTGTAATTGGCCTCAGCTTTAGTAAGTGTGCGACTCGCATAAGCGACGACGTATTCGGAGTAGCCCGGCTTGCGTTAGGCGAGGATGGCGCCTAGACCAACCCCACTAGCGTCTGTGTGAACTTCCGTTGCAGCTGTTGGGTCGAAATGCCGAAGAATTGGAGGAGACGTTAGCAGACTACGGAGCGTGGCAAACGCGACGTCGCAGTCAGAAGACCAGGATGAAAGGTCTGCATCACCGCGTAGGAGGTTGGTCAGTGGTGACATGATCGATGCAAAATTTCGCACGAAGCGCCGGAAGTACGAACATAGTCCGACAAAACTGCGTAATTCTTTCAGTGTTGTAGGTTTCGGGAACTCAGCGACTGCTCGCAGTTTTGCAGGGTCGGGTCGAACACCATGCTTGGAGACGATGTGCCCTAAGATGGACAGCTCTCGCGCGGCGAAGCGGCACTTTTTAAGGTTCAGTTGGAGCCCAGCGTTGGTTAAACACGTCAGAACCAGTTGGAGCCGAAGCAGATGCGTAGGAAAATCGGGAGAGAAAACGACAATGTCGTCGAGGTAGCATAGACACACAGACCACTTCAGTCCACGCAGTGTGTTGTCCATGAGCCGTTCAAACGTGGCAGGAGCATTACAAAGACCAAATGGCATTACGTTAAATTCGTACAGGCCATCTGGTGTAATGAACGCAGTTTTCTGGCGATCAGCTTCTGCCATAGGAACCTGCCAGTATCCAGATCGTAAGTCTAAGGAGGAGAAGAATTCGGCTCCTTGTAGGCTGTCAAGGGCGTCGTCTATGCGCGGTAATGGATAGACGTCTTTCCGCGTCACCTTGTTTAATCGCCGGTAGTCGACGCAAAATCGAATCGATCCATCTTTTTTTCGAACTAGAACGACAGGAGATGCCCAAGGACTGTGCGATGGTCGAATAACACGACGGCGTAGCATCTCTTCGACCTGGTCGTTGATGACGTGACGTTCTGCAGCAGAGACACGGTACGGTCTTTGACGCAATGGCTGGTGCGAACCGGTGTCAATGTAGTGGTGCACTGCGGAAGTCCGACCCAATTGCGGCTGAGAAACGTCGAATGAATTCGCGAAGTGCTGGAGAATATTAAGAAGCTCGGCGCGTTCATGGGCACTTAAGGTGTCGGCGATGGAACTCGAGAAGGTGTCACTCGATGAGCACTCCAGTGGGGAAAGGGCATGAAGTTCGGTCGAGGCGCTACTGCACGATTCGTCTGGCATGTTAAGGAATAAACAGGAATCGAGGTACTCCACTCGACCGAGACATTCGCCGGCAAGTAGCGTAAGCGGTGCTGATAGGGGGTTGTGGGCGAAAATATTGCTTCGGCCCGCAGTGACGTCGAGTGTAGCGAAAGGCAAGGAAACGGCTCTGCGGCTCATGAAAGTGTCGGAAGGTGTAAACATTACTGTAGCATCGTTATAGTCATCGCAGCAAACCGGGACAACGGCAAGAGAGGCTGGCGGAATTTCAGTGTCCTCACGCACAACAAGTTTTGGCGACCGCTCAAGGGTTTCGTGCAAAGGTTCGTCACACAGGTGCGAAAATTGAACTTCAGCGCGTGCGCAGTCGATGATGGCATGATGATTTGACAGAAAGTCCCACCCTAGGATAACGTCATGCGAGCACACCGAAAGGACGATGAACTCGACAACGTACATAGAGCCTTGGATGAATATGCGGGCCGTACAGGTGCCAAGAGGTCGAACTTGTTGTGCGCTAGCTGTACGAAGCGATAGTCCAGAGAGCGGCGTAGTCACTTTGCGTAGGGAGCGGCAGAGCTGGGCGGCTATAACAGTAACGGCAGCACCTGTGTCGACAAGTGCAAAGGTAGAAACACCATCGACAGATATAGCGACGACGTTAGCTGGTGAAGTGCGAGGACTTGAGCATTTCGAGGACGGCGCAGTTCTTGCCTCTGGAACTGCGGCGTTTAGTTTTCCCGGTTGGAGGAAGCGGGTCTAGGACGCATTGGGGACAGTGATCGCCTGCGAGGAGATGGGGAGCGGGGAGAGTGAGTTTGAGGCTGGTGGGACCGAGACTCAGGAAAGTTAGTGCATCCATACTGCGGTGAGGGATAGGGAGCAGGTATGTGCATGGGCTGTGGGTCATACGGTAACGGCCGAGTAGCGTCGCGGAGTGGTTGGAAGCGACGGCGACAATATCGTGCCACGTGTCCTGGAGTACCGCAGGCGTAGCAGATCGGTCGATTGTCAGGAGTGCGCCAGGAATTGCTGACTCGTGGTGCGGCCCAAGGTGTCGAAAATGGGGCGGAGTGGGGAGCGACTGAAGACATGGGTGGCAAATGTTGCTGGCGGGGTGTGCTACGTACCACCTGGGCATACGTAAGGGGCGCGGCCACGGGCTGCATAGCCGGCGCATGGGCAACAGGCATGGCCACAGGCTGCTGGTTGGCAGCGACGGGAACAGCCTGAGCTACCTCTTCGGCAATAACGTCGCGGAGTGGTGAGGGCAGACGAGAGGACGGCGGCTGCTGCGTGAAGGGAATCAACGACAGTTGCCGAGCTACTTCTTCACGCACAAAGTCTTTAATCTCTTGCAGGGTTGGTGCGTGGTCGGGAACGGAAGTGAGACTGGAGAGCGAGTCGGCGTGTGAGGAAAATGGCCGAGTCAGGGCGCGCTGCTTGCTCAACTCGTCGAAACTTTGACACAAAGTGACAAGTTCCGCAACGGTGGCAGGATTACGGGCCAGGAGCAGCTGATATGCACCGTCATTTATCCCTTTGAGGATGTGTTGAATCTTCTCCGAGTGGGGCATGGTGGTGTTCACAGGGTTGCAAAGACCAATAATGTCTTCGATGTAGCTGGTGAAAGATTCCGTTGGCTTTTGTGCGCGAGTCCGCAAGCGTTGTTCGGCTCTGGACTTGCGGACTGCGGGTCGGCCAAAAACGTCAGCAAACAATGTTTTAAAGATGGACCACGTCGTGATGTCGTTTTTGTGGTTATTATACCACATTTCGGCCACGTCAGTGAGGTAAAAGATGACGTAAGTCAATTTGTCCGCGTCATCCCACTTGTTGTTAGCGCTCACCAGTTCATAGTTAGCGAACCAGTCTTCCACGTCGGTCTCATCAGCTCCGCTAAAGACCTTGGGCTCTCGCAAACGAAGAACGCCGGGGTTGCTGGGGGATGGAGTGGAGGAGCCAGGTTGCGCGTTGTTGGTAGCCATGATGGGAGGTAGCGTTCGGTTGCGCAGCTCCAGGTTCAGGCGACGGCGAATGGCAGCACCCAGGTTCAGAGGACGGGAAATGTCAGCACCTTCCACCAATTGAAAAAGGGTTTATTGACGACTGCTGCGACGGTGGTCCTACGAAGAAACCCGATCGTGCAAGAGCAACGGTCAAGCAGATGCCGGCGATGATCAGCACGAGCCGAGCAAGCGAAGCCCAGCACCCAGTACCCAAGCGGTGGCGATGTTGCTTGCCAACGACGCTCTTTCTTCTTCACAATATATATATATATATATATATATATATATATATATATATATATATATATATATATGTACAACATTATGACGTTTATTGGCCGTCAACTAGCGATCACACGCCAAGCACGATCATAGAGCCAAGAACGAGTGGCGGACAGGGCAAGTGGCGTCCTTTCTGGGTGGACGTACTAGAACGCGTTCGAGAGTTCGACCGATTTCAAAGTTTGGAGGCTTTGCTACAATTACTCCGAAGTCGAAGACAGAGCCGTCTTGCGACCAAACAGCTTGTCACTATGAGCAGGTCATAGTGAGCCTTCGGGTGCTCCACGTTGGCAATGTCGTGCCGGTGACGGCGCATGTCCGAAGATGACGCGTTAGGGGCCTTCATGTTTCGGGAGTAGTTTGAAAGAGACGCCAGGTACAGAGGTCAGTATCGAGAGCATACGAGCACACCAAGACCGAACGTGGATTCAGAAGTAGCGGAGCCATCACAAATACTGTTCTGCGACACTTCTTCATGCGCTGTAAAAGTCTTGGCAAGTTCGCGAGTCTTTTCAGCAAGCCTCGCTGTCTCAAAATTTGGTACACACTCAGATGAATCCGGCATGTACGAGAGTATCTTGTCGATGGTGAACGATGGGTGTCTTCCGTACAGCAAGAAAAAGGCAAAAAACTGGTCGTGCTCTGAAGGGTGGTGTTGTCGGCATAGGTGATGAAGGGCAGTATAGCAACTCAATTCGTGTGGCTGACGGTGACGTACGTCGAAAGAATGTTACCGAGGGTGCGGTAAAGCGTCCAGTGAGGCCATTCGTCTGCGGGGAACAGAATGGCACTCCGTGAGATTGGCTTTATGACTTCCGACAGAAACACACGGCCTCGAATGCTGAGAAGGTCCTGGGGTGGACTGTGACATGGCGCAGTATGAATCAATGCGGCAGAAAGGACGCAACATCGCGCTCAGTAGCCACAGAGAGAGCGGTGATTTCGGCGTATCGCGTTAAATGGTCTACGGCGACGATAGCCCAGCGGTTACCAGCCGATGTCAAAGGAAGTGGTCTATACAAATTGATAGCGCCCAAATGGACGACCAGGGAAGGGTAACAGTTGCAGACCGGCTGGCGACATGTGTGCTGACGGTTTACGGTGTTGGCAAGCGAGGCAGCAGCGAACAAACTGCTGCACGTGGCGGTACCTCCTGCGCAAAAAGTAGCCTTGTCGAATGCGGTAGCAAGTTTTGGATACCTCAGAGTGCGTGCTTTGCGCTTCAGAATGGAAGGATTAACATATCTCCGACCACATACTGCGGGATATCACGAGTAACTACTTTCGGCCATCGGCGTCGTAATTGCGTCGGTGTAGGAGGCCGTCACGGATGGCGAAGTGATGAGCTCGATGGTGCAAGGCGCGTTTATGGTGTTGCCGACAGATCAGAGAGCAAGTTGATCAGCGGGGTGATCCGATTGTCCTTTCGCTGTTCGGTAGCGATGAGGTCAACATTGATGGTAGAAACAGCAATTGAGGATACTGAGTAGGGCACGTCGTCTTCGGGCAGAGGGGAGTGCGAGAGGGCGTCAACGTCAGCATGCTGGCGTCCTTTGCGGTACAGCACGCGGATGTCATTGTCTTCTAAGTGAAGAGCCCAACGGGAGAGACGGTCTGAGGGATGCTTCAATAATGACAGCAAGCATAGTACATGATGGTCGGTGACGACATCGAATGGGCGACCATACACATAAGGTCGAAACTTTGTAAGGGCTTAGGCGATCGCCAGGCACTCTTTTCTCGTCACGGTGTAGTTTATCTCGGCTTTCTTGAGCTTACGGCTTGCCTATGTCACGACATGTTCAGGAAATCTGGGTTTGCGCTGCACGAGGACAGTACGAAGTCCTACACTACTGGCTTCCGCGTGCACCTTCGTCGGGGCGGTAGGGTCGTAGTGGCGTGTAATAGGATGAGACGTCCGCAAATGTCGGAGCTTTGTGAAATCGTCGTCGCACTCGGATGACCACGAATTGAGGTGCCCGTTACTTTCAAGGAGATTCGTCAGTGGTGATATGATTGTGGCAAAGTTTTGCATGAAGCGTTGAAAGTATGAGCACAGGCCCAAAAACTACGCAATTCATTGTCGGACTTAGGTTTGGGGAATTCAGTCCTGTCCCTAAGCTTGGCCGGATCAAGAAGAACGCCGTCCTTGGACGTGATGTGCTCTAGAATGGTGAGTTGACGTGCAGCAAAGTGGCACTTCTTCAGATTTAGTTACAATCCGGCAGTGCTCACACATGCGAAAACGTCTTTCAGACGTTGTAGATGCGTGGAAAAATTTGGAGCGAAGACAGTGACGTCGTTAGTGTAACACGTGTGCCAATTTAAGTCGCACAGAACGGTGTGCATCAAGCGCTCAAAGCTCGCAGGTGAATTACATAGACCAAACGGCATGACTTTGAACACGTACGAGCCGTAGGGTGTGACGAAGGCGGTCTTTGGTAGAGCGTCGCCAGCCGTGGGTACTTACTTGTCAGTACCCCGAACGCAGATAGAGAGAAGAAAAAAATTTGACTCCGTGAAGGCTGTCAGTGGTGTCATCGATGCGCGGCAGTGGATAAACATCCTTGCGAGTGATTTTATTGAGCCGTCAGTCGTCCACACAGAACCGCACAGAACCGTATTTCTTCGCAACAAGAACAACAAAACATGCTCATGGACTGCCCGATGGCCGAATAACGTCGCGTCAGAGCGTATCCTCAACCTGTTTGTTAGTTACGCAAAGTTCAGCAAGCGATACGTGATATGGACATTGCCGTAACTGTGGATGGGCACCAGTGTTTATGCGATGCGTAACAGTGGGCGTGCGACCAAGAGAACTTGGCCCGACATCGAAAGGACAACAATAATTTTGCAACAGGTCCAAAAGCTGGTAAGGTTGTCAGCAATAGAGAAGCCAAATACATCAGCAGATGACGGATAAGAAATGGAAACAGCACGTTGTCTCAGTACGCGAACTCAGACAACGCGAGTCATCGGGTTCGTCCAGGACTTGTGCGTCGTCATCTGGTCATAGTCTGCCGAGACTTTCCCCTCGAACCAAGAAAACATTGGACGGGAATGGGCTGGTTACAAAAATAGCGGCATTGCTCTGGGTGATTTGCATGGTCGCAAAGGTACTAGCCACTCTTTTTCACTGCAAACACGGTCGGATGGCGAAACGAATGCAATTGTGCCTGAGAGACCGGCGCAGTAGACCTACACAGTCGTCGTCAAGCTTGCAGGCACTGTTGTCTTTAACGAGAATTTTGCTCAGTGTGGAGGGACTGCCTTCTGGCGTGAAATGTGAGAAGGGTCAGAGTTTAATTTCAGTGGAGGCACAAGGGACGACAGCGTTGTGGCAGGAGAGAAAATCCCCTCCCAGGATAAACTCATGAGACCATGCAGGAATGATGATGAACTGGGTGACATACAGAACGTCCTGAATGATGACGCGAGCTGTGCACCCAGATGTAGCATGAATATTATGCAACTATAGGTGCGGAGAGACAACCCAGAAAGTGATGGTGTCACTTGTAGAAGTAAGCGGAAATTTTTGCGTTCCTAACTGATACGGCAGCTTCAGTGTTAATAAGAGAAGATGCACTAACACCATCCACACGCATGTTAATTACATTAGAAGGGCTGTAATGATAGTTTTCAAAGTGTGATAGCGTCGCAGTTCTTGCCTCGGGGACTGCGACGACTAGTTTTCCCGCTCGTCAGCTGCCAAACTTGGCCGCATGCGGAACATTCAACGACGTCGTGAAGAAGATGACCTTCGAGGAGATAAAGTTGGGCGAGATGGCGGTGGCATAGACGGCAGTTCATCGTGGTAGGGACGGCTGAGCTTGCCAGAGACAGGCGATGAGATGGGAGGCGGCTGTACGCGGGTGTAAAAGAGAGTTTTTGTTAAGCGCGCACAACGACCTAGCGCACGCATGGCCCGAGAGGGAGCATGGCTGCACATGCGCTGTACGTAAGAGAGATGCGTGTGTTTGCGCACGCGAGGGATGCGTACACTAGATCTCGGTTCTTGCGCTGCGTAGGCTACAACCGTTGGGTACTTAAGCAGTGGCTCTCGCGAGATCATCTCTTGGTAATAGCACGAAAACCGAGATGGCCGCCACCAACAGAAGCACAAACAGCAGTGCGGTAATGGCTGCGAGTTAATCCCGCGTGCATTTTACGATTGCCCTCGATTTGAAGCTCCTCTTACTTGACCAGCTTGTGACGTTTAGGCGCAGTCCAAGTGTCCGTTGTCGCGTGCGCTAAACTAATAAGGTCGGGAGCAGGCTCAGCGTTAACGCACGTAGCGCGCAAGCCATTGCACACGTATCGCCTTGCGCACACTAAACTAAAGCTCCCTGATGATGGGCTACGTGACCAGTGTAACCGCAGCCAAAGCACATGAGCTGGTTGTCGTGTTGCGCCATCAGTTCGCCAAGGTAGGTCTCATTCATGTTGCAAAGGCCGACGGACGCAATGCTGGCTAGAAAGTCTGCTTGGTGGGCCGAAGCTGAGGCTGAGGGGTCACGTTATAATACGTAGCCGGCATACCCGCTTCTAAAGATGGAGGTCGAGTGGCACTTTCGGCATAAGTCAGAGGGGCGAGCGCTGGAACGACCTGAGGTGGCCTGGTGACCACTTAGGCGTAACTTAGGGGCGCAGAAGCCCGAGGTTGTTGGGGGTTGAGCAGGACTGACCTCTGCTATTTCCTGCTCAATTACTCGGCGGATGCAAGAAACAAGGGTAGTCGTCGAGTGTTGAACAGCCGGTGGGTGGGCAAAGCGCGGCATAGGGAACTGGCGCGCGATTTCCTCTCGTTGCCTGCCAGCAACGCCACCTGGTCATAGCTGGGCTCCAAGCCAGCAAGCGTCGTGGTGGAGAGCGACGGGTCTTCGAACGCTGCCGGTGGAGCTTCCCGTAGCTCTGGCACAGTGTGGAGACCTCAGCCACTGTACCAGAGCTTTTGGCGAGAAGCATCGTGACATCATCGTCATTGATTTTTATGACATTCCGGATCTTGTCATACTCGGACATGCTGTTAGGTTTGCTGCACAAGTCCATGACATTTTCGATAAAGCTCGTGAATGACTCACTGGCCTGCTCAGCGCATTCGAGTAAGCGCTGCTCGGCTTGCAGCTTAAAAATGGCAGGGCGGCCAAAAGCGTTGATGACAGCAGTCTTAAAAACGGACCAGGTTGCAAAAGCAGACGCGTGGTTGCTCTACTACTAACTGGATATGCCCGCAAGGTTGGTCAACTTGCCGTCCTCGTCCCATTTGTTGGGGACGCTCACACGGTCGTAAATGGCAAGCTAGTCCTCCACATCAGTGCCATCGGCGCCAGTAAAGATGGGTGGATCGTGGATCCTGCGAAGACCAGGAGAATGGGGAGGCACGGGAGGAAGCGTTTGCTGAGTGGCCCACGTCATGGGCATTGTAGATGGCAAGGTACGTGATCGATTCTCAAGGGGCATCAGAAGAGAACGCAGCTTTCTCCACCAATTTGTTAAGGTGTTTATTAACCAGCAACCAGGCAGCATACGCTATAGTTTCAAGACGGGCATTTCGATAGCCAATAGTTTCTTCCGTGGTCAGCAGAAAAGAAATCCAAACACGCTTATGACGCCTTTCAGGGTGCGGCTTGAGCATTGCAGCCCACAGCACACGCAATTTGTCTTGTACTATCTGCCCATTAGTGAAGCTGAAAGGTTCCTTACACCAGTAAAATTTAGTGTACTTCAGTTCCCGCACACGCAAGAAGTTCTACGACAGAACGACGACGAAGCACGGCTGGCACATTGTCGCCAGGAATATTTTCGTTCCATCACTGTATCATGGCTTTCGCCGGTTGCCGTATGGCGGCGCCACCGTAGCTGAAAGTTGCGAATAGAAGGGTGGCTGGGCCGCGCGCATAGGAGCCTTGAAAAGAAGCGGCTCGACTCATTCATGACAGTTTCAAGACTGGCTGATTGAAGATTACTAGAATGTTCGAAGTAAAAGAGAGAAGTACAATATGAAGAAGGAAAGATCGAAGATGTTCCCATGAAGGCTACCCTGGGAATGGGGCGGCGAAACCCCCTTCACTCCCGTAGGCTTTGTGTTGGCGGCCCTCCTCTCGACCCATGAAATTGGGCGGTGAAGATGAGCTGCTTCGACAGCATCTGTACGGTGAAAAGGCAGGAAAAGGCCGCCGGAATTCTTAACAGAATTCTTTAAGCAACTTGACACAACTGCCGCAAAACGCTTTCAGGTCTCGGAGGCTGACTATACCGGTTGTCAAGGGCCTTAAAAAGCCCTACCAAAACAAAAAGGGCAGCACAAGAAAAAAAAGTAGCAGACGTTTATCTTACTGTGACCTGTAGGGTTTCCGTAGTGTGCATACTGTCAAAGCTTCGGCCATAGCATCACGGGGATTTACGACAAGAAAACGTAAGGGCTGGTTGAACCATCGCTTGTGCTGACTGTAACGCTTTGTACATGACAAAAAGAAATTTTCTCAAGAGCTCGTAGCCTTAGGCAGGCACACGAAGCGGCTATGGGGGAGGGAGGGGGGCCAAGAGGGCGAAACTTGCACATTGAATACAAGGGGGGGGGGGAGTTGCAACGAACCTTCGCCCTCGTACTCAACGGGAAACCTGCAATCACCAATGCCTGCGGGAGCACAAAAACGACCTTCGCAATTCGAGCGACAAAGAAGTACAATCGCAAGCACAGTGTCGTGAACAGCCACTCCATCGAATTTGACTAGTCCCATGTCATAGAATTAGCGCCAATAATTATCAGCTGCTTCAAGTTGAAACAAAAACATTTGTCAACTTATACCGGTCTTGAACGTGAAACACCGTGCACAGACAGAGCAAAAACTTGAAAGAAGCACACCTAAACAGCGCTAATTACCAAATGAATTTATTTTCAGCATACATGAAAAAAGAGAGATAAAAATGCACGTGAGGTCCCCACCACCAAAGTGAAACACCCATATTATAAAGTAAAACCCCTACTGTAATCGGAAACGCACTTGCACAAACCCATATACTAGAAATGGCAGATCCCACACAGTAGGAATTGATGATATCCGAAGCATAGATGAGAAAGATAAATATTTCACTTTAAAATAAGCACAACGTTAAGAGGCGGTGGTAAATTATGCCGTATATGACTTCAATGTCATGATTATCAAATTTGGACATTTAATTTACCTTGGTCGTCTGTTGACGTCACATCATACCAAATTTGGTATGTGTGCTGCTAGCGAATGGCCGCGAGCATTTTATTAGCATAGCTTGTAGCCATGTTTTACAAGACACGCATGTCATTATTATGTTGTATGGATGTGCCATTTCCCTTCTTCGTCCATTAAGGTTTCGTAATACCAAATTTGGTATATGGGAAGCTAGCGATACGGCAGTGAGCGCATCCTGAATGTGGCATGTAGTCACCTTCCTACATGAAATGCATCTCTTATTTGTTTGCACCAGTTGCATACCCTCGTCATTCATTCATGCCTTGTAATACCAAAGTTGTATATGAGTGTGAGCACATTATCAGCGTTACATGGACCGCATGTCTTCATTATCAAGTTTGCACCAGTCGCATACCTTAGTCATCCATTCACGTGGCGTAATACCAAGTTTGGTATATCTGTAGCTAGCAAAACGACCGTGAGCGCATCATCAGTGTGGCATGTAGTCACGTTGTTACATGGCACGCATGTGAAGGTTATGTTTGGGCAGGCCATTTACTTTTGTCGTCAGTTCGCGTCGCGTGATACAAAATTTAGTACATGTGAAGCTAACGAAACGGCCGCGATTGCATCATGAGCGTGGCATGTAGTGAAGTTGTTACATGAAACGCATCTTGTGATTATCATGTTTACACCAATCACATACCTTCGTCATCCATTCACATCCCGTTATACCAGATTTGGTATGTGTGAAGCTACCGAAACGGCTGCGAGCGCATCAAGCGTGGCATGTAGCCATGTTGGTACATGGCACGTTTCTCTTCATTAACATGTGTGCACCAGACACGTACCTTCATCATATATTCACGTTCCGTAATACCAACTTTGGTATACGTGAAGCTAGCGGAACGGCTGTGAGTGCATCATGAGCGTAGCATGTAGTCACAATTTTCATGTTAGTGTCTGTCGCTTGTGTTCGCCATGAAGTCATGTCATACAATGCTTGCTTTCATCATGTTATGAGAACGAAACAACCGCAAGAGTAGCAAAACCATGAAATCTTAATCATGACATTGACGACAAGGATGTCATGATTTTTATGTTATGACTAGTCGCTCATTCTCGTCATACAGTCATGCTATGTCAAACAAATTTCATTATTTACACTACTGTCGAAACGGCCAAGAGAGCTAAAAGTCGAATGTGGCTAGATAGATAGACAGATAGATAGATAGATAGATAGATAGATAGATAGATAGATAGATAGATAGATAGATAGATAGATAGATAGATAGATAGATAGATAGATAGATAGATAGATAGATAGATAGATAGATAGATAGATAGATAGATAGATAGATAGATAGATAGATAGATAGACGCTGAATGTCGCCGAAGTGGTGCCATTATTCTTGGGTTTAAAGTGAAGGTACGCCATCAGTATCTTCTTTTTAAGAGGGGCCATCCGCATCACTGCAAGATAGCCATCCCATACTCGCAGACCAACCGATACCACCGAATTCGTTCTGGCGGGTTGGATTTTCAAGGCTATGCAAATGATTCTAAACGGTATTTGTGGGAGAAGATTATACCCGGAGAGTATCATCGATGATGATGTAAGCCAGGCGCGGAGTTCAGATATAGATACAAAATTTGCCGGGCTCGAAACCACGCCATTCAACTAGCTTCGTCGACGCATACTCACCCACACTGCCACATCTCAAGAATATCCTTCCCAAACATTTTAACATTACACAGCAGTGTTCGCGTCTATCCTCCATCTTCACGGAGCCGCCGAGAGTGGTCTGCCAGCGCGGAAAGAACATAAAAGACAACCGAGTCTGAAAGCAGAGAATTGGGTTGCAAAACATGTGGAAAACAAGGTTGCCAGGTCTTCAAACACATGACCACAAGCTGTGTTCTGAAGGCTTCGTCGTCAGACTTCACATTCAAAATTAAGGATTGGCTAAATTGTAAAAGCCAGAACGATGTATATATGCCACATTACGATGTATGTCCAGCCGCCAGACGCACGGCATTCAGACTACGTTTCAGTTAACAAAAAGCCCACGCACGCACTCTGATAAATCTTCCTTTTATTGCGATAACAATTATATGAACACTCTCGGTTATATTTTGCTGCCCACGTCGGCGTTGCCGTGAGCGTCACTGTCACTCGCCGTATATGTGTAGGTACTTATATGTATATATATATATATATATATATATATATATATATATATATATATATATATATATAGCGGCGGTAGTGTTGTAGGCCCATGTGCTAGGATTTGGGTGCACATTAAAGAACCCCAGGTGGTCGAAATTTTCAGAGCCCTTCACTACGGTGTCTCTCATAATCATATGGTAGTTTTGGGACGTTAAACCCTACATATGAATCAATATATATATATATATATATATATATATATATATATATATATATATATATGCGAAAATGCAATGAATAAAATTCTGGAAAAAGACCCCGGCGCGTGAAATTGAACGAGGAAATTGTGAAATTTGCCTACGAGGCAGTAACCACTGAGCCACTTAGCAGCCCATTCTTCAACGTTCAAATAACAAGCTATTTATATCAACCACTCAGCACTGGTGACGGGCATCTCGGGGAGGAACTGTCGTGTTTCAAGAACTACCAACAAGATGACGCTATGAGCGCGTGGCTGAGCGCGCTCTAATCTCCTACGCGTCCTTTGCCTCGCAGGGAGAAGGTGTGAACGTAAAGAGCCTGGACGCTCACTCGCGCACCCTCATCTTATGGTTGAAAGAATGGCACGTCTTGGCTGGCCTTTAGCTTTCCCCGTAACAATTTCGTTGTTGTTACTGAGCGCATAAAGTTCACTGCTATCATTGCGCGGTCTCCGTTTGCGAGAAAGAGCGCACTTTTCAGACGCAGCGAAGTAACAACTAAGGTGCTTATTGAAGTTCAACTGTACCTGTGAGTACGTTTTGTGTGTTATTTGTTCGTGAGAAACGCGGATAACGTTTCTCTCTGCTTGCCATTGTGCGCGTGACCTTCCAATTTGTTCCTGTCGCGCTCATTGCTTAATCTTTGCGGCAAAGCTGTACCTTTTTTTCTAAGCATCTGAATTGGCTGGAGCACCCATTCGATAATATACGAGTCTCCTCCTCTAGTCAGGCTTCCGTGGCTCTCGTAAACAGAAACGAAGAGAGTCGTACTTCATCCACAATTTCAACCCCAGACACGCGGCGCCAATTAAATCATCAGTATTCTATCGTTCCTTCATGCGTGCTAATGTTAGACGGGACATGCATTGACCCTGAGTTCAATATTTCAATTACTCCTCGTTGTGCTCAGAGGAAGTGCAAATAGTTATCTGGGGGATGGACGAACCGAACATCTTTTCATGTTTCATTAGTGTGTGCATTTCTGTTGTATGTTTTAGATGATTTAGCAAGATTTCATGACATATGAACATCTGTTTTTACACTATATAACTGATAATATTATTTTTAATATTGTTCGTTTCATTCTGACATTTCATCCTTCTTTTCATTTTTTGCCATTCTATTGAATTAACTCTTCTTTCGTAATTTGTAAATGGGATAGCCTGGCCAGCGCCAGCCAGTTTTATACAATCACAGGTGCTTCGGGGAGCGGCAGGAAAGGGCAGGATACATGCAAGTCATCGATTTGGTAACATGTTTCGCCTGTCCTAAGGCTCAAACTGTGCTTTTTAAACGGCCTTGTGTGCTTGCATCACATTTGCTTCGAAATCTACCCCACGCCTACGGAACGTGTCAGTGCAGTTTCAGGAACAGTTAAGCATCTTTTACTCCTTTTTTCTTAGTTGACCGCACAAGGGGCCGAACCGGGGGCTGCCTCTGCCGGAGTTTGTCAATGTGTCGTAGGTTTTTGTCTGCTACTCAAGCTCTCGAAGCATGTCTCTCCGCGATTTTCGAGGGCGTGTGACAGAAGCCCCCAATCACCTCTTCTTTCTTTTTCTATCGTTTTTTTATACTTTTTACCTTTTAGGTTGTTTTATTTGCATTGTGTTGTCTCATTTATTTATGTTTTCCCGAAATATACGAGACGCGGGGCGTGCCCTCATCCAAACAGGGCCTCTTCCATCCTTCTCTCATTTTCGTGCTCCCAGGATTGTGACGAGAACTCTTCGGCACTCTACACGTCACCACTGTTAACCATCAGTAATTTATTGCTCTCCGCGCGCTCTGTTATTCAACCACAATGTCAATTTGAAGTGTTCACGTTGCGTCTCATGCGTTCGTAAACCCTGGCAACCATTGGAAAAAAATTTGAACTTTGAAATCGGTCGAACTCGCGAACGCCTTCTAGTGGGTCGACCCAGAAAGGACGCCTCTCGCGCTGTGAGTCCGTGCTTGGCTGTGCATGTCGCCATTTAGTCACAATAATAATGTGATTACCAGCGGGCACTTGAACTTGGCTGACTTCGGGAACGTAAGAGAATCGCTTAGATTTTATTTACAAATACCACAATATGATGAGTGATGAGGCGTTGTGTTAAGGACTTCAGGATTCATTTTGACTGCTTGGGGTTCTTTAGAGTAGAATAAAGTAATAATCCCTATCGAAATTTCGCCACCGTGGCGAGCAATCTAGCCCGTCTCATCAAACTCAGCAGCCCTGCACTTAAGTGCTACCATGGTGCGTAATCCTGAGACAACAGGCGAGTGCCTTTTTCATTTTATTTTTGAGGGGGAGGGGATACAACTGTGCTTTCATGAGGGAAAACGCTTAACAGCTCGCCGCCGCATGTGTCAGTTGCGCAGCATGTTGGGCAGACACCATCTGCAATCGAGAGCAAGGAAGCTCGAATGTCTCTATGTCATTTATATTTCTAGTATTATGCCTCCGTCGAGATATACAAGCAGTTTTCTCCACAACATCGATATGAAGATATTAGCACAGTAAGCTGGTTGAGCGTCATGGCCTGCAGCGTCGCATGTTTACCTGCGAAATTCCCGAGCATCGTGGTTGCCGAACTCGCTCGTAGCTTGTAAGGCAGCGCTGTTTTAAGTGACGTACTGTAACACCGATTTATTCGATTAAGCATTAGTTTGCGTAATGAAACAACTGTAACGCTTTATCCCTGGCTTGAAAGCGGTAAATGAAACCGGCATCCTCCGTCAAAAAGACCGGAGCGGCAAAGAAACGGCCCGTAGCAGAAGCGGCTCTACATCACCTGCCTTCCGTACTCTTTACCATTGTGGATATCGCCGGAACAAGCGGATGACAAAAATTTGCCGAGTTTTACGCACGCTGGATGCCCGATCTGGCAAAGCAATGCGACGGAACGTCACCAAATTGGCTGCTACACGAGCGCGTCGAATTAGGTGAAAGATTATTCCACACTTTATGCCCTCAAGTATGAGCTGATTTCTTCATGGGAATTTCAATGCCACGAAAAGTTATCCTAGCCGAAAGTGGTGACAAGCACTTGTGACAAAGGTTCCGCTCAGGCAGGGGATCACCGCATTGACAGCCATTTTATTTTTCTTGTGGCGCCCACTACAGTCACTGAAAGTTGCGAATAGTCAACGCGCAGTGAAGAATTCGCTTTCCCATAAAGTCAGCTGATGATGTTTAGAGCTTTCGCCTGCCAGAACCCGGGATTACTTCGCATCTTGGCATCAAAAGCACCATAGAGCGACTGCAGAAAAATCATGCCACCCCGCGACAGGCTCAACGCCATCATTGCAGACACCAGCATCATGCTGCAAGCGCCAGTCACAGCAATCAGTAAGCTGGAAGAAAATTTTGAAATTCTTATAGAGCAAGCAAAGGAGATAAAGCCAGTCAAGGACACCTTCGAGAAGAAGATTGAGCTATAGAAACTCGATGCGACGCTCCCCGAATGCATTGACTACAACAAAAAAATTTTCACCATGAAGACCCAAATCAAACGAGCTCTAAAGAAGGAAGCCTTAAGCGAAACAAGGTCGAGCGCCTCATCGAGAATCAATGATTCGGAACAAGCAGTGTATTCTAGTTCCATTCAGAGCGCAGTTCTTGGCGTCTTCGTCTCTAGTTGTCGCCATTGACAACTAATTTTCCGAAATAGGAGATTGCGAAGTTCGATGGGTTCTGCGCTCATGGACTAGGTTCTGGAACCAGTTCCAGTGTACGATTCACAAAAATTGTGTTCCCCCCTCCCTCTACCTTCAACAAGTTCCAGAATATGACCAGCCACTTAACCAGAAAGGCTGCGGCGCTATCGATGGACTGCTGTTCATTGAACGAAACTACGAAATTACTGTGAAAATATTCGTCGAACAATTTGGCAATAACGAGGTCATCATTGAGGAGCACATGTCGCGTTTCCTTGCGGTCGTCCCCATGAAAAATCTTCAAGGCACCAAGAAGGTACGTAGATCCTACAATGAACTGCAGACGGGCGTCCGCAGCCTGGAGGCATTGGGTGCACCTTCGAGCACAAACGACTTGCTTTTATATACCGTTCTCCGGAAAAAAACATGCCTAAATAGGTTTGCCTCAAGTACTACCAGAGAAAAAGCACATCACTAAATGTTCCTCAAAATGGCCTTCAGCAGTTCCTAAATTTCCTGAAGGCGGAGGTATAAAGGCGAGAGAGCCCAGCGCGCAGTGCGACCGGTGTTTGACGCCACTATGAAATAGAAAGTTCCAAGCCCTAGAGAACGCCATCAAACATCGTCTGTGTCTGCTCTAGCGATCACTAGAGGTCACTATCGCAGAAAGCTGTATCACTCCCATCCCATAGACAAGAAAAGGGCGGTGATGTCAAAAGAGCGGCGCTGTTGCAAGTGCGCGAAAAGAAAACACCGCGCTGCTGAGTGCCGAACTTCGAGATGGCTCAAGTGTGCAAAGTGTTTGGGACGGCAGGCAACAGGCGTCTGCGAGTTCAACCAAAGAACAGCGTCACTTTCGCCTTCAGCAGCCTTTGTAATAGTCAAGGCATCGCTACAGGCAGACCCAACGCAAGGAAAGGCACGGGTACTACTACAAACAGCATGAGCGTTGGCAGAAGGAGAAACAAAGACTGCTTTGCTGCAAATGCTGCCTGACGGTGGCAGCCAGAGAAAATGCATACTAGAGGAAGTGTCTCGTCGTCTAAAGCTCCACGTCATTGGAGAGGAGAGGCTGATTATCTATGCCTTTGTAAGCCAGAGGCCGTTGGAGGAAACACACTGTCGAAAGGTGAAATGTGGGCTCAAGAGCTGGCGCGACAACACCAGAGTTCACAAAGAAGCACTCGAGATACCCGAGATCAGCGCAGACCTGCTGCCACCACCGGACCACCGCGTAACCCATCTCACACAGGAACAGTGCCCCAAACTGACTGACGCAGTACATGAGGGCTACCAGCCTGGAGTTGGAATTGAGGTGTTTGTTAGAGCTGATTACTACTGAAACGTCACAACGGGTAGTGGCAAGCACTTTAACAAGAAGCTCGTAGCCACAGAGACTGTATTTGAATGAGTTATGCAGGGCACAGACACAATATTGTCTGCCTCGGCGCACCTGACGAGCGTCGGCGTGATGCGCGTCAGTGTGAACCAAGAAACAGATGACGTTTTTCGTCAACTTGGACTATTCCGGGGAGATCATCGGTGACGCATCGCTAACCAATGAAAACGACGACGTTCTTGGGGCATTCGAGGACACCATCGTGCACAAGAACAGTTAACACGAAGTCAGGCTTCCATGGAAAGAAAACGAATCGCAGCTGACTGACGACAGGAGAACGGCATCTCACAAGCTTCGTTCACCCTCTTAGAAACTACTGCGAAATGATGTATCGGTCCGCAGCTATGGCCTGGCAATGCGGAACTATCTTCAAGTCAGACACTCTGAGGATGCTAATTAGCTGGGTGAGTCCCGGCAGGGCTCCACTTATTACATGATACACCGATAAGTTGCTCGGTCAGGTAGTGAAATAACCGAGTTGAGGGTCGTATTTGATGCGTCTTTAAAAGCAACAGGGAAGCAATCATTTAACGACATTCTCGGTGCAGGACCAAGCCTAAACCAAAATCCACCAGACATTTTAATTCGATAGCAAGTGCACATTCTGGCCCTAATATGTGGCATAGAAGAGGCTTATCTACAAATTGGGCTGGCTGAGAAGGTTCGCGCTCCCTCCACCTTCTGTGGTACCAAAGTACATCAAAACAAGGCGAAATGCTACCTCCAATCGAAAAATACCACATGCCAATGGTACCATTCGGCGCGACGTGCGTCCCGTTCCTTCTCGAAGCTACCTTACATCATCATTTGAAGAGTGCAGAAAAGAAAATTTTCCGCACCTTTAAGATTGTGATTGACAACCTGTATGTCGATGACTTCATTACTGGTGCTGACAGTGTAGAAGAGGTGGAGCAGATATGCAAGTCAGTACAGTTTATATACTCCAAATAGGAGGCATGAACGTGAGGAAAAGGTGATTGAAGAATCAAGTTTTAATGACATCGTTTGCTGAGACTGGGCCCTGAAGGCTCTATCGGAGTTGGGCCCGCAGCAGCTTCCGGTGTAGAATGAACGACCGAGATAGATGAGTTCGTTTTTCAGATGTCCGCCCTGATTAGATTCCTTGAAAGTTAGCAGAACACAAAGCGATTTCTACTACAGTCCTCAGCATGCATTTTCGGCTCGTAGGGTTTCTTCGCGCCCAATACTATGTTGGCGACGATAATAGTCCAGACCTTTTAGGTACGCGGTACAACATGAGACAAAAAGATCCCACCAGATGTTCAAGACAGATGAAATAAATGGTGCCGGCGGCTTCCTGAGCTCCTGGAAATAACTATTCCAAGAACATTGGCTCACGATTTCAACGACGACCACCTCTCCAAAGTTCTAACGAAGGCAGAAGCTGCGGTTGATTTCTGTCCTTCGACCTTCGTCTGTATAAACGCGGGGGAGCTCATGTCATTGACACCTGAACACTTCCTGGTTGTCAAATACTTCTGCTTAACAAAACGAAACTTCGAAGAACAGTGCAAGAGGTGAACGCCTAAGCAGTCACCATGGGACGCAGACAACCTGGAATGAGCATGTGCGCATTGCGGGGGAGACACGCTCATTCCGCGGGAGGATGTTAGGAATTCCGGAGGCGTCGTTCTGCCTTACCGCCGTACAGACGCCGACAAAGCAGTTGATCTTCACCACCCTGTTTCACGGGTAGAGAGCAGGGCTACCATCACAAAGCCTACTGTAGTGAAGAGAATTTCGCCTGAACATTCCACATGGTAGACTTCTTGAGACCAGTGGCAATATTTCCTTCTTGCTATTCTACATATCTCTTGCCTTTCCAACCTTCTAGTCATCTTCAATAAACTGGTCTTGAAACTGTCGCCAACAACTCAAGTTGCTCCTTTGCAAGACTCCTTAGCGCGCTGCTGAGCCACTGTGCTATAGCTACCACGCAGCGAAGAATGCGCTTTCCAATTGCAGTCAGCCGACGAATATTTTCTATACATTCGTTGGCATGATTTTCTGTTAAATATAAATGATATTGTGTCTCACAAGGCAAAGGATCCCTTAAATGTACACTGCACTTCTTTCATTGATTGCGAGGGTCTTGCTCTGGCAGACTTGGCACCTTCAGGTAGTATACGAGGGATTGTTGGTCAGCTGCCAGCTCCCGACCTCCGAATAACGCGTTCGAGTCGAAAGTCGTAGGTTCGATTCCTGCTCACGGCAAGTTATTTTTTCACCCTCTTTTCTTTCTTCTTATTTACTTTACAATGGTTCTAATACCTTCCCCAATACGATTCTTGGCAATATTGTCCGTTAAATCTTGATATATTGTGTCAAAACACGGAAACACGAGCCCTTAGGTAGACACTTCTTTCCCATATATAATGTATATATGGTGGGGTGAAATTCAATGGATCCGGTGGAAAATGCGGTAGGAAAAAAGGTCGACAAACTTGCGAAAAAAACACTAGTTTTACTAACGTTTCGGCAGGTGGGCCTGCCTTCGTCGGAGTGAATGATTACACATGGCACACAGGGCACATATATAAGCCGCTTCTTTGCGTATCACACGGCTAAGTCATTATCAGTAGTTTAAGAAACAAGATTATATATCTCCAAAGGCACGTGGCTATAGTGCATATACAGCGGAAAACGCGTATCATTATACAATAGGGAATTGGCACGTATTAGATACCCTACAACTTGTGTGGAATGAATCAGGTCAGCAAAATAACAGACTGCGCACGCAGTAGCTCACTTGGTCATACGTTCTGCGGGATAATCACAGCCTAAAAACATTCAATAAGCCTTTAAACTTCTCTCTAAACTTCTTTTTCTTTTTTAAAGGCTTACTGAATGTTTTTAGGCTGTGATTATCCCGCAGAACGTATGACCAAGTGGGCTACTGCGTGCGCAGTCTGTTGTTTTGCTGACCTGTTTCATTCCACACAAGTTGTAGGGTATCTAATACGTGCCAATTCACTATTGTATAATGATACGCGTTTTCCGCTGTATATTCACTATAGCCACGTGCCTTTGGTGATATATGATCTTGTTTCTTAAACTACTGATAATGACTCAGCCGTGTGATACGCAAAGAAGCGGCTTATATATGTGCCCTGTGTGCCATGTGTAACAATTCACTCCGACGAAGGCAGGCCCACCGGCCGAAACGTTAGTAAAACTAGTGTTTTTTTGTTTTTTTCGCACGTTTGTCGACCTTTTTTTCTACCGTATATATATATATATATATATATATATATATATATATATATATATATATTACAATTCACCTATGGTGGTGGCTATTCCCCTGTCCATTTTATTGGGTATATAGGTGTCTCGTCTTTCAACATTCTGGTACTCTTTCCGTAAGGAGACGGCATGCAGACAGGGTGCCTAGTTGTTCTAACACAATCTGTCCTCTATCTTTCAGCAGATCTGATGTTACGTGATCCTCGCCAGTAGCCTTGCCACTTTGCATGCTCTCCAAGGCTTTTCTGAGTTGTATCATTACTGGGGGGGGGGGTCATCTGTTTCTCCGTGACCCACAATGTTACGGAGGGACATTGTGGGTGAGCTTAGGACCAACAATGTCCCTCCATGACCTTAAAATACGCGTCGCGGAAGCCCCCGTATCCCCCTCTTTCTTTCTCCTACTCACCCTTGTTTCTTTCTTTTTCTTTTTTTATCTTCCTCTTTTGTTAATTTGGTTCTTATGGGGTCGCTCCAGCGAATGAGACAAAAAGAACTGTTCGGCACAGCATGTCACCACTGTAAACACACTAATTTGTCGCTCTCTCCCTTTTTTTCTTGCACCACCATGTCGATGCAGCATGTGCGCATAGCATTGCACTATATATATATATATATATATATATATATATATATATATATATATATATATATATATATATATATATATATATATATATATATATATAGTCTCAAAACACGGGCAAACGAACCCTTAGGTATACACTTCTTTTCCTTATTCAATAAAGAGGGTCTCGTACTGGCAGACTTGGTGCCGTTAGGTTGTATACGAGGGACTATTGGTCAGCTGCCAGCTCGTAATAAGTTCACGTGCTACGTGACGCCACACAGGCTCATAAAAAGAGTGTTTCACACTCGCCACCATGGCTATAGATTGTGCTGACTGACACTCCCACGTTTCAATTCACATATAAACCCAATAAAGTGGCAGGGGGACAGCCGCCGTGATAGCTCAGTAGTAGAGCATCGAACGCGTAATTCTAAGGCCGTCGGTTTGATTCTTGCTCACGGCAAGTTATCTTTTCACCCGCCTTTCTATCTTCTTATTCAGGTTACATTGCTTCTATTACCATTTCCTATACAATCCTTGGCATTATTGTCTGTTAGATCTCATTAATATCGGGTCAGAACACGAACAAACGAGGCCCTAGGTATACTCTTATTTCCCTTATTCATTTACGAGGGTCTCGTACTGGCAGACTTGGTTCAATGAGGTTGTATACGAGGGACTATTGGTCAGCTGCCAGATTGTAATAAGTTCACGTGCTACGTGACGCCACACAGGCTCATAAAAAGAGAGTTCCACATTCGCAACCAAGGCTGTAGATGGCGCTGACTCCCACGTTTAAATTCACATATAAGTGGCTGGGACAATAGCTGTCGTGATAGCTCACTGGTAGAGTATCGAACACGTAATTCTAAGGTCGTAGGTTCGATTCCAGCTCACAAGATGGTAATTTGTCACCCTCTTTACTATCTTCTTATTTACTTTACGTTGGTTCTAATAATTTTCCCTATACAATCCTTGGCAATATTTTCTGTTAGATCTCATTATATTGTGTCGAAACACGGAAAAACCGAGCCCCTAGGTATACACTTCTTTCCCATATTCATAACGAGGGTCTCCTACCGGCAAACTTAGTTCTATTAGGTTGTATATGAGGGGCTATTGGTTAGTTGCCAGATCGTAATAAGTTCACGTGCTACGTGACGCCACACAGGCTCATAAAAATAGTGTTCCACAGTCGTCACCCTGGCTAGAGATGGTGCTGACTGACACTCCCACGTTTAAATTCACATATAAAGCCAATAAAGTGGCAGGGGGAATAGCCACATGATAGCTACGTGGCTGAGGCTCGAACGCGTAATTTGGATGTCATAGGTTTGATTCCTGCTCACGGGAAGTTATTTTTTCACCCGCTTTACTTTCTCCGTGTTTACTTTTCATTGGTTCTAACAACTTTCCCTATACATTCCTTGGCATATTTGTCTGTAAGATCTCATTCATATTTTCTCAATACACAGAAAAACGAGCCCTTAGGTATACACTTCTCTTTTATTTATAAATATATATATATATATATATATATATATGTATATATGAAAACGCATGAAAAAGAAAATCAAGAAAAAACATTGGCTCCGTATCCGCATGTTAATCTGCAATATCGTCGAAAGACGATAGTCTTGCGTGTGGAGAGAGTGAACCATTTATTTGATGTTCTGCGCAAGAAAATGGGTGAATGGTATTCTAGAGGCGCTGGGTTAGAGTGCCTAGAGCATGCAGCGGAAGCGAAGGAGCGCATCAACGATAGTTAAAGCGCGAGAACAAAACGACGACACAGAGACTAGAAGGACACAAAGGACACGAGCGCTTCGTGTCCTTCTTGTCTCTGTGTCATCGTTTTGTTCTTGCGCTATAACTATCGTCATGCCATACCAACTAGCCCAAGCTGCCACACTTCTGAGCGCATCAAGTCACGTCACACGTGAGACATGAGCGCCATCTGGCAGTTTTCTTGGAAAACGAAGCGCTTGGTCTGAGAGGGGTGTGTGCGCCCGTCTACACTGTAAACAAAAAACCCTAAATGGTAATTTTTGGCTTGTCCTCTAGATCAGTCCCATCTGTACATGTTTTTACGCCCTCGAAATGGGAGCAACAAAAAGACCCATGTGGTAGGGCATACAAAGGGCGTAGATTGGGCGAAAACTTCACTCCCTTTGTGGCTCAGTGAAAACGAACCCGGAGTTTTATGCTTCTTACTGGGGAGTATTTTCGGTGTAAATAGGGCATTACTTTACCCTCTTTTAGGCGTTTTAAGAAGACAGGGCGTGAGTATTTTAGTCACGTGACCAAGCTGTTTTTGTCTTTTTTGTTTTTCGAAGTAAATAGGTGGAATCTCGGGCGTTCCAGCTCGCTTCTCTTGGGTGTACTTTTGGTCTTCAATGGGAGTAACCACTGCAGCCGGTACTCCCTCTGAGCAAGCATTCACCCTGGCTAGAGATGGTGCTGACTGACACTCCCACGTTTAAATTCACATATAAACCCAATAAAGTGGCAGGGGGAATAGCCACATGATAGCTACGTGGCTGAGGCTCGAACGCGTGCTATGTACCAACTAGACCCAACGCAAGTTTTACTGAAGTTCCATTCTTGCAAGGCTGCAGGTTGCATTTAAAAAAAAATTAAACACAAACAAAAGCCTATCTACAGCCCAAACACCAAAGCAATATACGGATCCTTTCAGAGTTCCTGTTTGTGCACTACGAGAGCACACAGACTGAAGACTTACAGTATATTTATTATGGAGGTTAAATTACACACCAAGTACCACTCTTGTGGTCATTTCCCAGGAGTGAGCATGGTTATTGACCACAGGATTTGTACAGCACGAGCACATCAATTACCACCACATAAAGCACCAAAAGTACAAACACTACAAACATTTATTTATATATTTGTACCATACAAATTAAAAGTAAAAAATCAAATGCAATACAAACATTCAAACAAACTTTGCCAATCACATAAGAGTATCTGACTAGAAAGCTGCTAAGGTTCTATTGAAAAATCACCCAAGTTAATAAAAAGTGCATTTCTGCAGCTCTGGTGCTGTAAATGACTACGCCCAATAACATATATGTAGAACTTAACTAAAATTTTCAAGAAATGAACTTGCAGCACTTGTTTGAATTAAATGCTACACCAGTAACTAAATTTCTATTAGACATTTCTGAACATTTTTTTGTGGCACACATATAACATATAGAATAAACGGGCAATCCTCAAATGCATTAGGTTGATGCACCTAAATTTTTCTCTAAGAAAATAAAAAACTGAAGGCACTATTGGATCAGCTTTCAAGTTACAGCAAAGCCATTTTCACCTGACTATCCCGAATCAGCTTCAAATCACAACAGTACAAGAGAGGTTCAAGAGTGTACTACAATATATTTGTTGCTTCAGTAATATTAGCGACCATATTGATCAAGCTCAAAGAAGACATTCATGAACGTAAGAATAAACGCACATTCTATATAAATATAATGCATTAAAAGTACTAACAAAGCATATACCATTTGAAAACTGGACTGAACAAGCAGACAGCTTTTTCTGTCTCACTTTCCGATGTATGCTCTGCTAATGCTTTCTAATGAATACATTCAAAATTGTCTAAGTTTCAACTTTCCTAGCATACTGCATTTAAAATTGCAATGGGCACACCAGCACACACACACACACACAACAAATAAAAATTGCAGCAATACAACACCAGAACTTACACTACACATTAATAAATCGTCACTCACGTCAGGTAGCATACTTGCACGCAATAGGGTTATGTCATTTCAAATCATTCAGCGTTTCTCCGACCACCACGAGTATAGCTGAAAAGATTTCCACGTATTTCTAAAAACTCGAAATTTGTCCTCCTTGCTTATTTCCATTGCCAAAAACTTTTCTGCATATTTCTAATAGTCTGTAGTTTTTCACCGACTGAACTAGAGGACACTAAAAAACAACCTTTCTCAAAAGATGTTTTTGTAATGCACTCTATAAAATAGTATTTATAGCAAGGTAATGAATATATGCAACTGCAAAAATAATGACTTATTTATGTATATCAGTTTTTAGGGCTTTTCACACGAGCAAAACGCATGAATTTGTTGAAGCATATTTTTACCAGGATATTATCTAGCACAAAAAGCACACATAGAGTATGTGCAATCAGCCTGTTTGACATGCTACAAATTGAAAGTAATTTAGATGCTCAAGGTGTACCAGTTCATATGAAAAAAAATGCTAATTTCCCTTTTTTTCGGAAAGCTCAGTATACAGCAGCAAAACAATTACTTTGGTGTTGACCTAAAAATATGCACGATAGCTCATTTGAAGGTGTTATATATGAGCCAAACATAGATGCAGTCACTAGACACTATTATTTTTTAACTTCAGAAATGTTTTTGTTTTGAAATTGAGTACTCCTTACAGCTTTTTTACCTATGTAACTCAAGCATTATGATGGGTTCACAAAGGCAATCCTCAAATGAAACTGACTGGCCAAGAATGCAGATGGCAAACTCCGTGCTATCTACAAGGAAATGGATTTATCTGCATTCTATTGCTAACAAAAATGCATATCTGTAAATGTGGTCATTGTGGTGACTTCAGATAAACCATCCAGCATTGGAGATTTACAATCACAAATGCTACTTTCCTATGAACTTCTGCAAATGCAAAAGGCGTGTTTTACACACTTAATAAAAAAGTTATTTCATATGCAGTACACAAGTACCATTCACGAAACACACTGATGAACGCAGTCTTAATACAAATTCATTTTTTTCAGCTTTCAGGAGACTACCTTGCTCTTTGAGACCCAAAACCTGTGATATGAATACACACTATTGAAGAGCTTTATATTGAAAAATTGGAGGCTACCTTACTGTCTTCTCTCACTTGTGTTGTGGGTAATGTATTGTTATTGCGCATTGTATAATTTTTTAACTGCTTGATAGCTCATCTCAGGGACATCACTAGAAAACAACAGATAGAGATGCTCGATTCCCCCCACCTCCATCTTGCTTTCAGATATTTTTCAGTTTAAATTATTCATAAGCATATATACCTGTACAGACAGAAATGCACACACGAAACAGAACAGGTAGCATAGCAAAAAATATTTATTTGCCATGCTACCTGTCACCACACTCTAGCTACATTCCTTGTAGTGCACCACTGTTGGCAGTAGAACACAGACGATCACTCCATTTCCTTTACGGTTGCTTTATAAATGGCACCAAGATTGCCACCTACATGTTTATCAGTGGGCTTGGGCTGAAGATTGCCTTTGCAAACGCATCGTGCTGCAAAATTGCATATGGCAAAAGCTGTAAAAACAACAATAAACTTCCAAAAATATTTTTAGTTTAAAAAGTAATACATTCTAGTAACTGCACCTAATTTCAGCTAATACATAATGCTTTCAAGTGAGATATCATGCATATTTTTGCCTAAGCACCACAATGACTTTAGACGCTGAATACGGAGCTTTTACCCCCCCCAAAAAGGGAAAATCGCAATTTTTTTCTCAGATGATCTGTTATACTTTCCGCGCTTAAATTATTTTTATTCTTTAAAATGTCAAACAGGCCAGCTGCACATAATCTCTTGTGCCCTTTGGGTTTGCCATGTTTCCTGAAAAAAAAACAAAAATCCGAATTTGGCAACTATTCAGTTTTGCTGGTGTGATAAACTCTCGGAGGATTGATATACATAAATGAGTCATTATTTTTACAGTTACATTGCTTCATTACCTTACCACAAGTACCAATTTATCGAGTGAATTACAAAACATTTTGTGAAAAAAATTGTTTTTTGACTCCCTCTAGCTCACTCGGCACATAACTAAAAAGTTACAATAGGCACAAAAACTTTTGACAACAAAAATAAACAACCAGGACGAGTTCTTTGAGAAATGTGAAAGTTTTTCGGCCATATTTGTGATGGTCTGAAAAACGCTGCTCGACTTGGCATGTCATGGCCCAGTTATAACATGCCAACTGAATGCAAATTAACAAAACATGGGAGCGTTTTAGAGGGGCCTATTTTTATGTTAGACACAACAGTAATTCAATTGACAATTCGGCTAGGAAAAAACATTGTGGACATTTCCTATAGTGTATTAATTATGCTGTCAATTACAGAGATCATGGCAGGTGAAAAATCGATGCTGCACTGAATGTAACACCAACCAACCTGTTACATTTACCAAAATTTTGTATCGAGCTTTCTTGCACTGGTTTGCAAGGCACAACATACTAAACATGTATGCACGGGTCAATGACCTATCTGCGCCCAGTCACAAAACCAGTAGAGTATACAGGAACCACGACTCCATAAAAAATAACATTGAGTCAGTGTTCTTACAACACATATGTGTTGGTTTAAATACCCTGCCACCACTCTTAAGGCAAAGGTAATGTCAAAGCGTTACCATTACCTGCAATCAAACTTATCAAGATAGTACCAGGACAGAAGCACTTTTGTGGAAAAAAAAAGAGCAGCAGAGCATAATAGTCACCACTAATTTTTTTAATTCACATCAAGGCTTCGAAATGCAGCTTTTTGTATAAATGTCGAATAATGCATGTTCTCTGAACAATTCTCTGTGGTTTTTCAAGTGTATTCCACATGAGGCACAAGAAGGTAGGCTATTCCAGAAAATAGTAATTACGCTTTAAAAACAAGCTGTCCATCATAGTGAAGTGCAGGGACAATATGTTTTTCTGCACCAGGTAAGGCCAAAACTGCGCTCGTTCCTGCGATAGAAGAAAGCAACACTTTAAAAAAGAGTTGATGATTGGACTACTTCGTGTTTGGACATAAAAGCCATTGCTAGTAGCGTAACGAGGCAAGACTAATGTCGCATACGAACGCACTAGCACAAACGCAACACTATTGCAACACTAAACAAAACTGAGCAAAATTGAAACATTCAGTGTCCATGCTGTTGAACCAATAAAAAAATGTTCTTTAACCACGCATGGTTTGTCCAACTAACGTTAACAAGGCATGTTTCACAACACTGTCTTATTTTGGTGGTATCACGGACAATTATATATGTTTTGCATGAAGAACATGCCAAGTGCTTGGTGAGCCAAAATGGCATAGAATAAGGCACAACAGAGTTTTAAAAGAACCGGCATTCAAAAACGAGATTTTACTGAAAGATTTTTTTAATTCGTTCACTACTGACTATCAGCGCTAATTCAAATGACTCTGGTGATGTAAGGTAAAGTAAAAGGCTAGTTTTAAAACAAAAACAAGTTTCTAAAAAAATTGAAGCTCGTTGCAAAAGCGCCCAACAAGAAAGTTAGAAGTATTGCCTTACCATAACGTCCCAGAATTTGAAAATAGCGTAGATAGAGGTGAATGGACTCGCTGTTTTCTCAACCCGTCCTCATATTTATGCCTTAATTCGAGAGGTGAAACCTGAGTGCCTGTGATAAGATTCATTCTAGACCTTTGTTTCATGCAAAGTGCTCATCATCACTAAACATTTCTTAGTATGGAATGAACGAAAGAATGGCGAATGCTAAGAGCTCGTTTTCCAACCGTAAGAATATGATAATGATAGCAAGAAAACCAATGAAATTATAGGAGGTGTTCTTTCAAGTAATTATAGTGTAATTGTGAGAAAGGTGCACAAAAAGATAGTTTTCCTTTGGCAGAGACCAAACCTGCTAACTTGGAATAAGTCTGATGCTCCACCAACTTGTTTTGTCAATAATTATAACAAACGTACCTGACGCAGCTGCACAAACCCTTAAAGTTTCACTTATTCTGTTCATTCATAGTAAGGGTCAGACTGGATGCCCTCATCTGGATTCTGTCAGACTGGATGCCCTCAGGTAGTATGTAAAGATTATTAGTCAGCTTCAAACTCATAAAATATTACACGCTTTAGCATTCCAGCAGGCAAGAAAAGTAATCCATTCTTGATGTCACGACTACTAGCAGTGTTAACACTCCCAGCACATACATGGGTCGTGTAGCCATATACTTGTTGCAACCTGTACTTCTGTGTATGTGTATTCTTTGCCTGAAAATTCGAGCTTATTTTGATAAGCCTTTGTATATTAAAATATTTTGGAAAAACATGTTTATTCAAGACGCTGCTAAGTCATTCTAAAGCCTTTGAAGTATTGAGGACCGACATAGTTTTGCCAATGGCTCTTTCATTACTAAAATGCATCCTTGTAGATCATTTCTGAAAGGTTTTTAAACGACTCTTGATACCAACTTTGGAAATTTGAAATGCTTGCGTTGTTCGACAGTCCAGCATGCGGAGACACTTCAATTATTATTGAAGAGCGCTGCCTATAAAATATTTTAATTTGGTTTTAAATTAGGGTGAGGGCTCATCTGAGTTATTAGCACCAATCGACATCTCTTATTTGATGCTAACAGGTCGGGTGTGACATTCTATGAGTAAGGGGAGTATTGCCGACAACAGAAAACATTTGTGGGGTGTGTGCCATACCCTAACTGGCACCCGGTGAGGAGTGCCACCTCACCCCTCTCTCCTCTCACTCTGTTGCCGAGCTGCTCTCACAATGGTTTTGGCTGCTTACGGCAGTAGTTGTCCTCTTTTTATCTCAGGGGGATATGATCAAAGAACTCCCAATGTTTATTCATACTTCACCACCTGCAGGTCGGTTCATTTTTGAGACTGCATGCACTGAAGCATCGATCGGGAGAGGGATGTTTCAGCGCATGCGGTCTAGGGCAATCTCACACTGTGTGGTGCTTGTCTCCTAGGATACTTAGGTAGGCATTTTCAATCGACACAATATCGTAATTATTGCACTAGTATTGATTATACAATGCGTTAGAGCAGTTATGTTTCAATGTCGGTATTACCACAAGCAAAGCTACAATTTTCTGTAAAAAAGTTGCAAAAAAATCTTTTGCTGTCTGGAGTCTTTAAAGGGCACGCGCACAAGTTTTTCTGAAGGAGCATGGTGATTTGCATTGCAGGTAGATTTCACTTTGGTGAAGAGGCAAGAGTCTGCTTGTGCTAAGTAAGTGCAGTAAGGGAATTGGGAATCGTTGAAACTTCATTTAGGTCAGGTGGTCATGTATTGGGAGGCGAACTCAAAGGTTGATGCTCAGTCATGTTTCTGTTATTCGGTTGCTGCATTAGGCACTGGCACAGTCCCTCAACACAAGTCCACTAAAACTTGATCTAGCCTAACAAAACACTGAGATGACTGACATTTGGCACAACAGGGAGGTTACATCTGCCACCATAGTGTGTGTGTGTTGCATGTGTGTGCCTGTGATGCAATCATGCCAGAAAAAAAAAGTTCTTGCTTGTACTTTTAATACACATACACACTGTGTATATATATATATTTATAATCGTCTGTCACAAAGCACATCCTTTTTTGAAGAAGTCTTGAGTGCAAGCCAGGCAGACCCCCTAAAGAATAAAAGAGACCAGCACTGGCCCAAACAACTTTGTTCTTTTTGCAACATGTACAGTGACCCACTGCTTTTTCGGACACTGATAATATGAACATGTTCATTCATTCAGACATCTCTGTGGCACCGCCACTAATCGCTTAGAAGCATTGAAAATACGGGACTGAGAATTTGGATGCCTCACGGTGCACCGTTCAGATTTTCCGGACTACGGCTGCCTGATTGAATGCGCCATGGAATGCCATGACCAGCTGATCACGTTGTTTTTACAATAGTTTCACTGGGTTGCCAGCACTAAAAGGTTGCAGTTCCTATGACTGGAGATTGTGTAAGGGTAAAAGTCAATGCAGAAATGCACATTTCGAAGGCCACGCGTTTTCGGGCTGAACGTAATGACCATTTTTTTAGGAGTATTCATTGAATGACTACCACAACCAAACTGCAAGCCAAGCCACGCCATACTCAGAATCAGCTTCTTTATCGCTCGAATTGGCCACATGTATGTAGCAAACAGAGAAACACGAGTGCTGCAGGATGAACTAGCTTTATGCAATTTAGTTCCTTTTGGCATTTGAGAGTTTGCTTGTCAAGTATTTCTGTGGTCAAGCGTGTTTTGTGTCTCGCTCCCTTGTTTGCTGCAGGGCCTGCTAAAAAGGCTCCAATGCTACCAATTCTATTTGTGTCGTTGGCACTAACAAGAGAATTCAGAATTTACAAGACATAGATGGCGTTGAAAAGAGCTGCAGTAATTTGCAAGACCAATGTAGGGAGACATTAATCTGATGCTGCTCAGGAGTTTGAGTCGGGCAATGATGGGTGAACAGAGGCTTATGATGACTCCCCTGAAGTTTTTTGTGGGGTTTAACGTCCCAGACTACCCCGAAGTGCCATCCACACAAATGCTATGCATATTTAGCACATGCCCTAACAGTGCTATCACCTATAGTTATGGCCAAACACTAGCTAAAATACAGGCAGACTTAGTCGCCTGTAATTGCGCTTGTGAGCAGACGTGCACTATTTTTTTCTGGCCACTGGGCCGATAAAGTTGCTTTTTTTTTCCTGGTGAGTCCTTTCTTTCGGACTCTCAATTATTCAGATTTTTCAGCGATTCTTGGCTAATGTGAAAAAAACAGTCAGCGACTTATAAATGTCATATCTACATACCATAGCATATTCAAGAAAACATATCACATATGAACACACAGCTCGTTAACAATGAAGTAATGCAGGAATTGAAAATTAACAGCTTTAAAAAAGTGTAGAACTATCAATGATACAAAGCTTTCCCTTTTTTGATGTGGTGAGCTTCAGTGCAAGCAACATATTTACCCTTGCTTCTGTAAAAAATCAGTCTTACAAAATCATGAGGCAAAGCTGTAGCAGTAAAGTTGAGAGAAGCAACAAGATGTCCTCCTTTTCCAATATCATTTAAGCATTATGCATAATCCACAGTTGCTCAATTATTCAATGCGCAGTTTGCCCGATGCAGGTCTTGCTACTAGAATAATGTATGATGTGTATCAAAAGTGCTGCGCAGGATACAGCAGATTCCATGCTTGACTATTGTCTGCTACCCCCCCCCCTACTGCATATACAGCAACACTGCTTAGCATGCTTGTTTCATACAGAAAAAGCCATAGAGATATATAACGGGGGTGCTAATCACTCTCTTGGGTTGACAAGTGACAGTATAAAAATAAGGCGCCACAACTGGCCCGACACTTTAGTCACATATCACCCACTTGATTTTTTTTAAATAACGGCTTCGGTAACAACCGTTAGGAGCAGTATAGTGTAGCTTGCAGCAAAAACATGATGTAATACCCGACTGTTAATGCTCTACTGCTTTTTCCACTCACACAAGCGTTTGAAGAAATCAACAAAACATGGGACGAACAAGGATAAATGAAGGCTAAATGCATGCAACAATTTTAATAAAACCACCAGAAAAACACGAATACACTCCAAACAACTGTGCAGTCACATCAGAAAAAAAATTATGGGGTGACTCTTTCTGGGAAGTGTCGTGGTTCTTAAATTAAGATGAACATGAGGCCACAGCAGCCATAATATGCGAAAGTATGCTTCAAAACACTGCATTGTTGGGCTAGTTAGTTTACATTTGGCCTAGAGAAGCGAAGGCTTGGAATCAAAGGAAGACTAATTAAAAGACGCTCAACTTCCACCCGAGCTTATTTTGAAAAGTATTTCAGCGGAAAAACAAATGCACAGGCACAGTCACACCTGATTTTCACTGAACCAACAACATATATCTGGGTAAAAAAACGTGATACCATGAACGGGGCATGCTTAATCAGTTTTAAGACATAACTGTGTTCAAGGTAGTTTATTTCGTTTTATAATTTTATTCACGTTAACTTACAGGTTCCCCTAGGGACATTGAGTAAGGGGGGCGACAAAAGAAAATAAAATATAACAGAAGCAACAGAGTACAAAACATTAAAATGTGGTAATATAACATAACTTACAGAAGAAGGACATGAAAAAACAATGTATTTACAATGGTGGTGTCTAATACAAAGTTTAATAAATGGCAGGTACCCAAAATAAATGGTGCCAAAACATGAGCACGAGGAACAAAGTCAGAACACATGTGCAGATATGTACGCATATAGAGAGCTAAATTTCTATGGAAAGTGATGCCGGTATACTTGGTTGCGGAATAGTGTATGGTCAGTGATTGAAACTATTGTGTTAGGAAGATCATTCCATAGTGTTACGGCTGTGGGCAGTGCTGATAAGTTGAATGCTTGGGTGCGGCCGTAAATGCGTTTGAAACTTCGCTGGTTATTTAGTCGATTTGACATGCGCACCGGAGTTTGACAATGATCGGTGGATCATTGTCAGATCGACCGATGATGCACTAATGAATGCATCTGCGGCAATTTTAATCTTTCTCGATTGCAAGGTTTTGCACTCACACCTGCCCTTAGCCCTGCCCTTGACATTCGACTTCTCGAAAAGTGCATTGCAGCCAATTGTACTGCAGTGCGCAAGAATGTGTGCCCCATGGCTCCGAGCATTCACTTTAGCTTAGGTGCCCTCCTAGTCCATCGTTATGGCATCGGCCTGTTTGGCCGATAGAAGCTTTGCCACAACTGAGTAGTATCTTATTTACCACTTCCGTAGCACAGGGGACAAATGGCTTCTTATGTTTCTTTCAACAGACTTCTTTCTCTGTTCCGTCACCTGCAAGAGTGCATAAATGAAAAAGCTTTAACCCTATCGGTCCTGGCGGTGTCAATTGACACCACACGAGAAATGGTACCGCCACGCCGAGAAATCGAAACAAAAACTAGCAATTTTTTGCCCAATGTGAAGTCTCGGCCCACCTACTGCCATAGACATCAGTATTCTCGTGTTTCCTCGAACACTGAATTCACAACAAAGAACAAGCAGTGGCAACATCATGGCGAACGCGGAGCCAGGTGAGTTCGGATTTTCTGCAATTGTAACTACGTAATTCTTTTGAATTATGCGCCCAGTTTTTTGTATGTTGTGCCTTAGTAGTACGTTAGTTAGAAGACGTTTGAGTTTTTTTGTTTGCATGTGCAGCATTTTTGCAATGTCATGCTTTTGTCATGTACGATTTTGACACCATCAGGGCTCAACGGTTGTAAATGGCGGTGTCCGAGTCGATTGTGGTGCGTGTTTTAGACGAGCGATATCTGAACGAATGCTGACGCGGTATGTTAATTAACCTGTTTCTCTATGTTCGCAGGTGCAGGTATACCTGTGACTTCGTTTTATTCGTGTCGCCGAACCCGTTCCACACGGCTACAAGCAACAACGGACGCGCTGTTTGAGGAGCTCGACAACGGCAACCTATTCGACGTAGACGGGGAATTCGATGAATCAGACGACGAGAGTATGATGCCTTGTGCTCCTGATGAAGATACAGTGGAGAGCGACACTGAAAGCTCCGATGACGAGAGTGCACTGAACACATCTGGCGGCTGGAGACGAAAATTATTCAAGGCGCCAGACTCAACTTACGAAGGCGATGTCCACGAAGCATCGAAACTCGTAGAGTTGCTGTCCCCCTACGAATATTTCAAAGGGTATGTGCCAAATAGTGTATTTCTGGAGCTGGCTGGAAAAACAAACCGGTACTCAGTGTTTAACGAAGGAAGCTCCACCAACACCAACGAGGCAGAAATAAGGCGTCTAGTCGCACTACATCTCACAATGGGTGTTATCCATTACCCGAGGCTCAGACTACTGGAGGACAAGCATGAGGTGCGATATCGTGGCGTCTGCAGGATTGTCGCGCAACCGCTTCGAAAAGTTGCGAAATAACCTGCACACTGTGGATGTGAATTACCCCGACACTACTGACCGTCTCTCGAAAGTAAAGCCATTGCTTGATATCTTCTAAAGAAAGTGCAAGTCACTTGTAACAGAGGAGCGCCTCTACATAGATGAACAGATGGTGCCCTTCCTTCAAAGGACATCTCGACATCAAGCAATATGTGAAAGGAAAGCCGAACCCCTGGGGCATCAAAATATTTATGCTCTGCGGCGAATCTGGCCTTGTATATGACTTTCTGCCCTATCAGGGGTCCACAACAAAGATCGAAGACCACACCAAGCAGCAGTATGGTGTTACCGGCGCAATAGTGCTGCGTTTAGCTGACCGAATTCCATCTGGTGTGGGACACAAGCTTTTTTTTTTGACAACTACTTTACGTCCTTGCCACTGCTCCGTGAGATGCTGGGTAAAAAATATTTGCTGCCGGCACTGTAAGATCGAACAGGTGTGAAAAGTGCCCCTTGAAAACTGAAAAAGAACTGAAAAAAGCGGCCGCGGTTCTTCAGACTGCGTGGTCAGCGCTGATGGAATTATAGCGATAACAAGGTAGATGGATAACAGGTCTGTGACCCTTGCATCCAACTTTATTGCTATCGAGGACGAAGATAGCGTTCGTCATTGGAACAAAGCGGAAAAGTGTTACGTGGACGTGAAGCGACCAGCAGTCATCAATGCATACAACCACAGCATGGGCGGTGTCGATAAAGTAGACTTCCTGATTTCCCTTTATCGGACTACAATTCGCTCCCGAAAGTGAACGTGGAGAATGACGTTTCATATTATGAACCTCGCGGTGGTGAACGCTTGGCTTGAGTACAGACGTGATGCAAACAGAACCTCCCTAAGCAGCTTGACCTGCTCGACTTCACTCAAAGAGTCATTGAGGGCCTGTCAGCAGCTGGGTCGAAGCCACTGGCACCTAAGAGGGGAAGGCCTTCACTGTCACAGTAAAACTCAACCTTCTACCCACTCCCTATGTTCCCTTGAGCAGAGCTCTCCCAGCTGTGTAGCGGCTGTTGCTACAGAAGGGAGTGGAAGGTTGGTTGCTTCTCGGTGTTCGTCTTGTGTTGTCGTGGCTGCTGCCGCTTGTTCGGAGATGGAAGCCAGTAGATCTCAAACGTTACAACAACTCGACTTTATATACAGAAACTTATGTACATATTTACAAGACTTGACCGTCGGAACCATCGCATGTTGCCTCGGCAGAGCCGATAGTGCAGAGCACTCTTTGTTGCGACCAGACTCTCCCGCGAGGACTCGGAAGCCAGGTTTTATTACCTTGGTTGCCCCTCCCGATTCTCCTCACGGCCAACCAAAGCAATTTAGTCCGTTTATTGGACCGACAACACACTTGTTGCCGTCCCCTCCTCTCGCTCTCTTCTTCCCGCACTCGACTGCTCGGTCGGAAAGAGAGAGACGAAAGGACCGGCCTGCACCCAACGTTCCGCGAACTGGGCGAACGCACACAATGGTGGCGCCGTTCGGCTGCGGTCCTCCTGCATTACCGCTAGATGACTACGCTGCACAGCATGCCAGCCGTCCCGCGTACTCCTCACGGATGGGTGGCTATGCACTGTCCTCCTGTCACCCGCCGGCAATCCGCATTCCGGCGACCATTTAGCTGGTTGCTAGAAGCGGCGACTGACCACGGTATTCTTGCCAGAAGGGGCGCGCTTACGCCTAGATTATCGTCTCCCGAGAATAGGCTTTTTGGGAAGCGCGCCCCTTTGAGACCGAGAAGACTCGCTCCCGTGGCCTGCGACGCCAGACCTTACAGTCACCATTGCAGGTTTCAAAACACCTGAGGATGGCAGAAAACAGACCTATCGAGGATTTAAGGTTTGATCAGCTGAGACATTTCCCACTTCACGACGAAACGAGGGAAAGAAGATGCAAGGCTGCACAGGAAGAACCCGCCTGATGTGCGAGAAATGCAAGGTTCACCTGTGCATAACAAAGTCAAGAAATTGTTTCAGGGCTTTGCATATGCGTGTATAACATCTCTTTTTCATCTATTTGATCACTTTGGCGATTTTGAATTGCCCAATGTCTTTTTCATTAAAGCTGCCACATATTTCAATTTCACTTTGCAACCATTGAGCCCTGATGTACGTTTTTGACACAATACTTCTATCTCCGTAATCAGTGACGCTATGAAGTTGAAATTTTGTGGGGATGTTATTTATGATCTGAACATGAAAAAAATGCATTGAAAAAAATCTGCAACTAAAACAAAAAAGTCAGGGCTGAAAGGGTTAAGGGTGCTCAGAAGACAAGGTCTTCGTTATGCTTTGAACGTTCGCTTAAGGTAGTGTGAAATCATGTGAATCTAATAAATTGCAACAAACTTGTTGGACTTCTGTCTTGTTTGCACGTTCAGTGAAGTCACAATCTATTTGAGAAGGGAGGATGCTATGGCAACGAGCAATGTAGAAGAAAAACTTGAAGTTACAAGGTGTAAATTCTGGCAGTCAAAGCTAAGGCTATCCTTATGATAACATGACTTGGTCAGAGTCGTGTTGAGGCATGAAGAAGCGATTCCTGTTTTCGCCAGTATAGTATGGAAGAGTCAAATGGGAGGATAGCTTTTTTTTACCGTGGCTAAAACTGTCAGCAAATGCCATCGTAATAATTGAAAAAAAAATGCTAAATCAAAAACTGGATTATATGGTTATTGGTTGAACAGTGCTTTAGGCAAGATCCGCCCTCATTATCCTTTATAATGGACCTTTCCGACAATAATGCGATCCGCAAAACATGGGATGACCTTATTTTCTGGGAGTATAAGCCACGGTCAAAAAAAGCTATCTTCCCATTTGACTCTTTCCAAACCAAACTGGTGAAAAGGCTAATTGCTTCTTCGTGCCTCAACTCAGCTCTGACCAAGTCACGCTCTCTTCAGGTCAACTTCAGCTTCGACCACCAGATTTAGTGTCTTCCAACTTCGGGTTTTCTTTCCACAATGATCGTTGCCATAGCATCCTCCCTTCTGAAGCAGATTGCAGCTTCACCCAGCATGCCCTAACGACAGAGGTCCAACAAGTGGAACAAGTTTGTTGTAATTCCCTAAAGTTACACGATTTCACGTAACTATAAGAGGATAGCTTTAAAGCAGGGCATAGACTTCGTCATCACGGTACCTCGAAAGCTTTTCCCTTTGTATACTTCTTGCAGGTGAAAGAAGAGAAAGAAGTGTGTCGAAAAAAGCAAAAGCTCCTGCATGGACCATACTTGGTCAGCAGTATGTGATAAATAAATAAATAAATAAGAAGCCATTTGTCCGCTGTGCTATGGAAGTGGTATATAAGATACCAATCAGCTGTGGTAAAGCATAGATAACTCAAACAGGCCGATGCCCTTACATTAAACTCAGAGAGCACGCAACTACGGTGAATGCTCGAAACAATGATGGGCACCTTCCTGCGCATTGCAGTACATTTGGCTGCAATGCACTTTTTGAGGAGGCGAATGTCAAGGGCAAAGGTGAAGGCAGGTGTGAGTGCAAAATATTACAGGCAGGAAATATTGAAATTGCCGCAGATGCATGCATTAGTGCATCATCGGTGCATTTGACAATGAAGGAAATAAACTTTCTTGAACGCAGTTAGATAAAAAAAAACTGATCAAACATGGCCCCTTCATGGTATTGTACATTGTTAACACATTTTTTTCCCAAATGTGTGTTGTTGGCTCAGAGAAAATCAGGTGTGACTGCGCCTGCACATTTGTTTTTGTGCCGAAATACTTTTCAAAACAAACCCAGATGGAAATCGAGCGTCTTCTAAGTAGTGTTCCTTTGATTCCAAGCCTTCGCTCCTCTAGGCCAAATGTAAACTAACTAGCCCAACAATGCAGTGTTTTGAAGCATACTCCCACATATTATGGCTGATGTGGCCACATGTCCACCTTAATTTAAGAACCACGGCACTTCCCAGAAAGACTCACCCCACAATTTTTTTTCTGACGCGATTTCACAGTTGTTTGGAGTGCATTCATGTTTTTCTGTTGGTTTTATTAAAATTACTGCATGCATTCAGCCTTGATTCATCCTTGTTCGTCACATGTTTTGTTGATGAGCCTAGCTAGCATGAGTATTTTTTGTCACAGCAATTTTCTGGCACTTGGGCCTTGCAACAGCTATACCAGTTCCATTTCTTGGCCTTATTCCCTTTGAACTTCTTGCTTCAGTGCGTTCGGGGGGGCTACTGCACCTTCGGCAAAGCTTCTTTTTATATTCACTGCATTTAAGCACTTTTCCAGGTTTCCGACTTTTATTTCAGCAGTTTGTATTGTGGTTCATCTTTTGTCAAAAGCAGACGATTTCAAACGCAAGTTGAATTGAAGCTACCATTTTGCCGTGCAGTCAACCACCAGAACAGTTACATTTTCGGATTGGGTCCTTCAAATCTTCTACAAATCTTCGTCACTTGCATTGTGAAGCTGAAATTTATGACTGAATTTACAACTTTTCCACAATTACAGACCTCTTAGAGCAGTAGTGAATTTGAACTAGTTATCTTACTTTCACGAAGAGCTTTTCTCCTGGCAATTACAGAACCAAATTCTTGTGAATTTTTTATGCTTCAGTGCCAATTATTGGTAAAAATAGGCATGATTTCTCCTATTCAGTTGTGTAATCTGCCCTGAAGCTCCAAATGCTCAACAAAAGATTGAAAGCTCTCAACTTCAAAGTTCAATTTACCTGATCTGCAGACAGGAGCGTGACTTTGCCAGAGAAACAAAAACGCTACTTGCCGAACTTTCAGATTCCTAGCTGGCCTTGTGGTTATGGCGCATGCCACCACAATCTTGTGGGTATTGTCCAGCAGGCCCTGCGACACAGGTCCCACCCTGATTGCCAGATTAATTGTTGCACACTACCAGCAATGGCTGTGCAGTGAAAAAGCAAATATTTTATTGACCAGAAATGTTTCTTATTTATAGGCAATATTGTGACACACATAGGACCATGTGCAGCTATCAATCTCCCTATACTTCTTGGCAATAAAACGTCATACATAATCTTCCACCACGACACTAAGATCTCTTTCACTTTGCCTATAAATATTTCCTATTCCTCTTTTGTTTACTCATGCTAAATTTGATTCTGTTATGCTTTATTAAGCAAATAGGTTAGCTCACTTGGTGTGTAATCATCAGGTTTCTTTCTTACACACTGTGACCCAAATATATATGAGACTCGGGAACAGAAAATCCGATTCATAATTGCAAGGCCGCGTGAAATCTTCAATGGCTTTTGGAAAGCGGACATGCAGTATCCATACGGCAAACCCGTTAGATGTCAACAAATATTTTTACATCCACTGTTAGCAAAATATGGCTCAAATATTTTGTTCACCGCACAGATATTCGGTAAGAATTTTATTCAAGCCATGTCTTGCGGGTGCAGACCATTTCGGCAAACCAATGATAAAAATGTCAGTTTAAGTTTTAAAAAATATCAGATAGTTTGACTACATTACTTGCTTTGCATTGCATAGTAGCAAAAACCTATACTTGATACACAAATTAAGTGCAAAAGACTAATATACCATTGCTTTTTTTGCATTTAAATTTTTTATGTCTTAATGGTATTGAGCTCTATTCAAAATGGGCCCAAACTATGTCTCAGCTGAACACTTTTTGCTAAGTGCCGAAGTCCTTGAAAGAAGAATGTCGAATAGCAGTTAAGACAATAAATTGAATTCCATGAAGGTTCACAGGTGTTGAAACAACAAAAAAAAGATATGTATTGATAACATAATGAAAGTGCAACAAAGTTGAGAGCATCAAGCACAGGTAGCAGCACAGCAGGGACTACTGCAGAAAGTAATTTACCAACTCTCCTGCTGCTTCCCCACCTGGTACAGTGATTTCAAATTGCCTGTGCGCTCTATACTGTGCCTACAATATTTATTTGAAAAAGGAGAGCCACGAGGAAGCCAATCAAAGCCCTTGCAATGTTCACTTCGCAGCTGCATGCATTTTAATCATGCAATACTATCTTGGGTCCAGTGCACATCCACAATAATATGGTGACGGAGGAAACATTGTACAGTATAGTACCTCTATATGAATGAGCTGTGTCAAAATTTTCTTTGCATACTTTATCAACACAAAGTACGATAAGCTAACATGTACACAAATCCTGCTGAGTTCTCACACTTTTCTTATCACTGCTGCACGCATGAAAAAGCACTCACAACACATGATGGCCACAGCTTGATATAAATGAAAGAAACATCAATAGGCACATGACAACTATTGCATACTTTACCACAAAAGGGAACAACCATAGGTCAAGTGAGATTTGGCTATGAGACTGCATCTTCTTTTTGAAAGGTGCAAAAGTTCAGTGCAAATATATTTTGTTGCAGCAAATCAGTTGCATGCCAGCTAGTAACATATGAATGTGACTTTAAAAAACACGACAAAATTATGAATTATGACTGTTACAAACACAGAACATGCAGAATTAAGCTGCAAGTGCTTTATTGCACTGCTTGGGCTGCTATGATGAGCTCACATGTTTATAAAGACGTTTTTGAATGTAGCACCAGCGTAGTACAGCTTGCAACGCGTCTTAAACGTACAGGCGTAAGCAAAAGTGTGCAGACCAAGGGTTTGTGGCAGATTGCATCGACGTACCATCTCTTCATACTGCCTGCTGCAGTGTGCATGCCTGTCCAGTCCTAATCAGGTGGACTCGTACAGCACTTTGTTTGACGAAGTTACGGCGCTGTAGCCAAAACGACCACTGAGTGTTGCTTTCTTTGCTCTGTCAAATCTATGCCGCTCTTTCACACAGCAGCTTAGGCAGCGCCAATCGAAGTGCGGAGCACATAGCTCTTTTTTTACCAGTTAGCCTAAAATAAGCATAGCTAGCACCATATAACCAAATGATGTCAAGCATAAAAAATTAAAATTCCTCGGCCCCGCTTGCCCTTGTCACATTAATCCAAGTTAAACTTGCCTTGTTGCGCCAAACTGTAGTAAAAATTACTCAAGCGTAGTGTATCATAATATAACCTGTAAAAGCCAAGCATAAGCAGATTAAATTAAGCTAATTTTAATTAGGCATAGTCGTTTGCTGTTTTTGTGTTAATCCATGTAACACTTAAATGAGCCGAGGTGGGTAGAGTTAAGTATACCTAAACCGAATTAGGCATAACCGATAATGGTATCACTTCATTTAGCCGAGCATAATTAGCCTCGATAAGGCACAACAAATCGCGGTCGAATAATCCAAGTCAAGTTCCCCATGAGCCAGAGAAGAAAAGCCCAGAAAGAGGCTGCTCGTAGCTCGAATCATCGTATCTAAGAATCAGTCTCTCTTACCACATTGCTTTTAGAAGCAATGTGGTAAGAAAACTGAACTTGAACTTGTGGAACATATTCTTCATGGTTAATTTTAATCAGATGAATATTATTAAACAAACACATTCTGAGTGATCGCATGCTACAGCAACTCATAAGTTTGCTCTGCATGAAAGAACTTTCGGGCCGAATGCTCCACGCAGTCGCTCATTACACCGAGCGTTAGCAGCACCAAATAGAAGCACACCAAAGCAATGCTAGGTTTTTCATGATCTCAAGTGGCGTTACGAATACCCCACGGTGGCCTTGTCAACAAAACTGCACATTTGCGTGACACACGTTTTGCATGTATGGTCATTCCTAATTTTCCTTCCCTTCGAACGAAGCTATTAAGAGCACGCGCTTGCAACACACATGCCGCATTCACACTTCAGAAGTAGACGCCTAGTAAGAATTGAACTTTTTTCGCGGGGGGGGGGGGGGGGGTACTATTTTAAAATGTCCATTTTCTGCTCTCCATGCCAACGACCAAAAATTTGAGAGGGGATGGGGACCACGGGCCCGGTGTGCCACTCCCTGGCTACGCCCGAAACTAAAACACTAGAGTGGCCAGAAAACCACGTCCGCACGCGTCGAAAATGTTCGCATTTGTAATGGGCCCGGGGAATGATGCCGCCGCCACTGCTTTTGCGGATTAATACGAGTTTGCCTGCTTTCTGCGCGCTATATTCCATAACGAATTCCAGTTTTCACGCAAAGTACTGTAAAGACACAGCCAGCACTTTTTGAATATTTGTTTGGGGAGACATGCGCCAGCAAAAACGACGCAAGCGAATGCACCGGCAGCCTCGGCGCCGGATTCAGCCGGCTGCGCACAAAAACGAGACACGTCCGGGCATGCCGACTCACTGCTGCTGCACCGTCTACTTCAAGTGTTTTCGGCGATCGTAATGCGAACCAGGCTCTCAAGGAACGCGTCGTCGTTGAGGCCGTTCAGCTTCGTCGAGCTGCATGAGTAGTTTGCAATTAGAGCCGCCGCAAGCCACTGCCAACGCTTTCGCTGCCACGTTGCATTTGACGCCAGCTATTCAGATCGCGTGGTTTTTAGCTAGGAGGCCATGGATCAGAAAGAGGGTCCGCTTTCGCGTGACGGGAAAATCGGACCAATTTATTCGTTCCGGCTTCGCGGCGTAGGTTTACGGTGACTTAGGCGGCGAAGCGAGTGAATTCCCGGTGAGTTTTGCCGCTTTCGCTCCGGAGAGAATAAATGTCGAATTTGAGCCCAGCACGAGCCTTCTACCAACTGACTGGGTTGCCGCAGCGCGCACACGTACGAACAAATAACGCACCAAGCTCATTCGGATTTACTTACCATGTGCCCTCCGCTTGAAAATTTGACAACACCGACGACTTAGTCGCGGCCGCCGCTGGCTGCCTCGACGAACAGAAGGTAGAGGCGCAGAACGGTGTAGTACCGAAGCGACACACTTTTCCGCGCTCAGTACACAAGATGGCATAGTCCGGGCAACTTTCTACTCCGTGCGTGCGTGTCGTTTTGATGCGCCGGGTCGTAAGGCGCGGTTTATGAACTTTTTGAAGAGCGTCGGCGCTGTGCGGGCTATTTCAAACTTGCCTACTGAAATAACTTTTGCGACGTTGACGCTGACGCTTAGAACGATCCTTCTCGCTTGCTTGTTCTTGTCTAAATGGGCGTATTTAGATACATCCTTCTGACCAACGCAATTTTTTTTGTTTTATTTTTCAGTCACTCCCATTTCGGACTGGTTTAACTCCCATACTTTCCCATTTTTGATGATCATGGTAAAACAATGAATTCAGCTCATTCTATCCTCTTTCAAGGGAGTTCGTATTTCGAAATGGGTAGAAAAAGTTCACATAACATGCTTAAAACGCCCTTATGGGCTTATTTTTGTTTAAAGTGTATGAGGTGATAAGGTGCAGAACGCAAGGCGACGGGTAGGTGCTAACACTGTCTCGTCTTAGCAAAGCGTTGGAAACATTCGCCTTTTCGTGCAAGCGTTGCAAGGTCAGCGCAGCGTGATAAGCGCTACGGTCTTTAAAATCACCTATGAATGCCTTTTCTAGTAAAAGACACACATGCAGAATATATACGTTTGGTTATGGTGCCCCAGACAAGCGCAATAATTGCTTTTTAATGGACGATTGCACAAGAATGAAACGCTGAACATTGGGCAACATTGCTGGGCGCTGCGGATGGGGTTGGCCATTTCGAGTACCCGGTGCCGTTAAGAGTAGACAAACAGACAAGTGTACAGACAAACAAAAAGTTTTGCGTCAAAGGTCCCCATGAAAGAATATCGTCTTTAAAAGACTCCGGTGTGCGAGAGCGAACGGGGGACCTCCGCTACGTTAATGCGTGGCATTAACCACTGAGCTACCTTGTGAGGTATTTCCTTGATCGCTCAAAAGGCAAGCTATTTATATCTACCACTTACCGCAGTTGGTGGACATGCCGGTAGGGGGGGGGGGGGGTATCTTGTTTGCAGCATTATAGGCAAGATGGCGCATGGAGCGCGTGGCGGCCCTGAATTCTCACGCGTACTGTGGCCCGCGGATACTCTCGCATGCCCTTATCTCCCGGTGGGGAGAATAATACGTCTTGGCTATAGTGTTGGGCTTCCATTGGAACAATTCTGTTGTAGTTACGGGGTGCGTAAAGGTCACTGTAATCATTGCACTGCCTGCGTTAGTGAAAAGGACGCGCCTGTCAAGCACAGCAAAGTAACAACTGAGACGCACATTCGCGCTCATCTTTACGTGTGAGTACGTCTCCCGCGTCATTCGTGCGTGAGAAACAAGGGGCACGTTTCGATTTGCTTGTTGCACGTGACCTTCCAGTTTGTTGCTATCGCGTACATTGCTTCGCATTTGAGCAAAACTATGAATTTTTTCCCTCACAATATTACTAATTTCCTCCCCCATCCTTGCACACGCAAACTATATATACACGTGTCTCATGTACTGGCTAAATTTGAAACTATTACTAGCCCCTCCTCTGCCGCACAGCAAAAGCATGGCTTTAATAATGCATATACTGTTGATTAAGTGCACATTGTGGGCTTCAAGTCTATTACCGATACTGAACTTGAAATCGCTCCGCGTAAATATCACAAACAGATCTCGAAGGCTACGCTTGCGTGGGGCGTGCCCCAGAACCGATTACAGCAGTTCAAGGTGCACTGTGACCACTAATTATTGATCATCATAGAAGAATACACCCAATCCTCAATTCCTCTGCAGTGTCACGAAGATTCTCTTTTATATTTGGGTCAAAATTACAGGCGAAAATTTCTCGAAAAAAAAAAGGGAAATTCTCTGCACGTAACATCACTGCGCGCTTGACGTCAGGCTGTTATGTGCTCGTGCTTTAGCGTAGCTATACGGTCTGCGATGACGTTCCGCTCCAGATTCACGAACCAAACGACGGCAGGCACTGATGGATTGGAGTCGCATACAAACCAGTAGCTTTCCAAACTTAAGTAGAATGTATCCCACACAATTTAGGGAAACGTGTCCATGGTGTTCAGGGAACTGGCAGCGCTGGCAGCCTCCTCCTTAGCTTTGTGTTTGTGTTTACCTTTGCGCGCCCAGTTCGCTGAACAAATATAAATTCCCAACTAGCCCACCATTCCATCCTAGTGTCCATTGTGTTCAGACACACCAACACTCAGCCACTTAACACTGGAGTGCAGCAAAAGGCCCACACACATCGGCAGTCCGCGCGTTACTCACCATCCACACACGTTACAGAGGCATGGCTTGCAGACGAAGCCAAGCAAAGACAAATAGCTTTGCTTGACCTGGCCCAGCGCGCCGCTCGTGCCAGCGGAGCTCAGGACTGAGGGTCTGACCACAACTGCCTGTGTTCACCTGCTTTTTTTCTGATTTTTGTCTTGATAAATGTTTTTCCTCCTTCTCCTCCTTCCTTTGCCAGTGTAGAGTCGCTGCGCCCAGCGTGCGCGCGAGTCAACGTTACGTAGGAGTATATTGGGGCCTTCATGATGTGGTTGCCACCATCTCGCTTGCTTCAAAAATACCGAAATTCCTATTATGAGACGTGAATTGACGACGAAGGTATGGGACTGGTGCAAACATGATAATCATGAGACGTGTTTTATGTAACAACATGACTACATGCCATGCTCATGATCAGCTTGCGGTCGTTTCGATATAGCCCCTCGTATAACAAATTTGACATCACGTGATTTATTTATTTATTTTATTTATTTACAACCCACAGCATCCATACAGGCATTTTCGGAGGGGGGAGTGCAGAAAAAGAACATGAAAATCGCAGGTTCACATCAGTTTGTGTAAAGAAATAAAACAAGAAAAGAGGAATTTCGAGAGACACAAAACATACACAGCTGCACCTAGCACAGCTGCCTCAGAAAAGTCACATGTAAGAAAATGCAGAAGCTACAAAAATAATGAAATCCCATGATAATTAAAACAAGGTGCAGCATTGATCGAGCACAAGGGCAAATGAAACACCAAAACAAAACAACATAGCTTACAATTAAGTTACCATAAAGATCATGGCGACTGCCAGGCGCACAGACATAGTCTATAGGGCTTATCGGTCGAAATATTCAATCTTGTTTGTTGCAGAAAACAATGCATATGTTGAAGAAATTTATACAGTTCTGGGAGGAAGTCAGTTCTTCTGACTGGTGGTTGCTGAAGGACGATGTATTGCATTTATATTCTCTTATCTGATGTTCATAATCCTTGCGGGCTGAAATGTAGTGAGGCCGGCTTATGTATACGTCACAAGGAATTCGAGTATGAGAATGAAATGTGCTATGCAAGAGCTTCAACCGAAACGATGACCCTCGGTGCTGCTGAGACTTCCATTTTCACTTACCTTCTGTCGCATTGAAATGTCCGTCTTACTTAGGTGCCTTAAACACATGTTTCGCCGCCATGAACTCAACTTTTTCTAATCTTTCTTTATTTCATGATGTTGAAGGGTGCCACACACAACATGCCTACACCAGTACGATCTCACGTATGATTTGTATCATACGGGTAACTCCGGGTTCGTTGTGGAAAAACAGGTGTGTTTCTTTTTAAGAATCCTAAGCTCTGACAAACTTTATTTACAGCGTAATCTACATGCCGATTCCATGATAGAGAGAGACAAAATAAAACACCTAGGTATTTGTATTCGCGCACCGTTTCTACAGGAGAGCTGTTTATTGTGTATTGAGATTCACCTTTTTTAGAGAAACTCATGCCACCAGTTTTGTTAAAATTTAGTTTCATTTCCCATCGCTGGCACCACGTGTATATTACACCTAAGCCGTTTGAATAGACGATGAAGGTAAATCACACGTCCAAACATGATAATCATCATGTGCGTGCCATGTAAAACGTAACAACACGCTAGCTCATATATCGTGCTGGCGGCTGTTTGACTAGTCCCACATATACCAAATATGATGTTACGTGACGTGAATGGACAACGAATGTAAATGACACGTCCAAATATGATAATCATACCATGCGTGTCATGCAAAACATGACTACGTGCTACGCTCATAGCGCGCTCGTGGCCGTTTCGCTAGCTGAACATACACCGAATTGGGAATTACGTAACGGGAATAGGCGACTAACGTAAATAAGTTATGTACGGCATAATTTACCTTCACCTCGCCACGTTGTGCTGATTTAAAGTGAAATATCAACCTACCTCATTCGTGCTTCGCATATCATCAATTCACACTGTACGTGAGTTCTGCCATTTTTGTTTTTTTCACGATTCCACCAATATCTGCAGATTCGGTGTAGCTGTAATCAAAGTATGTTTGTTCTTGCAATGCATAAAATTAACAGCTTCATAGCTTACACTCGTAAAAACCTATCTACAATCATCCATGTTTTGTTGTGCGCCTAACATCACCTGAGTCATGAATTGGACTTTTATTTCGTCGCAGGGGCAGCGGCCTGTGGATAACAATGGTCTTGTTGACCACTGCGGTCATTATCCTCATCGCTACTGCTATCGGCGTTGTGGTCGTCTTGGCGAACAGTAAGCACACTTTTTAATAGCGGGGAGATTACCCTGCGTGTTAGTGGCACCCAAGATTTTATGAATACTTCTAACTATAGTGCCAGCAAGAAGAACTTCTAAGGTAATGTCGACGTCTGGGCGGAATTGACTCGGCATCAGGCCCGTAGTCATGAATAATCTGCACGACGTCACGAAAAACTGAGTGTGGCGAGAATCGCTCGCAAGAGTTCACTCTTGATGGTTGTTCCCTCAGCGATGTTATCGTCCCGAAGACCACTCGCCGATCGGTACCCCGTCCACGATCTCCTCTCAGTTGTCACTTTTTCCAGCGTCTTTCAATATTTTCCCCGTATCGCTGGCCGTATTGGTTCAAAAGCACGTTGTAAGATACACACACTTTAGGTGGGGCACTCGCGAGACGCAATCGACCAGATAAAGTATCGGCGACGTGCGTCCGTCGTATTGCTGCCGGCAGCGTGCCTATCGGCGAGTAGACGCAACTTGAAGACAGAATGAGGCGTTGCCATAAAAACCACTCCTTCGCGGGAAATTTGAATTAAATCGCACAGGAGCGTTGAGCGACTAAAGAGGCCGAATGACTTGCTTTAAATGCGAAGCATGTCTTAGCGAACTTCGGCGACGTTTAGCGTATCTATCTATCTATCTATCTATCTATCTATCTATCTATCTATCTATCTATCTATCTATCTATCTATCTATCTATCTATCTATCTAGCCGCCTATGACCTTTAGCTCTCAAGGACGTGTCGACATCGATACTAAAATTAGTATGGCATAACACTAGTGTACGGAAAACATGAAGGTGTAGTCATAACGTGAAAATTGTGACTGCCATGTCATGGATGTCATGATTTACATTTCATGAGTCTGCTGCTCTCGCGGTGGCTTCGTTTACATGACTTGTTGCAAATTCGGTATGGTTTGACATAACTGCATGGCAAACGCAAGCGACATAGAAATCATGACATGCATGTCATAAGTCATGACTACACTTACGCTCATGGGGTGCTCACGGTCATTTCGCTAGATTCACATATACCAAATTTGGTACTACGGGACGTGAATGCAAGATGAAGGTATATGAATTGTGCAAGCATGATAGTCATGAGATGCATGTCATGTTACAACATGACTACATGCCACGTTCATGATGCACTCGTGGCTCTTTCACTAGCTTCACATATACCAAATTTGGTAATACGTGACGTTAATGGACGACGAAAGTAAATGACACGTCCAAACATCATAATCATAATATGCGTGTCATGTAAAGCATCACTACATGCTACGCTCATAGTACGCTCGCAGTCGTTTGATTAGCTCCAGTTATGCCAATTTCGCTATGGGGTGACGTGAATGTGAGGGGACCTGACTTTCAGCTCTTATCGAGGAAAACAGCCTAAGCGTTGACGCAATGAATAATAATCGGACGAGTATTAATACGGAGTGTGCAGTGTAAGTTAGAGGTGCGGTAGTTGGACAGGACACTGGCAAGCTGTCCCAGGAAACAAGAAACCTGATTAGGAAGCGTCAAAGCATGAAAGCCTTAAGTACAACAGACAAAATGGAGTTGGTAGAACTTTTGAATTTGATTATTGAGCGCAAGATTTCCGATGTAAGAAGGTATAACATGGAGAGAATTTAACCCCCTCTTAAGAACGGAGTAAGCATTAAAACCGTGAAAAGAAACTTGGGATAGGCAAAAATCGGATGTATGCACTAAGGGATAAGGAAGGCAAAATAACTACCAATATGAACAGGATAGTTAAATATACCAGAGGAGTTTTACAGAGATCTGTACAGCAGCCGGGAGAGCCATGACCTTAATACTATGGGAAAAAGCAGTAACCCAGATGACACCCCACCAGTAATGATGGAACTCAGAAAAACCTTGGAGAGCATGCAAAGAGGCAAGGCTGCTGGCGAGGATCAGGTAACAACAGATCTGCTGAAAGATGGAGGATAGATTGTATTAAAAAAAACTAGCCACCCTGTTTGGGAGGTGTCTCCTTACGGAAAGAGTACCAGAATCTTGAAAGAATGTTAACCTTATCATAATACGTAGGAAAGGAGATGACAAGGACTTGAAGAATTACAGGCCAATCAGCTTGCTCTCTGTAGCATACAAGCTATTCACAAAGGTAATTTCTAACAGAGTTAAGAAAACATTATATTTCAATCAACCAAATCAATAAGCAGGATTTCGAACAGGCTACTCAACAATCGACTGCATTCATACTCCGGTAATAGAAAAATGCTCAGAATATAGCCAACCACTATACAAAGCCTTCTTACATTACGAGAAGGTGTTAGATTCAGTAGAAATATCAGCAGTCATGCAGACATCGCGGAATCAGGGCGTAGATGAAGTATATATAAACATTCTGGAAGAAATCTACAGGGGATCAACTGCTACCATAGTGCTTCATAAAGAAAGCAACAGAATACCAATCAAGAAGGGTGTAAGGCAGGGGGACACAATCTCCCCGATGCTATTTACCGCGTGCTTACAGGAGGTTTTCAGAAGCCTAGAATGGGAACAGTTAGGAATAAGAGTTAATGGAGAATACCTTAGTAACTTGCGCTTCGCCGATGACATTGCATTGCTGAGTAACTCAGGGGACGAATTGCAACTCAAGATTACGGAGTTAGACAAGGAGAGCAGTAAGCTGGGTCTTAAAATTAATCTGCAGAAAACGAAAGTAATGTACAACAACCTCGGAAAGGAGCAGCGCTTCGAGATAGGTAATAGTGCACTTGAAGTTGTAAAAGATTATGTCTACTTAGGGCAGGTAATAATCGCAGAGCCTAACCACGAGATTGAAGTAACAAGAAGAATAAGAATGGGGTGGAGCACATTCGGCAAGCACTCTTAAATCATGAAAGGTATATTGCCATTATCCCTCAAGGGGAAGGTATATAACAGCTGCATCTTGCCGGTACTTAGCTACGGAGCGGAAACTTGCAGACTTACAAAAAGGGTTCAGCTTAAATTCATGACGACGCAGCGAGCAATGGAAAGGAAAATGGTAGGTGTAACCTTAAGATACAAGAAGAAAGCAGAGTGGATTAGGGAACAAATGAGGGTGAAGGATATCATTGTTGAAATTGAGAAGAGGAAATGGACATAGGCCGAGCATGTAGCGCGTAGACAGGATAACCGCTGCGCATTAAGGGTAACTATCTGGACTCCCAGTGAAGGCAAGCGGGTTGGGGAGAGACAGAAGGTTAGGTAGGCAGATGAGATTAGAAGTTTGCGGGTGTAAATTGGCAGCACCAAGCACAGGACCCAGTCGACTGGCGGAACATGGGAGAGGCCTTTGTCCTTCAGTGAACGTAGCCAGGCTGATGATGATGATGATGATGATGATCTGAATAAACGACGAAGGTAACGACAAACATATTAATGATATGCATGTAATCTGTAATAGATGACTACATGCTACGCTCATAGCATGCTCGTGGCCGTTTTGCTCACTCCACATAATATCATGTCAAGTCATACTAAATTTGGTACCACTTGACGTGAACAGACGACGAAAGTAAATGACGCATCTACACATGATATTTATGTCATGGAAGTCATCTCAGGCATAATTTAGGTCAGCCTCGTAACGTTATGCGGATAATAATGTGGCATATGAACTTCATTCATTCTTGCTTCACATATCATCGGTTCCCACAGGACGTTGGATCTGCCAATTTTTTTGTCAGTGAAAAGCGCGACGCTTTCGGGTGGCCGGCGTTGCCACCAGCCTCACCGGTTGCTATAGCATCGGAGCCTGAAATCGTTTGTTCTTTTTTTTTAGTTGCGCTGGCTGGCTGATAGGTGCGCTGCCGGCAGTGGTCTGACGGACGTGCGTCTGTGTTAATTTATCTGAAGATCGCGTCCCATAGGAAAGCCGAGAAGTGTCCCCTCTTGAAGTGTTTGTATCTTACACCGTGTTCAAAAGGATCGCACGGCGCGCAGAGGCTATAGCGTGGGAGTGGTGCTGTAAACAGGTTGTTCATGGCGTATTCAAATCAATTATATGGCCGCTATGAGAGACTGCTGTGTGCAGTGGTCTGGCCAAAGAGCGGAGGGGGGAGGTTGAGAGCGGGGTTCAACCCCCTCCCCAAATTTTTCACTCGAACCCCCCCCCCCCAACTTACTCACCCTTTCTTTCGGCTTTTCACGCTGACATGATTTAAAAACTCAGCAGTGCTACTATTTATATTCCTAAACACTTTTAGAGTGAATAATGTCGGCATACGGAAAAATGTGTCGTGGTGTTTGTCAAATTTGACATTCCGTGAGATTTTGGGCAGGAATTTCCACCGCGAGCGTTTTAAGTTGACACGGTGACGGAAATAATGCTGCAGCGGTGGTTATACTACTACCACCGGAACAGATCTTGCCGTAGTCGATAACTACAATGATTTTATTTACGCATAGGTTCGTTTTAATGGTAAAAGCCCGACACAGTTCCAAGGTCTGATAGGCCATGTTCAAGCAGGGTTACTCTTCAAACATGTGCTAAGATGTACTCGAACCAGAGAATAACGTTTCTATTAAACCTCCGTACGTTCTGCTAGCATCTAAACACACACAAAGACACACAAACACACACAAACACGCTTGCGTGAAAACACACACACGCACGTGCTCGCGCAACAGAATAATCGGCTCATCGAGTGAACATCGCTTGTATGCGAGTGCGCAATATATTGATACAAACCTTTAATACGCCCAAACTTCTTCTAAAGGCACTCCCGAGTGTTATCTAGTGAGAATGCGCAACACAGGCAAATGTGCAGGCTAATCACAACCTTATAAAGGCCAAATAAAATAATGATCATGGAACCTCAGCTGATAAGTAAAAAGATGATGATCATAAGCCTAAAGTATTATAATGAGAAATGTAGTGTTGGCAGTTGTAGTTAGCACAAGTTTTATTGTTCAGCAGCGTGGCAAAGAGCGCAAGAGTAAGGAACATAAAGCAGGAAAATTATACGACGAATTAAAAATGTTTATAATAATTCGGTTCTTCTGTTCATACCTTTACAATAACATTACTAACAGGGCACAGCCAGCGATTTCTGCAACAAGAGACATAACGCACAAAAAATGCATAAAATGAAGAAACATGGGTGGAGATGTTATCTTGTTAAATTAGGAACGAGGTATATCGTAACTATAATTTTTAAAAGAAATAAAACAACTCTTTGCAATCACTATTAAACGCAACAAAAAGACACAAGACACGACAGAATACTGTTGATTATCTTTTTCATTTGACACAAAGATTATCCTCTCCGTAACATGTCATAATATGTGCCACATATGTTACCCAAAATTGACGAGAATTTGTACATGCAAACTTGGGTTTTTGCATTGCCGTTCGCATCTTTCGTGTCCGCGAACCACGTCTGAAAGTGAAAGGTGCCACCGAAAACGAAGAGTAGGCAACGGGAGAGAACGGAATCACTCTGCCACAGTGTGATAGTAATTTTGAGCAATATATTTCATACAATTGAACTTGTGTCCTTACAGCTGGATGAAAACTACCGCGAAGAGATTTAACCCAAACAGTTTTTTTTTACTATCCGCTATGATAGTCAAGTGTTTATGGTGCTCCACGGGTCGTAGAATCGAACACCTGTCGTATTTTTCACGTAGGCGAAAATGTTCGAAGCACATGCACTTTAACTAAGGTGAATGAATGGTAAAGACCCAATGTAGTGGAATTTCCGGAGCACACCACTGAGGTGTTTTTCGTCATCATATTCTGGGTCTCATAATCGTCTCCCGCAATCAACTTGTCGCCCATAGTAGATCACCATATCTATGATGGAGATTAGTTTACTTCTGTTTAGTTCATGTTATGTTTGCGCTGATGACTCCATTTTTTCAGCGATTGCCACGCCTTTGAGTGCTTTTAGGTAATTCTTCACGTATAGAGCAGCGGTTTTCTGGTACTGGCACTCGCTGTGGCTTCTGAGTTTTCGAGCACGTTTTTCCAACGTGCGCACGGAGAGAACCACGCTTGTACTAAGAAATTGGTGTGTCCCCTAGCCTGAACTTTTTTCTTCAAAAAGCACACATGCCTTGCTCCGCCCTCCTATTTGGCATACACTAGCAACCAGGAAAAGATTTCTTGCCAGTTGAGTTGGAACTTCAGTTTGCGCTTACTAACTGAAGGAAAGCTGTAGCTAGCGCGTGGTTTCTATGTCGTCATTGGCAAACGTCGTCCAGTCTCGTCGTGCAGCTACTCCTTGCGTCTTGGCCCGTTAAACACGTAGAGACCAATGTCATAGTCGAGAATCACGGTTTTTGTGCATGCATCATGCTTCGATCGATATCAGGAGTTCTTTCGGTACGTGAGTCGTAATAAGACAGTGCAGAACTACAGCTGGGAACCGTTTTTTCGGTTGCAGCAGTTCTTTCGACAATTGTCGAGTGTTAACATGAATCAGCGTCGCCTTCGAAGAAATAATCATCAAGTGTTACTTTACTGCGTTTCGACACCGCCCTAGAGTCTCATAGAAGGGTGCTGATTGACACAGCACACGAACTACCCAGCAATACATGCACGCAGCGTATTTCAATGGTGTGACTTCATATTGCTAGAAAGCAACGCGTTCAGAAAAGTTTGGGCAGTGACATTGAATGCGAGAGACGAGAAATTTGCCAACGATACCTGTCGAGTGGTAAAATTCCACCTCAAAACTATCGCTTGTTTCTCTCCTGGTGGAATGATTCGCGTGCATACATTTTCTCCGCTTTCCTTCAGTTGCCAGTAAGGTCACGCTCACCCAGTATATCTTACTCTGCGCGCGAAACATGTTGCGTTTGTGATTGCGCCTCTACGGAAGGCTGGTAGTTTCCGTTGCGTTGTGATCCCATACCGCAAACATGAATGAACGCCAAGGAGTTTATGCGTGCAGTGAAATTCCTGCTACTCACATAAGAATGCCCGCAAGAGACAACTGACAGGCATGGATGGTGCACAGTACAGTATAAGTAAACTTATAATGTACTGTGCGCTGGTAGATTTCGTCGGAGTTCACGCGTTCTGACAAATTGAGTACCGTGCACTATATATACTCTGAACAAGAGCGGAGTGAATTCCTTCGTCAGTAGTTGACCGATCACTCAATGTTTTGTGTGATACAAGTCTGCTCCTGTTCGCGCAGGAGTAAGTGATGCAAAAATGAAGGCACGTACTAGTTAGGACAGTGTATACAGGGCATGTCCATGCTGCGGTGTGAAAGAATCTGAACAGTTCTAAATCTTTCGACGTAAAAAAAAATCACGGCTGCATGCTTGCTAACAACAGAAGACACCCTGCCGCTACGCTATTAATTCGTAAAACAGGGTGAGGAAAGCTACGAAAAAAACAACAATAACATTACGCGTTTTCGAGCGTCTTGAAGTTTTCTGGTGCTTAAACGCAGCGAACAAGCTCTTTCTATTTAAGTAGGTATAGTCAAGTCCCGGATGCAATTTCCATATAGACCAACTGAACATTTCTCAACAATGATTATCTTTTCTTCGCAGATTGCAAAATATTACCTCTTCGATTGAAGTACTTCACTGATATCTAGAGTCACAGTGCAACTGTTATATCAACCATGGTTGCGATAAAGTTTGCCTGAAAAATAACGTGTGTGAAAACATGTTGCCACGGGCAGCATAATTCAAAAAAATTACTTATTGCGTATCACAAGCATGCGTGGATGCACGCAGTAAACTAAAAATGTTGGCTAAAATCTATCTATCACTGCGTCAGGGCTGCTTCACATATGAATCTGAACATAAAAATCATTCCCATGGGCATTAGACGTTGTAAGCGGAGCCGTCCTTGACTTGTGAAACGCACTTCGCCATGACGAGCGCTACACCTGCTCCGCTTCACATAGGGTAATGGATAACGATGTCTTCTCCGATCGGGTGGCTTGTCGTCATGAGGCGTTTTCGAAGACTAGTCCATTCAATGTTGTGACGAGAGGCCGTTGCTGCAAATGACCGCAGTACCTGTAGCTTTCTGCATTTTACTGCTATTACTTTACTTTTACTTACACTCTTCACAAGCATATACGCATGCGGAGAGCTAAGGGGGGAATCTCATTACTGACATACATGTATTCAATCTGCTCAAACTATCGCAGATTGTCACATCAAAGAGAAAAGCTGATGCCTGAGACTCCCCACCTTCAAGTTGGGTCGTTGGAACCCTGCCCCCCCCCCAAAAAAAAATTCTGGTACAAGAAGAAAAAAAAGCACGGGTGAAAGGCGACCGCTATATCAGAGATATCCACGGTTAGTTGTTGATTTGCCCAGCATTTGGCCTTGCATTTTTAATCGCTCACAGTGAACATGCTGTTAAAGATATCTTTGCATGACTCACTATAGCTACAACACTTATTCACCCCGTGAAGCTGCTTCTACAAAGAGGTTCTAGAGCTTTGTGTTAAGCAGCCCGGAGTGAATTGATGCTTCAGATACGTTGCCCGCTACTAAGGTTAGATAAGATTTGTTGGACAAGTTAATCATAGTTCATGCTAAATCACTCCCCAAATTCCTACGCCACGATTCGCTAAGTCAATATTTTTGCATGAACGCCTTGAAGGCTAAGCAATATGAAAACCTCATTTGTTGGAACATTCACTCTCAGAAAAAATGCCAGCTTGTTCACTAGTACTTACCTTTTACTTGTCCCCAAAAGCACTAAGAATTTGGAAGGTAGTAAAGTGCTGATTGGTGAAGCTTTCAAGTTTGCAAAGTAGTTCATGAGTAGTGCTAACTAGAATAAATATTGCTTTAATCACTTTTAGTTACCGGGTGTTTATATGAGCGTGTACATTGGCAAATCAAGATAACTGATTAACATAAATATATATAGGGTAAACGGGCGAAATAAATTGGCCTCGTAGATTATTTAGTGGCTGCTAGCTACTTTATGGCATAACCATGGCGAGTGCGCATCACAGCAAGATACATAGAGGCATGAACTAATCACAGACGAGGACATACACGTAAACGCGCACATGGAATATCAAGGCTTAGCCGGTGGCGCATACTGTCACTGCCGTTTGAAGGATACTAACGCTTCTTTAAAATAGTACACTGTGTGCTGGTTAGCAGCCATAGTATTTAGAAAAATATTGGACGCTTGGTACACATCATCCTCTGCCCTTCTATGAATGTTTAACATCACTTAGCACGAAATTTTTATTTCAATGTAATGACAAATCTAAGATTTGTCCAACTTTTCCTAAAAGTGTCACGGTGACTGTAAGATATTCGGTGGTGTTTAAGAGAGGTATGGCAACGTCTGTGGCTTAGCAGTTAGCTAGTTAAAAAGACCAAAAAAGCATTCCTGGTTAGTAACGGCAAAAGGTTGAAGCTTTACTAGTTGCTGACTATAGTAGAGAGATGCCACGAAGGTAGAAAAATACGCTCGAAACAATTGAATGAATGTATTGCCAACTGTTCATAACTTTTTTTCAAGATTGTTCTGAGGATGCAAATATCATAGGTAGCGGGAAATCTTCACCCGTGGGAACTATAGTAGGGTGGTTGTACTGCACAACAAAAGTCACTAATCCACTATCCTTCAAGCGTTTAGCGTAGTGTACAAGTTACTGAGCATCTACTGATATCATCTTTATGTCGTTAGTCATTCTTAGCTCACCGAAGCGATCAAGATATGCCCATCCTACGTTGAGAAAGTGAAGGAATGGAATTTACTTGCCTTAGCATGCGAGAAGGGGGAATGAGCTGTTTTTCTTATTACGAAGAATAGAAAAGAATTGAATTACGGCAAGATTCTATTCACCGGAATGGAATCGGAATGACATCGGGGTGTCCATTCCGCACTCTGGTAAAAAGTAATGCTTGGTTCTCATCACTTTCTAAATTCAAAGCTCTGATCGATTTAAACTGGCTCACGAGGCTGATATCCTATAAACACACACACACATATATATTCACATTCGGTGTTTCTATTCAATATATATATATATATATATATTCTATTCAATATATATATATATATATATATATATATATATATATATATATATATATATATATATATATATATATATATATATATATATATATATATATATATATATATAAGGGAAGGAAGTGTATAACTAAGGGCTCGTTTTTCCGTGTTTTAACACAATAATAATGAGATATAACAGACAGTAATGCCAAGGAGTGTACAGGGGAAGTTATTATTATAACCAATGGAATATAAATAAGAAGAAAGAAAAGTGGATGAAAAAATAACCAGCCGTGAGCAGGAATCGAACCTACGACCTTCGAATAACGCGTTCGAAGCTCTATATTTATATATATATTGTTGCGTGAAGGCACAAGGGAAACTAGGCGTTTTAAAATATATTTACACAGCGCCAACGCGCAAGCCAAGATGGCGAACAAGAGAGAGCGCGCGCACACACAAGTCACCTCGTCTTCCTCAGCGCCTATCTCACTGTTTAAGTGGGGCATTGTCTCGTAACATAACCCCCGGGTGCTGAAGCACCGTCTCGGTGCTTTCTATTGTGTTGCCGAGTGGTAAAGCTTAAGGCGGGATACGTGGACAATGTCTGTAGACAGCGAAGCGGAGGCGGAGGAAGACTCGAGCGGGGCTATCTCGTATGTCACATCTGTCACCTGGCGCAATACGCGGTAGGGTCCCGAGTACCGGGAAAGCAGTTTTTCAGAAAGTCCGACGCGTCTAGTCGGAGTCCACAATAGCACAAGAGAACCTGGTGTAAAGGAAATTTGGCGGTGATGTGAGTCGTAACGATGCCGCTGGTGATCTTGCGATGCTAAAAGGCGCTGACGAGCAACTTCTCGTGCTTTGCGAGCCCTGGTGATAGCATCACGGGTGTATTCAGTCGTAAAGTCGACGGCTGTCGGAAAGATGGTGTCGAAAGGTAAAGTTGGATGACGGCCAAACACCAGGTAGAAAGGTGAAAAACCAGCTGCATCATGGCGTGAAGAATTATAGGCAAACGTAACGAAGGGCAATGCAACGTCCCAGTCCTGGTGGTCGGACGATACGTACATAGCGAGCATATCAGTTAAAGTCCGGTTGAATCGTTCAGTGAGTCCGTTAGTTTGCGGGTGGTAAGCTGTCGTAAATTTATGTTTCGTCTCGCAGGAGCGAAGCAGGTCGTCGATAACTCGGGAAAGGAAATAGCGCCCACGATCTGTTAGGAGTTGGCGTGGGGCGCCATGGTGAAGTATGACGTCGTGCAGGAGAAAATCGGCAACGTCTGTGGCGCAGCTGGTTGGCAAAGCCCGCGTGATAGCGTACCGGGTTGTATGATCCGTCGCGACAGCTATCCACTTGTTCCCCAAAGTGGATGCAGGGAAAGGGCCTAGGAGGTCAAGACCAAGTCGGAAGAAGGGATCAAAGGGAACGTCAAGTGGTTGGAGGAACCCGGCAGGACTCATAGAAGGTTTTTTGCGGCGTTGACACTGATCGCATGAGGCGACGTAGCTGCGGACCGAGCGATAAAGACTGGGCCAGTAAAATCGACGCTGTACGCGGTCATACGTCCGAGACAGTCCGAGGTGACCGGCAGTGGGAGCGTCATGAAGCTGGCCGATCACGCTCGCACGTAGGTGGGAAGGTACCACAAGGAGCAGTTCGTGTCCATCAGGGCGGACGTTGCAACGGTACAATGTGTCATCCTTAAGCACGAACAATCGAGTAGAAGGATCGGGTGCCGCAGAATGAAGCTTCTCGATGATGTTACGCAAGGCAGGATCTCGGCGCTGTTCCTCACGGATGTTGCTTAAAGCGGAGAGAGACAGCACACATGGCGATTCATCGAACGCTTCAGGTGGGTCCACTGGATTCCGAGATAAGCAGTCAGCGTCATGGTGTAAACGGCCAGATTTGTAGGACACCGAGTAGTTATACTCTTGAAGCCGTAGTGCCCATCGACCAAGGCGTCCAGTGGGGTCCTTCAAGGACGAGAGCCAGCAAAGTGCGTGGTGATCGGTTATGACAGTGAAATGTCGACCATGTAAATAAGGCCGAAATTTTGCTACTGCCCAAACGAGAGCAAGGCATTCCCTTTCGGTGATGGAGTAGTTCCTTTCCGCCTGCGAGAGGAGACGGCTGGCATAGGCGATAACGCGGGCGCAGCCGCTTTGATGCTGAACCAAAACAGCACCGATTCCGTAACCGCTGGCATCTGTGTGTACTTCGGTAGGGGCAGAAACGTCGAAATGGGCCAGAACAGGTGGTTTTGTTAGCGATTCAATAAGTGTAGAGAACGCCGTAGCCTGCGCAGCGCCCCATGTGAATGAGACATCTTTTCTCAATAAGTCTGTGAGAGGACGGGCGACTTCCGCAAAGTTGTTCACAAAACGTCGAAAGTACGAGCACAGACCGAGAAAGCTGCGTACTTCTTTAGTGCAGGTCGGAACAGGGAAGTTACGCACGGCTCGCACTTTATCGGGATCAGGACGTACACCAGAGGAGTCGACAAGGTGGCCCAACATTGTTAGTTGCTGGCGTCCGAAGTGACACTTTGACGAGTTCAGTTGGAGACCGGCATTGCGAAATACGGCCAGTATTGAGGAAACGCGGTCGAGGTGGGTTTCAAAGGTCGGGGAAAAGACGATAACGTCGTCAAGGTAGCATAGACAAATTGACCATTTGAACCCACGCAAAAGAGAGTCCATCATCCGCTCGAAGGTGGCTGGAGCGTTGCATAATCCGAAGGGCATGACCTTAAATTGGTAAAGACCATCGGGGGTGACAAAAGCGGTCTTCTCGCGGTCCATGTCATCGACAGCAATTTGCCAGTAACCTGCTCTTAGATCAATAGAAGAAAAATACTTAGCGCCGTGAAGACAATCTAGGGCGTCGTCTATGCGCGGTAGCGGGTAGACGTCTTTTTTAGTGATCTTGTTCAGATGTCGGTAGTCAACACAGAATCGCCAAGTGTTGTCCTTCTTTTTGACAAGAACAACAGGGGAAGCCCATGGACTACATGATGGTTCAATTATGTCTTTGGCGAGCATGTTGTCGACTTCTGCTTGAATTATGTGACGCTCGGTCGAAGATACGCGGTATGGCCGTCGATGGACAGGGGAGGCATCGCCGGTGTCAATGCGGTGCTTTACCGCACTGGTTTGACCTAGTGGACGATCACAAAAGTCAAATACGTCCCAGTATGACTCAAGAACGCGAAGGAGTTCGTCAGCTTGATGCGGCAAAAGGTCTGACGCGATCATTTTTTTAACATCAGGAGACGGGCTTCCTTGCGAAGATCGAGCATGTGTGAAGCTGGAGTGTCGAGCCTCGTTCGAAGACAGAGCTGATATGACGCATTCTTCAGAAGGAGTCAGCATGGCGAGGGCGATTCCGCGCGGAAGCACTTGCGGACACAGAGCAAAGTTGAGCACAGGAATGCAGGCGTGGTTTGCACGTAACTGAATAACAGTGTGTGGTAAGGTAACACTGTGGGTCAAGAGAAGGGATGTGATGGGCGCGAGCACATAGTCACCATCGGATACAGGTGGCGAGGGCGTAACGGTGATGCAGGTCACGGTTTGCGGTAACAAACGGACATGTTCAGCAGAGCACATACGGGCTTGCGGTCGACTGGGCGGATCAATCGGACACGGTAGGTCAAGTTGCACAGTACCGGCTGAACAGTCGATGAGAGCGGAATGGGTGGACAAAAAGTCAAGACCGAGGATCACATCATTGGTGCAGTGAGAAAGAACAGTGAAGAGAACTGAAGTTTGACGGCCGGCAATAGTAACGCGTGCAGTACAGACGCCAATAACAGCAGCCGTACTACCATCAGCAACGCGAACGCTGCGTGAAGGGGCTGGAGTAAGTACTTTCTTTAAGCGGTCTCGAATGTGCAGGCTCATCACAGAAATATGGGCGCCAGTGTCTACTAAGGCTTTAACAGATAAACCGTCCACTTCAACGTCGATCAAGTTCTGATTGGTCGGGAGCGTCAACAGAGGAATTGGAGAGCAAGTCGTATCAGCAGCGTCACCTCCAGGAGCTGCAGCCGTTAGTTTTCCGAAGAAAACCGCCGGGCAGAGGACGGGGACGGGGAACGAGGTGGTGGTGGAGATCGGGAAAATCTACGTCGAGGTGAAGGTGAGCGACTGTACTGGGCAGTGGTCGTAGTGGTCGGGTCGTAATTAGCTGAGCCCTCACGCCGTGGTGGTTCCTGGTCATAGAGGTGGGCCGGTGAATGGGGGTTGGAGAAGTTTGGGTTTGCCCGATACGGTGAGGTCCACGTGCTTCGGCAATGACGGGAAATGTGTCCCACTCGTTCACATCGGAAGCAAATCGGCCTGTCATCAGGCGTTCTCCACGCATTTGGGTCACGATTACGTGGAGCAGGGCGGCGATACTGCTGTGGGTGGCTCGGGGTAGACGAACTGACAGCGCCGGGACGGTGCACAGAACAGACTGTGTGAACACCCGCGTTGGCTAGTTCCTGGCGAACAACGGTCTGTATTAGCGATATGGTCGGCTGAGGATCACTCGGTGCCAGTGCTCTCAAGGGGGCGGGTGAGATGGCTTCGATTTCACGGCGTACAATTCTCGTGATGTCACTGGAGTGTGAATTGGGCAGGGTCGGTACATGGAGATCCGCACATGTTGACGTCGCAGCAGTGTTGGGAAGGCGCGTAAAGTGGTAAGCAATGCGACGGCTTTTAGCCTCTTGAAACTGTTGGCACTCCAAGATAACATCTTGCACGGTGGAACAGCCTTTGCACACAATGAGGTTAAATGCATCGTCTGCGATGCCCTTGAGCACGTGCGCTACCTTGTCGGCTTCAGCCATGGTTCGGTCAACTTTACGGCAAAGGGTCAGCACATCTTGAATATACGCCAGGTAGGACTCCGTGGACGTCTGAACACGTGTGCCAAGTTCTTTCCTAGCGGCCTGCTTGCAGCCGGCAGATTGACCAAACAACTCGCGTAATTTGGTCTTGCATACGTCCCAGCTTGTGATACCGTCCACATTGTTATTAAACCACGCCTTGGCCGTTCCTTGTAAATAAAAGATGATGTTTGCCAGCATTAAGGTTGGGTCCCACCTGTGATTTGTGCTGAAGAGTTCGTAGAGTTTAAGCCACTCATCCACGTCCTCGCCGTCCGTTCCCGAAAAGTTGCCGGGATCGCGGGGTGGAGCGGCCACGAGATAAACAGGAGAGGTCGGCGCCATTGATGCAGTGGGCGTAGCAGTTGAGGAAGCGTCGCTGCCGGTGGACATGTTGGGAGCAGAGACTAGGCGTCCGCTGCGTAACTCCGTCGTGCGTTGTAACCCAGCACCTTCCACCAAAATGTTGCGTGAAGGCACAAGGGAAACTAGGCGTTTTAAAATATATTTACACAGCGCCAACGCGCAAGCCAAGATGGCGAACAAGAGAGAGCGCGCGCACACACAAGTCACCTCGTCTTCCTCAGCGCCTATCTCACTGTTTAAGTGGGGCATTGTCTCGTAACAATATATATATATATATATATATATATATATATATATATATATATATATATATATATATATATATATATATATACCGAATGTGAATGTAGCCTGAAAGGTTGCACAAGTGCTGTCAAAAGTTTCAACCACTGCATGCACGTCCATGATGATTTGAGAACCTCCGGAGTCACTGAAGTACTCTGGATTGTCCACAAAGTTTCACTAGATGCTTGAGGATAAAAATAGGAAGCGTTTATAGCGGTGACTTTTCTTAGTGCTATCAGCATGCCGTCGAATTTCTAGCTACAAGTCCTCGTTCGACACTAAGTTTCACTGTTCCATAGCTTCCCCAAATTTCCTTGATGGCAATGTTACTCTGAAGACGTAATCAACCTTCACGTATACATTTCATGACGTTTCACAGTTCGGGCATGTGCCACCCAATTACAGCACCGCGTCCGCTCCGATGACCCCGCGAGGATGAGGGCATTCTTAGCGGTTGCTCCTGTCCCTATATAAAACTTCTGCCTAAGCTTCATGAACAGTAAATTATTTGAAAGACTGCTTTCTTTCCTTTATTTCTTATCCCATTCGTTGTGCAATATTGCTGGGGTGTCCACCCTTAAGAGAGACAGTAGCAGGAGGAACTTTTCTCTTCAAATCCTCCTTTTTATGCCCCCCCTCCCTACTGCATATGAGTTTCCGCAGTGACATTCAGGCAAGTATAGTGCGCTGGGCGCACAAGGTTGATTTTGAAGCCACATCGGCGCTCATTTGTAATACCCATGTCACAGGGACACCCGTGAACTTCGTTTAACTCACTCGTCTTTACAACGAAGATACGGTCCGTGCCCCACGGTGTCCCTTACGTAATGGAAGTCAAACTAAGCTCTTCGCAGAAAAAGTTTGGTGACATTCCTTAGCGGCGGAAAGGAGCGCTTTCGTCCCCAGTTCTCTGTAGTTACGGGAAACTGCAAGCAGAAATCAGTGGCAGTCAACACCAATGAACTTTATCACTACTAACAATTTTTGGCTGCATATTGCGCTCCTAACGTGCGTCAACCAAAAGCAAAAAAGTGCTACAAGTGTACGTACCCACCACACCTTGCCTCGCCAAAACCCATCGTGTCACCATTCTGAAGAAATCCCAGCATATCCACCGAATAAATAATCATTATAGGGGCGATGCGTCCACCAGTCCGTCCTTGCTTCTACCCGTCCGTTAGTTCTTGCTTCCGACCATCCGTCCGCCCACTCGTGCGTCTTTCCGTGCGTCCGTCCATGCGGCCATCCATACGTCTGTCCATTTCCTGTCTGTCTGTCTGTCTGTCTGTCTGTCTGTCTGTCTGTCTGTCTGTCTGTCTGTCTGTCTGTCTGTCTGTCTGTCTGTCCGGTGGTGTGTGCGTCCTTCCGTCCATCTAGTTAACACTCCAACTACAGCCATCTGGCATCTTTTCATCATATATTCAGCATTTAGAAGTACCACTATCCGGAGGACACTCTAAGAGCTAAACGAGAGGTGACTACATATTACATACACGGGATCCACAGCCCACGGCGAAAGAAGCTTTGCCCCTAAATATTTTCTCCTAGTCCGTGCCAGCCATCCTATCCGTGCGCGCCATGGTGTTTACGTCTCTGCAACTCATTCGCTTCTTATTGTTGTGCTGCTTACCTTGACTAGAACACTGCCAAACTCATAGCAGTAGTTGACACGGGTTTTATTCCTCCTTCGTCGACGCCTGTAGCCAAGCCGAAACCATGTGATCTGCTGTGTGACCCATCCGGAGCAAGCACTTCGTGTACTGAACAGAATACCTGGGCTCATCTGATATTGTAAATTACATTGTGATCTACATGGTAGTGAAAATTCGAAGATATCAGAGAAAACTTGCAGTGCGTTTGACAATAGGCGTACGCAGACAAAATGCGTATGCGGGCCTTTATATCACACTCACTCAAGAGCATACAGATATAATTCAGATACAGCAATGGCACCGCCCAAAACAAATAAAAACACTGAAAACTAACCGCCGATCTTTGTAGCTCATTGGTTCGAAAGTGCCCCTGTCGAAAGGTCCACGTCACGAGTGCCAGTTGGTTCCCGCCGGAAACGGTCAACCTAGGCGATGGCGCGCTATGCCGTATAGACCATCCTCGTTTCGTGTAGTGAAACTCCGGCGCCTATATACAGTTAAGCCCAAACTCAAAAACCTCGATTTCCGAATGAGTGAGGCATAAGAAGGTTTATTGATTGATAAGTGGGGTTGAACGTCCCAAGACTACCATATCATTGTGAGAGGCGCCGTAGTGAAGGGCTACGGAACTTTGACCACCTAAGGTTCTTCAACGTGCACCCAATTTGGAGCACACGGGCCTACAGCATTTTCGCCTCCATCAAAAATACAGCCGCCGCAACCGAGATGAGGAATAGGGAGACTCTGGACTCTGTTGTGCCCAGAGTTTCTAGAGCTCCCACTTTGCATTGCACAAGTACGACTTACTTGGAGAAATTCGCAACTTGGCGGGCAAGATGCTCTTTCCTGCGCTCTATCAACTTCCTGCTCTTCACGGCAGTAGAGATACTTTTCGTTTGAAACGAGTTCGATTAGGTTGTTTTACCCTGCAGATGTAGCTACCAAGCGCTGACGAAGCGCAAGGGAAAGTAAATGACGTGCTTCTGGCTAGGTGGTGGTGCCATGTCTTGTGCGGCATGAGAGTCAGACGTATGTTCAAGTGTTCTTAGAAATTTTTAGTTATTGCAATCACTTATTCGTTATACATGCGAATTACATCGTTCATGGCCTTATTTGTTCATTTTAACTTGGTTTTGAAAATTGTTAGCTTTAATATTGCCGGTATTAACCACTTTAGCGTAAGCTTGATCTCGTGACAAGAGATTTCTGAATAGAAGACGATCTGTTCAGAAATCTGAACATGCGGATATAAAACGATGCGCATATAAAACCTCAAGTACAGTGTGACAACGCAGGGTGTCGCTGATGACGAGTATTTTCTTAATTGACATTGCTCTCCAATATTGGTGTTTTGTGGCCAACTTTGTGCGTAATTTCGGCAATGAAAAGCGTGTATTGTAGGCCACAATCAATGTGTTTCATTCGCCAACAATTGGCTCACACCACGTACAGAGGGGGCCACTGTGTGCATTGGTATGGTTTCCAACCGTATATATGCACTAACAGCGTGGCCACCTGTGGACCAATATCCCAGTGAATAGGTCTGTGAAATTCAAATCGCTGCTTTTTCCTCTATCGTGGGCAAGGACAGCACTTTAGTCACATCAACAATAGATTTAGGATCAGTTCATCGTATTAAAACTGTGATCGCACTTGTTAAGAGAAAACTGGCGCGAAAATCGTCCATGTTTTTTCCTAATCAAATAGGTAGGTCACGACACTTTATTACGTCTGGTAATTTCGTTTGCTCGAGCACGTAACAATTATTCATTTGCAGACTGTTATAGGGCCCAAAGTTTCAGTTTCAAAAAAGCACTGAGTGAGGCAAAATCCTCCAGAAAGGTTTCCATGAGCACACAAAACCATACGTCATTGATCACCGCATACTCTTTCAAACAACAATCAGCCTAAGTTTTTTAAACGAAGGCCTAAGCCTTCCAAAATGAAGCGAAAATATCTGCCTCCCCCTCTTCCCAACATGCACTGCTGTGGCAAGGATGCCACCCCTCATGGTCTTGTGCAAGTCCATAAAGGCACCCTCTTTTTTCATTGAAATGCCTTCTATGGAAGAACGCTCGCGAGAATCATGGTTGCCAGCATCAACCCGTGTTGCATGTTGCAGTTGTTTACGTTAAAACTTGTTAGTTTTATTGTCATGATGGGGCCTTTTGCGTGCAACTATGCGGCACGTACTTTAAAACTGATTTCAAACATTGTGGATTATATTCACAAGAACAGCACAAATCAGGCAAAACACAAGGAGAGCATTGAAAAGAGTGCTGACTTTGACTTAGAGTTTATTGTTTTTTGAACTTGCTTATTTAAGCGAAGCTGTCAATTCCATATAGGATGAATCCCCTCAAAAAGGAAGGAGTGTGAAAACTTAGGAACCCTTTACAAAAATACGTGCGCCACTACATCATTCTTTCCAGAATGGAACACTTATGCCCAACGTAATCTTGAAAGTCATGGCTCGTTTTTATTGTTGATAGGATCTAGAATTCGCTTACGCACGACTAACTAGCCTAAGAAATTTTGCGAGCTTCAATTTTTGTTACACTAAGCCCTGTCTCAGCACGTACGCAGAATAGAAGTCATCGGAATAATACTTGTTGGGGTTTAACGTAAAAAAAACAGCATAATATGACAGACGCTGTTGAGGAGGGCCCCGTAAATTTCTACCAGCTGGGGTTCTTTGACGCGCACCTAAATTTAAGCACATGGGCCTCAAGCATTTCCACTTCCTTCGAAAATATGGCCGCCACGACTGGGATTCGATCCCATCACCTGCGGGTAAGCAGCCGAGTGCCTTCGCCACTTCACCACCATGGCGAGTGCCTCTAATATTAGTGAGTGGAGGACGCTATAGAAATGCCTTCGTAGTTCTCATGTTTCGCGTTTTGGGGGACGTGTTGTCGGCTATCGATGGTATTCCATAAATAGGCAAACTCACCCAAAACATATTCGATAATAAGGGTCAGCATTGGGTGCCGTCTACTTCGCGTCTTGCTGCGTTTGAGCTGTTTTGCATATGAACCCTGCTGCTTTAACCATGAAGGTTCAATCTAAAGTGGTATAGGTGAGAAGAAAGCTCGACTGAAATGAAAAACTAGCTACGATGGTAAGTACTCTCCTATCGTACGAGAAAATCGCGCTTGAAATCAATTGTTGTAGTGTATACAAAGAGGTAACACAATAATAAAAATCTTATGCATACTATATAAGCGTCGAAAAGATTTCATCATGACCTTATTGTTTAAAAAATATCAAACTAGAACGAACGTCTCTGCCAATTCTCATTTATTTATAGAGTACTATCGTGAAGTAAATAGTTGTGTGAAGTGTCCTTAACGCTTACCATGACCGCTTTTTACAGGAAAAGTTGTAAATTCATAGTCGAATCGAAAATACGTATGTGCTCATCACGCTAAATTTCTCTGTTGGCTGTGCCGTCAGGGACATCATTCGCTACGTCATATCTGAGCGCGTGCCCCACTGGCTGCGCAATCTGTCACATAATTTTCTTCGTCGTACCCAAGCATGTGTGTTATTACGAGCGGATGCTTGGAGAATGTAGCGAGGAGACAACGATGTGGGCAAGGCCTTGTTGGTTAACATCGCGTACCGATTCGGTTATTGTGAGCCTATCGGCCCCCTAAAAGCTGTCGCTGAGCATTAGCTGGATACCTTCGACCCGATGCATTTTCAGGATTTTGCTCAATGTTGAAACCAAACTTATTGAGAGATAAATACGCTATCAGATACTGTCAACAGTGGAAGAAGGCCCTTCTCTTCCAAACTGACGCCATTGTCGTAGTTGCGCACAGCTTCAAAAGCGAGAAGACTTGAGCGATGAGAAACCAGATGAATGCTGAAAAGAAAAAGTCGTTTAAGAAAAGAGCATGGAAGTGTGAGGCCTGCAGGCCGGGGGCATCCAAGAGTACCACACGGCCCGCTGATCAAATAGGAGATGCTCAGCTTAAGATTACGATCATGGACATAGACAAGAAATTAACTTCTCTCCTCACTTTGAATGAAAAGGTAGAGGGAATAGACAGGTCAATTCAGTTGCTGTCGGATCACTTTGATAAAATTCAAGAACGCTTGAGTGGGCATGACAGGGAAATAAAAAACATAAAATGCAAGATCGACAAACTTGAGAAGGAGGATCCAGCTAAGGGTCTCGCCCAGCTTCAGATTGATTTTGATGACCTCGAGTGGCGCAGCCGACGTCTAAATGTGGAGATACATGGAATTCCTGAGACTGCAGGTGAAAATCTTTTAAACAAGGTAAATGATCTTGCGAAAACCTTGAGTTTGACGGAACTTGCTCCGGCGGATATTTCCGCTATTCACAGGATGGCATCGAGGCCAGGTAGAGAGCGTGGAGTGATCCTTCGCTTTGTCCACCAGGACCTTCGAAATATGTGGTTTGAAAAAAGAAAATCCTTGAGGCAGGAACAAGAAAATGTCTACATAACTGAGAATATGACCAAGCGTTCCCGGGCTCTTTTATTAGCAGCTAAAACCTGGGCTAGGAGAGTTGGCTATGACTTTGCATGGCATTTCAATGGGAAGGTCTTGGTGCGTAGGAAGAGTGGAGAACGTGCGCAGGTCATCAGGTGTGAGGATGACTTGTCAGCGTTGAGCAATTGATGTTAGTTTTTTGTGCTGTTTCTTGGTATCTCTTTTTTTGTTTGTTTTTACTGCTCTGTAAAATGGATGACCTCGGATATATCGCCCTTCGTGAGTTAGCGAAGCGGTTTGGAAACGTACAAAGAGGTTTTCTCCGATGCTTCCATTTAAATGTACAATCATTGGGAAACAAAGTAAATGAACTCGAGTGTCTGTTTAATCAAATGAAAGGTTGTTTTGATGTTGTTATATTAACGGAAACCTGGAAATCGGATATTTCAGAAGAATTTGAACTACCTCATATGAAAACGTTCTCTGTTTTTCGGCCAAATCGTCGAGGAGGTGGTGTCACTATGCTACTTGAAAATTCTTTACCAGCCGTATTGCTCGAAAAGTTTACTTCAGTTACTGCTCATTACGAAATGTTATGTGTTCAGTTTCAAGATGTCATAGTTGCTGTGTGTTACCGGCCACCTGATGGTGACTTGTCTGATTTTTTTGCATTTTTAGATGTTTTCTTAACATTTGTAAATCAACATCAATACACTGTTATATTGGGTGGTGATTTCAATATTGACATGGGGCATGAAAGCACGAGAAAGTGTGACTTTGAAACTATTATTGCATGCAACGGTTGCGAAAACATTATAAATAGATCCACTAGAATTAGTCTGTCTTCGGAGACCACCATAGACTTATTTATCACAAACTGTGATCTGTCGTGTGTTACCTGTGCTGTCCTTACGTATCCTATTAGTGATCACATGGCGATATGTTGTTCTGTAAAAACAGCTGTACCTACGTTAATTCAGAATGACATTCCTTATAGTTATCAGCATGTTTCGCCAGCTGCTTTAGATGCTTTCCGTTTAGAGATTGGCACTTTGCATTGGGACAATGTTTTTTACTCAAATGATGCGAACTCAGCCTATGACGCTTTTTTAGAATCGTTTATTTGTATATACAAAAAACACTTCCCTTATAAACAGCGGAAAAAACGTAAAGGTTGTCGAAAACCTTGGATGACACGTGAACTCTTACGTAAAATAGACAGAAAAAACAGATTATTCCGGAAATTCATACGTACGCGCGACGAGGCGGACCTAATTGCTTTCAAGCAGTTCCGAAATGCCTTAAGTAAAGAAATGAAGAAATCAAAGGAGCTGTATCATATACAAGCATTTACTGTGTGTTCAAAACGAGCAGATGTTTTATGGAATAGAATAAACTCTTTGATGGGCCGAAATTCGAAAACAGAAGAAATTAAGGAGGTACTCCATGACGGAAACTTGGTCAGTGGAGAGGCTATGGTCAATGTTTTTAATGATTACTTCGTTTACAGAGACTTTAGCGACAGATCAACCGCTACTTGCCGAACTCTGGGTCCAGAAATTGCAAACACATTTTTCTTAGCAGGTACTATCGAACCAGAAGTCCGCACAGTATTTCTCGGCTTAAAAAACAGTCGCAGCTGCGACGCTGATGGCATACAAATAAAACCAGTGAAATATGTTATCGATCAGATCAGTCCAGCACTAACACACATATTCAATCTCTGTATTTCGACAGGGGTTTTTCCTTCGAAAATGCAAACGGCACGCGTAATAGCTCTCTACAAAAAGGGGAACAAGCATAACGTTGCAAATTATCGACCAATATCTATTCTCCCCGTATTTTCTAAAGGTTTAGAAAAAATTATTTTTAGTCGCTTATCCTGTTTTTGCACCAAATATGTCCTGACAAAATCACAATATGGTTTCCAAAAACATAAGTCTACAGAACTCGCCCTACTGGATCAAAAAGAATATATTCTACAACAATTTGAACAAAAAAATAAAGTGGTCGGAATTTTTGTGGATTTCACACAAGCATTTGACTACATTCACCACGGCATTTTATTTGAAAAATTAAACCATTATGGCATTCGCGGGCTCCCACTCATGTTACTTAAAAGCTATCTGGCGCATAGATGTCAATTTGTTTCGATAAATGATTTAGTATCAGATAAAAAAAATATAATTTCAGGGGTACCACAAGGGAGCATTCTTGGCCCTTTATTATTCACTTTATATATTAATGACATAGTCCATATCTCCCCAGAAGTTAAGTTTATTATCTATGCAGATGACACGAGTATATTTGTCACCTCATCATCAGACGTTATTCTTTCTAATAAAGCTAATGACGTCTTACAGAAGTTAGACAACTGGACAAGTAACAATAAGTTAAAAATAAATGCAACTAAAACAAAAGCGGTAGTTTTTCATTCGAAAGGTCAACAAGTGACTTTGAAGAATAATATTGTATTTAGAGGCTCAGATATAGAAATAGTGAAGTCAGTGAAAGTACTTGGGGTACATTTCTCCAGCTCTTTGCAATGGGATGACCACGTAAATAATATTCAAATAAAATTAGGCCGGATAACTGGAATACTCAGCCGTATCCGGTACCTCATCCCCAATTCGGTGAAGTTATTGATATACAAATCGCTGTTTAGTTCTTATCTTAACTATTGCTATTTGGTTTGGGAACAACTACAGAAACAAACTTAACAAAATTACTGAGAATACAGAAGAAAATACTGAGGCTGATAGACAACGCTACAGCTCTAGCACCTAGTGACCCACTGTTTAAAAAATATAAGATAATCAAAGTGAATGACCTATATCAATACAGACTACTACGAGAGTACTGCCTTAGCTGCAAACGCGCAAACTTTTTGTTTACGGAAATGGCGAATCTTTGCTTAAAGGAAAAGGCGTATGAAACAAGAAATACAGAAATGTGGAACGTTCCGTACTTTCGCACTAATTATGGTTTTCAGATGCTTCGATGTACTCTACCGCGAATTCTGAATACTTATATTAGCAAAGGTATAGATGTGTCTCTTTTAAGTGTCGCAGAATTAGCGGCTCTTTTTGTTCTATAAACTATGTAGCAAACTATGTTATATGTTCTATAAACTATGTATTTATTCAGGTGCAGAAGATTGCTGCAAGTTCCTTTGTTGTGTAAGCTATGTATCAACTACGTTTTCAGGTTTCCTTCCTTTGTGGCATGATCTTTACGTAAAACAATGTGAAAGTGTATGATATTGTGATGTCCTTCATCTGCTGCCATTGTTCACAAAGGGGGCGGAGGATCCCTCAAGCCGTCATTACGGCTTTTCCCTCCGCCTCCTGTTACACTGTACTGTGACGAAGCAAATAAAGCAATCAATCAAAGCAATCAATCAATTCACGCGTATGCTTCTCCGTATCAAAGTGCAAGCGGTAGCAATGAAGAGAGTGGCCCAAGGAAGTACTCTTATAAGTCAATATTGTATATGAAAGGTCTGGTTGATGCTTTTCAAAAATCGTGACAAGATTATTCCTTAAAATAGGTCACGGAGCCTACCCTGACAACACTGAACCACCTTTGATTATCTTTCAATGGGCTATTTCACTCTACGGTATTGGTTGCTGTCGGTTAGAGACTTGAGTCGAGGCTGGAGGTTGGCAAATTTTAGGTGGTGAAAGCTGCTTTTATTTTCTGTATAGAACGTGCTTACCTTTTCTCTGTCATGGATCCCGTACTTCTTTTCGTCCTCGTTGTTGTCTTGCTGTTGGCCATGCCAAATCCAAACATGCTCAGGCAGTGTTCCATGAGGTGTGTCCTTCTCTCTGATTTTCTCAAATTAACCCTTTTCCTTAGTTTCTTTCACAAGTGTCCGCACATCGCAGATTTATGATAGGTGAAACGCTTACTAATCTTACTGCCGTTCTTAGCAAACTTCCCCTACGGCTTTTCATCGTTGGCACAACTGCAACAAGATTGATTGATAGTTGGGCTCGTTTTTCGTACTTCATAATGAAACGGCAGCGCAACGACACACAGACAAAAAATGGAACAGTAGGAAAAGGGAATTGGAAGCATGCGTTGAAAAATCCATAAACAGGGGCTTACTGATACCTTTAGCGCTAGTATGTCATCGCTTCACACGGTCCCTAGTATGCTAACAAAGGAGGCAGATGGGGCAACATTGGATACACGGATACAGTGTACTAGAAGTGGGCAGTGGAGTGAACGAGGCGGCCGCGCCGCATCTCGGCTGATTCTCCGGCGGGTGACAGTAGCGGCGGCGCTGTTGTCCCATGGTACTGAAGATCTCAGGAGCGTCTACATTGTGAGCATGTGCGCCGTAGCTTGCGAAAGCGTCTATTTGCTCGTTTTAAACGCGTATAATGGGTTTCTGAGCTTTTATCAGTGGACGCACCTGCTACGCGCCATGGTGCACGAGTGATTATGCAGGCACGCTGAAATTGCGTCGATACATTCACTGTTTAAGTATCCTGCCAATCCACAAAAAAAGAAATATCCATCGGAATTTGCACGGATCCGCCTAGCTTCTCACTCAAGCAGCGCTTAGAGCTGCGTTATATCAGAGGTGGCTACTGGCGAACTACAAAGAGAAGTATCAATGCTGCTATTAAACGATACGCTCGTTTTGTCGGCAGTCTCTACGATATGGAGAGCACAGTGTTCCTTATATGAGCCTACGTGCGCTCGATTGTTTCACGAGAAAGCCAAGTATAAGTAACGCTGTTACGACATTTATATCAGCGACGACTCAATTTTATCATGATGTTTTTGCGGAAGATATTTAATGCTTTCTGAAAGGCTTATCACATATTGAACATATTAAAGAAACACACAAGCATATTAAAAAGTGCCAATTGTATATATAGCTTTTCTGCTAATCTGCGTAAATTCATTGTAACCAGTTCTCAATTTGTATGGCTTAAATTGTGCTGCTTTCCGAATACTCTATTGGCGTAACACCATTGCAAGCTAGAAAATTTATGACGATGTTTTGTATTATAAGTAGAGTTCTATTATTTAGTGTCAAAAATGCCCGCAGGCAGTGGTGCGTGTTGTTTTGAGAAATTTAACTTCTATGTGTACACACTGAACACACACACACAACATATATATATATATATATATATATATATATATATATATATATATATATATATATATATATATATATATAAAGAACACAAGCGAGTACACGTACGAAAGAGCAATACTTTTATGCCAACGTTTCAGCCGTGGCACGGCCTTCGTCAGGGACACGGCCTTCGTGGCCGTGTCCCTGACGAAGGCCGTGGCACGGCTGCCACGGCCTGACGAAGGCCGTGGCAATGACGAAGGCCGTGGCACGGCCTTCGTCATTCCCTGACGAAGGCCGTGCCACGGCTGAAACGTTGGCATAAAAGTATTGCTCTTTCGTACGTGTACTCGCTTGTGTTCTTTATACGTACCAGACCCCTTGAACTTCCTGCTGAATATATATATATATATATATATATATATATATATATATATATATATATATATATATATATATATATATATATATGTGTGTGTGTGTGTGTGTGTGTGTGTGTGTATCCGCAACTACACGCATAGAAGTCACACGTCACCACCCCATTAACAATATCGATGCAACGCCCCCTAGCACAGCTGCTAATCTTAGGCGGTGCATTTCTCGTCCGACAACGTTAGACTTGAACTAGTTTTAGGACGTCATACTGGCAAAACCGTAAAATTTTCAGTGCGCATTCGTACAGAGAAAAGCTATATTCGGCTTTGCCAACTGTAAACCTTCGGCGCAAAGCTAGCACCCAGATTTTTTTTATGAAAGGGGGGGTGCAGCAGAACCACTAGCTTTTGCAATTGGTGGTCGCTGTGAATGCGTGTATATATTTTAGTATACCCTAAAAAGTTGAATTACGAAAAAATTTTATGGCGTAGGGGGTTCAGGTTCTCTCCCTCTCTCCTCTCTACTAACTGCCTTGTGGTTTTGCGTGCGTTTGAAATGGTATTTTTTTTAATGCGATAGCTTTCTGAGCGCAGCTAACTTCCAATATATCGGCTCAGTTGTTGTGTATATTAAAGACGCCTAACCAATGAATAGGGAGTTAAGACAGAAGAAATCATTAAAGGACACCCTCTTTTTGAATTATTTTCGATCTCTACAAGGGCTCTTATGGAGCTCAAATTCAGTAGATTGGCCTGTCATACTTCCAGGACTACGGCATATGTGCTAGACATGAATTATGGGCAGGTACGAAGAAATCTGAATTAAGAAAGCGCGACGGAGAAGCCGAAACGCGTAGGAGTTTCTGCAGGCGGCGCGCGGCTCTTTCAGTACTATTCGACTGCAGCGCCGCCGCTACGGACAACGCGAGAGGGATCAGGCGGTGTGGCGCGGTCTCGCCACTCAACACTTCTAGAACACTCTAACACGGGCTTCCCACCACTTTCTTATTTTCTTCTTATTCAGGAAACAGCTTTTCCTTCCCCACTCGTGCAGCTTGTCACAGCATCCCGCTTCCCTACTACACTCCCACACATCTGCGTATGCATGTCGCCTCTTTTGTTAGGATAGAAGGAAGAGTAGAAATGGCAGACACGCTCGCGCTAAAGAAATCAGTTCCGCTTTACCACGTTGAGGCAGACAAGTCCGCTTGTGGAAACGTCGGCTCGACAGAATCCCTGTTTGTGGATTTTTTCAAGACAGTAAAAGAACACACATGAAACAGAGCGCTGAACTCTGAACTGAATATTTTTCCAGAAAATGAACAAAAACTGCCGTTAGCCTCCCGCATGCGCAAATTGAAAGTAACCAAAAATCAATTCATATCAACAGAAAACCGAACGAACGCACAACACCAAACCAGTGTACACCATGGTCAAATGCAGTGGTTAAAAATCGTATTCACTGCCAAGCAACATCACTGTTCCTTCACTAATGCATGAACCAGATTGTTTTACAATTCAGTAAGATTCGTTTAACTCTCTAACATCTTTGTTCTGTGTTTCTTAGAATGATATACTCACTCAATTTTGTTTTGCACCCACAATCGTTAATATGCCAACTGAAATAGCAATCGCATGCCCTTGATCTGTTCTGAATGTACGAACAGGGCAACCTAGGAGTAGTTACTACAGAAGCGAAAAAACAAGGATAGAAAAGAGCGCTTTAACAACAATTTATTAGCGGAGTGGTGAACATATACAGGCGAAAAAGGAAGAGAATGGACATGCGTAGAAGTTTGCAGTTAACAACGCCTGCGATACAATGTGTGCGAAACTCTTCTCTCTTGTTGAGGGAGCTGGAAACAAACACATAACTTAGAAATGATCGATATACGCGATGCCTTTTTGCACTAGCGCAACTGATGGGAACTTACACATGTACCGTCAAACTTACTTATGTGAGAGGATTCAATTATCTCACCCATGGCTTGCGACTGGTGGTTGCCTACTACCTCGCAACGCTCAAAGTTGGGCTCGCAGTCGCTGTCTCGGCAGTGGATTCCGAGCTGTCCTTCTTGCTTCCAAGTTACGCTGCAACTACTTTTAGGTTGCACTGTCCTACCAACTTGCCCAAGTTTTCACGCTTGGTCTGTTCGTGTTCCTTCCTTGTGGTGTGCTTTTATATTTCAGTGCAGTTTTTTCTGCGTAAATGAGCGTACTCACTCGTCGTGTTCTATGAGTGTTTGTGATCTTTCAACCTAATGTTTACACACCAGCCCGTGTGTCTGATGTAACACCCCCCGCAAGCTAAAAGAATAGAATATACCACACCCATAATACATGGCACGTGTTTGTGTGCCTAAGTTCTTTTCTAATACGTGTGTCGTTTCCCTGCCGTCTCAATTTCTCGCCTTAATTGCCCTTTAGCAAGTGTTGTCAACATAATATACATTGCGCGTTCGCAGAATCCGGCCCTTCTCAAGCTGACGGTGGCGATACCCTTGGGCCAATACTTGACGGTGGACTTGACAAAGCAGAAATAGCTACTTCAGAGCAGCCCACCGGTAAAACAGCAGCACCAAGCCCACCAGCACCGCTGCCTACCAGGCAACCATACATGTCACCGACCGCAACTAAAGAAGGCAATATTTATTTCCAGCTTAATGCCACCGCTCCCCCTTGCCACACGACGAATGTGTATTTTCACAGTTAAATTTTTTACTGAAGCCATTGAAGACAAGAACTGCCTTCCCGAAACTTTTTTTTGTTTTTGAGAAAAAGCAATCATAATAAAGCACAGAGATGTTAAGGCAGCCTTAAAGTGCCCCCTTGGTTAACCAGCTTCATATAGGCATTCGCACTTTTCTTGCTTCTTGCACATTTTTTTTTCGTACAACCCAAAACCACGCATTTTATTGAGCATGCTTAAAAAAATTGGAAATATCAAGGTGCAAGGCGTCAGCTAAAACCTCATACAAGTCTAGAAAAGAGGTCAGTATTTATAATTTTTTCCCGTGACTTGGGCAGCATTGCGTTTTTCCTGGGCACCGTTGTCTATGTTATTCACCGTGCTGCTCACTTTTGGTGGTCATTGTACTTTAAAAAAATGCAAGGATGGTCTTACGGGCATTACTCAGCCTATGTAGCCCGCTTACCTTCTGTTTACTACGCACTTGTACATGGACCTGAAACACAGCAAACCGAGTGATGTGGTTACTGGGTTTCCCGTTAACGTCGCATCGCTAATGTGTCGTGGCGCAGTGATCGACGCGACACCTCTGTTGTGCACCATGGGCGAGGAGAGCAGCACAGCGAGCGCGTTTCCGTATGACGGGCTGTGTGATTACATCTTCTTCGACTCGCTGTACAAGAGAGGCCGAAACTGGTTGTCCCGGCGGGACACGTACAGCAACAGCCTGAACACTTTCATCGACCAGCACCCAGATTACAAGAGCACATCACTCGGTGTCGGCTTCGCATACAAGTAAGAAAGCATCACTGGCTTTGCTTTGAGCACAAAGCCATGAAAAGTCTTCTGAATTTTTCACAAACAAATCTTTTGTCGTGATGTCAACATTTATAGCTCTCCAGGATTCTAAACCAAAGCCTGTGTTTTTCCTGGTGGCTGCTGCGCCATCTCGGAAGACTATGTAAGAGCAAGGGCGAGTTAAATGATAAATTGCAGCATGCGTACTCACTTGCGCTCTCAACTTCCAGGCTAGCTAAGATTGTACACAAAGCGCACTGTACGCGTTACTCTCAGAATAGCCGATAAGTGAGTTGGCGGATAAGTGAGTCGGGGGACGAATTGCAACTCATGATTACGGAGTTAGACAAGGAGAGCAAAAAGGTGGGTCTTAAAATTAATCTGCAGAAAACGAAAGTAATGTACAACAACCTCGGCAAGGAGCAGCGCTTCGAGATAGGTAATAGTGCACTTGAAGTTGTAAAAGACTATGTCTACTTAGGGCAGGTAATAACCGCAGAGCCGAACCACGAGATTGAAGTAACTAGAAGAATAAGAATGGGGTGGAGCACATTCGGCAAGCACTCTCAAATTATGGCAGGTAGATTGCCACTATCCCTCAAGAGGAAGGTATATAACAGCTGTATCTTGCCGGTACTTAGCTACGGAGCAGAAACCTGGAGACTTACAAAGAGGGTTCAGCTTAAATTGAGGACGACGCAGCGAGCAATGGAAAGAAAAATGGTAGGTGTAACCTTAAGAGACAAGAAGAGAGCAGAGTGGATTAGGGAACAAACGGGGGTTAAGGATATCATAGCTGAAATCAAGATGAAGAAATGGACATGGGCAGGGCATGTAGCGCGTAGACAGGATAACCGCTGGTCACTAAGGGTAACTGACTGGATTCCCAGAGAAGGGAAGCGGACTAGAGGGAGACAGAAGGTTAGGTGGGCAGATGAGATTAAGAAGTTTGCGGGTATAAATTGGCAGCAGCAAGCACAGGACCGGGTTAACTGGCGGAACATGGGAGAGGCCTTTGTCCTGCAGTGGACGTAGTCAGGCTGATGATGATGATGATGAGTTGGCGGTTTATTTTAAAACACTGAAGTGCATAACCAAATATTAAGGACCTCGAGATGACGTAATAATAATAATAATAATAATAATAATAATAATAATAATAATAATAATAATAATAATAATAATAATAATAATAATAATAATGTTTCTTGCTTATCAATAACATAAAACCTTTGTTCAAGACAGTGCAGAAGGTAGAGATACGGAACTTAAGAAATACCTAAATGGCAATCAATTTACAAAAGCAAAAGCCGCAATCGCGAATTCCAAATCTGTCTATCCTGGTAACTTATCTCTAACTATACTGCTGGTAAACTGCCGCAGCCTCGCAAATAAAGTATATGAATTTGCTTTGTAGTCTACTACGCAAACTTATAAAGTAACTGGGACTGAATGTTCGTTACACGATTCGATTTCTAGCTTTGAAGTCTTTCCTCCTGGTTACGATGTACACCGATCTGATAGGAACATACAAGGTGGCGGTGTTTTTGTACTTATCAATGAACTTCTTCATAGTGGTATACGGTCCGCTACTTTTCATCACTCTCAATCCGTTTTGCGCAAGGTCCGACTTGACAATGGAAAAAGGTTTTGCACTTGGTTTCTTCTACCGATCTCCTACACCACAAAAAATATTTCCCTTGAATACGTAAAAAGGCGTAAGTAACATGCTGCCAACCACTTCCGTAAAAAGAAAATATTCACTAGAGATCACGTAGAACATACAACACGTACAGCCCATTATACTTTCATAGAGATATCCGAAATGAAGAAAAGAAATAACGGCTGCTACGGAACACCTGCTTCGTATGGCCATTTCTTACACACTAATCATATACCTTTGCTACGTGTCCATAAATAACAAACGTGTTTCCTTTAGATTTAACAAGAGGCATGCGTAATCAGCATAACTTTCTTCTGCACGTAAAAGGTCATTAAAAATTTCCCAGGTCATTATTCCAACTAATAAGGTGGAAGTGTCCGCTGGGAACGTGTGACTGCACCTGCACATGCTAAAAAGTTTAGGAAGTGAATTCAAATGTTGAAAAACCTACACGGATAAGTTTCCTATTCACTGAAATCAAATTTTATTTTCCCATGATCATAAAACGAAATGCAGCACAGAAATGCTACAATTGTGTAATGAAAAGTTGTAAAAAATCATTTATTTTCGCGGCTTTGTATCTGCAATTTAAAATAGGAAAAAGGAATATCATAACTTCCTGATACCCAAACCACCTGCGTTGATTTTCTATTGTAACAGTATTGTGCAGACTTCTTTTCTGAAAAACAGGAAAAACATTTTGCGAGCACAACTACACCAGGTGAGTACAGAGCAAAAACAGTGCGAGCACAAAAATAAGTGATCACACAGAATAAATATTGATACATATCACACAGAATGAAATGGCTGAAAGCACAAACAACTTCATAAACACACCAAAATATTTGCTAACTATATTAGCTGAGGCAAAAGGAGCAAATGAGTAATTCAATGTATTAAACACTTAAACGATTTGGGTTATGTCATTCAAAATCACCCAGTGCTTTTTGGACCATCACGAATATGGCAGAAAAAATTTTCAAGTTTCTCGAAGTTCGAGACTTGTCCTGGTCATTTATTTCATTCCCTAAAATTGTGCTCCCCAGTTATGAGAGTCTACATTATGGCGCCGACTGAGCTAAATTTCATGAAGCAACACTTTTTTTCAAAAGTTGTTTTGGAATGCAGTCAATAAATGGCATTTAGTGATCTAACTAAAAGTAATGACTTACTGGTGTATATCAATTCTTCAAGAGCTTTTCCCACGAACAATATTGAATATTGTTGCTAAGATTAGGATTTTTTTCTGGTAACATGGAAAATTCCAAGGACACAAATAGAATATGTGCTGGTGACCTTTTTGACATGCTACAAATTAAAAATAGTTTACGTACTGAAGTTTAGCAGATACTCTAAAAAGTTGTGAATTTCACTTTTTTTGGGGAAAAGTTCTTAATTCAAGGTCAAAAAGCTTGCCTTGGTGGTCGGAAAAAAAATATGCACGACATTTTCTTTTGAAGCTCTATGTACTACCTCAATGTAGGTGAAGTTGCTAAAGGGCATTATTTTTAATCTCAAGAAGTATTTTTCTGTAATTATGTCTCTCCACCAGCTTTACTCCTACCTAACTCAAGTGGCATGAAGCACTCTCAGGTCGATCTTCAACAGACTTCCGCAGACCTGTGGTACACACAGCAAGCTTGATGTGAAGCAATTGAAATTTGAATGGGGCTATCATCTACATTCCATTGCCAACAGAGGTACGCTACAATGAATTTCGCTAGAGTGTGGAGACCAGTAGCATTGCAAAAAGATATTTTCCGCGTGGGTGAGTGTGCGGGGAAGGCAACTTCGGTCATACTTTACGTACGTTCTTGTGTGTTTGTATGTGTGCATGTAGGTATACACATGCAGAACTAAGAAAATCACAGCTTATCTACGAAGTGAACAATGATGCGTGGGGCGAAGTTTCAGAGGGTTTTATCGGTAACCGTGAATCCGTCCGTCTGTCTTTCACTCACACTAGCGCCTTCTGCTGAGACGTCAATAAACTAGGTGGTCACGAACCAATCACAGTAGAAGGATAATCCACGGCTTTAGGATAAAAAATACTTGGACTGTGCTGGGGGGGGGGGGGGAGGTGAGTTAAGCAGCTCCTCCTGCCTTCCTGGCTACGCCACTGGTGATGACTCCCAGATGAGCCGTCAAGCAGTTAAAAAGTACACAGTACACAATTATTCCTTACGCAGAACATAAACGAGACTCTCGCCTTGGCTACCAGTTCTTAATTTAAAGTTTTTATTTTCGCTTCTGTATTTATATAACAGGCTTTGGGTCTCGGGGAGCCGGGTGCTCTCCTCAAAGCCAGAAAAATAAGACACGGTTGTTTTACGATAGCGTTTATCAGTGTACTCAGCATAAAGGCTCATCATCATCATCATCATCATCATCATCATCATCATCATCAGCCTGATTACGTCCACTGCAGGACAAAGGCCTCTCCCATGTTCCGCCAGTTAACCCGGTCCTGTGCTTGCTGCTTCCAATTTATACCCGCAAACTTCTTAATCTCATCTGCCCACATAACCTTCTGTCTCCCCCTAACCCGCTTCCCTTCTCTGGGAATCCAGTCAGTTACGCTTAATGACCAGCGGTTATCCTGTCTACGCGCTACATGCCCTGCCCATGTCCATTTCTTCTTCTTGATTTCAGCTATGATATCCTTAACCCCCGTTTGTTCCCTAATCCACTCTGCTCTCTTCTTGTCTCTTAAGGTTACACCTACCATTTTTCTTTCCATTGCTCGCTGCGTCGTCCTCAATTTAAGCTGAACCCTCTTTGTAAGTCTCCAGGTTTCTGCTCCGTAGCTAAGTACCGGCAAGATACAGCTGTTATATACCTTCCTCTTGAGGGATAGTGGCAATCTACCTGTCATAGTTTGAGAGTGCTTGCCGAATGTGCTCCACCCCATTCTTATTCTTCTAGTTACTTCAATCTCGTGGTTCGGCTCTGCGGTTATTACCTGCCCAAAGTAGACATAGTCTTTTACAACTTCAAGTGCACTATTACCTATCTCGAAGCGCTGCTCTTTGCCGAGGTTGTTGTACAATACTTTCGTTTTCTGCAGATTAACGTTAAGACCCACTTTTCTGCTCTCCTTGTCTAACTCCGTAATCATGAGTTGCAATTCATCCCCCGAGTTACTCAGCAATGCAATGTCATCGGCGAAGCGCAGGTTACTAAGGTATTCTCCATTGACTCTTATCCCTAACTGTTCCCATTCTAGGCTTCTGAAAACCTCCTGTAAGCACGCGGTAAATAGCATTGGGGAAATTGTGTCCCCCTGCCTCACACCCTTCTTGATTGGTATTCTGTTGCTTTCTCCATGAAGCACTATGGTAGCAGTTGATCCCCTGTAGATTTCTTCCAGAATGTTTATATATACTTCATCTACGCCCTGATTCCGCAGTTTTTGCATGACGGCTGATATTTCTACTGAATCAAACGCCTTCTCGTAATCTATGAAGGCTATGTATGGTGGTTGGTTATTTTCTGAGCGTTTCTCTATTACCTTATTGATAGTATGAATGTGGTCAATTGTTGAGTAGCCTGTTCGAAATCCTGCTTGTTCCTTTGGTTGATTGAATTCTAGAGTTTTCTTTACTCTGTTAGCAATTACCTTTGTAAATAGCTTGTATACTACAGAGAGCAAGCTGATCGGCCTGTAATTCTTCAAGTCCTTGTCATCTCCTTTCTTATGTATTAAGATGATGTTAGCGTTCTTCCAAGACTCTGGTACTATTCCCGTCAGGAGACACCTCGTAAACAGGGTGGCTAGTTTTTCTAACACAATCTGTCCTCCATCTTTCAGCAGATCTGATGTTACCTGATCCTCACCAGCAGCTTTGCCCCTTTGCATGCTCTCCAAAGCTTTTCTGACTTCTTCTATCATTACTGGTGGGGTGTAATCTGGGTTACTACTAGTTCTTATAGTATTAAGGTTGTGGTTGTCTCGGCTACTGTACAGATCCCTGTAAAACTCCTCCGCTATCTTAACTATCCTATCCATATTGGTAGTTATTTTGCCTTCTTAACCCTTAGCGCATACATCCAACTTTTGCCTATCCCAAGTTTCCTCTTCAATGCTTTGACACTTCCTCCGTTTTTCAGAGCGTGTTCAATTCTCTCCATGTTATACCTTCTTACATCGCATACTTTACGTCTATTAATCAACTTCGAAAGCTCTGCCAGTTCTATTTTGTCTGTTGTACTTGACACTTTCATGATTTGACGCTTCTTAATTAGGTTATTCGTTTCCTGGGAAAGCTTGCCAGTGTCCTGTCTAACTACCCTGCCTCCAACTTCCACTGCACACTCCATAATGATACTCGTCAGATTATCATTCATTGTATCTACGCTAAGGTTGGTTTCCTCAATAAGAGCCGAGTACCTGTTCTTCAGTGACACTCTGAATTCCTGTACTTTCACTCTCAGTGCTAGCTGATTGATTGGCTTCTTGCGTATCAGTTTCTGTCGTTCCTTCTTCAAGTCTAGGCGAATTCGAGACCGTACCATTCTATGGTCACTGCATCGTACCTTGCCAATCACTTCCACCTCCTGCACGATTCCAGGGTGTGCACTCATTATAAAGTCTATTTCGTTCTTGTTTTCGCCATTAGGGCTCCTCCATGTCCACTTGCGGTTTTCTCGTTTTCGATAGAAGGTATTCAAAATCCGTAAATTATTGCGTTCTGCGAATTCTACTAGTAGCTCTCCTCTGGCGTTTCTAGTACCGATGCCATAATCTCCTACTGCCTGGTCTCCAGCCTGCTTCTTCCCTACCTTTGCATTAAAGTCGCCCATCACTATAGTATACTGCGTTTTTACGTTACTCATTGCCGATTCCACGTCTTCATAGAAGATTTCAACTGAAGCGTCATCATGGCTGGATGTAGGCGCGTAAGCCTGTACTACCTTCATCTTGAATCTTTTATTCAGTTTAATTACGATACCTACCACCCTTTCATTAATGCTATAGTATTCCTCTATGTTGCCAGCTATGTTTCTGTAAATTAGGAACCCCACTTCCAGTTCTATTCTGTCTGCCAAGCCCCTGTAGCAAAGGAAGTGCCCATTCTGTAGCACCGTATAGGCCTCATCTGTCCTTCTAACCTCACTGAGCCCTATTATATCCCATTTAACACCCTCTAGCTCCTCGAATAGTACAGCTAGACTTTCCTCACTAGATAAGGTTCTAGCGTTAAACATTGCCAAGTTCAGGTTCCAATGGCGGCCTGTCCGGATCCAGAGATTCTTAGCACCCTCTGCTGCGTTGCAGATCTGACCGCCGCCGTGGTCAGTTGCTTCGCAGCTGCTGGGGACTGAGGGCCGTGAGTTATTTGACGTAAGCATGTGGGAGGTAGTGGCCAGATACTGCACCAGGGTGGCCAATCCTTCTCTGGTGAGGGAGTGCGTTCTCGGCGGTGTTTGCCGGTGAGGCCGCACCCCAGGCCTCTTAATGCAGTTCCATCAACACGCGGATTTTTTTTTATCCGGTTGGGAGCTTCGCGGTACCGGGATTTGAACCACGGACCTCTTGCATGCTAGTAGCATAAATTATACTAGCATGCTAAAGACATATGTATTGAATATGACTAAATATTTTTATTAAGTGTATAAAACACACCTACTGCATTTGCAGAACTCCCCAGGAAAGCAGAATGTCTGACTTTATATCTTTAAAGCTGCGTGGCTCACGTGGCTCACGTGGCAGTCACCACAGTGAACCCAGTCGTTGTAGCACCCCTCTGTTGGCAATGGAATACAGATGATAACCATATTCCCATTACAATTACTCTGTAGAGAGCACCAAATTGGCTCTCTGTATTCCAGGTTAATGGAAATCTGCTGGAGATTGCCCTTGTGAGTGTGTCATGTTGCTTCAGTTACGTAGGCGAAAAGCTGGTGCCGATACATACTTCAAAAAAATATTCTTCGAGTTTAAAAATATTACCCTGTAGTAATTACGCCTACAATTAGGTTGTTCATAGAGCTTTAAAATGAAAATTATCACTTACTTATAGTCCGACCGCCAAGGGAAGCTTTTGATGCTGAATACCGAGATTTTCCCAAACAAAGTGGCACTCACAATTTTTTTCAGAGTATCTGCTATAGATACCATCAGTGCCTAAATTATTGTTAATTTGTAGCATGTTGACAGCCCACCAGCACATATTTTATTTGTGTCCTTGGAACGTACCATGTTCCCAGAAAAAAAAAACCAAAATGTGACAACTTTATTCAGTATTGCTCGTGTGAAAAGCGCTCGAAGAATTGATATACATAATTAGGTCATTATTATAAGGTTATATAACTTTATTACTTTGACAGAAGTGTCTTTTATCAAATGCATTCCACAAACTTATTTTAAAAAAATCTTGTTTGACACTTTTTACCTTCTTGGCACCAAACAATAGGCTGTCAAGAATAGGGAAGAAAACGTTTGGCTACAAAAATAAATGACCACGATGAATTTCGCACTTCGAAGAATATCTGAATGTTTTATCAGCCATATTCGTGATGGTCAGAAAAATGCTGGATAATTTGGCATGGAATGACTCATTCAACAGATCATTCAAGAAATGTGTCAAATATTTTTAAAAATTAGAAAAGAGAGGCCTTTGCGTGCTACATGCGGATGCCTTCCTGTGACAGAAGGCATCTTCTGCCCCGCCGTGGTGGCCTAGTGGCTAAGGTACCCGGCTGCTGACTAGCAGGTCGCGGGTTCGAATCCCGGCTGTGGCGGCTGCATTTCCGATGGAGGCGGAAATATTGCAGGCCCGTGTGCTCAGATTTGGGTGCACGTTGAAGAACCCCAAGTGGTCGAAATTTCCGGAGCCCTCCACTAAGGCGTCTCTCATAATCAAATGGTGGTTTTGGAACGTTAAACCCCACATATCAAACAGAAGGCGTCTTCAGATAGGTACGAACAAAACTACGGTAGTAATTATACAAGTGAACACAAATATTTATTTAAGCAGTTGTAATAGCCGGTTGGGTCCAGTGGGCAAATTGAATCTCTTCCTACAAATAGTCCATACCAGTTTAAAATTTAGGAAAAGCGGGTACTGGTAATCCCCGCCGAGCAATGCACTCTGCTCAATTTAGCTGGAGAAACTGCAACCGACGCACCAAACAGTGCATCTACCATTCACTTCGACGATTTCCTCCATGGCGACACTGTTTCTCTTGCATTGGGGGAAAGATTACGTAAGCGTCGATAAGTGGGCACAAAGCAGTGTCTAAATTGAAGGTTGACAACGGCTACAGGAACAGTGTCGTCATTCAGGGCATTGTCGAAATGAATGGTAGATGTGCTGTCTGGTGCATTGGTTTTCGTATCGTCAGCTAAATTAGGCAGACTGCATCCCTCCCCGGTGATTATCAGTGGCTGCTTTTCCGAAAATTCAAACTGGCTATAAACTTTTCTTAGAAAGGACTTGAATTTGCCCTTTTGACTCGACCAGCTACTACCACTGGTAAAAAAAAGCGATTGTCTTAATTGCTATAATTACTGCAGCAATTATTGTTTGTGCCTATCTGAAGATTTCTTTTGTCACAGGAAAGGCAATGCCGCAGCTAGCACACAAGTACCTCCTTTCTCTAATTTTTAAAGAATACTGGACACATTTCTTAGAACACCCCGTATTTCATACACATGCAGACAATGTAGGGTAAAAACAAACGATGAAGAACGAGAAAGAAGAAATATCGAGCTCATAAAAAGACAGCCCCAAATCCAGGAATGTCTTTCAAAGGGGGGGGGGGGCGGCACATGTTGATGGTCATGAAAAATGACTTTCTTCATTATTTATGCTGAGTAGGACAACCCACAACTTGTGAATTCGGGAAGGGGGTTAAACTCCTGGGGCACCCGTTTGGCTACAGGCCTCCACTGAGCACACTTCTTTGGAATACAGCAGATGTCACATAAGCAGATGAAGAGTTGTCATCATTAGGCGATGTAAACGGAGGTCTGCACAAAAAAAAGTCTTCAACCAAAGTGAGCACATTCAGAGGAATGTTTTGCTGTGTTAGTGAAATATGTAGTGAGAAACCCTATCAAGCTCTGTAGAAAAGTATGAAAACAATGTGTCATCCTGAAAGCCCGTGTCCAGTAACAAATGTATAGAGTCAAAATAGCCAGCAAGTGTAGTGTGACATGAAAAGACTTACGAAAGTTGCACTCATATTTGAAAATGATGTTACAAACTTCCATCTAGAGGCCTTGCCTTTCAACGGGAAAGCTGCTACTCATCACAGATTAAACTTCCTAATTGTTATTCAAGTTGGAATGATGGGTCTGATGTTACTAGTTGAAAAGTGGCCTAAGCATGCACCCTCAAAAGCAAGTTATAGTTGCTGACTTTTTATAAAAACTTCTTCATGGTACCGCCAATAATTCCACTAATGTCATGTAAAATTACAAACGAAAATTTGGATGCCCTAGTGGCTGCTGATTTGACTTTTTGTGCTCCAGCTGACTAATTTGGTATGATGTAAAACACAGCAACAATGTGCCAGCCATGTTTCATTACTCTTGCTAGGTTGCAAGCACTGAATGTTTCCCCTCACTATGGCTCGAGGTTGCAGTGTAAAGTTGAACGCAGAAATTACAACTGCGGGTCTTGAAGGTCACCTTTCGAAGGCACGTTTTGAATGTGTGATTATGAAAGCAAATTTCAAGCTGGATAATTACAACAATGTAAACGCCATCTAGATGGTACAAGTTTGTTTCACACTCACTAACACGGAAGAATGTTAACAATGAGTATAAAATCTTGACCGTAGTGCTATAGCCTCATGCAAGAAAGATATGGGTGTGCTTATGAGCTGCTTGATCACCTGTCACTGTTTCATGCTGCTGGACTAAACGCTGAACCGCCCAGAATCGGCAGGCAGTGAAGGACGCAACAAAAATGATGGCGCTTAATAATTTGCCGGTGATGCGGTGGTACAAATTCCTGCAACATCAGGTCACCAAGGTGCTTGTGGCATGAGCAGGCATGGTGGAACTGGCATGAGAGGCGACAGCTGGCTCAAGAACAATAAAAGCAGCACCTGGAAGAGAATAAATAATGTGACATTGTAATCTCTGTGTCATGACCCCGTGACATGAATAATGTGACATGCTAGTCTAACACAATGTCAAACTTTTTCATCAGTCACGTGTGTGCACACTTGCACACTACTGTCTGTGGGATGTGGGTATGACCCACATGTGATTCACTGCCTATGCTAACTCAGGAACAGCAAGAATGCTCTTTGGAAATCTCTGAGTAAGCATTAAGGAGACATTACAACAGTACAACTGTTGCCAATAATAGCAGCTTCACAACGAGTGGAAAGTATCAATGAGAAGCTAGAGTAAATATCAGTTACGGCTGCATTTGAGCCTTGGAATTCCAGGTGGTGTACATAGCCACACTAGTGGTTGTAAATGCTCCACGAAAGACTAATCAGGCGTTGTATTGAAGCAATGTCGAGTATGTTTGCAATGTTGACAATCCTTGTTTAAAAATGTAATAAACAATAAATACGTACTCATATATAACTCAACACGCTACAATCAAGCACTGTTTTACCTGGCAGAAATTATATGTACATCATGGCACCGTGGCGTGCACCTGATTTTGATAAACCTGAAGTCTGTGCTCTTGAAAGCAGAGATGTCAGTGATTGTATCATCAGCTAGTCCTGAAGCATCAGTGTGATTGACATACCTGGTAAGCTCTTGATATGTGACAGCTCTTAAGCTGACACAAAAATATATATCAACTTAGTAACAATTGACTCAAAAAGTAAAAAATCGCAGCAAAGACCACTTGCCACTGAACCCTTCACATGAATTCTATCTCCACAAATCATACGATTTGCTGTACTGTATTTGGATTTAGTCCATGAGAATGTTTAAAAACCGCACCTTTCAAACTTATTTTTGTACCTTCTGCTGCACTGTGATTAATAATTACATTCCAGGTATAACACTAACGGAGCTTAAAAAGAACAGTATGTTTATAACGAGTGTGCTAAAACAAATAAATGCAACAAAATATAAAAGTAAATGTATATGGGCTTCAAACACTAATCACCTGAGCCAAATACTTGCCCTGTAGTATTTCAGTTCTATCTGAAAAGAATAAGATCTTTCCAATTTAGTATAGAAAGGTTGGCACAATTGCAACCCATCATGTAAACCATTTTACTATTTATATGCTAGTAATGACCAAAGCGCATAGACTCGAGAGCGCGCAAAAAAAGCATACCTTTTGTGAATGTAAAAGCTTTCGCAGAAATAAACTGTAAGGTTTGCTCTCAATTGAAAAACTAATTGATTCTATTTCAGTCACAATATTAAAGTATCAACTCTCTTACCAAGTGAAAAAAATGAATTAGTTTTATTTTATTGACAACAATGTGTACCAACTCTGTTTATTTTGAGGTGGAAGTGACATTAAAGATATTACGTAGCTCTCAACCTGCGAATTTCAAACAGAACTGAAAAGAAAGAACACTACTTCCTAATGAAGCTCCACTTTAAAAGAATCAACTCCCTTCATGAGAAGTGCCCCACTAAGATGTAAATGTTTTTTTTTTCAGTTTTCCCATCTTTGACCAGCAGTCTTTAACTGGAGATAACAAGAGCCATGTAATCTGTAGAGACTTTAATAAACGCCAGTAGTTAGCAGTGTCTTCGTATTACTTTTTTTTCATCCGTGCGTCTAAACTTTGCAGCAAATACTCAAGGGCAGGTAGCACCGCATTATCACTTTAATAGCAGACATTGCCACTTTAATACAGCTGTACTGGTTCATGACAAAACATATCCTTTTTTTCCGATTTCAATAGATCCTTTTCTCAATTGTGGTGTTCTTGCCACCTAAAATCTAATCACATCGGTAATAAGTTCTTACACGTATCGTTGTCACTTACCAGTGTTTCATATGCTCACTATTTGAACTGTCAGAAGATAGTTGCATGTGGTTAAATGCACCCTAGTACGGTTTCGATCTCTCATTTACTCATGCAGGCTAGTACAAGATAGCAAACTATAAAGTAAGCACGGACGAAATTGATATGTTGTCTAAATGTTCCTCATGCCTGTGCAGCTTGTACTCACCTCTAGGACGCATTGCTTCAAGGTTTAAACACGGGCAAGAACAGAGTCCAGCAACCACATCAAAAAAGTATTTATATCTCAGATTTCATGACTTCCTCTGACAGTAACCAATGAAGGTTAATACTAAATGTGTTATTTACCATCGTTTGTTAACAGGACCGCCTCAAGGCTAAATTTACAACCAAACATCTACAAAAACCTACAACTTTCTGACTTTTTCACCAGCTATAAAGACTATTTCGCGCTGTACACATATCAAATTACCGTTTGCCTACAGAAAGAAAACAATGGTTGTAAGCTAATACGAACTATCATATTTCACTAAACGTCATCTCTTTATTAAAAAAAATCCCCAATGTGGACCATATTCTTCATGTACTAAAATTCTATGATAGCTCTACACAGAAAAGTTTGTACTAACCAAATTGAAGATAACGATTTTTAGAATATTTCCTGGGGTCTTACGTCCCAATATCACAATATCGTTATAAAGGACGCCGTGGTGGAGGGGCCCGGATATTTTTACCATGTGGTCATCTTTAGAGTGCACTGAAATTGCAGTGTACACGGGCCTCTACAACTACCCGTCCATCACAACGCGACTACCACGGCCGGCATCAAACACATGGCCTTCGTGACAGCAGCCGACCACCGTAACCAATATACCACTGCGGCAGACTAAGCACAGATGCTTTTTATTATTTTTTAGAACGCGTTTCAAGTCATAGTTTCTAGCTTTCGGGAAGATTTCACAAGTTGTTTTAGATTTCTTGTGTTAAAAAATTGGCCCCGTATCTGCATGTAATCTGCAATGTCGTCAAATGACGATAGTCCTGCATGTGGAGAGAGTGAACTAAACATTTTTTTGATGTTCTGCCCAAGAAAATCGGTGAATGGTATTCTGGAGGCGCTGCGTTAGAGTGCCTGGAGCGTGCAGCAGAGGCGAACGAACGCACCAAGTCGCGTCACACGTGAAACATTAGCGCCATCTGGCAGTTTCTTTTGGAAAACAAAGCGCGTGGCCACGCGCGCCCATCTCAGGGGTGATAAGGTGTAGAACGCGAGGCGACGGGTAGGTGCTACCATCATCTCGTCTTAGCAAAGCGTTGGAAACACTCCCCGTTCCGTGCAAGCGTTGCATGGTAAGCGCAGCGTGATAAGCGCTACGGTCCTTTAAATTACTTATGTATGCGTTTTCTTGTAAGAGATGCACATGCAGAATATATGCGTTTTGTTATAGTGCCCCAGACATGCGCAATAATTGCTTTTTATTGAAAATTGCACAAGCATGAACGCTGAACCTTGAGCAACATTGATGGTCGCTGCGGATGGGGTCGGCCGTTTCAAGTACCCGATGCCGGTAAGAGGGTACAAGCATACAAATGTACAGACAGACAGAGAGATAGACAGACAGACAGACAGACAGACAGACAGACAGACAGACAGACAGACGGACGGATGGACGGACGGACGGACGGATGGTCGGACAGACAGACAGACGGACAGACAGACAGACAGACAGACAGACAGACCAAACTTTTTGCGTCGAAGGTCCCCAAGAAAGACTTATCGTCTTTAAAAGTACTTTCTTGCTCTTCGCACCTCGGTGCTACCTGCCGCCAGCCACCTTTTATTAGACAACGCGGATGAATGAACTTCGGGCCGATGGGGAGGACACGCGGGTAGGCTGCAGCGTGCCAAGATTTCACGGTAGATATCGTCTCGTCTTACGGCATACCAGAACCGTGAACAGAGGCCCACCTAACGCCGCTAGCATACAGGAAGGCGCACACAGTACACGGCTCCACTATGGTGCTGACAAGCCCGAACATCGTCGGCATAGAGTAATGCAACTGCTGTGGACAAGTAATCAGATCGCAATGAAAATGTCACACTCCAAATGTAAAAACGACCAACACAATCAATCCGCGATTTCCGTAAATCTGTATTTTCTGCTCTCAGTACGCACTCCGTCCCAGCAAAAGCATGCATGATAAAAGCTGCGCGAAAACGACATCGACAAAGGAGCACTGCGTTAATGGCCTCGACTTTACTCGAAGCGACCCAATCTGAGATATAACGTAGGTACTACATGACACAGATCATTAGTGGCACGAACTGTAACCCAAACGGCGAGTAAATGAGAAGTTAGGCACTCACCTCCAAGATGGCAGACTAGACAAAAAAGCAGCGCCAGCCAGGTCCCGCTCCATATGTGTGTCCTGGCCTTCGAGGAGGGTAGTCGGGCTAGTGACTAGAGTAATGACTGCCGACGGATGAGTGTCGATGGTGATGTGCCCACCGTGGTCGAATGGTTCCTCTTTCCGCGATGCCCCCCTAAACCGCCGTTTGGGAACATCTACAGTTTCGTAGAATAAAAGTGGTGCAGAACACGTCGCGGCGATGGACGCAATGGTGGTATGTGCCGGCCGTATTATATTATAAATTTCTGGAGGTCATCCGAATAGCAAGTGATTACTTTTGTCGAATTTTTTATTGACGGAGGAGACACTTGTTTTTGCACTATTCAGTGAAACATCATTGGTAGACTTGTGCTGTATCCATAATATTCGTGAAGTGGTCAAGTCTGTGGTTTTTAAACGTGTTCTGTATCCTTGATGTTGGCAAAGGGTGGAGTATGTTTATTCCCTGGACAATATGTCCACTTTTCTGTCCGTAAACGCGCTCAATTTCTAGCAGTGCAGCTCGAATCACCCAGAACTATTCGATGATTTATCACAATTTTTAAATGCCGTAAACTTTGACTTTGTTCTTGTAGGAGTCTTTAATATATACCTCTGGTTACCTTGATTAAGCATAAAACTGCGTACCCAGACTCGAGTTTCCTCTTTTTTTCTTCTCAGAGCTTTTCACGACAAATGATCTGACTCAATTTGTATCTGAGTGCACGAGACAAGATATTTCTTCCACCAGCATGCTAGATTTGATTTTAGATAACCCTGAGTCGTTCTTACATGATGTGGTTGTCATCCCAGGTATTAGTGACTACGACTGTGTCGCTGCCACCTACAGTAAAACATCGCTAATATCAGCCCACCAACAACCTCGAAAAGTTTATATTCATGAGTGAGGTTACCATGCGCCATTATATTGAGAAATTTCTATTTTCTATACTGAATTCTGTAAGCCGCTGAGTCAATCAACATTGATGAATTGTGTTCTGTTTTTTGTCATACATTGATGAACTTAGTTGAAGAATACATCGCTTCAACTAAGTAATACAACACATCGACGCCGCAAGGACAAACCATGGGTAAACAAGGAAATTGGAACTTAATTTATCAGGAAACGCCGCCTCTACGCTGCATAATAAAAAAAATTGCAAACCAAGTTTGTCTGAAAAAATGCGTGAAATGAGCTGCGAATTAAAAATTTTATTAAAGTAGAAAAGAGAAATACAATTCTTCGCTCAATGTAGCTTTCAAAAATAATCCTAAAAAATTCAGGATACTTGTTAAAGCAAAAAGTAAAGAGATGAACGCAACACCAAATATTTTATTCAACGAAGAAGCAGTGTCTGATGATTACGAGAAGACTTGCTTTTTTCACCGCTATTCGAAATTTGTGTTTTCCAGCACGTGCGCTAATCAACTTCCTGTATTGCGAGATTTTACCCTACAAAAATATGCCCATCGTTACTGTCCCATGCAATGGTGTGCTTAAGCTGCCCAATAACCTGAAAAACAATTCAGCTGAAGGCCCTGACGGCATACCAACCAAGGTAATCAAATGATACCCTCAATCAATTGCTAATTTTTTAGTCGTCTTGATGAATAAATCTCAACAGGACAATCCTTTACTACACAACGGGAAATAGCAGGAGTTGTTCTCATTCACAGAAATGATCCCAAGCATTTTATTCAGAACTGACATTGCTAACTTCTATACGTTGCAAAACTTTAGAACAAATCCTTTAGAGTGCTGCGATGAAACAACTGAAAAACAATGGTTGTTTTTTCTCCTGCTTAACATGGATTCAGGTCTGGCTTGTCTTGTGCAATGTAATTGATTGAATTTTGCCACGATCTTTTTTTTTGCTCTTATAAACTTGGATTTCAAGTTGATAGCATTTTTTTAGATTTTAGAAAGGCCTTCCATTACCCTTCCTCCTGAATTATTATATAATAAATTATCCTGCCTCTGTATTCATCCTTCTATAGATGATTGGATTATAAATTCTCTTTCCAAAAGTACACAGCATGTTATGATTAATGATATTAGGTCGACTGGAATAACCGTTACTTCCGGCGTGCTGCAAGGATCTTGGAACCTTTGTTATTTTCAATAACAACATCAATATTATTGTGCAGGGTCTTCAATGCAATGTCAGAATATTTGCAGATGGCTTCGTCATTTATAGGAACATATAACAAGCCAACACGATGTCGTTAGCCTAGAAACGATTTAAACACAATTCAAACTTGCTGTTATACATGGTGTATGTCTTTGATTAGTGCTAAATGTCAATTTATATCCTTTACCCACGAACATGTTTCTGTAAGATGGGAATATCTATTGAACGATATATCCATTGAGCAAGTAACCATTAAAAATACCTTGGATTTATTTTTTAGCAAATCTGTTCTCGACTAGACACATGGAACATGTAACCATAAAATCTTCCCGAATGCTTAACCCCATTAGATACTATTTTGAAAAATGCCCCAAGAACGTTAAAGAACAAATTTACAATACGAACGTTCACCCATACTTTAGCATGCTTACGCAGCATGTGAAGCCTTGTGAAGTCTTGCGAATAAACCCAAGCGTGTCCAGAATCGCGCAGCCAGGTTGGCCTCTCGTAATTACAACTCTAAAAGCAGCATTTCCTTAGTTAAAAAACTACCTTGGCTAGAATACCCTAGCCCAACACAGCTTAGCAATAAAATCAGAACTTTTTTCACTTCATTTATTTTAATCTCACAGGTATTAACCAAGACTTGTACACATTTCCCCCTTACCTCGTCTCTACGCGCCGTGATCGTGACTGGGAGGTACTTTAGACGCGATGTCGCACTAATATGTTTTAATATGAATTTCCTTCACACCACTTTATGTATTGCAGCAGATTTTCTAATCGTATAGCTGATTGTAAAACATTCTCCCAGTTCGAGTTGTTTTTAGATTCCAAACTGCCGTGGGCTACAAACTAGCTGTTCTCTTTCTTTTGCTTATGATGTGTTTTTTTCGTTTCTTTCGTTGATGAGAGTGTGCTTGAAATATGTAACTCCACTTTTCCTGGCTGCGCACACCGCTTTGTTATTTATTAGATGATTTTGTTATCGTCGTATTTGCATACACGCATATTTTTGTATGCGAATATTTCTTCTCGTGTTACCCTCCTGCAATGATGCCCTCGTGGCACTGCAGGTGCTTGTATAAATAAAAAAGATACAATTGATGAAGGACAGTGTCTCTCCAGAAAGTTGCCCTTCTAAAGAGACAACTTGACAACGGCCAACAGCCACCAATGAACATGACATCAGTGGCAAACAGTCAACAGAACAAACTCAAACACAATGCAACGAAACAAACAAAGGACAAACTTCTAAAAAAACAACTAACAACACTAATAACAATATAGCAACTGCAGCAAAAAAGTAAAAAGTGAACATGTGTTTCTTGCGCAATTGCGTCTGTGGAAAGAAGGAGAAAGCAACAAAAAGGGAGAAGGCAGGGAGGTTAACCAGAAAGACATCCGGTTGGCTACCCTACACTGGGGGATTAAGGAAGGGGACAAGAAAGACGAGAAAGAGGGAAGAGAGGGAAAAAAGGGGGTGGGGGAGAGACTGACAGTAATTTCACTGCAGCGTGTAGAACTCTACCGCATGTTAGAGGCGTTCACACAAGCCTGTCTTTCTCAGGAAACACAGCAGGACTTTCACTGCCTTGTGGGCTGTCGAGGCATGTGTACGTTGCTGTAATAGCACCTGCACAGAAAGAGGCCGATTATCCAGTCGCCGCATTGCGTTGGCAAGTACTTGTCTAAGTGGAAAGTGTAAGATATCTATGCAAGCTGTCAGATATTTGATAAGTGACGTAGCAGCTATGTAGAATAACTTATTTTGTTGGGTAATTTGTTTTGTAAGTGTTTAATTTCCATGTTTCCTTATTTCGCGCACCAAACAATGTAGTATTTAGGTGCAGTTTTCAGCGGTCATGCAAAAAGTGACGCCTGATCGCCAAAGCTAACTTCGAATTGTAGAGATGATGGACGGGGTTCCAGCCTGTTGAAACAGTTCACTGGTCCGAGCATCTATCTATTTTCGACTACGGGGGAGCAAATATTGACGCGATGTCAAGCCTATTCTCTTCTTTTAGTGTTAATTTCTTACGAATTGTTAGTGACTGTGATGCAAACAAATACCTGACACTTTTACACAATAAACTCATCTAACTAAAATAAAAATACATTCCTGAAGTCACTATAGCCACATCAACATGAGACATGTGGTTTACGACCTATTTAAAATGTTTCGTAAACAAAAAAGCGATTACTTGATTGAAATGTGAGGTTTAACATCCCAAAACCACCTTGTGATCATGAGAGACGCGTAGTGGAGGACTCCGCAAATTTCGACTACCTGGGATTCTTTAACGTCAATCCAAACGTGAGCGCACGGGCCTACAGCATTTTCTTCTCCATCGAAAATGCAGCCGCCGCAGCCGGGATCTGATCCCACGACCTTCAAATCAGCATACGAGTGCCTTTGTCACTAGACCACCACAGTGGGGCGACACAAAAGAAAACGATTGTACACGCGAGCGAAATTGACAGCATCCGAAGATGACAGAATACGTCACCATGAACACGCGTAGATATGTTGAACAGGAAACAAAGCGACAAAATACATATTTGATGAGTATGGTATCTCGAACGTGTTAAGGAACAATAATGAGAAATTGCGGAAAGTTGTTAGTCTTATTTATGGCTCTACGTTCCAAATGTCCATAGCGAAAGATGAAAAGCTCCTTTCTACGTCATACGCCGCGACGGAATTTGGTAATTTCATAAGCTCTTTGTTTAGAGATGAACATCCAATGTCACCCAACCTACCCACGACTTCTGTAACTTCCCACATGCAAGAAAGTCTAACCACTTCACAAGACATCGAATGAGCCATTGATCGCATTTTTCGCAAACTCTGTTACAAATCCTCACAATATATGCCTGAAACGGCCTAATAGAGTAAATGTAGCATTATGCCCTATATTGAGTTTCGTTTTACAATATTCCCTCGACACAGGCTGTGCACCCGACGATCGGAAGCTATCCCGCATAATAGCTATTGTAGGAATAGTTTTAGACGCCCAGGTAAGCAAACGTTCAATATTCCGGACAGCAACAAGACAGTAGCCAGTCGTTTTGACAGAAACAGCACTAGTATCATCCAAAACAAACCTGGTCTTCGTCGTCGCTCCAGCACTGCTCGTATTGGTCACTACAATTACTCCCAGATTGAAAAGAAGGCATCCTGGCGACCTATGGTACAGGCAGGACAGGTGGGTCGTAGTGAGGTTTCGAATCGTCGACCTGCACAGTTTCGCGCCCACGGTGCCGTTGATCTGAACGCAGATAAATAGGCGAACAATGTACTTGACTGACGATGTCTGGCGCAGGACCCAGTACGGACCATCGTACTTGTGTATGAACTTTGACGGAAGGCCGGGGACAGAGAATGGCGCGCGGAGCCACACAATTGTTCCAGGGGCGTACGACTAAGAAGATGAACGTCGGTCATGAGTGTGCTTCTTGCGAGCCCGATCGTGCGTGGTAAGCGAACACGCGAGCTGCCGACAATCTTCAACATAAGTGGCGGCTACGGCCAAAGTCGTCGATTCTGAATGGTATAGGCAGTACAGAAGCATAATGTCCAGGAACGAAGAAGATCCCCAACCATAAAGGAGGAAAAATGGGAAGAATTCATTTGTAGATTTAATGGCGCTGTTATAGGCATAAGTAACGAATGTGAGTATGTGGTCCCGATTCCTGTGTTCATCGAAAACATACATGGAGAGCATATAACCTAGTGTGAGATTGGATCGCTTGGTGACCCCGTTAGGGGGGGGGGAGGTGATATGCGGTGGTTTTTTATGCACAATGTTGCATTCGAGCAGGAAGGCTTTTACAGCTTCGGACAAGAAGGAACGCCCACGGTCACTGAGAAGCTCGCAAGGTGCATCATGCCGAAGGATGAGGTGACGCAAAATGAACAAGCCGACGCCACGCGCGGTGGCCTCGGGAAGCACTGAAGTTTCAGAGTAGCGCGTAAGGTTGTCCACGGCTACGATGACTCAGTGGTTTTCATTTGGTGTGGTAGGAGACCGTACAAGTTGATTCCGATGCTGTCGAAGGCCGAGAAGGACGAAGCGCAGGCTGGAGTGGCTCCGTGGTTGTGCGTGGGTAGCTCTTCCGTCGTTGGCACAAGGAACATGAACAGACGTGCTGCCGAATAAAGTAGTACATTGCGCGCCAGTAGTATCGACTCCATAGGCGAGCCTACGTCTTCACCACATCAGCATGAGCGCATTGAGCATCCGCGTGGAAGGAGGCACAGACGTCATTACATGGGTTCGAGGGCTTACCAGCGACGACTTGTGCCCATCAGATAAGTAGTATCACCGGTAGAGATGGCCGTCATGGATTGTAAAATCGCGGGCCATTCGTCGAAGTGAAATATTGCCAGTACGTGGAGACGTCTCAGATAGGTACTCCAGGAAAGACGCTGTCGATGGATCCTGTTGTTGCTCAGAGGACATGTCGACATGTTCAAGTGAAGACCATTCGCAGCTGGAAACAGACGCTGTACTGTAATCGTGGGGAAGTGGCGAGCGAGGAGCGTGTAAGCGTCTCAATGTATGTGGCCTGACCGATAGACTACACAGATGTCATAATCTTGCAGACTTAGCGCCCAGCGAGCTAGGCGACCAGATGGATCTTTTAATGACAGCAACCAACACAAAGCGTGGTGACCAGTCACGACGTCGAATGGGCGGCCATATACGTAAGGTCGGGCTTTTGTGATTGCCCGAACGATGACAAGACATTCTTTTTCCGTGACTGAGTAGTTCTTTTCCGCTTTAGTGTGGGTGCGACTAGCGTAGGAAACAACATCTCATGAAAACCATATTCACGCTGGGCAAGAATAGTGCCGAGGCCTACTCCACTGGCTTCCGTATGGATTTCAGTGTGAGCGTCAGGATCAAAGTGGCGTAGGATAGGTGGTGATGTGAGAAGATGGCGTAAAGAGGCGGATGCTTCGCCGCATGCGGGGGACCACGCAGAGATGTCTTGGTTGTCGGCAAGTATCTGTGTCAGGGGTGGCAAAATTGCGCACTAAACGGTGAAAGTATGAACAAAGGCCAATAAAGCTGCCAATTTCTTTTAGTGTAGCCGGCCTGGGAATGTTTGCGACAGAACAAAGCTTGGCCGGCTCAGGACGGAGACCATGCTTGCTAACAACATGCCCCAAGATGGTAAGTTGGCGAGCGGCGACGTGGCATTTTTTTCAAATTCAGCTGCAGTCCAGCGTCCGTAAGACAATTCAGAACGCTTGCGAGGCGGCTGTAGTAGGAATCGAAGTCTTTCGAGAAAACGACGGCGTCATCCAAATAGCACAGGCATGTGTTCCCATTAAAGCCTCTGAGGATGTTATCCATGAGACGTCGAAAGGTGGCCGGTGAATTACAGAGGCCGAACGGCATCTCGTTGAACTCGTACAATCCGTCACGTGTTACCAACGCAGTGTTGAAGCGGTCAGCTTTATTCACGGGGACCTGGCAGTAACCCGATCGAAGGTGTAAAGAAAAAGAAACTCTGCTCCTTGCAAGCAATTGAGAACGTCATCAGTCCTAGGCAGCGGATAAACGTCCTTTTGCGTGATCTTAGTAGGACGCCTATAACAACGCAGAATCTCATGCTGCCATCCTTCTTTTTCACCAGTACAATCAAAGAAGCCCAAGGGCTGTTTGAAGGTTGTATTAAGCCACGTCGAAGCATATCTTTCACCTGATCATGAATGACACGGTGCTCAGCGTGAGAAACTGCATATGGGCGCTGGCGCAAATGTGCATGGCTATTGGTGTCGATGTGGTGAACGATGGCAGACGTGCGACCCAAAGAAGGTTGGCTACTGTCAAATGACATCTTGAAGCGATCAAGTAGAGCCAGGAGTTGGGTACGTTCAGCAGTGGGACGTTCAGGGTCAATCAACGGGAAAAAACCTCTGAAGAAGAAGTGGGAGTGGTATCAGGAGTAATGGTGCGTATGTGAGATGATGGCAAGCCATCACGTAGGTGACGGGATGAAACGGAATCAATTTGTAAAGGTGACCGATGATTTCACCACGGAATAAGATGGCCGGGCAAGAAAGGGAGTTTGTTATATAGATAGAGCAACGTGAGTTATCTATGGTGACAACTGCAAACGGGAAAAGGAGCTTTTGCGAGCGCCGAAGGCGTCGGAGGGGACAAAGAGGGCGGCAACAGAGGGCGCATCGCCGCAGAAGAATCGTACAAGAACACAGGAGAGATATGAGTGTCCGCGGCGACAATGACTTGAGATAATAACAGCTGGAAAGAGCGTCTGTCTGATGTTGGAGCTTCCTACAAGGACAGTTCACACAACGTCGACAACTCTAGTTCGGCATGCGTACAGTGAACGACGGCATGAAATTCCCAGCCCAAGATGAAGTAAGGCGTCAAGGAAGCCCCAGCCCAAGGTGATGTCGTGCGAACATAGAGAAAACAGCGTATTCAACTACGTACAAAATATTCTGGATGAGCAGTTGAGCTGTGCCCGTCACAGAAGGTTGGATGCGACGCACAGTTATCATGCGGAGAGAGACGTTGCAATATGCAGCGTAAGCTTTCTTCAACTTGCGGCATTAACCTCTAAGCACGCACATAGCAGCACCCGTATCAACAAGCGCTTGCGCAGGTACACCATCAATATGCACGAATATTTCATTAGCGGGTTAAAATGGGGGCCTTGAAGTTTTCTATATGTGCGCAGCTCTTGCCTCGCGAACTGCGATGGTCAGTTTTCCGCTTGGACGGGTGGTGTTCGAGGAAGCATAGGAGAAATAGAATGACGCCGTGATCAGGGCGACCGATCTCTGTCGAAGCCGCGGCGACGTGGTGGCGACTGATCCCACGTGGAGAGAAACGAAGACGAATGTGGTTGTTCTGGACTATAGGAGCCTTAACTCGCCTCACCAGCACTTTAGCTGTAATCACGAAGACGGCAGTAGCGTGCTGCACGGCCAGGGATATGATGGCAGTAGTACCAGATTGGCCTGATGTCTGGTGTGCGCCAAGGCTTAGTTGACGACTGTGCGGGTTAACGAAAAGGAGGTGGGTGCGTAGGGATAGGCGGACTCGCTGCACGTAGGGGATGGGGCTGTGGAGCAGGATTCGTGACGGGTTGTAGCGACGGCGACAATCGTCTTGCGGCTTCAGCGTAAGTCAGAGGTGCGAAGATAAGTGAAGGATGTTATGTGGGCGGCAGAATGTCAGATCCTTGCTCTTAGATTGTCTTGTGGAGCGTTGAGGCCAGCGCGTGAGCAATGGTCGGAACGTAGGGCACAAGAGACAATTGGCGCCCCACTGCTTCTCGGATGAACTACTCAATTGGCTGCGTTAGCGTGGTTTGTTCAGAGGAAATGACGCCAATGCTTAACGCAGAGTTGCTGGTCGTTTCAAGGTTTTGAAGTCGCGTAGAAATGCGCTCTCTCCTCCGCTCGTCGTAACTTTGACAGTGCTGAATCAGTTGGGCGACAGTTTGGGTGTTTTTCGCAACAAGCACGTGAAAGGCGTCGTCCTCGATACCTTTCATAGTGTGCCGTGTTTTCTCAGTGTCGGGCAATCCGGGATCGATATGAGGGCACAGGTTCGAAAAAACTTCAATATAGGAGGTAAATGTCTCGCAAGAGCGCTGTGCGTGACTGCGCAAGCGCTGTTCGGAATGGAGCCTGCGAACAGTGGGTCGGTTGAAGACTTTCGCAAAGCATGTTTTAAAGGTTGACCAAGAGAGAATTCTAGCTTTAAGGTTCATAAACCACGGCTGGGCCACACCCGCGTGATTGAAATGAAGGTAACCGAGCTTGTATGTGTCGGCCTACTTATTGTGAGTGTTTCATACTAGCCCAGCCAGTCTTCAGCGTCTTGGCCGTGGCTGGCTGTGAAAATCACCAGATATCGCTGTCGTGGCGTTCCGGTACAGGTAACAGATGAGATTAGGACTGCGGGTGGCTTGGTCATTTCGTCATGCGTTGGCGAGGCGGGAGGTTGAAGTAGAGTCCGGGGAGTTCGGCATTAAAGAAACCAGCACTCTCCACCAAATGTAAGAATAGTTTTAGACTCTCTTGTAAGGCAAGCTCTGGAGTACGGGAAGGGAGTTCCGCATTAAAGAAACTACCACTCTCGACCAAATGTAAGAATAGTATTAGACTCCCAGGTAAGGTAAGCGTTGGTTGTGCCGGACAGCAACGAGACAGGAGGCAGTCGTTTCGGCAGATACAGCACGAGCCTCAGCCACAACAAACGTCATCTTCGTCGTTGCTCCAGCAGAGCTCGTATTTGTCAGTACACTATGTTTTAATCCAGAGACCACTTTTACCCAACAAACTACTCTTCCACTGGTATCATCAGCAAATTTCTTGACCACGTTATTTCATCAGCAGCTATAATTATTTGGAGAAAGAACAACTTTCTTTGCCAACCAGCATGACTTTCTGTGTGAGTGGATATAGAAATTCCCAACAAACCAGTATCAAATTGTTTTAGTTAACATCAAACGCCCCCCATTAGCATGCGTCAAATCTGGACTGCCTCAGGAATCTGTGCTAAGACCGATTCTACTTCTTATTTACATTAATGATATAGCTATTATCATAACTTCTGTGGTAACGTTATTCGCCGAAGACTACGTGATACATAAAAAGGTGACTAAAAATCTTAATATATTAAGTAAATGATGCCATGCAGATGGAAGTCAACGTGAACTAGACAAAGGCCGTCTCATTCACTACAAATCTAAACCTAGTGACTAATTACAACACAATATAAAAAAACCAGTTCAAATTGTATCCAATTTTAAGTATTTGAGAGTTAATTTAACGAGTGACTTATTATGGAACCTACACACTGACGCTGTCACTGGCAGCGCCTATAAGACATTCGTATTCTTCAGACGTCACTTAGAATACGCCGATTCTGCTACTAATCCTTTAGCATACAATACTCTTGTACACTCTAAGCTTTACTATGCTTCGAAAATAAGGAGGCGCCACCAGGCTTACTTCATAAATAGAATAGAGTCTCTTCAAAACAAAAGTGCCCCTTCCGGAAGAAAAAAAATCATTCTGCAACTTCTAGCATATATGAAATTAAAAGGTCTCTAATATCGACGCATTTGCAGTCCCGCATACTGTTTTAACTTCTGTCCCTCTTTCACGAGCTCAGTCATAACAATTCAGGACTTTCTGTTCTTATAAAACCAGTCCATCGAGTACTTGCTCATATTGTCACGTGCTAGGTGGCTGCCTCAATAATCAACAACTTGCCAGAGCACGCGCTGCCCCAGAACATCGTTTTCCGTTCTCGCGGGCAGCCATGGCTTGCGCTGGCCGTAACTAGCGGCCAAGTGGCATTATTGCCCCTCCGAAAAAAAAGGCATTGCTATGATGCTCGGAAAGTACATAGGCAAAGTCGGTGCAAACCAACAGCAAATACTTGCATACACAAAAACAGCGATAAGGTTCATGTGCAGTCGCACTACCGCGTGAAGTACGGCTTCAGTCGCACTACGTGCACAATCTCCGAGAAGTGCCTTCGCCGCCGTGGTGCGAAGGCGCCGTCAGGGACTACCTCGTAGTTCACATCGCTCACGCATCGCAACACTTTGTATGGTCCGAAGTTGCGACTGAGCAGTTTTTGCCACCATCCCTGGCGTCGGACTGGAGTCCACACCTAAACTTGATCGCCTGGATGGTATTCAACTTGTCGATGGCAAACGTTGTAGTGGCATGCACCTGTACTCTGCTGGTGCGTAATGTGTAGGCGTGCTAACTGGTGTGCTTCTTTCGGCGTACTTGGTAAGCTGCACAGCATCAGGAGTGATCAAAGCGTCGAAGTTTTGTGGGAGCATCGCATCCAGCATGGTTGGGACCTCACGTTCATAGACAAGACAGAAAGGCGTGAATCGCGTAGTTTCCTGGACGGCAGTTTTGTACGCGAATGTGACGTACGGTAGCACCTGGTCCCAGGTCTTATGCTGGATATCTACGTACATAGATAACATGTCAGCGATGGTCTTGTTGAGTCGCTCTGTCAAGCCGTTGCTATGCGGATGATATGCTGTGGTCTTGCAATGGCTCGTGTAGCTGAGCTTAAATAAGTCATGAATGAGCTGGACCGTGAATGCTGTTCTTCTGTCTGTGATTACGCACAATGGAGCGCCATGTGGAAATACAATCTGGTGGATCAAAAATTGGGAGACATCGGAAGCCGTAGCGCGTTGTAGTGCCTTTGTTTCGGCGTACTTCGTCAAATAGTCGGTGGCTACTACGATCCACTTGTTGCCGGCAGATGATAGCGGAAAGTGCCCCAGTAAATCCATTCCTATTTGATCAAATGGCGCTCTAGGTGGTTCTATTGGTTGAAGAAGCCCCGTGGGCTTTAGTTAGCGGGGAGTTTCGGCGTAACATTCCCGGCAGCGTTTCACGTATTGCTTAACGAATGCAGAAAGCTTAGGCCAGTAGTAGGCTTGTCAAACTCGAGCGAGAGTTCGAGAGGAACCAAAGTGACCAGATTGGGCTCATCGTGGCAGGCAAAAAGAATGTCGGCACGCATGTCAGTTGGCACAACAAGAGGATAGGTTCTCGCATTACCTTTGGAGTTTTTCTTATACAGGACCCCATCTCACAGACAGAACGACGACAGACTTCGAGAAATACATCGAGGTATGGACGAGTTGCATCCTTCAAGGTTTTCGGTAACTGCACAAATTTCATTGTCCACGCGCTGTCGTGTAATCAGATCTGTTGTAGTAAGGGCCCCAAGGAAACCACCGTCATCCTCGGTGCCATGGCCACAAACTTCGACAGGTGCACGGGATAACAAATCAGCATCTTCGTGCTCGCAGCCGGATTAGTAAGCGATCGTGAAATTGTATTCCTGCAGACGAAAACTCCATCGCGCCAGGCGCCCACACGGGTCTCGTAGGTTGGCTAACCAGCACAACGAATGATGGTCGGTCACTACCTTGAAGTGGCGTCGTTAAAGGTAAGGCCTAAATTTTATCATGGCCCATACAACAGCGAGGCACTCTTTCTCTTACGTGGGGTAGTTGACCTCGGTGCGGGAAAAAGTGCGGCTAGCGTACGCTATCACTCGCTCTGTGCCCTCTTGTTGTTGTACGAGGACAGCACCAAGACCCACGTTGCTGGCGTCAGTATGAATTTCAGTATCAGCGTCTTGGTCAAATTGAGCGAGGACTGGTGGTGTCTGCAAACGCTCCCGTAGCTCAGAGAAAGATTCGTCCTGTTCTCCCTCCCAGACGAATGGAACATATTCACGAATGAGTCGAGTGAGTGGTTCAGCAATCCTAGAAAAATTGGCTGTAAAGCGGCGATAGTACGCGCAGAGCCCTAGGAAGCGACGTATTGCTTTCTTGTTACGTAGAACAGGAAACGAGGCCACAGCGGTACTTTTGCAAGGGTCTGGTCGAATACCATCCGCACTGACAACATGGCCGAGAAACTTTAGTTCCTTGTAACCGAAGTGGCATTTTTCTATCTTCCGTGTCAGATTAGCAGAGCGGAGCGCTTCCAGCACATTCTGCAGACGCTTCAGGTGCTCCTCAAAAGTGACAGAAAACACAACATCCAGATAAACTAGGCACGTGTGCCACTTTAGACCGGTAAGAACAGTGTCCATCATTCACTGGAATGTCGCAGATGCAAAACAGAGGTGGAAGGGAAGCACTATGCATTCATGTAGGCCATCCTGTGTAACGAAGGTGGTTTTTTCACGATCTCGTTCATCAACTTCGATCTGCCAGTAGCCAATTTCCAAGTCTATCGATGAAAAATACTTGGCCCGCCGCACTCTGTCGAGGGAATCGTCGATGCGGGGCAGCGGATAGACGTCTTTTTTAGTCACGCTGTTGAGTTTCCTGCAGTACACGCAGAAGCGCAGTGATCCATCTTTTGTAACGTTAGCTACACTGGCCTCGCTGAGCCAATTTTTCGTGGCACTGGTCTGCGCATGCGCAATCATACTCCGCCGCCGCCGCGCGTGGCTCGCCGCCGGTGAGCGCGCAATTTGATGCACTGCGCAGACGATCAGTGGTGTCACGCACCGGAGCCGGCACCTACCTCGCACTCGGCCACGGCCGCGCGTGACTCGCCGCCGCCGGTGTGCGCTTTGCAGAGGAGTGCCGCATAGCCTTGGTAGACATATGGACGCCGATGCGCGCGCCTTCCCTGTGCAGTCGCGGTCTAACACTGCGCTAGAGCCGCTGAGAGCGCCTATGACTGGCATTTGCCACTGTGGTATAGCCATAGAGAAGGAAGAATATTCAGCTGAACCTTTGCTAACGCTACGTATATCCTGGCAAAGCTGAGCTAATCCACTGTCATTTTTTTCTTCACGAGCACGACCGGAGATGACCAGGCACTCTTCAAAGGTTGGATAACGTCGTCTTGCAAGATCTCTTTGACTTGAGCATTTATAACGTCAAGTTCATTTGCCGAAACGCGGTAAGGGTGTTGTTTTATGGGCAAGGCGTCGGTATACATGATTATTGGGCGTTTGGCGATCGGTGTCTGACGAACCTTGGAGGTGAAAGCGAAGCACTATTTATATTGATATAGCAGTTCACGTAGCTCGGTCTGTTGTTCCGAGAGTGTCGAGTTGACATCAACTTTTGTGAGCGGTGAAGTCACGTCGCTTGGTGTCGGTGGAAGCCCGTCGTCAGCTGATGTAGATGCGAAACATTTAGAAACGTCTGCGATGGGGTAGGCGAAAGCGATGGCGGTGTCACGAAACAGGTACCGGTACTCGTTACTGAAATTAGTCACAAGTAGGGCAGAGTTTCCGTCATAAAGCATGACGAGGCGGCGTGCAGCGCAGACACCTAGCACGAACAAAAGCGTCAAGTCGCCTTCGGCGACAACCTCCTTATCCCGTAACTTGTCAGACACCACATCAATAGGACGCTTGAACGCGGAGGCAGTGTGATGCTGTCGGCAGAAACGCGAAGCGTGCTCTCACGGATGGCGTCAGATTTGTTGGAGGATCCAGCTGTCGAAAACGTCACGGTACGCTCTCGAAGATCGATAATAGCGCTGCGCTCCAACAAAAAGTCGACTCCGAGGATTAGGTCTCGGGAACAGTCACGAAGTACGAGGCAGCTGGCGAGAAACGTACGTCGCCGAATGCTCACTCTGATAGTGCACATGCCGATTGGGGTGACGAAGTGCCCGCCGGCAGTACGAATTTGTGCTTGGTACCAAGTCATGGCAACTTTCTTTATGGGCGCTGCTAGTTTCGCGTATGATCGAGTAGTCCGCACCTGTGTCGAATAATGCACTAACGTCGTGGTGACCGTCGACTACCACATGTATATCCAGAGAAAATCTGCTTCTGGCTTTCGTCGCTGTCGTCGGGAATCAATCCGTGTCCGTGCTGGCATCGGTGGGAGGCCTTGCTTGCGTCGAGTGTCAGCGGCCTCGCTCCCGAAGGTTGCTATCGTTAGTGTTCCCGCCTAGGGTTGGGCGAGCGCGCCGGCGGCGCCCCTGGGAGGCACCAAAGTTTGGAGAAGATCGCCTTGGAGATGGGGACCGTCACTGCCGCCGCAGTGGCATGCGCTGCTGTGAGAGGTAATCTTCAATAACTCTCGGTCTTTCACCGGCTTCGGCTTGCCCATGCCTTCGTGACTAGCCGGATCCTCCACGCCGTCCCATACCTTCGCACTAACAAGCAAGAAGAATAGATGCCATCATTCGCAAGGCTACTAAACGAGCTCTGGATCTCCCGGTGGCCACTTCCAACGCCAAACTGAGGGCGTTAGGTGTGCTCAACTCCTACCAGGAGTTGCGGGAGGCCCACCTTATGAATCAATATACGCGGCTCGTGCAGACGGCTCCCGGGCGCCGCTTGCTGGACCGCTTACATATACAGCACACTTGCACTGCAGAGGAGGGGGAGCGTATTCCGGAACTGTGGCGGCATATGCTCTCGGTCTCCCCAATCCCCAGTAACATAGATAAGCACACGCACGAAAGCAGAAGACAGGCGCGGGCTCGGACGCTTGAGAGGCAACACGGTTCCCGACCTGGTGTATTTTACGTAGATGTAGCAGGGCCTTCGCCCACGGGATTTTACACGGCCTGTGTAGTTCACCGGGAAAAGCATGTCAATGGGCTCTCGTTCCGAGCACAAAATTCAGAGCGCGCTGAGGAAGTCGCGATAGCGCTTGCTGCTGCGGACCCCAACTCGAAAGTTATCATCACGGACTCCCGGAAAGCATGTGCTCATTACTTGACAGGAGAGATATCCCCCCTAGCCAGCCAAATTCTAAAACGGGCTCTCGCTGATCCAGCCCCGAAACGCATCGTGTGGGCTCCTGGCCATCAGGGCTTACGAGGTAATGAGGCCGCTGACGCGGCCGCCCGAGCGCTTACCCACCAGGCTCCTCACCTTGGCTGTTGTGACTCGGAGGCCAATACACCACTGCTGCGATTCGAAGAAATTCTGACCTATTATCGCGACACTCACCGTCTTTACCCGGCTCCTGCAAAGGGGCTGAGTAAGGCGGAAGAGCGAACTCTAAGGCGCCTGCAGACAGGTACTCTACTCTGTCCGGCAATCCTGAAACATTTCGATGCGAACACAGATGGGTGGTGCCCATACCGTGGGGAGACGTGTGATATCTTCCACATGGTATGGTCATGTCCGAAAAATCCCCACCTACCCCGTTCCCCTACCCCTTCCCGAGAGGCATGGGAGACTTCCCTCCTCAACTGCTCATCACTAGAGTCTCAACGGGCTCTGGTGAGACCGTCGCGAGTAGGGGCTTCGTCATGCGGTGTCCCGGACTAAGGACGCCGACCATGTAGCTGGGTCATGCTTTGGCCCCATACCTCTCTCTCTTATAATAAATGTTTTTCCTCATCATCACCAAATCTCGACCATGGTGCGTCGACAGCAAAACCCTGTTGTCCAAGGCGACGATAGGGACATTCCCGGTAGACATGTCCAGCTTCACTAATCTTCGACATCTTCAAAGACGGAACCGTGGAACACCTTCGGCACACGTGGCTTCCACAGCGTATGATGCGTGGCTGCAGCGCATTCCTGAGCGTTGAAGGCTGCAGCGCCTTCCCTAGAGTTAGCGGGTGTGACAGACGTCATCTCGGGAAGAGGTCCATGCTCAGGAGATAGTCGTCAGAATCTTCGCCTTGAGCGGTGAAGAGGTGTTGTCACTGCAGGTACGGGGCTACCTGGAGGCATTTGGAACATCGGCTGGGGGTTACCCAGCAGCTCCGCCAGTTGTCACGTGCTACAAGAGCTCTTCAACTAAGAATTGAGCTTGCGGGGAGACGAACCGAAAACTGACAAGATGGCTGCCTCAATAATCAACAACAACTAGCCAGAGCACGCGCTGCCCCTGAACATCGTCTTCCGTTTTCGCGGGCGGCCATGGCTTGCGCTCGCCGTAACTAGCGGCCAAGTGGCATTATAGACCAGAAATTCAAATAAGAAACTTTATTTGCCCAGCCAAGTCTGTTTTTAAATTCGTCACTACTTCTTGCTGCCAATCACTGGAAAGAATCGCAATAACAGTGTTGTTCATTCATTCATACATTCATTTTTATTTCCTTAAGGACCCCACTGGGGGTATTACACAGCCCCGCCGCGGTGGTCTAGTGGCTAAGGTACTCGGCTGCTGACCCGCAGGGCGCGGTTTCGAATCCCAGCTGCGGCGGCTGCATTTCTGATGGAGGCGGAAATGTTGTAGGCCCGTGTGCTCAGATTTGGGTGCACGTTAAAGAACCCCAGGTGGGCTAAATTTCCGGAGCCCTCCACTACGGTGTCTCTCATAATCATATAGTGGTTTTGGGACGTTAAACCCCACATATCAATAAATGGGGGTATTACACAAGGGGTAGATACACAGGAAAAGAGAACATTTGAAGACGTTAATTTTCGCAGCACAGGTCTTTTGTAACGATGGATGTAGCGAAGGATGATGGGCTGGTGGTTGAAACAATGGAGCAGAGAAGGTCGTTCCAATCCTTGACGGCGCGGGGAAAAAAGTGGCAGTTCTGTTGCGATAACGGGACACTAGAACTGAATGGCTTGTGCGGTGTGAAATGTATGTCAGGAGGGAGGATGTAAGGAGCTGCATTGAGAGAAGAATGAAAAAATTTATGTACAATTTAAGAAGCATAAAGAAGCACGAATAGCTCAATTACAAGTTATAGCTTCATCTTGGGTTTGATTGACATCATAAAACTGCCCCCCATATGCATGTTTCTAAATGATACTTTACTTAGACAGCTGTATACCTAGATCACTTGGCTGCTGTTTGTGGTTTTTTTCTTGGCTGTGTTTGCGGCTGCTGTTTGTGGTTATCGTTTTCTTTTTAGTGCAGTTCGTCCTTCTAATAAATTTTGCTGATATTTATTGTTATATTACTACATTTTTGTTTGTTCATACGTTATAATATTTTGCTGTTAATTTCAGTTTACGAATGTGCGCTACGCCCCCCCCCCCCACCCAATGTAATGCGCTGTGGCCTTTAGGGTACATGAATAAATACGCCGCCTTGAAAATTATTCTACTTCACTTTTTTTTGCATCAGGTAGACTTCTTGCAAGTTCGTGTTAGTTTATTTATTTATTTCTTATTCTGATAGCAATTATATGGACACACTCGGCTGGATTTTGCCGAGGCATCGTCGTCAGCATCTATGTCATGCACCGTATATGTAGTCGTATCTATATATATGAAAACGCAAGAAAGAAAAATAATCTAGAAAAAAAGGCAGATCCCACATACAGTGGGAATCGCTGATATGCGAAGCACGAATTAGGAAGCTTCATATGTAACGTTAAAATCAGCACAGCAATTCGAGGTGGAAGTAATTGATGCCGTACATGAGTTTTATGTCATGATTATCACGTTTGGACGTGTCATTCATTTTCGTCATCTATTCACGTCACCTGATATCAAATTTGGTATATGTGCAGCTAGCGAAACGGCCGCGAGCACGCTATGAGCGTTGCATGTAGTAAAGTTTTACACGACACGAATATCATGATTATCATGTTTGAACGTGTCCCATACCTTCGCCGACAAGTCACGTCCCGTAATACGAAACTTGGTATATCTGAAGCTATCTAAACGGTGGCGAGTGCACGTAACGTTGACGCGCGCCCATCCTGGGCGCAGCGACGCTACGCTAGCAAAACGCGAGCATTCTGTTGTCTCACACTGGACGCGACCAGCGTCTGTCAGCGAGGCCCGGTGGCAACCGTCTCGAAATGCGACATGCTCCATTTTGCGCCGACGACGTTACCTAGACAGCACCGAGTCTGCTTAGCTTCGCAAAGGCAGGATGCCGGGCGCGCAAAAACGCGCATGCGTCAAAGCAACGCACCACGGCGTGTGCCTGCGAGTATATGCCAGGCAGATCGGCGCCTCGCGTGGCATCACCAGCGTGTGGCGACGAAACGAACGCCGGCGCGCACGTGCGCCGGGTGAAGTCAAATGAACTTTATTTGGTCATGGAGAACTGGTCAGACAACTCTCTTAGAGGTGTCCGCCGCAGTTGCTGGCCGCGTCCACACCGAGACTGGAAGACCGTGGCTCTCCGCCCGTTCGCAGGCCTCCTGGACGGCCGAGTAATAAACTGAGAGGTGGGGCTTTTAAGAGTCCTCTCCCACTATTCTTCTGTGCTGAACTTTGCGCCATGTAATGCCGGGTTACGTCGAAGTATTTTGGCGCCTTGAGTTTGGCACGTAGTGATGTTCATACATGACGCGCATCTCATGATTACCATGTTTGCAACAGTCACATATTCTCGTCATCCATTCACGTCCCGTAATACCATATTTTTTATATGCGAGGCAAGCGAAACGACTGTGAGCGTACCATGAGCATGGCATGTAGTCATATCGTTACATGACATGCGTCTCATGATTATCATGTTTGAACCAGTCATACACCTTCGTCATCCATTCACGTCCCATAATACCAAATTTGGTCTATGTGACGCTAGCGAAATGGCCGCGAGCGTATCATGAGTGTGGCATCTAGTCAAGTTTTTACATGACACGCATATTATGATTATCATGTTTGCACCAGTCACATACCTTTGTCATCCATTCACGTCCCGTAACACCGAATTTGGTATATGTGAAGCTAGCGAAACGACTGCGAGCGTACCTGAGCGTGGCGCGTAGTCATAAATCATGACTTACATGACATGCATGTCATGATTTCCACGTTAGGGTCTGTTACTTGTGTTTGTCATGTAGTCATGTCATACCATGCCAATTTCGCAACATGTCATGTGAACAAAACCACCGCAAGAGCAGCAAGATTTTGAAATATAAATCATGACATTATAACATAAATGTCATGATAGTCATGTTATGACTAGTCAATTATTCTCGCTATACAGTCATGTTATGCCGTATCAAATTTGGTATCGATACCAATAACGAAACGGCCAGGAGAGCTTAAAGTCGTAGGCGGCTAGATAGATAGATGGATACGCTCAAAGTCGCCGAACCTCGCTAAGAAATGCTTCGCATTTAAAGCACTCCGGCACCCGGAATCGAACGTGGGACCTCTGCGTCGTCCTGAGCCCAACCCGGGGATTGTTCTTGACCCTTCAAACGGCCAATTCTTTATATCTACTACTTACCGCTGCAGTGTTTTTGGCATTACCAGAAAGATGGCTCAATGAGCGCACGTTACCACATCGCGCAGCGGTGCCCGCTCTAATTTTCTGTGCGTACTTTGCCCGGTTTAGAGACGGGAAGCGACGCTCCCTCACACGCCCTTATCTCGCGGTGGCGAGGAGGGGAGAATCGTACGCCTTGGTTGGCCTCGGAGCTTTACCTGCAACAATTCTGCTGTAGTTACCGGGCGCACAAAGGTCACTGTAATCATTGCAGTCTCCGTTCGCGAAAAGCGCGTGCTTTTCAGACTCAGCGAAGTAACAAATGAGACGCTTATTCGCATGCATCCATACCTGTGAGTACCTTTCACACTTAATTTGTGTGCGAGAAACGCGGGGCACGTTTCGATATGCTTTCCATTCTGCGCGTGACCTTTCAAATTGTTGCTATCGCGTTCAATGCTTCGCCTTTGCGGCAAAGCTGTTTTCCCTATTTATTTATTTTTTATTCATTACAAATACTTTCAGAGCTCCAGGGCAATCAAGAAAAGAGTGGCTAACATGAATATATACGACTGCGAATAATATATTTGGCTATATGTACAAAAATAACAATACACCATATGCTTATTGGCGCTTTTGAAGTTAGCATACTAACTTTTGCGATTGAGGCGGGAAGGTGGTTGAATTCTCTGCTCGTCTGCGAGATAAAGGAGAAGCTGTATATGTTAGTACGACATACTGGGACACCAACCTTATAACTGTAGTCGACGTGTGATGAAATATACTCTAGTTAAAGGAAAAGATGGTTTCTTTAATCTCCATTTGGGTGATAAATTTTATAAAATAGACAAACACGAAGACTTTACGACGTAAACACTGATCAGGCAGCCCTAGTGTAATCTTCATTGTAGATACAGAAGCGTAACGGGAGTAATTGGACAAGATAAATTGGGCGGCGCGATTCTGAACAGATTCAAGTGTGTTGATTAACGCGGGTCGATGAGGGTCAGAGATGCTGCATGCGTATTCTAGTTTATGACGTACTGGGGTTTTATTCAAGATTATTTCAGGAAAGAAGTAGCTTTAGAAAAATCACGGTGCAAGTAGCCAAGGGTGCGGTTGGAGTTGCGGGTTATATAATCGATGCGCATGTTCCAGCGGAGGTCGTTAGTGATATAATGCCAAGGTATTTCTAGTAGTTAACAGAATTCAAGGGGACTCCATTAAGGAGGTAACTGTAGTATCGGTTGCGAGGACGTTGGGTTATTCTCATGACCTTACATTTACTGATATTTAATTGCATAAGCCATTTGTTGCATCATAGGGATAATTGATTAGGATCACTTTGAATATTTAGTGAATAAGATGGATTAGTCATTTTGTGATAAATAAAACAGTCTTTCGTGAAAAGTTTAATTGAGGAAGAAAAAACAGTGTTAGGGAGGTCATTGATATATATAGTCGCCCATACCAAGAATCTAATTATAAGATGTGAATAGAAAAGCTTGGTGAAGCATGAGCTTTACCCTGTGTGGTAGCACCGTTTTGCCACAGTACACCATACCACTTATATACGTGCGACAAGTGATTCAGCACGTATGTTCGTTCCAGTGTTTATTTATAGAAAATATAACTCCAAGAATTTTATACGGTTTACTAGGACATTATGATTACTGCAAAATACTGTAATATAAAAGTTTTAAGGCTATCACATTCTTCAACCATGAGCCGAGAGGCCAGGCGAGAGTTTTCGTTACGTTTTACTTAACGGAGGATACATCGCTGCAGTCTTCCAGCAGTGACTTAAGGTGAATTATAAAAAAGGAAACTTCCTGAAAGAAAAGTCATGTGATGATCAAGGGAATGAGTGTCTCCGACGGTGTGTCTTAAGCCACGTTATCTCTATATTGCCACAGAGATTGCCCCTACTAATCATTTTACAAACAGGACCAACGGGATGCTATGTGAGCGCCTACAGTGCCTCGCAACAAACGAGACGCTATGTGAGCGTCTACAGTGCCTCGTAACCAATGAGAGCTATGTGGGCGTCTGCAGTGCCTCGCAACCTACGAGACGCTATGTGGGCGTCTACTGTGTCTCGCGCCTGCTCACGCATCTTCGGCAGAGCAGCTCTTGCCTCGGGTGGAGGAGCACGAGCCGGGAAGACTGACGGAGTTGTTCAGAAAGGGTCACGTAGGCGGAACGCTTGTAGCGGACTCTTCTTTGTCACATAGCTACTTTTATGGGCACAAGTTCGCCCTCAATAAATTATTGTGTATGTTCCCCCTCTTGTATTACGTGACATTCTGGTGGATGTGCGGGGTATCATTGGAAGTCCCCTTGGCGCAAGAGAAGGAAGCCCTGACCCCCAGCGATTGGAGCCTGGCGAACTTACTCCAGTACACCAGCGTTCAAGTCGCCCCCTCCAAGGTGGGTCACCTGAATTTCGACCACTTCTCACTAATCCAGCAACGCGGGCAGCGGTAACCGCCAATTTCGGGGAAATGGCCAATCCAGCTTCAACATCTGAGCTCATCGTGTCTCCCCCGTGCTTACCTGGACCCTTCCACTGTGATGCGCACGAAGATGTAGAAGACTGGCTGGAGCATTTCGAGTGGGTCGCAAGGACCAATGCCTGGGATGAGGCGAGAAAATTGGGCCGCGTGTACTTTGCGTTGGAGGATGGAGCGAGAATATGGTTTGAGAACCACGAAGGGGCAATAGCGACGTGGGAAGACTTTCGGCAGCAGTTGCTTGCTGCGTATGCTAGCACGAATCGCCGGAAAAGGGCAGAAAATGCCCTTCAATCGAGAAACCAACGCACGAACGAGAGTGACAGCATGTATATCGAGAACATGTCCCGCCTCTTCAAACGAGCCGATCTGAACATGACCGAAGAAAAGAAAGTGCGCCATTTAATGCGTGAAGTCAAACAGGACTTATTTGCAGGCCTGGTTTGCAATCCTCCTCGTACCGTTGCTGAATTCCGCACAGAAGCCACGACCATAGAAAGAGCACTGCAGCAGCGGGCCCGTCACTACAATCGGGATGCCGGTTGTGAGCCCGCGGGCGTCCTTTCGGCGAATCGAGACAGCAGCAACGAGACGCTGAGGAAGCTGGTGCGTTCCATCGTCAAAGAGGAGCTTCGTAACATTCTCCAACCGCCAGTAATGCCGACAGCTTCATCTCTCACATCCGTCATCCGCGATGAAGTTCGGCACGCCATTCTTCAGCCGGAACCAGAAGTGCAACCTCTTCGACTTCAACAACCCCTGCAGAAACGTCATGTATCAACGTGCGCAGACGCTTTACGCCAACCTGCCGTCCACAATGCCTCGTTTACGACTCCCAGTGCCCGCCAGTCAGCTTCGACCAGCCCACCTTTTCTTGGAGAGTAGAGACCACGGAAAAGCGATGTGTGGTGCTCACCTGACAGGACACTGCTCTGTTTTCACTGCGGAGAAGCTGGACATCTTTACCGACACTGCCCATACCGAGGGGTCGGTATGCGTGGGTTTTCTGTGTATGCTTCATGCCCGCGTAATGGTGAAAGGCCTATAGAAATAGAGGAGTACCTTTCAAGGCACGGATCTCCAGCTGCTAGCTTCCAGCACCAGCCAAGATCACCAGCACCAAATCATTATCGATCGCCAAGTCCGCGACGTTCAAGTTCACCACCAAATTCACGAAACCATCGGTCAACAAGCACGCGTCTGAAAAACTGAAGCCAGCGAACTGGGGAGGCAAGGCCGCTGATGTCCGACAGAGCAAAGATCCTCCGTCAAGGCCCCAGCGAAGCAGCGACGAGCAGAAAATGACGACGAATATAAGTAAAAGAAAATTTCTTCAGACTTGCGTGTTACTATGGATGGGCGGAAATTTAACGTATTGGCTGATACTGGTGCCGATTATTCAGTCGTAAGCTATGCAATCGCAAAAGATTTGAAGAAAGTTTTGACGCCTTGGAGTGGACCAAAAATACGCACGGCTGAGGGCCATCTGATAACACCTCTCGGAAGATGCACCACCAGGATCGGCATTCAGGGTGCCACTTATGTCGCTGATTTCCTAGTTCTGCCAGAATGCTTGAGAGACGTAATAATCGGAATAGATTTCCTGCTAGGTAACGGCGCCATAATAAACCTGCAGAATTCTAGTATTTCTTTTTCGAAAAAGCTGGCCATAGACGAGGAGACGGGAAGTTCTGCGTTGCGTGTTATCGACGGCGACGTAACCGTGCCACCACAATGCAGCATCCTGGTTGGCGTAACGAATGATGCATTCGTCGACTCTGAAGGAATAGCGGGTGGCAATGTCTAGCTGCTGCTAAAGAAAGGTGTTTGCATAGCTCGAGGCATTATTCGCTTACGTGATGGGCTTGCCAACGTACTGTTCACTAATTTCGGAAATGAAATTTAGCATGTCGCAAAAGACACTGCCATCGCTTTTCTACACAGCTTTACTGAAGTTACCGACTTATGTGCCATTGCGTCAGAGCCGCCTACTTCGGAAACTACGCATGACCTTGAAACATCAGTTTCAATCAGCCGAAATCTATCGCCAACCGAGAGGAAAATCCTGGAAGACCTGATAGATGAATTCGCAGAATGTTTTTCCACCTCATCAAAAGTACGTCGCACGCAGATCGTGAAGCACAGGGCTATAACAGAGAAAACAACCAGGCCAGTGTATCAACATCTTTACAGAGCTTCGCCGAAAGAATGGGAGGTTATAAAGAGCAAGGTGCAGGAGATGTTGCAGGATGATGTCATTCAGCCATCTAGCAGCCCGTGGGCATCGCCGATAGTTCTCGTGAGAAAAAAAGACAACATGTTGAGATTCTGTGTAGACTACTGGAAACTAACCAGCGTAACCAAGCGGGATGTATACCCTTTACCGCGTACTGATGACACAAGGGATCGGCTATGGCACGCCAGATATTTCTCTTCGCTCGACATAAAAAGCGGATATTGGCAAATCGAAGTGGATGAAAGAGACCGTGAAAAGACCGCTTTCGTAACCCTGGATGGCTTGTACGAGTTTAAAGCACTACCTTTCGGCCTCTGTTGCGCGCCAGCGACATTCCAGCGCATGATGGACAGTGTCCTCACGGGGATGAAGTGGCAGTCATGCCTAGTCAACTTGGACGATGTTGTGGTATTTTTTGCGACGTTCGACCAACACGTAGAGAGACTGCGGTCAGTGCTTCAGGCTATCCAGTCGGCCGGCTTGACAATCAAACCAGAAAAGTGCCAGTTCAGCTCCGACAAGCCTCGTTTTCTGGGACACGTAATCAGCGTGGAAGGTGTTGGCCCAGATCCTGACAAGACTGCGGCGGTCGCAGAATTCCGAAAGCCCAGAGACAAGAAAGAGGTGCGTCGATTTTCGGGCTTATGCGCTTACTACAGACGATTTGTAGAAAATTTCTCGAAAATTGCCGAACCTCTAAACAAACTCACAAAAGACGAAAAATCATTCGCTTGGGGTGCAGAACAAGAAACAGCTTTCAACGAATTAAAGCAACGTTTGCAAAGCCCGCCGATTCTTGCCCACTTTGACGAGACCACTGACACGGAACTCCATACAGACGCAAGAAATATTGGTCTCGGCGCAGTACTCGTACAATAGCAAAATGGAGAAGAAAAAGTGATAGCTTACGCCAGCCGAACCCTCTCAAAAGACGAAAAAACTATTCCGCGGCAGAAAAAGAGTGTTTCGCAGTGATATTGGCTATCAGCAAGTTCAGACCATACCTCTACGGAAGGCCGTTCCGTGCCGTCAGCGACCACCACGCACTTTGCTGGCTGGGGAACTTAAAAGACCCGTCGGAACGTCTTGCCAGATAGAGCCTCCGACTGCAAGAATACGACATTACTGTAGTATACCGGTCTGGGCGAAAACACAATGATTCCGATTCCTTATCACGCTCGCTACTTGACTCTACTCCTTCAGAAGAAGACGACTCGACACTTCGCTGTGTGATGGAAGCCTCAGATGTTGCGGAGCATCAACGATCTGACGCAGAACTGCTTTCATTGATCGAACACCTCGAAGGGCGTGCCGGCCAGGTCCCACGTGTATTTAAGAGAACATTATCTTCATTCTGTCTCCGTAAAAACGTGCTATACAGAAGGAACTTTGGGCATAACAAAGAGAAGTTCTTACTCGTCGTTCCGTTAGCAATGAGACCCGAAATCCTAGAAGCTTGTCATGATGAACCATCGTCGGGTCACTTGGGCGTCAGCCGGGCATTCGCCAGAATTCATCAGAAGTATTACTGGCCCAAGCTGCTGGTGTCCGTGCAGCAATATGTGAAGACATGTCGCGAATGTCAAAGGCGCAAAAGACCACCACTGAAGACGGCCGGCCTGCTCCAGCTCATAGAACCGCCTGCCACACCATTTGAACAAGTTGGAATGAATCTTCTTGGACCCTTCCCAATGTCATCATCGGGCAAGAGGTGGATTGTATTCGCCACCGACTACTTAACGCGGTGTGCTGAAACCGGCTGCCTTAAGCGAGGAACGGCAGCTGAAGTAGCCAAGTTTTTCGTGCACAGCATAGTTCTTCGACATGGCACCCCAAAGGTAGTAATCACCGACCAAGGAGTAGCCTTCACATCAAAGTTGATGCAATGTTTGATGATAATGACGAACAACAGCCATAGGAAAAGCACTGCGTACCATCCCCAAACGAATGGGTTAACGGAACGCCTAAATCGCACGATTACTGACATGCTGTCGATGTACGTGGACTTGGAGCATAAAGTGTGGGATGAAATCCTGCCTTACGCAACGTTCGCCAATAATACGGCCCTCCAAGAGACCACCCGCGTCACCCCATTTCAGCTTGTCTATGGTCGCATAGTCAATTCAACTCTCGATGCCATGCTCCCAGCCGACATTGACCACTACGAGCCATCTGACATTGTCGACTTTCTGCACAAAGCTGAAGAAGCACGCCAGGTGGCAAGGCACCGAATACGTCAACAACAGTTCAAGGATGCGGACTACTACAACCTGCGCCGCAGGAGAGTCAAGTACCAGCCAGGTGATCAAGTATGGATCTGGACACCAGTACGACGCCGCGGCCTGCCAGAAAAGCTCCTTCGACGGTACTTTGGTCCATACAAGGTCCTTCGCCGGCGAAGTGACCTAACTTATGAAGTAATCCCTGACGGACAAGAGCACTCGCAACGGCAAAACCATGCGGAGGTCGTCCACGTTGTCCGCATGAAGCCATACCACGAAAGCGAATGAAACATCTACCCCCTCGACTATTAACCTTACGAAGTCACGCATCGAGACGATGCGCATTTGGGATGCGCATATCACATGCTGTCATTAACAACTTCAGTTGGTGATGTCAGCAAAGTTTCTAAAATTACTTAATTTGCTGACGTCAAAAATACTTCAGATGTTTATGTCAACGCGTCGAGATATTACTTAAACGCCTCAAATGGCTTATGTGCTGAGGAAAAGAAAAAGGTGATGGCGGTCCCCATCACGTCATGTTAGGTAATTGCATATGCAAACGTGTCACTTTTATTCAAAAACAAGCAAGCACATGGACAGACAGATACTGTATTTTTATGTATTACAATTACCAAAGAAAAAAACATAGTGAATTCCTCCGCCATAGATTCGGTAAAACAAGGCAGTAAAATGTGTCTTTACAGAACTAGTTTAGTATTTACATTGATAGACAAATTGCGCTAAGTGTATTTCTGTATAAATACTAGCGTAGTGTGCGGCCAATAGCGGAATTGCAAAGCGCGCTTGTATGACGTCAGTTCAATGGTTCTCGCGCTTTCGAAGCGTGGCGCCGTATAGAAATCACCGTCGTGGTAAAACTCGACAGGGAGCATTTCAAACCATTCACATAATTATCTTGGCTTCTAAAACTGTTCTAACTGGTCATGTCCGCTTTGAACAAATATTTTAAAAGCACAACTTTTGTTTCTTGAAAGTGCGGCCACTTGTCTCCGTGGCGAGTGCTGTGCAATAAGGTGGAGTACTGCTCTCTGCCTCTACATGATCACCCACCCGCGAAAAGAGTGTTAGCTTTCACAACTATAGGACCCGAAGCTGAGAAAGAAGTGGATAGTCTAACTCAGAGAGGACAAGCGGCCCACGTCTTCATCGATCATGTGCGGGAAGCACTTCGCTGATAGTAACTTATGCTACACACGTCAACCTATGCTCCCCTTTTCGGTAAGCTTGCAACCATGTTTCAGTGTCTTGACATTACGTTAACCATTCATTGCACGCAGGCTACAGGCGTTGACGACTAGCACCAGGTACACACACACACACACACACACACACATATATATATATATATATGTATATATATATATATATGTATGAGGATCTACTAGACTATATATATGTATATATATACATATATATATATATATGTATATATATATATAAATATAATTATGAAAGTAAATGCGCTTTCACATAACAACTGTTTATTGTGCCGACGTTTCGACAGGAACCCTGTCTTTTTCAAGGCATAATACTATATACACATGTTCCGTGCCTTTTTATATCCTGTCGAGACAGGAGGGGAGGGGTCAATTGAGAGAGAGAGAGAAAAAAAAAGAAGAAACAGCGAAACGGGAGGACAAACAATAAATAAAATATAGAAAATCTAGGAGAAGAAGCAAGACCGACACGGCGTAATTAGAAAGGGGCAGCATTTCAACAGAGTAGGGCAGAGGTAGATGAGGAATGTCATCATTGTCAACAATACCTCCCCCACACCTACACTTCCCCAAGTGGGCAGGGAGCCGCCGTTTTTGTATTTCACCTTTCCGTATAGTCCGCTGGCAGCTCGTTCCTCTTTGAAGTATATGATAAGTTAATGGGGAGGGCTTAAGCGCTTTAAGTGCATGCTGGTGGCGTCGGGAGGAGCGAAAAAGCCGGTGAATGAGGCACCGCCATCGATATTCATTATATGCATTGGCTCCTTGTCAGTGAAGGAACAGAATTTGCGTTAAAAATAAAGAAGGAGAAAAAAAACCAGGGGGGGGGGAGGGTGGAGACTGTAAGACATCCGAGACAGTCACCACACAGTTGCGGCTCACTGGGAAGACATGCGCGCATGCACGAAAAAGTTAACGAAACCACCTAGCTGTCAGCTTCTTGTCAGTGAAGGAACAGAATGTGCGTTGCAACCTAAAGAAGAGAAAGAAAAAGAAAAAAAAGAAGGGGGGGGACCACTTATCTGTGCGTTCCGGCTGTGCTTGATGAGGCAAATCATTTCTATGTTGTCAGATGCATAGGGCAAAAGCTTTGTTAGCGGGTAATATTATTGTCGTAATGAAACCAGACTGATTAGAGAGAAGCGTTTGCGTCTTTTAGCGGTCGTAACGCAGACAGAGTGCCTGGGTGTTCATTTATTCCGTATTTTATCGTGTTAAATTTGTAGATAAAATAAGATTCCTGTTGTTCTCGTTCTCTGATTGTTCGAAAGTTGTTTTCTAGTAGTGTAACCCTGATGTCATCAAAGCTGTGGTCTTTTAATGTGCAGTGTTTTGAAAGTGGAAGGCCTGGCAGAGATCGTACATGTGCCCGATGGTTGTTGCATGTAATTCTAAACGGAGTGTCTGTCTGGCCTGATGTCATCAAAGCTGTCTGTCTGACAGCTTTGATGACATCAGGGTTACACTACTAGAAAACAACTTTCGAACAATCAGAGAATGGGAACAACGGGAATATTATTTATCTACAAATTTAACACGATAAAATACGGAATAAATGAACACCCAGGCACTCTGTCTGCGTTACGACCGCTAAAAGACGCAAACGCTTCTCTCTAATCAGTCCGGTTTCATTACGACAATAATATTACCCGCTAACAAAGCTTTTGGCCTATGCATCTGACAACATAGAAATGATTTGCCTCATCAAGCACAGCCGGAACGCACAGATAAGTGGTCCCGGATGTCGTACGGTCCCCCCCCCCACCTTTCTTTTTTTTCTTTTTCTTTCTCTTCTTTAAGTTGCAACGCACATTCTGTTCCTTCACGGACAAGGAGCCAATGCATATAATGAATATCGATGGCGGTGCCTCATGCACTGGCTTTTTCGCTCCTCCCGACGCCACCAGCATGCACTTAAAGCGCTTAAGCCCTCCCCATTAACTTGTCATACACTTCAAAGAGGAACGAGCCGCCAGCGGACTACACGGAAAGGTGAAATACAAAAACGGCGGCTCCTTGCCCACTTGGGGAAGTGTGGGTGCGGGGGAGGTATTGTTGACAATGATGACATTCCTCATCTACCTCTGCCCTACTCTGTTGAAATGCTGCCCCTTTCTAATTACGCCGTGTCGGTCTTGCTTCTTCTCCTAGATTTTCTATATTTTATTTTATGTTTGTCCTCCCGTTTCGCTGTTTCTTCTTTTTTTTCTTTTTTTTCTTCTCTCTCTCTCTCAATTGACCCCTCCCCTCCTGTCTCGACAGGATATAAAAAGGCACGGAACATGTGTAAATAGTATTATGCCTTGAAAAAGACAGGGTTGCTGTCGAAACGTCGGCACAATAAACAGTTGTTATGTAAAAGCGCACCTACTTTCATATTTATAACCTTGCGGCAACCGACGTTATTCTTCTGCATATATATATATATATATATATATATATATATATATATATATATATATATATATATATATAAGGGAAAGAGGTGTATACCTAAGGGCTCCTTTTTCCGTGTTTTGACACAATAATAATCAGATCTAACAGACAATAATGCCAAGGAATGTATAGGGGAAATTTTTAGAACAAATGTAATGTAAATAGGAACAAAGAAAAGTGGGTGAAAAATTAACCAACTGTGAGCAGGAATCAAACCTACGACCTTCGAATAACGTGTTCGATGCACTAACCGCTGAGCTATCACAGTGGCCTTCTCCCAACCCACTTTTTTGGTTTCTATCTGAATTGAAACGTTGGAGTGTCAGTCAGCGCCATGTGTAGCCAAGCGGTGAGTGTGGAACTTCATTTTATAAGCCTGTCTGGCGTCACGTAGCACGTGAACTCGAAGGTCGCAGATTCGGATCCTGCCCACGGCAAATTATCTTTTCACGCACTTTTCTTTCTTATCATTTACAATACTATTCGCCTAATAACTTCCCCTATACCTTCTTTGTCATTATTGTCCGTTAGACCTTAATAATATTGAGTAAACACGAAAAGCGAGCGCTTAAGTATACTATTGTTTCCCTTATTCATTAACGAGGGTCTCGTACTGGCAGACTTGGTGCCTTTAGGTTGTATACGAGGGACTATTTGGTCAGCTGCCAGTTAGTAATAAGTTCACGTGCTACGTGACGCCAAACAGGTTCATAAAGAGTGTGGCACACTCGCCGCCTAGGCTGCTAGTGGTGCTGACTGAAACTCCCACGTTTAAACTGACATAAATACCCAATAATGTGGCTGGGGGGATAGCTGTCGTGGTAGTTCAGTGGTAGAGCACCGAACGCGTTATTCGAAGGTCGCAGGTTCGGATCCTGCCCACGGCAAGTTACCTTTTCACCCACTTTTCTTTCTTCTCATTTACAATATAATTGTCCTAATAACTTCCCCTATACCTTTCTTGGCATTATTGTCTGTTAGATCTTATTATTCTTGTGTAAACAAGAAAAGCGAGCCCTTAAGTATACACTTGTTTCCCTTATTCATTAACGAGGGTCTCGTACTGGCAGACTTGGTGCCTTAAGGTTGTATACGAGGGACTATATGGTCAGCTGCCAGTTATTAATAAGTTCACGTGCTACGTGACGCCAAACAGGTTCATAAAGAGTGTGGCACACTCGCCGCCCAGGCTTCTAGTGGCACTGACTGACACTCCCACGTTTAAACTGACATAGCTACCCAATAAAGTGGCTGGGGAAATAGCTGTCATGGTAGCTCAGTGGTAGAGCATCGAACGCGTTATTCGAAGGTCGCAGGTTCGGATCCTGCCCACGGCAAGTTATCTTTTCACCCATTTTTCTGTCCTCTCATTTACAACACAATTGGCCAAATAACTTTCTCTATACCTTCCTTTGCATTATTGTCTGTTAGATCTGATTATTTGTGTAAACACGAAAAGCGAGCCCTTAAGTATACACTTGTTTCCCTTACACACACACACACACACACACACACACACACACACACACACACACACACACACACACACACATTGTAACGATGTTGAAGGACTCGGGGTATAACAAAACGTATTTATTAAAGGGCGAACCTGTGCCCACAACTCAAACGGACTATGGTCGTAGCACGTTACAGCAGAACGGCAAGATGTCTTCCTCTTCTACTTCTTCAAGAAGAGTCCCAAGCGCGTGGCACACATCAGCAGGGGCCAGCTGGGTTCTCGTGCTATCATCATCGTCTCTACGCAACACTAGACGGCGCCCATGTATGTCTCTGTGCGCGTGGTGATGGGCGCGTTATTTGAATGCAGTCACTATGTCGTGGCATAATCCCCCTCCTCACACGCATCGTCCCGATGCGTCAGGCAATGAATAGATTCGTGGTAGACGTAGGCGTCACTGGTCTTCCGGTGATCTCTCATAGTACGGCTTCATCCGGACTACATGTACAACCTCTGTAGGGTTGCGGCGTTTTGAGCTCCCGTGTATAGCGGATCTGACTTGGTAAGTTACATCGCTTACACGATGGAGTACTTCGTAAGGCCCGAAGTAGTGGCTAAAAAGTTTTTCAGAAAGTCCGCGGCGACGCACTGGGGTCCATATCCATACTTTGTCACCTGGTTGAAAATGCGCTTCGGTACGACGCTGATTGTACCGATAGGAGTCGATACGTTGTTGGCGGCGTATTCTGTATCTCGCCATCTGTCGTGCTTCCTCGGCTCTTTGCAGGAAGTCGTCTAGGCCAGGTGGATTGCTGCTTTCATCATTCAGTGGTAACATGGCATCCAGTGGAGTGGTGACTCTTCGGCCGAATACAAGTTCAAATGGTGTCACTCGCGTTGTTTCTTGAACGGCTGTATTATAGGCGAACGTGATGTAGGGCAATATTTCATCCCACAGTTTATGTTCGACGTCGATATACAATGAAAGCATATCAGTGAGAGTTCTGTTCAAGCGCTCCGTTAGGCCATTTGTTTGAGGATGGTATGCTGTAGTTCTTCTCTGGTCTGTGTGGGTCATTCGCATCAGACATTTCATTAGGTCTGCAGTAAAAGCTGGGCCACGATCTGTAATTACCACGCTGGGTGCACCATGTCTGAGGACTATGTTGTTGATGAAGAACTTGGCAACTTCAAGAGATGTTGCAGTGTACACCGAGTCAGTCTCAGCATAGCGAGTGAGATAGTCTGTGGCTACGACTATCCACTTCTTGTGTGCAGTCGATGTCGGAAACGGGCCTAGGAGATCCATACCAACTTGTTGGAATGGGGCATGCGGTGGTTCTATTGGCTGGAGGAGGCCTGCAGGTTTCACGGATGGAGTTTTGCGTCTTTGACACTCACGGCAAGTTTTCACATAGCGCTGAACTGATGATAACAGTTTTGGCCAGTAGTATTTTAGGTGAATTCTGGCGAATGTACGGCTGACACCCATGTGCCCAGATGTTGGCTCATCGTGACATGCGTGCAGAATCTCGTTTCGTAAAGGTGCAGGTACAACGAGTAAAAACTTGTCACCATGAGGCTTGAAGTTCCTCTTGTAAAGGACCCCTTCCCGAAGACAGAACGAAGGGAGCCCTCTGGATAAAGTGCGCGGGACTTTAACGTTGAGTCCTTGGAGACGCTGTATAAGCGGCAGCAAATCGGGGTCATTTTGTTGTTGTTCAGTGATTTCTGATGCCTGGACGACGCCTAGAAACGGGAACTCTTCTTCCTCCGGCTCACTCGTCTCCACTGGTGCGCGTGACAGGCAGTCGGCATCGCTGTGCTTTTTCCCAGATTTGTATACCACAGTAACATCGTACTCTTGTAGCCTAAGGCTCCATCTTGCTAGTCGGCCAGAGGGATCCTTAAGATTCGCCAGCCAACACAGGCAATGGTGGTCACTTACTGCTCGGAATGGTCTACCGTAGAGGTACGGCCGAAATTTACTTATGGCCCAAATGACCGCGAGACACTCTTTTTCGGTTGCAGAGTAATTTGTCTCGGCTTTCGAAAGCTTGCGGCTGGCATACGCTAGCACTTTTTCTTGGCCGTTTTGCCGCTGGACTAGAATGGCTCCGAGGCCGGCGTTACTCGCATCGGTGTGAACTTCAGTTTCGGCAGTATCATCGAAGTGGGCGAGGATTGGAGAGGCTTGCAGGCGTGTTCTTAACTCATCAAATGCTTCCTGTTGTTCACTTTCCCACCTAAAGGGCACCTCGTCTTTTGTCAGATTAGTAAGTGGTTCAGCAATGTTCGAAAAATTTTCCACAAATCGCCGATAGTACGCGCATAAACCCAGGAAGCGACGTACTGACTTCTTGTCTTTGGGTGTCGGGAACTTCGCGATGGCAGCTGTCTTTTCGGGATCTGGCCGAACGCCGTCGGAGCTGACGACGTGTCCGAGGAATCGAAGCTCTTCAAAAGCGAAGTGGCATTTTTCTGGCTTGATAGTCAAGTCTGCTAAACGAATGGCTTCTAATACTGTGCGGAGTCGCTCTAGATGTTGGTCGAATGTAGCGGAAAATACGATAACGTCATCCAAGTACACCAAGCAGGACTGCCATTTCAGTCCCGCGAGGACAGCGTCCATCATTCTCTGAAACGTAGCTGGCGCTGTGCACAGGCCGAATGGAAGCGCTTTAAATTCGTAGAGTCCGTCTGGGGTTATGAATGCCGTCTTTTCACGGTCGCGCTCATCCACCTCAATTTGCCAATATCCGCTCTTGAGATCAAGGGAGGAGAAGTATTTCGCACTCCGTAGTCGATCGAGTGTATCATCGATACGCGGCAGAGGGTATACATCCCGTTTCGTTACGCTGTTCAGTTTCCGATAGTCGACGCAGAATCGAAGGCTGTTATCTTTCTTTTTAACAAGCACTACGGGAGACGCCCATGGACTGCTGGAAGGCTGGATCACGTCATCTGAAAGCATCTCCTCCACTTGTTTCTTGATGACGTCTCTTTCCTTTTGCGATACTCGATATGGGTGTTGGTAAATCGGTCTCGTGGCTTCTTCTGTTATAATCCTGTGTTTTGCAATAGCCGTTCGTCGCACCTTAGAGGACGTTGAAAAGCAGTCCGAAAACTCTTTTATAAGGGCAAACAATCGTTTCTTTTGATATTCTGGGAGCCTATGGTTGACGTTAACTGATGCGTCGACGTTGCAGGTCTCTTGTGGAGTGGTTGGCGTTGTCGCTAAACTGCATAGTTCAGTCGCCATGCAGAACTCGTGGAAATAGGCGATAGCCATACCTTGCGCGATGTGCTGACATTCATTCCCAAAATTCGTAAGGAGGACAACTGAGCGGCCATTCGTTAAGTGAACAACACCCCTTGCCACGCAAATTCCTTTGTTTAAAAATAGCTCTACGTTTCCATCCACTATTCCTTCGTGGTCACAAAATGCCTTATTTTCAACAAGCACCATTACACTACAGCGAGGTGGCACTGTGACGTCATCATCAACAACGCGCAGAGCAGTAAGACGTCGCTTTTCCGATTCCTCCACCGACATAGCTTGTTCTGTCGAAAACGTTACACTGGATCTGCGCAGATTAATTATGGCTCCATTGGCTTGCAGAAAATCCATTCCTAGTATAAGCTCCCTTGAACAGTCCGGCAGCACGATGAAGTCAGCAACGTAAGTAAAGCCTCTTATTTCGAGCCTTGAGGTGCATCTGCCGAGCGGTGTAATAGTGTGGCCACCTGCCGTGCGTATCTGTGCCCCACTCCATTTTGTTACAACCTTTTTCAGTTTCTTTGCAAATTTGTGACTCATTACCGAATAATCAGCGCCGGTGTCAACTAAAGCATTCAGCTCGTATCCGTCTATTTTCAACCGCAAATCTGAAGTAATCTTCGCACTGCTGCGCTTATCCTCTGTAAACATAGCATCGTCACCTTGAAACCGCAATGGAGGATCTTCGCAACTGTCGTTATCAGCGGCCTCACCTCCACAGGTCGCTTGCTTCAGTTTTCCTGGTGTGGGCTTGTAGAACGGTGCCCAGACCGTGCGGAAGAAGCACGTGGGCTGGGCGATCGGTAACGCCTGGGCGACGGCGATCTTGGCTGATGTTGGCGTGGAGTGAGTGGGCTCTGGCGCGCGGACAAGTACTCTTCGATTTCGGTTGGCCGTTCACCGTTTCGAGGGCATGGTGCGTACAACGGAAAGTCCCTTAATCCTGCCTGTCGGTAAGGGCAGAACCTATACAGGTGACCTGCTTTCCCACAATGGAAACACAAAGGCCTGCGCTCATGGTCACGCCAGATGTCACTTTTCCGGGGCCTTTGATCCACGTAGCGAGCTACACCACGGGCTCGTGGCAGGTAGGTAGCCGTCGGTTCCAGTGGACGAGGTGCGCTGCGTACCGTTTGTGGGCAAGGAGAGGCCATCGTAACTGCTGCATTGGTGTGCGCCGCGGGTTGTCTGAGTACTTCAGAGTACGTTGGGATGCGTTGGATCGGCTGTGGCGCACGCTCCGGCTCACGTATCATCTGCCTCAGTTCATCTCGTACTACGTCGACTACAGACAGTGTTGCTGTAGTGTGAGGCGCTTGCAACTTGCTGAGCTCTTCCCTGATCACCGACCTGATGAGTTCTCGCAGAGCGTCCATGTCACTTCGCTGGCGTCCAGAGAAGACATTGACAGGTGCATAGTTTATGTCTCGATTGTACTGTCGAGCCCGCTGTTCTAGCGTTTTCTCTATGGCTGTCGCTTCCGTATGAAACTCCGCAACTGTTCGTGGTGGGTTGCGGACGAGAACAGCGAATAGCTCTTGCTTCACCCCACGCATGAGGTGGCGTAGCTTCTTGTCTTCGGTCATATGGGTATCTGCGCGCTTGAACAGGCGGATCATGTCCTCGATATACATTGCGACACTTTCGTTGGTGAGTTGGTTACTGGATTCGAGCGCAGCCTGCGCCTTTTCTTTGCAATCCGCGCTGGCATAAGTCGCCAGAGCTTGTCGCCGAAATTCATCCCAGGTCGTAAAGGAGGTTTCATGGTTTTCATACCACGTCTTTGCGAAGTCCTCCAAAGCAAAGTATACGCGGCGGAGCTTCTCTCTCTCGTCCCAACCGTTCAAACGTGCCACTCTCTCAAAGAGGTTCAGCCAATCTTCTACGTCTTCATACGAGTCGCCATGAAATACTGGTGGCTGGTGAGGCTGATTTATCACCACTTGGGCTGGTGTTTCATGACTTGTCATGGTGGCGGCGTCCATTGACTGAGTTCCCCTTGGCGCAATGTGGAGTGGGCTGAATTCTGGTGAATCACCTCGAAGACGGCGACTGGTCCTCTGATGCACAGGTGTCGGCTCCGCAGTATCAACTGGCTGGTGGTCGGGGCTACGCTGTCTTGCGTTCGTAGGGCTTTGATTCATTACCCAGCACGTCCACCAGAAATGTAACGATGTTGAAGGACTCGGGGTATAACAAAACGTATTTATTAAAGGGCGAACCTGTGCCCACAACTCAAATGGACTATGGTCGTAGCACGTTACAGCAGAACGGCAAGATGTCTTCCTCTTCTACTTCTTCAAGAAGAGTCCCAAGCGCGTGGCACACATCAGCAGGGGCCAGCTGGGTTCTCGTGCTATCATCATCGTCTCTGCGCAACACTAGATGGCGCCCATGTATGTCTCTGTGCGCGTGGTGATGGGCGCGTTATTTGAATGCAGTCACTATGTCGTGGCAATATATATATATATATATATATATATATATATATTTATATATATATATATATAAATATTTATATATATATATATATATATATATATATATATATATATATATATATATATATATATATATATATATATATATATATATAGTTTCCTGACTAAAAAAAGCGCACGCCTAGTGCACTGCTTACCATAAATTATTAAGCAATACCTGGTGTCGCTGTTTAGTGAACATTCAATAAAGGTTGTCACATAATCATTGTAGCCCTGTGCGCGTTATATACCATTAGTGATAACTATTTCTCACATTTCGCTGCCCGAGCGACGACCCTGTGCGGTTTTAAAATGAACTTCTTCATGATGTCGCTTTCATTGAACAAACATTATTGCGACAAACTGGTGTCAATTGCATCGACCAGGGGGTGCTTTAAGACAGGACTTGAACCCTTCCCGAGTCAAAACAGCATCTTCCCCTCAAGACTTCTGTTACTGTGATACAAGACGGGCTTGCACTCTGCCGACGCCCATAACTGCAATCCAAGCACTATTATCTTGAATTTGGTAATTTAATGTAATTTGATTTATAGTAGATATCATGAACGGTCGATTTACTGCCGAAGCAGCAGTTGAAACAGCTTCGCTTGAATAATATTCTCATGCATTGTGTGCAAATGCCAGAGGGAGCAAAATCAGCAATTATCTCACAATCCTCGTTTTCACTGTCATAATCGTCTCACTGCAGAAAAAAAATATCCTAAGGAAAAGGGCAGGTGAACCCTTCTCTATAGAATTGTTGTGAAAGCTAACGTAATTTTCACGAGCGGAGGAAGCACACTGAGACATAGAGCAGTACTTCTGCATCGCGCAGCACTAGATTGCAACGGGTACGTTGTGTGGCATGTTGCGAAGTCCACGTATTTGCAGCAGCAGAACCACGATGGTGATGCGGTCTTCATTGAAGTCATCAGCTGTGCACATTGAACAATGTGGCCTGTGCCGTACACCACCACGTGCTCGATGAGACTCCGCGATGTTTCGCTAACTGTAGCGACATGCTTGTAGATGCTGGACAAAGGCACGTTTATTGAAATTTTGAAACTCCCCAAGTAATTATTATATCACACGGTGGAAACTGCACATGAGGAGCGCGAACACTCACTCATTGTTTCACTTTCTTGCCAGCGATGCGGTCGGCGCCATCTTATCAGCCATCTGGGAGGTTTCTCGGCCCTGTCAATTTGGCTACAACTAAAACAAGCTCATATTTCCACTCAAAAACATTCGTTGTGTGCGTTAGTTGACCCTCACGAGGCTGATCGTTCGATTATGTTCTCAGCAGAAGGAGACGCTCCGTGCACAGGAGCAGTGCCTGCTTTAGCGGGGCTGAGAGCTGAGTCCAGAAACTGAAGTCACACGCGAGAGGGCGCCACTCCCAGAGCCGAGGCCAATCGCACCACTTAAGTTGCATGCATTCTCGTTGATGCTTAGCCATACATATCTATCACGACAACCTACCTCATTCATCATTATTATATTTTTATTAAAGAAACCATTGTAGTCATATATTCTTATGATAGCTGTAGTAGTAGTTGTTGAAAGCGGAACAAAAGGAAAGGAAGTGGCAGATAGAAGAGCATTACAGATTGTACGCCAAACTTCGGCTAAGGCCACTTGTTCACGCTTTGTTGAAGTTATTGATCGAAAGGGAAACACAATGCGCGTCTAGCCTTCTGTTCGGCTGGCCATGATTGTTCACCGGGCGGGCGTTAGCTGTAAACGTGGAGTCGAAGGCACGCGAAGCCTGTGGACGTCACAGAGCTATGTTTGGCATGGCTGTATTCTATGAGCGACGCCGGCGCTTGGGGTACGGTCATTACCTGGGGATGTGTTAAGGCCCCGACAAAATTACAATCTCCTAGAGGAAACGGGCCGGATGGGACGGACGCTTCGAAACGATGCAGTGAAGGAACTAATGGCGGATGCAAGGGCCATGACACATTACAGCACTTTACCAAGAATACTCTATAGAGAAGGCATAGGTAGGTACAAAGGGCGTATCTTTAACGCATCGAAAGTTGGCGCAGTGAATAGCGTACCCGACATCTGTTGTCATGGCCAGGGAGATCATGGGCTCAAATAACGTTGACAGATCTTTTTTTTGTCGTCTATTCATAGGTATTTTATCATTGTCATTTTTGTGACGAAAATACGTTACTGAAATCTTCCTCGGCTCCACCTTAAAGAGTTCCGCGTTAAAAAATCTAGAACGGCATGAGCAATTTATTTAAATATTCTCAATCAAATATAGGTGTTTTGAGCAGAGTTGTGTTAAAAATGCGAATTGGCAGTCCTGAAGGATTCATAACCAGGGCAGCGCGTGATAAGCAACACATACATTTGCGAGCAAAAGTATACGAGTCTCGGAAGCAGGTGCCGAAATTGATTTCTACGTAGTCAAGCGGCGGGCGAGACGTCTTCTGTCGCGGGCATTGGTGGGACCGTGCATAAGATCACGCTGTGCTCTCTCGGCGTATCACACCGCGATCACGCAACGTGTTCTTATAGTCCACTTACATGTGTACCTCCTCCTAAAAGCATGAGCTACTTCATCTTGTGAACGTTTGCTTTAAACACAGGGACGAAGAATAACACAAAAAATTGTCACTTTGGAAATTCTCAGCTGGCAGAGTAATCAAGGGTGCACAGGCCGCAAAATGCGCTAATTAACGAGAAACACTTACAGCTTCAGTAGTAACACGAATCACCATCTTTTGTTTATATATATTGCACTTGTACTCTCAAACTTCACATTGCTCGTCATTGCCGTTACGCGCAGTGCATGCATGGTCCCGCCATTTTACATTCATTCATTTCTCAGTGATGTGAATTGATGACACCTCACGTAAAGCGACATTTTGAAAACCGTATTGCAACTGCAACTTGCAAAGTATATTATCAGCTTGTTTGTGCGCCATTCTGTATTGCTGTTTGCTGCGCACACAAACTTGAATTGCCAGCTGATGAAGCTTATGTGTGACAAGAAATAGTACACACACGTTAAGCTTTCAGCTCACAGTACGAGGTTGTCTATACTAGCAGTACTTGTTTAGTTGCCCGCTCAAACGTCTAAGGTATACTCTTAGTTTGGAATCTGGAAAGAGGTAAACTTCCCTTTGCGTAGGAATATTTTTTCTTCAAAAATAATTTTGATGGTTTTCTTGTGCCAAAAATATTGAACAGGGGGCATCACTAAAGTGAAGAGCTTCGAGGCAGGAAGCGCTTCAAAGGTAAACGAAGCCCCTGCAAGGTATGTACAACGTCCACCCCTTGAGTTTTATTTTAAAGACAATAGTTTTTCTTGGGGACCTTCGACGCAAAAATTTTGGTCTGTCTGTCTGTCTGTCTGTCTGTCTGTCTGTCTGTCTGTCTGTCTGTCTGGCTGGCTGGCTGGCTGGCTGGCAGGCTGGCTGGCTGGCTGGCTGGCTGGCGGTCCGTCCGTCATTCCGTGAGTCCGTCTGTCTGTCTGTCTGTCTGTCTGTCTGTCTGTCTGTCTGTCTGTCTGTCTGTCTGTCTGTCTGTCTGTACATTTGTTTGCTTGTCAGCTCTTAATGGCGCCCTAAACGGCACCAAAGTGGCGAAACGTTACTCCAAACAGCTTACCCCATCTTCAGAACCCACCAGTATTGCTCAAGGTTCAGCGTTCATACTCGCACCATTGCCTATAAAAGCAAATATTGTGCATATATGAGGCACCATGACAACACGTCAATATTATGTATGTGTATTGTTTACTATAAAAGGCATACATAAGTAATTTTAGGGATTGTAGCCTTTATGACGTGGCGCTGACCATGTAGCGCTTGCACGAAACGGTAAGTGTGTCCAACGCTTTGCTAAGTCGACACGGTGGTGGCGCCTACCCGTCGCCTTGCGTTCTACACCTGATCACTTCCGAGACGGGCGCGCACGGCACGCGCCCCGTTTTCCAAGATAATCATTGATGTCTTTCCTACAGTATTTAATACGCCAGCCCTTCTTCCTCCCGGCATGTCATCTCTTCTACCTTGCCTCAGTTATCTGTTATAATCTGTAGAACTATCCGAGATTTCCAATTCTGTATTACGAACAAGCGCTGACGAAGTAATTTCACGTAAACACTCTGCCGGAAAATGAACTGGTCATTCGGGCTCCAAAGGACCCCCTCGCTCTGTAAGCGTGAACAGTGTGCCAATGCACACTTGCTCTTTGTAGCATCGAAAAAACATCAGGAGACCTTCGCAGGATTAAAGTTATTGTGTTGTGCAAAAAACAAGAGTTCTCAACATAAAAGAATCATTTGGCGCGTTTGCGTGTTTTAGACGCCCACTTGAGTACGCAAGTATGTACCGTACAGCACGCTACTAATCTGTTTCGTCATAATCATCTAATCAGACTACCTGTTTCATCTTATTTATCACCACAACAAATTTATATTATCATTATTACGAACTAAGAAAACCTCGCCTATGCACGAAAGGTACAAATAATTTCGCTTGCGCTGCGTTTTCGTGTGCAGCCACTTGTCTACTGCGTTGGACGACCTTTCGAGGGGAAAACGGCCGAGCCCTCTGGAGCCCTTGTGGAAAAAAGGCATCTGTCACTCGGCGATTCTAGACACTCCTGCGATGGCAACAGACAATGACACAAGAAACACCATTGCCGCGTTGAAGGTATTTATTTATTTATTCATACACTTATGTAAAAAAAACTTACAAACTTACTAAAAAACATTCAGTAAGGGGGCAGCAGTGTTTTCAGAGCAAAAAAGTACTAAAATCAAGAAAAGATATGAAAGAAAGACAGAAAAAAAAGAAGATACATTCAGCATGGTAATAACAAGGGTATACAATACTAAAACGAAACAAAGTCAGCCTATGATGAATTTATATGCATTACATTTTCACCAAAGTGAAACCAGACAGCAAAAATACACGGTTGAAAGCTATACCAGTGTGTATGCTAAATTTCAAAGCTGCATTAGCTAGCCAACAAAGCTTTTTTATAGCCAACTCTGCACACACAGCACACATACTGCACGAATGCCAGCAAGCTAACAAAGCAGCGAGTGATAATAAATCTACGCGATGCACACACAGTCAGATACTGGGATGAGCAGATTTAAATTACCTTATTTCGACATGCGCAGTATTCTCAAATGTTTGGCGGCACATGATGGTCATGCCGGCACATGCCAACATGACCGCTCTACGGAAGTCAATAACGTGTGACGATAAAGCATACAAAGCCCTCGTGATGTACAGTATAGTCAAAGTCGCCTGCTTAGAGTGGTATAAAAGAGGTTGCCTGGCCCGTGCGTAGGCGTGACATGAAACTGTTTCTCATCTATTTCTCTTATCTCTTTCTAACCTCATCCTATACTGCGGCCAAAAGCTGATTTTATTTGTTAAGATAACATTTTACATGTGGAGCAAGTTATACCAGGGGCTAGTCATGCACCGTCACCGTCCGCAGCCTCCCCTCCTCCTCGTCAGCCATCTGTGCATCCATTCCTCCTCTCAACACAGCGCACGCTGCACTCACTGCTCCCCTCCGCGCGCCACGCGACCTTTAGTTTTACGTGCGCCAGCTGTATGATAACCCGTGCATGCGCAGGCCAGGGCCAGCGCTCGCTATAAATAACCGAGTGTCGGGGTGCACCGCTCTTCGTCACTGCGTCGCTAGCGTCTGCGGAGTCAACGTAATGACGATGTACCTCGCGCCCAACCTATCGCGTGCCACCGTGAAGAAGTACGTTGACAAAGCCATGGAAGAATACCTGAAACAACCACTGCAACGACGACCTTTCGTGATAGTTTGCGAATTCGACGTTGACGTCATCAAGGAAGATTGAGTGGTCGACTACATGGAGTCGTGGCACTCGCTGAAATGAGCAACGCACGACGGGAAACATCATCCGACCACGGTTCGCGGGACGTGCATCGACCATGTCTTTGCAAATTTCGACCTTCGACCGCTCCAACCAGACCCACTCACCCTTCACTTTACGGACCATAAAACCATCTTGCTCAAGATACCCAAAGTGTCTCATCAATAAACATCGTCTTTCGCAGCATACATGCGTGCGTGTTCACTCTTGTTCACTCGTGTTCACTCGTGTTCATTCATAACACACACACATGTCGCAAATTACAAACCACATTTATCGCAAATCAACATATATGCTCCGCATGCTAATCAGTGTTCTCACTCGGGAAACTGCGGTCATTTTTTTTTCACCGTCAGAAAGATCCAACATTTGTGTAGAACAATCGGCTTCTGGCAGTAACGCAAATCGAGTGGGGAATAGAGTGATTTTGCCGCAATTACTTAAAAACTTTTAATGATTTAGAATTTCTTTAGAAATCTCACTCTTGTTTCGTGCAAGCTTGTAAGTAAGACCAGATCTATGCGCTAGTTGCGAAATCGGCGGCGGCATCACGTGAACGGCTCATGAAATATTGCAGTGTTACGCGGAAATGAGAAGTAGGGTTCGTTGATCTAAAAGTTCGTGAAAAAAATTCTTCTTTTATAAAAAAAACAATTTCGCCGACAGGCCAAAGCTCTGAATGCAATAGCAACATGTAATGCTACTGAAACAATGTCAAGCAGATTTCTTATTGTAGCCAAGAGTTCGATGAACGTTCGTTTGGTCAGGCATTGAATCAGATGAAACTTGGTCACTAACACTGTCTGATAATGATCACTATCATAGTTGATCAGGGACCGTGTTTGATCTTTTTTTTTTAAATCGATGTCGCGTGGCTCTGGAAAACCCTGGTATGTATGGGAATACGGCCGCTCCCGGGAGAGAAGTTGTGTTCGTGCAGTTTATCATATAAATGGTCACAGTTCGAAGCAGTGAGATCACTGCGTGAAAAATGGCATACGAGACCTTTGTTGACGTCTGCCGAAATAACGCACCTGGCAATGCTCGCGACCGCGTTCTTATAATCTGGTTTCATAGTAGCTTGAGCCATGTGGCCCTCCTTCCCGGGCATTCCTTTGTGCTCCTGTACCCGGTAGAAAACGGGTAGATCATTTTATCTCAGCTTGAGGAGTAAACGGTGGCAGGCCTCTTACGTTAGTGGATATCATTGCACGAATTATAATCCGTACTAAGGGGATAGCCAGCTTGTTTCATCTCTGCTTCAGCCATGTTCTTCCCAGCGCTTCTCAGCTTTTACTCGTGAGTACATCATACGATGCGTGGAGTGATGTTGAGGATGCCGCTTCATTCGGAACATAACTGCCACGGTGAAAACATGTTCAAAGTGTTATTGGATTTGTTATGCAGACAAAAAATGCTATAACCATGGTGTGGGCTCACCAGTGTTTTATTCTAATTTGCTGCATTGTCTATACGCGGTAAAGGAGATTTCGTTGGCTGGAAGAGTAATCCGTTTGCATTGGTTTCATTCCCATCTTCACTGACCTTACAGGCAACATATTCTCAACACTTATTTCTTCCTAAAGCACACGTTCAACTTTCGAGTCTATCGTGATTTTGTGCTTGTCGGCTACACCCTGTTATTTCCGCTCGCGCAGTAGAGAACAGCCAAAATGGAGCGAAATCAGTTGTTCCCGCATGATTGTCACGCGAGACAAGTACGAACGTGCAGGTGCCTGCAAGGCACAGTAAGCTATAGAAGACAGTGGGCACTTTGCAAAATAGTAGGCGCCCCTTCCCCTACAGTTTGAACACACGTGTAAGCTGTATTTCTGTATTTCCCGCAACACTGCTTTTCACTAGAAACTCTCGCTTCTAGAACTCTGTTCTGCAACAGGCGCCACCTTTTCTTCACAGCACCGTGAAAACTACAAAGTTCACCTCTGTAGCTTCCGCGGTGCTGCTGGTGACGCTGTAGGCTACAGGTGGCACTCACTGACACTCCCAAGTTTAAATTCACATATAAACCCAATTAAGTGGCTGGGGGGGGGGGGGGGTAGCTGTCGTGATAGCTCAATGGTAGAGCATCGAACGAGTTATTCGAATGTCACAGGTTCGATTCCTGCTCACGGCAAGTTGATTTTCACTCACTTTTGTTTCTTTTTCTTTGCATTACATTGGCTCCAATAACTTCACCTATACAATCCTTCGCATTATTGTCTGTTAAGTCTCATTAGTATTGTGTTAAAACACGGAAAAAACAGCCCTTAAGTGTCCGCTTCTTTTCCTTACTCATTAACGAGGGTCTCGTACTGGCAGATTTGGTGCCTTAGGTTGTATACGAGGGAATGTTAGTCAGCTACCAGCTCTCAATAAGTTCACGTGCTACGTGACGCAACACAGGCTTATGAAAGAGTGTGCCACACTCACCGCCTTGGCTACAGATGGCGCTGACTTACACCCCCACGTTTAAATTCACATGCCCAATAAAGTGGCTGGGAGGAGAGCCACCGTGGTAGCTCAGTGGTAGAGCATCGAACGCGATATTCGAAGTTCGCAGGTTCGGTTCCTGCCCACGGCAAGTTATCTTTTCTCTAACTTTTCTTTTTTCACATTTACCTTACAATTCGGTCTAATAACCTCCCCTACACTTTTCTTGGCAATATTGTTTGTTATATTTCATTATTATTGTTTTAAGACACGGAAAAACTTGCCCTTAAGTATCCAGTTGTTTCCCATATATATATATATATATATATATATATATATATATATATATATATATATATATATATATATATATATATATATATATATATATATATATATATATATATATATATATATATATATAACAAAAACAATTGACGCAATGAACAATAGAAGCGTGAATGATATGTACCAATTATAGTATTATATTTATGGGTGCTGCAAAGCTACATAATAAAGCTGATAAACTAAATATTTTCAGTATTTGGATATGTACATGCTCCGCCTTGATTGGTCAGGTTCTTATTTCTGAAAGCGATGATAATTTGCAAACACAGTGCTCGCAGTGCGCTACCATTTGCGATAAACCAAGGCTGTGTGAAACTGCGCCGTGCTATTTTTATCTAAAATTAACGCAGCTTCCTGTCGGGCCTATGTATGCAGCGCAGCAAGTCATGAGACTTTGTTACGCTACAGCCTTAGAACACCTAATTGCTTGTGACAGATGCTTTATGATGCAACCTACCTCTTTCTGCTTTTTGTTTCATCTCTGCTTTTGTGTTCATATGGCCCACTACATCTTTCAGTCCATGCCATAGTGCATGAATACGGCGCAACCACGATATTTCTGGCTTTTTTTCACGCAAAAGTGAATCTGGTGAAGACAAAGAAAACCTAGTGCTTGGTGATTATGTAGTATTGATGTCTATGTTAGATGAACTAAGAAAAGACCCTAAGTTCAGTTTTGAGCCTATATTTACGGGCGCGAAAAAAAAAATCACAGTAGGCACTTTGGGCGCTAAGCAAGTTGCGTGATTATGTAAGGTATTGTGTGATTGACGAATGTGCTGATGTGCTTTCGAAGTCTGTAAAAAGTTCCGGAAAATGAATCGACGCAAAAGCTGTTCAACTTTTGCCTAATGATGACCTTATATTGTTTGTCGCTGAGAAGGAGGGCTTTATCGTAATCCCACAGAAAAAAATAGGAAAAAGCGCTTGCTGCTCTGAACAAAAATTCTTAGCTGGTAGCAGTAACATCGAGAAAAAGTTATTGAAAGGCTGTTAATTTATTTGAATTTGGAAAAATAGTGGCTGGCGCAAATAAATAAAAAGCTTTCCTGTGGAAGCTTTTTTTAACAAAATAATAGGAGAATGATGACAACAAATAGAAAAAACAAGCACAATCGCAGAGTAAAGCTTCACGAGATCGGCGCTCGAGCTCATCCATCTTCCTCGTCCTGTCGCTATCTCGAATCTTCCACCTGCCCGTTTGGTTCGCCCAATAAACCTCTTTACATTTGGTGGATCGTGCTGGGTAACCACATCGCCTAGAACCTGGAACTCCGATCCCGCACCCTGCCGTCGACCACGCAAGTTGACGCTGCCCAACAAAAAATACCTCTCGCAGCCGCTACTTGCCCTGGCCCGGTTCATACGCGAGACCCCCCGATCTTTGCGGGCACCGAAGACCAGGACGTCGAGGACTGGCTGTCGTCATAAGAGAAAGTCAGTGGACCCAACAGGTGGGATGACGCTGCTACGTTAAGCACTGTCAATGTTTATCTCACCGATGTGGCCAAGCTGTGGTATACGAACCACGAAACGAGTTCGTGAATTAGTCCGCCTTCAAGGAGGCGATGTGTGCCGTTTTTGGTCGTCCTGCCTTACAAAAGCTAGGCGTCGAACAACGTCTGCAAGCACGGGCACAGGAGCCAGTTGAGACTTTCACATCATATATAGAAAATGTGATCGATCTCTGCCGGCGCGTCGATGCTTCAATGAGTGAGAGTGCGAAGATACAGCACATTGTGAAGGGCGTCGACGATGACGTTTTTCAGATGCTTCTCGTGAAGTTTCCTAGCACTGTGGCAAAAGTAGTGACCTTGTGCCAAACCTATGATGAATTGCGTAGGCAACGAGCTCAGACGCGACGCTCATTCCAGCCAATCCAACCAGCGACCGCACTGGACGTTATGACTGACAAGACAAACCTTCTCGCACAAATGAAAGACTTCGTGCAAGAGAAAGTGGCTCGGCAGCTTTCTATGCTGCCTTTTGCTCAACGCCAGGAGCGCTAGCAGCAACAGCCACTGCGACACCCACCACCATTGGCTCTTATGCTCGGACTAGTGGTCCAGGAGCAGATTTCCGAGGCTATGCCGGTGCCCTTGCAGCAGCCCCCCGTCACCGCGCCTCTTACTTGCGCTGAGGCACTAAAGCGGTAGCAGCCACACCACCCCCTGCCGTTCCAGGAACTGCTGTATACATCAGCCCCGACTCAGCCGTCCACCGTCTGGGTTCCTCCCATTGCCACCACAGCCTCAACTCACCCGTCTGCCGCATGGGCTGCTCCTCTCGTCGCCAATACTTGGAGAACGCACGATAACCGGCCCATCTGTTTTGCGTGCGGCGGCTCTGGCCATATCGCCTGTTACTGCCGTCGTCGCGTGCCAGGATACACAGACGCCCGGACACGGAACAACTTCATTGACATTCCTCCATCTCGTCTGGAAAATTCTGACCCTCAGTCAAGCTCGTCTTCACGGGAATGTCCACGTACTATGTCTGGTCACTCACTTTCACCTCGTCATTGCTCCCTGTCACCCATGCGTCGTCGGCCATCTCCTGAACACGAGGGGAACTAACCGCCGCAGTTCAGGAGGCAAGAACGGCGCTGTCGAAATTCTCGAGTCCTCGGACATTGCCGTCGAATATTGTCGAAGTTTTTGTAGAAGGTACTCGAGCATATGCTCTAGTGGACACTGGTGCTGCCGTTTCCGTGATAGACGCCGAACTTTGCCGCAAGCTCCGAAAAGTGACGACGCCTCTTAATATGACGTCCTTGGAAACAGCAAATGGGGACCCAATTCAGCCTGTAGCCACCTGTACTGTCCGACTGATGATCGCGAAGGACCACTACGCTGTTGAGTTTATTGTCCTTTCGTCGTGCTCACACGACATCATACATGGATAGAATTTTTATCGCGTAACCATGCCGTTATTGATTGTGCAAGATCGGAGCTTGAACTTTTCCCGTTTTACAACGAACCAACCAGCCGCATTTAGCCCGCCGTACACAAACTCGTCGTCAAAGAAGGCACTGAAATTACTCCGACAGCAGCTGTGTTGCTTCCCGTGTTCTGTGACGGCATTAAGAACGAAGCTGCATTCTTTGAACCATCAAGACTCTTCCTTAGCCGAAGTTCACCTCTTCTGCCTTATTCAACCTCTATTTCTGAAACAAACAGTGCTCTTTGCCTCATAAATCCCCTTCCGTATCCCATCGAGCTGTTTCAAGGTGAATCTCTTGGTCACGTGCATGCTATTGATAAAGAACAAATTTTTACCATGCCACCAGATTGTTCCGGTGACTACGACGCCATGAGTGCCCTCAACCCTTCCAATATACCACCTTCCGAGCTTTTCGATTCATCGATTGCCGGCGAACTATCGCTATCTGAACGCTCTGAGCTCCTTCAGCTGCTCTACCAGTTTCGTGAGTCCTTTGACGTTGCTCAACCTACCCTTGGCCGAACTTCCAGTTTTTTTTTCACTTTATTGACACAGGTTCCAACGCGCCAGTACGACAGTGACCATACCGTGTTTCCGCCACGGAATGTCAGGTTATCACCGAACAGGTTGACGATATGCTCAAGCACGACGTTATCCGACCTTCCCAATGTCAATGGGCATCACCTGTCGTTCTTGTTAAGGTGGATGGTAAATTCGCTTCTGCGTTGATTACAGGCGCTTAAATAGGATCACTCGCAAAGACGTATACCCTTTTCCCAGGATTGATGACGCCCTTCATTGCTTACAAGGTGCCGAGTTTTTTTCATCGTTAGATTTGCGTTCGGGGCATTGGCAGGTACCCTTAGTAGATGGTGATCGTCCAAAAACAGCCTTCGTGACACCGGACAGGCTATATGAGTTCAATGTCATGCCCTTCGACCTCTGCAATGCGCCGGCCACATTCGAACGCATGATGGACTCGGTTCTGCGGGGTTTGAAATGAAACATATGCCTCTGCTACCTCGACGATATCGTCGTCTTTGCACCCGATTTCACAACACATCTTGTACGCCTAAAACATGTCCTCACGTGTCTGAAGAATACACAGCTCCAACTGAATCTTAAGAAATGCCACTTCGCTGCTCAGACGCTCACCATTCTCGGTCACGTTGTATCAAAGGATGGCGTTCTCCTCGACCCGGCTAAACTACGCGCTGTCGCTGAATTCCCCAAACCGACGACAGTAAAACAGTTATGCAGCTTCGTAGGATTGTGCTCCTACTTGCGTCGGTTTGTGCGCAACTTTGCCTCCATAACTGCCCCTTTGACCCAACATTTAAACAATGCCAACGACATCTCATCATGGTCTTTCGACTGTGATCACGCATTTACCACTCTTCGCCGTCACCTGACCTCACCACCTATATTGCGCCACTATGATCCCACGGCTGCAACTGAAACCCATACAGACGCGAGTGGTGTCGGTCTCGGTGCAGTTCTCGCAAGCCTGGATCCTCTGAGTGCAGTTCTCAACGCAAGCCTGGATCCTCTGAGTATGTCGTCGGCTACGCCAGCAGAACGCTTAACAAGGCTGACGTAAACTACAGTGTTACCGAAAAAGATTGCTTAGCCATACTTTGGGCGATTGTGAAATTTCGCCCATGCTTATATGGCCACACCTTTGCTGTAGTTAAAGACCATCATGCCTTATGTTGGTTGTCGTCGGTGAAGGATCCCTCAGGTCGCCTTGCTCGTTGGGCTCTGTGACTTTAAGAGTATGACATCCCCGTCAAGTACCGTTCTGGCCGCCAACATACCAATGCTGATGTGCTCTCACGATCACCACTGTCCGCTGAGGTTGCCTCTATATCTTCTTTAGAACACGCGCTGTCCGCTTTTGACATCGACATATTGACCTCTGCACAGCGCGACGATCTATGGATATTTACGCTTCTGGACGTCTTATCTGGGGTACCGACACATCTAACCGCTCGAGCAATGCGACGCCAGGCTTCACACTTCACCATTCGAGGTGGCCTCTAGTACCGGCGCAATTACTCACCAGAAGGCAGGAAGAGGCTGCTCGTTATTCCCCGAAAGCAACGCTCTACAATCTGTGCATCAATTCACTCCGACCCGCAATGCGTTCACGCCGGTGTCTTCAAAACCTACGAACATTTAAAGAAGCAGTACTACTAGTGTGGGATGTTTACTTTTGTTCGACAGTTTATTCGCGGCTGCCACGAGTGTCAGCGATGAAAACAGCCACCGAACGCAGGAGCAGCTCCACTACAGCCGCTTGCGTGCCCTGACCGCCCATTTGATTGCGTCGGAATCGACCTTTATGGACCACTGCCATTGACCACAGCAGGTAACCGGTGGGCTATCGTTGCTGTAGATCACCTGGCACGGTACGCCGAAACCACTGCTCTTCCTACGGCGACTGCTCAGAACGTCGCAGTTTTCATCCTCCATCGGTTTGTGTTGCGTCACGGCCCTCCTCGCGAGCTCCTCAGTGACCGGTGCCGTGTATTTCTATCTGACGTAATCCAAGCACTTCTCCGTCAGTGCCATAGTGTACACCGGATGACTACTGCTTACCGCCCTCAGACGAATGGCCTGACTGAGTGGTTTAATCGGACCCTGGGTTACATGCTCGCGACGCATGTGGCATCTGATCAAACAAACTGGGACCCGGTTCTTCCGTTTGCGACCTACGCGTACAACACCGCTACCCAAGTCACTACCGGCCCATTCTATCTTCTATACGGACGTCAACCATCGCACACAATTGACACTTTGCTGCATACGTACCAGATATATCTAAGTGCACGACGGTGTCTGAAGCCGCCCGTCACGCCGACGAATGCCACCAACTAGCGAAGCAGTTTACTACGGCTGACCAGCAACGCGAGACAAAGACCCGCGATGACGACCACCCTCCTGCCGCAAAGTTCGCCCCTGGAACCCTTGTATGGCTGTATGTCACACCCTGTGCACCTGGTTTGTCTACCAAGCTACTTTCAAATTACCATGGTCCATACCGCGTGGTAGAGTGCACATCGCCCGTCATTTGCGCCATTGAACCGCTTACGCCGCTCGGTGACGTCGGCGTGGACATGATATTGTTTACGTGGACCGCTTGAAGCCGTACATGGACCCCATTGTTCCCACCTGTTAGATCACCAGGATGGCTTGATCTTTCTCGACGGGGGCAATTATAATGAGGGAATGATGACAACAAAAGGAAACAACAAGCATTATCGCACAGTAAGGCTCCACGAGATCGGCACTCGAGCTCATCCATCTTCCTCGTCCTATTGCCATCTCGAATCTTCCACCTACCCGTTTGGTTCGCCCAATAAACCTCTTTACAACAGTAAAAAAAATTATAAAATTGTAGTGATGTTTAGAGCAAATGTGTCGAAAAATGTTTGTCACACTTTCCGATGTCCGTTTCTTAGAAAGTGTTTAAACCATTTAGGGTCCATGACCCGCATTTTTTGCACACTTTGGCAAATGTAGCTCAACTACTAAGGAACTGCAAGCGGGGTACTTTAAGCGCGTTCAACGTTGGCGTGGAAGATTTATACTACTCTATTCCTAAAAAAAAGCACTGAAAAGAGTTCAAGAACGCATCATTGTGTAAAATGACGAGTTAGATTACGTTAATAAATGCGACATACCTGTTAGTTCATTCCTCGAAATGTTGAAGACAACTTTTATTTGCTGAAAAAGGGTATCTGCATTGGATTGAAGATTGCACCTGTTCTGAGCGATGGCTTTTTAGTGTGTATTGATGAACAATTAGAATACAAGGTAGCCGAAAGTGACCAGACTACAAAATTTCTTACGGTGTCTACTTGCTTCTAGTCATTTGAGTAGCAGTCACTTGTCAGAAGCGGTGGATGACCAGTTCTCAGTCCCCCTAAATCACCCTGATCAGGCCGCTGAGGCTTGAACAGTGTGCAAATAATACTACAACAAAATATGCACGGGAAGGTAACAGTCATATGCATATATTGGAGGTATACAACTCAACGAAGAAGATTCGGCGTTCGATCACGGGTGTGTTTTATAGTCATTTTCATATGCAGGGCAAGCTTGCCGAAGTGACTGGATGACTACAGAAGAGGATGCTCTTGCTCACGCACGTTTTAGGCAAATGTACTAGTGTACTTACATACCAGGGTGTTAGTAATCACATTAGGATTTCATTGAGTAGTTCAACATTCACGTATTGGTGTCCTGCTGCAGGCCATAGACAAGGCGATGAATGTGCCCAGACAACAAGGAATGTCTTGCATCTCGGTTCTAGCCGTGCCGGAGCCGTCGATAGACTTGAGCTTGTCCATCGCCATTCAATTCAGGTGAGTGGAAAATGCTGCCAGAGCCGGCGTCTTCCTTCAGTATGCACACAACTTTCACGACATCTGTTCACGTTACATACAAAATCGCACCCCTAAAAGTAAATATTCACACCTGTACCTAGCATGGCATTAATTAGTAGCATGCACGCCAATGGCAAGATATGAAAGAAAGGACTATGCGTTATGCTCTTCTGTGAGGCCTGACTTTCCACGTATGCGACTTTCTCTAAACAGATACGGTAATCCTCTTTTAGGTCCCTCAACTCCCCGCCGAGAGTATACAGAAGTAAAAAAAAGCACACATGTAGCTTTAAAGGGAATCATACAGGCGGCAAAAACATAATATCCTAAGTTTATTGTCCGAAAACCACGTTATGTAATGCGAGACGCCGTAATGAGGGGGGGGGCATCAGAAGCCACCTGGAGTTCTTGAACGTGTGCCCTAATCTAAATATACGGGCCTCAAACCTTTTCGCCTCCATCTAACAAGCAACTACCGTAGCTGGGATTTGATCCCGCTACCTTCGGGTTAGTAGACGAGTGCTACACATGGCGCTTCGATACTCGTATATAATTCTCAGAAGAATTATTTCTTCTCGTAGTGTCAAGTGAACATGTGGCAGCATTCACTTGGCGCCTCTTTGAGTTGAACCACTTAAGTGTGAGACATATATACATTCAACGGAAAGTAACATATGACGCTAGCTTAAGGATTGCCTTTCAGAGAATTTGATAAGTTCAATAGGAATAATCCAAAACAACCATGCTCTAGTCAGTGTTCACTGTAGTCGACGCACACGCATCGCATCAACTCACGCGAGTGGTTCTTGTACTCTGTAAAAAATTATATATATATACCCAGCTTAGAGGAATAGGGAAATTATGCCCCCGCTCTGCTCCGGTGGCCTCACTCAAAACGGATTGTACTGGAGCAAATACATTCGTTTTCCATCGTTTTATTCCGGTGACGCCGGACGATGGAAACCGGAAAAAAACGTGGCCAATCCCCTGATTATGCCCCCATGGTTGCTCCGGAAATGCCCTGGCACATCGCTTTTGCCCAGTTGGATGCTCCCTGATTGCTCCCGCTCATCGCTCAGCGAAATTCATTGGCTGTTCAAGAAGTGATGTAGGCAGCCTCGCCGCCGGCAGGCCGTTTCTCACAAACCAACATTTTCCAGATAAAGCCGAGGCAGTGAGGATAGTTCGAAGCGTTAGACCGCGTTGGAGAAAAAGAAATCGTTCTGAATACCCTCTGGATATCACAAGCGACAAGCAGAAATGAAGGTTATCAACGACAGAAGGTAGTTGTGCGAACGGTAATCGTGTGATGGTTCCTGGCAGCGAATGACACGTTGTAATCTCGCGAGTGTTGACGGACCCAGCGGTTGCTGGTGTGGCGAAGAAATGGTGAGTGAGCTCTCCTTGAATTACCTGTGTTAATCTTGTCAGTTAGTGCTAAGCTTGGATAATGTTGGGTTGATAAACCAAACATGTGATCAATATTTGGCTAATTTCAGAAGACATCAGTGAAAAATCAGCGGAATTCGATAATGCGTTGTTCGGACTACGTGTTTTTTTCTTAACATAACTTTGGTAAAGCGAAACGGAGAGGTAAGTGAGCTAGTACTAATTCGTTATGGCGTAAATGTTGCGCAAAAATAAGGATGAGGTAAAGAAAGTGAACACCACAAGCGCTTGTGGTGTTCACTTTCTTGTACTCGTACTTTTTTGGAGTTGCAATAACATCATAATAACTTTAGTGAATTGAATAAAGTCGCTGTAATATTTTGAGTGCTCTTTAGTGCTAATTAAATGTGCAACAATAAATCATCATGGTTCTAGGTTGATTCTATCAAACGTTGATAATTGTTATAGGTAAACCTAACTGGCTAAAAGATATTTTTGGTCTTGTTAGTAAACATAAACGGTAACATTTGTCCGCTTTCCATATCAATAAACGCCAGGTCGAGGTCTACCACTGCGTAAAAATTATTTTTGTAGAATATGTAAGCTGAAGTAATAAAACTTGGATGAGTAAAATCAGTGTTGATTCTTCGTAAATGTGCTGAGTTGAGGTGGGGTAAAGAATTTTAGAACGCATACACTCACTCATACTTGTGAAAAAGTTCTTTAGGTTGGATAAGTGGTATCTCATATTATAATCTTGAAGTATACTGAACTCTTCGCGGGACGTGGTGCTTTCAGGATAAGAAAGAAAGGGGCGAAACAATCTTACGATACTACAGACGAGGAATGCAAAAAAAAGAGTTGCTTGGCAAAACGAGTCGTGTGGCACTCGACGATCTGTGAAAAAGGGGTGGGAGTAGTAAAGCTAATTCTTATGATAGCCCGGCTCAACATTTTAAGACGGAGGGGACATTGAAGTGAAAGGAAGAGAGAAAATACAAGGCAACCTTTCAAAAAACTGGCCATATTTTCTGTGTTGATGATGGGAGAGCTTACAATCCTTGCTGCTGCATTTTTTTCTCTATTTTCAGGCGAGCTTCCGTGGCTTTGGCTGCCGTTCTCCTTCTTTTTTTTTGGCGCAAGACAGGAGTTCGAACAGTGCGGAGTTGTAGTTCTGACATGGGCAAAGAAAATATGCTGGCCTGTCAGTAGAAGAAGGGGAAAAAATTTCTTCAAGAGGAGGCACTGGCACCTCCTGACGCTTCCACATGCATCACCTTTTTTGGGCTCAGGACATTTGCTCGGGCCTGTTAGTTGAGAACCTGGTCGGCCTTCCCTTATTTCTGTGAAAATGCAATGACAGAAGTGGCGGAATGTTTGCGCCTTTTATTGCCTATTTATTTTGTTACGTTGTAATGAGCTTTTTCTTGAATTTCTGCTTGAAGCTGTTCACCTTGAAATACATGCTCATACAATTATTACTTTAAAAATGTTCACATGGACGAGTATCAAAACAAAATGGGCAGTGCAAATTAAAAACAAACAATGCCAACTTACCTCGACAATTTTTTTCCTAAGGAGATGAAGCAATTTTTTTTCCTAAAGACAGCCCGCAACCATGCAAAACGTAAGGGTCCCTTTTGCGTGAAGTATGATGATGAGCACAAACTAAAGTAGGACTGTAATAATCAGAATGATTATTTTTGCTAAACTTAGAAACTGATCGAAAGGGGCATTTCTCGTGCCATATACAAGAGTACCAAAATAAGATTATTTCAGTCAATAATTGCTTTTGAATGTTTCAGCAAAGGTGCAGCTATCGATTTAGATATATATAAAAAACTCTGGCCAGCTTAGAACTTTGTTCCCATCAGGAGGTGTGGTTTTATACTTTTATCGTGCTGCGGCTTTCTCACACGAGATTACACCGGATGTGCTTTTCCATATTGAACGCTCATCGTATGTGTGTGGGGGGTAGGTGGTGGGGGGTCAGTTTGAGACGTTGTCTCTTCTCAGCCTGACGGTCTGTATCAGATTTGTTGAGTGTCTGTGGCCTTAGTGTTTTCAGTTTCCGATGCTCTCGCATGGTTTGCAGTGGTCATGTATATTTATTTTTTTCTCTATTATGCTGGAAGTAATCAGCTACATCCTTGCATCGCCAATGAATCTGATGGATGATCTTTCGGGCATGGTAAAGAGTTGTTTTCGGTGGCCGCGCTTTCTTTGTTTGTCAAGCATCGTTTTGCAGCATTATGGGCTTCATTTTGGATCGCTGCGCCTAAAATTGAGTGCTGTTGATTTACTGAAATTTGTCTTATTGTGTTTTTGTGGCCTTTTACATGTTTGTTTGTTTTTGTCTCCTTTTCTCAAATGCTGGGTAATCATCCAGAAATGGCAACTTATTTTGAATAAATCAACGAATGAGAACTCAAGTGTTTCTTGAATTTCCTTAGCTAGAGCTCTACGAAAAAAAAATGCACCTTAACTCTGCAATGCTTGCATGAGAATCGGGACTTACTTCATCTAACCAATGCGTGAAAGATCAGCATACAATAAATAAAGGCGTTAACACTTTAAAAAAGTACTGATCCACCTCACGGAGTTTTTGTATGGACGGATTAGGTACATTAGCAAAATACCCCGGAAGTACCGCACAAAAGTTCCGTATAGCCTGAGTGAAAAACCCACATAAATATGCTCCGGAGGTGCCACGTAGTCACTCCGACCAGCCGGAGGAAAATGTCAGTAAAAAGTACTCCGGTTGCATCACGCGATTGCCTGGATCGGCTGGAGGTTCATTATTTGTTATAAGTGCTCCGCGTGCGCCAAGCGATTCCTCCGAACATCCGGAGCAAGCCCCCCTATGCGGAATAATTTTCGCTACGAACATCCGGAGCAAGCATTTTGCTCCGGATGTTCGTAGCGAAAATTATTCCGCATAGGGGGGACGCTAAAGAACAAGCGTTTTACTCCGATCTCGGAGTAATTTTTTTTTACAGTGCAGGCTTTGTAACTTCTGTTTCTTTCCTAAAGTGCATCATTTTAATGTCACGGAGCCGTGTCGTCAGGGAAGGGAGATGAGTGAATGTTCAGATGAAACTGTTTCTTCGGCTGAACTCGTGGCCAGGAAACTGAAGGTGAGATTACAGCAACACACGGGCACTGAAAGTGACGAACAGAGCGTCAGCTGTCGATCAACTGACGAATGGCGAAGCACGTTGGTATTTATACACTTGCCATCGAATGTTCTAGTGTTGCTGCTAGCAACGACATAGTTTGCATAATAATCTGTAATGTTCACGAAGGAAGCGTAATCTTAACAAAATGATCTACTCCAGTCCTAAAGCTTCTCGAACACTGCAGCCTCAGTTTGCTCTGAGAATTACTGAAAATAAAACGGGGCAATAACAAACCTTTAGAAGGAAACGTTGCAACATTCCTACTCTTCGTGACAACCCATTTTTTCTCTCCTACGCATCAGTTACGATTGATGGTTTTAATGAACTTCTTGTTCGCCAAAGCATGCAGTAATTCATTTGTGCCCAGAACGGTTCTAACCAAAACTGTATTCCAAGTATCTGGGGTCATCATCACTGATCCCTACCTACCTCATTCTATAATAGACTACATTGCATAACAAAGCCATCTAACTTAGCTGTTCTCTTTCTAGATAAACGTTCTATTTTCACTAAAGTTGCATGTTATTTTTTTAATAACATATATGCTTTACAGAACACACAAGCTAAAAAAAGCCGCGCAGCGGTTGAAGTGAGAGGAATTGTCTCACACCACACAAAATTGGTTGTTTCTCCAAAATAACAGTCCCAGCATCCTGACACCAATCGAGGGTGTTCTACAAACTGTGTAAACAAATTTAGAGACTGTCCTTGTTACGTAGTTCATCAGCTGCCGTTGTCAGGGGGAAAATTTTACATTGAAAAGACAGATCAATGTTTAAATAGAAGGCCGAAAAAGAACCTGTACGTTATTGAGCCTTCAAAGCAAAAGTAGCTGTCCGCTCGCTTTTGCACGCGTAGGTGTGTACCAAGATATTCATAGTGTACCATCGTTGTCGAATGCAAAGATCACAGCACACTCCAAATCACCGCGAAAGGCAAGATTTTCTCTTTAACGAATGATTCTGTAAGCCCTCCCTCTGTCTCTGAGACAGATAACGAAAAGATGTATTTAGATTTATACGCATGATCAATGCTCGCATCACCATTGTGCTCCACGCATGGCTGTTAAAACAATGTGTAATTATGAAAGCGAAAGGTTTTCACAGAAATAAATAAACGGAAGTTCAGCGGTCTGTGTCCTCTGTTCTGTGCCTTCTTGTGGGCTGTGCTGGTTGCAACTCAATATCATGCCGTACCAAGACGCCCCATATCGGAGTATTTTTAAGAAATGGTTAATGTTGCATTGACTAAGGTGAGAACTTCGGGTTCTTGGTGTACCATCATAAATCAAGCACACATAAATGACAAAGGTAGAGAAACAGAACAGATATAGCGCTAGTGTCACAAGGGTTGAAGATTAGGCGAGTTGCTTTGTCGTACCTGATCTAGTATAAAACCTTACAGGCAAGCAGAAACGACCGAACAGACTGACAAACGAGGACAGAGCGCTAACACTCAACTGAGCTTTACTGAAAAATTGCCTGAAATATCTCGACGATGTGCGAGTGTACTAAAAAGTCACAGATCTGCCACAAAGGCGAAGCAATGAATGCGACAGCAACAAGCTGGAAGGTCACGCGCAGAATGGAAAGCAGATAGCATAATGCCCCGCGTTTCTGACGTGCATATGACACACGAAACGTGCTCACAGGTACAGATGCGTGAAAATAAGCGTCTGAGTTGTTACTTCGCTGTGTCTGAAAAGCGCGTGCTTTTCGCGAACCAAGACTTCATTGATTGCAGTGACCTTCGTGCACCTGGTAACTATAATAGAACTGTTACATGTAAATCGCGAGGCAAGCCAAGTCATACGATCTTCCCCGCGAGATAAGGGCGCGCGAGGGAGCCTCACCTCCCTGCTCTAAGTGGGGGAAAATACGCTTGCAAGAATAGAGCGCGCGCCACCGCGCGATGTGGCGACGCGCACTCAGTGCACCGTCTTGCTGGTAACGCTGAAAACACGATTATTCCCTCCGAGTCCCGTCAACAGAGGTAAGTGGTAGTAATAAATAGCTTGCCATTGGAACGTTGAAATACGTGCTCCTCGGTGGCTCAGTAGTTAACGCCTCGTATTCACCACGCATAGGTCTCTGAATTTCTGTCGTTACGGTCACACACACACACACACACACACACACACACACACACACACACACACACACACACACACACACACACACACACACACGCACGCACGCACGCACACGCACACGCACACGCACACACACACGCACGCACGCACGCACGCACACACACACAGACCAAATTGGAATGTAAATAGGAAGAAACAAAACAGGCTAAAAATATAACTTGCCACGGACAGGTTTCTGCTCACAGCAAGTTATCTTTTCAGCCACTTTTCTTTCTTCCTATTTACATTACCATTCGGTCTGATAACTTCCCCTATACTTCCCTTGGCATCTTTGTCTCTTAGATCTCATAATATATATATATATATATATATATATATATATATATATATATATATATATATATATATTATAAGGGGGTTTATTGAATAAAACCAACTGCCTGGTTCAAGAGGCGTCATTCACTGTCACGAGCTCAGCACTTCGTCGTAGTCGTCTTTCAGGTGCTCCAACTAGATACTGTCTCTCTCCCTCTTCCCCACTACATTTGCCCCGGTGGTGAAGAGGAGCCATCCTGGCGACTCACGGCGAAGCAAGCACAAGGGGATCATAGTGAGGTTTTAAGCGGCTGGTGTGGACTGTCTCACGACCACGGCATCGTCTGTCCTCGGCAGGTGTCACTGGTTCGACAACGTAGTTTACCGGTGACGTGCATTGAACGATGTGGTACGGACCATTGTACTTGGGTGCAAACTTTCGGGAGAGGCCGGGGGACTGGAATGGAACCGAAAGCCATACAAATGAGCCTACGGGGAAGCTGTGAGCAGGCTTGTCTTGGTCGAGTCGTTTTTTTTGGAGACCTTGTGCGACGGACGTAAATGAATGCGCTAATTGGCGGCACTCTTCAGCACACTGAAGAAGTTCGGAGACTGGGCGGTATTCTGAAGCATCTGGGCGGTAAGTAAGTATCGTGTCAAGCGTAGGAGAGGGCTCACGCCCGTACAGTAGAAAAAAAGGTGAAAACCCAGTAGTTGCTTGCGTGGCCGTATTATACGCATACGTCACGAAAGAGAGCACCATGTCCCAATAAGAATGGTTGGAGGATATGTACATAGAAAGCATATCACTGAGCGCGCGGTTAAAGCGCTCTGTCAAACCGTTTGTCTGTGGGTGATAGCTTGTAATGGTGCGATGAATAATATTGCACTCACTGAGAAGCTCCTAGACGACTTGCGATAGAAACGCACGCCCACGGTCGCTAAGCAGCTTACGTGGCGCGCCATGGCGAAGGACAAAGCTACACAAGATGGACAAGGCGACATCACGAGCAGCAGCGGCTGGCAAAGCGGCGGTTTCAGCGTAACGGGTTAGGTGGTCAACGGCCACAATAATCCAGCGATTTCCCGCAGGAGTACAAGGTAGTGGGGCGTAGAGGTCGATGCCGATTCTATCAAACGGCCGAGCTGGACACGGCAATGGTTGTAATTCGCCAGAGGCATTAAAGTTGTTTTCCGTCGATGACACTCAGTGCAAGAGCGTATGTACTTGCGAACTTACGAGTACATTCCTCGCCAGAAAAATCGCTGACGAAGCCGGTCGTACGTTTTCAAAACGCCAGCGTGCGCGTTTTGAGGGTCTACTTGGAAGTACGAGCACATGTTGGAGCGCAAATGGCGAGGTACAACAAGCAGTCATTTCCTACCATCAAGCTGATAGTTGCGACGGTGCAACATGGCATCCCGTATTGCATAATGTGGAAATTGCCGACGTAGTGCACGAGGTAGACGCTGGCGTGGTGTCACCGAAGACGAGGAGAGAATGTCGATGAGCGAGGCTATCCAAGGGTCCTTGCGTTGTTCCGAAGGCATGTCAGCGGTATCGATGCTGCCGATGGTAGCTTCGGCGAAGGAAACAGGTCCTGAAGGAAGGGGCGAACGAGAAAGAGCATCTGCGTCGGTGTGCTTGCGGCCTGAGTGGTAAATGACGTGAATATCAAATTCCTGTAAACGTAGCACCCAACGTCCAAGCTGGCCCGAAGAATCCTTCAATGAAGCGAGCCAACAGAGTGAATGGTGATCTGTAACTACATCGAATGGGCGTCCATATAAGTAAGGACAAAATTTTTGTAATGCCCAAACAATGGCCAAACATTCCTTTTTGGAAACCAAGTATTTGTGCTCTGCTTTGGTAAGGGTGCGACAGGCATACGCAACTGCAAACTCCGAGAAGCAAGGTTTGCGTTGAGCAAGGACAGCGCCAAGTCCTATGCCACTGGCATCCGTGTGCACCTCGGTTGGAGCAGTAGGGTCAAAGTGGCGTAAAATAGGTGGTGAACTAAGGAGATGGCGTAATGTTGCAAAAGCATCATCGCATGCTTGCGACCAATCAGAGAGGTGTCCATCGCCAGAGATCAGCGGTGTCAGTGGTGCGATTATCGAAACAAAGTTCTTCACAAAGTGGCGAAAGTAATAGCATAGTCCGACAACGCTGCGAAGTGCTTTCACAGTCGTAGGCTTCGGGAACTCAGCGACAGCACGAAGCTCCTTTGGGTCTGGGAGGACGCCCTGTTTTGAGACAACGTGACCAAGTATTGTGAGCTTCCGAGCTCCAAAGTGGCACTTCTTGATGTTTAGTTGAAGGCCTGCGCTCGTTAGGCAACTCAAGACTTCGCTGAGACGTTGGATATGGCTGTCAAAATCAGGGGAGAAAACAACGACATCATCCAAGTAGCATAGGCATGTCTTCCATTTTAGACCACGCAAGACGCTATCCAGCATCCTTTCGTATGTGGCTGGCGCATGACAAAGGCCGAAGGGCATTACGTTAAATTCGTATAGCCCATCGGGCGTCACAAAAGCAGTTTTTGGACGATCTGATGGTGCCATGGGGACTTGCCAATAACCGGACCGTAGTTCTAGTGATGAGAGGAATTCAGCGCCTTGCAAGCAGTCCAGGGGATCATCGATGCGCGGCAAAGGGTATACGTCTTTAATCGTGACTTTGTTTAAACGGCGGTAATCGACGCAAAAGCGAATCGAGCCGTCTTTTTTTCCTCACAAGTACCACAGCTGAAGACCAGGGACTGCTGGATGGCCGAATGACGCCATGTTTAGGCATGTCGGCTACTTGCTCGGTGGTTACACTACGCTCCACAGGAGATACACGGTAGGGACGCTGTCGCAGAGGCGCTTGGGAGCCGGTGTTAATCTGTTGCACAACGGTGTGCGTTCGGCATAAGGACGTCTGCTGGCAATCGAACAAGCCGCGAAACTGGTGAAGAAGTTCTAGAAGCTTTTCGCGGTGTGGTTCTTCAAGTTCGCTATCAATTGAGAGGCCAAACAAATTATTATTTTTGTGGACAATTGAATGGGCCGATGGCGTCAATGCATTAAGCTGCAAATCACTTTCACCGTCAAGGTCAAAGATGGAGGAAACGTAGAAGTCTTGGAATGTTCCAATACATTCTCCGCGACGCAAGGTTGTGGGAGACGGCAAGGGATTTGTGACAAACAATTTGGTAGCGCCCGCAGAAATATCTAGAACTGCAAATGGCAACGCGAGGCTCTTGCGACTTTGGAATGTTTGGGAAGGCGTAAACAACACTGCAGGCTTAGACAAATCGGCACAAGATACGGGAACAAAGGATGCGCTAGTCGGTGGTATGTCGATGTCGTCAGCGACAAACAGCTTACTCAACGAAAATTCCGGAGACGAGGCACACAACGCAGAGAAGGCCACTTCAGCACGAGCACAGTCGATAACCGCATGTTTACGAGACAGAAAATCCCAGCCGAGGATCACATCATGAGAACTGGCTGTAGCACAAGAAATTCAACGGTATACAAAACATCCGGGATGAGAAAGCGGGCGGTACAGCCAGCTGATGGTCGAATATGGCGAGCACTGGCAGTACGGAGGGACAACCCCTTTGGCGTCGTGGTAACCTTCCAAAGCAGGCGGCAAAGTTTTAAATATATTACTGAAACGGCGGCACCAGTGTCCACAAGCGCAAGGGTACGGTAACCGTCCACACAAACGTCGATGAGGTTTGTCGGAGAAATGCGAGGACTTCATTCTTTCGACGACGACGCAGTTCGTGCCTCCGGAACTGCGGCATCTATAGTTTTCCGCGTCTGAAGGGCAGGGTCGACGGCGCATAGGCGACAGGGGGTGACGTCGGGGAGATGGAGATCGGTGACTGACTGAGGGAGGGCGGTCGGGTGAAGATGATCCTTGTTGACGTGCCGTGTTGTTGAAGCGCCGAGAGTCGTGCAACGATCTTTGCATGTTGTCGCTCTGAACGAGTGGGCGGCGGCGGCACAAGCGAGCCACATGTCCTGCGTAACCGCAAGAATATCAAATTGGGCGGTTGTCTGCGGTGCGCCACGGATTCGGAAACGCTGCAATCGGCTGGCTGAACGGAACTGGTGATGGCCGAACAGGGATCGGTGAGGTAGCATAAGTGGGCTGTTGAGGTGCTCTGGCTGCAGCGATTTGCGCATACGTCAAGGGTGCGGCCTCCAGAGGTGGTGAACGAGCGAAAGGCAAAGCGTCCGCTACCTCATCTTGTATGACGTGCCTTATGGCCGGGGCCAGATGATCTGGAGCCAAAGGATGCGTTTGTGCTGGCTCGGGCGCGGTCGATAAAATGGAGAGCTGCCGAGCGACCTCCTAAAGCACGAACTGCTTTATGCGAGCCAACATGTCGTTCTGGTCTCCGAGAGTCAAGGCCGTAATCGAATCACGTTGTTCCAGAGAGCGCCCTGTTTGGGCGCATTGCTTGCGCAATTCGTCAAAACTCTGGCACACGCTGACGAGTTCGGCAATGGTTTGTGGGTCCTTGGCTAACAACATTTGAAATGCGTCATCACATATGCCCTTGACGATTTGCTTTATTTTGTTGGCTTCGAGCAACGCTGGGTTTACCCGCTTGCACGAGTCAACAACGTCTTCAATGTAGCTGGTAAAGGTCTCTCCTGGCTGTTGAGCGCGCTCACGAAGTCGTTGTTCTGCGCGGAGTTTTCGCACAGCAGGGCGGTCGAAGACTTGCGAAAAGGAGGCCTTGAATGAATCCCAGCTGGCAATGTCGGCTTCGTGATTGCGCAACCAGAGACTAGCGACGCCGGACAAGTAAAAGCTTACATAGGTCAGCTTAGCCACATCGTCCCACTTGTTCGCTGCGCTCACCTTGTGGTAAGTAGCCAGCCACTCCTCAACGTCTTGGCCGTCAGTGCCGCTGAAGATCGGTGGGTGACGCAGTGGCTACACGCAAGGACATGTAGAGGCGGGAACTTGCGAGGTAGCTTGGGTGGAGGGTTCTTCCGGCATTTCTGGCACTGCAGGTAAGGTGCGACTTCGTAGTTCCAGCTTCGAAGACTACCCAGCACCTCCACCAGATTATAAGAAGGTTTATTGAATAAAACCAACTACCTGGTTCAAGAGGCGTCAGTCACTGTCACGAGCTCAGCTCTTCGTCATAGTCGTCTTTCAGGTGCTCCAACTAGATACTGTCTCCCTCCCTCTTCCCCACTACTATATATATATATATATATATATATATATATATATATATATATATATATATATATATATATATATATATATATATATATATATATATATATATATATATATATATATATGTTGTCGCGAGAGGAACCGATGGGCAGGAACTCAAAGTGGAGGACTGTTTACTCAGCCACAGCTGCCATTCACTTCTTCGCTCTCGTCTTCTGCCACCAACACAGCGTGGCATTACCTTCTCCTCAAAGAAAAAAAAGAAGAAGAAGCATTGAATGAATACCACGGCTTCAAAAAAGAACGAAAGGTAGTCTCAGAAATGTCCGTGTCCTTTGAAGAGAAAAAGGGCGAGATGAAAAATAAAGAAGCAAGAAAGTAATGCACAATTGTCTTGAAGGCTCTTGTCACGTCACAAAGTTCTTGACTTCCAGTCAACGCGAATACTTCGGCTTCATCCTGGAGACGTGAACCACATCCGAGGAGCGTGGTCTGCGAGAACGGTGTGACGTGTCTGCTGGGACAACTTCGTAGTTCACTTCGCCGAGGCGATGGAAAACTCAGTAGGGTCCGAAATACCGACATAACAATTTTTCTGAGCGTCCCCGTTGACGAATAGGAGTCCAAACCCAGACTAGGTCACCGGGTTCGGTCACCTGCTCTGTGGTGGGTGTTGTATCGGCGAGCATCTTGATTTTGCCGCAATAGAATGCAAGAGCGCGCCAGCTGCCAGGCGTCTTCGGCACGCTGAACAAATACATCTGCGTACGGGGTAATTGTGTCCGGCAGAGTTGGTTGAAGCATAGTGTCAAGCATTGTGGTGACGTCGCGGCCGTAAACCAGACAAAAAAGAGCAAAGCCGGTGGTTTCCTGCAAAGCCGTATTGTAGGCAAATGTTATATATGGGAGGATTTCATCCCAATTCTTCTGATCCTTGGCGGCATACATCGAAAGCATATCTGCAATCGTTTTGTTAAGGTGTTCGGTTAACCCGTTAGTCTGCGGGTGGTACGCAGTTGCTGCTCGGTGCGTCATGCCGCTCAGCAACAGGGTCTGTCGGAGCAACTGTGCCGTAAAAGCAGTACCACGATCTGTGTTGACGACAGCGGGAGCACCGTGGCGGAGAACAATGTTCTTGATGAAAAAGTCAGCCACCTCGGAAGCAGTTGCTCGTTGGGCGGCTTGTGTTTCGCAGTATCTGATCAAGTAGTCCGGGGCTACCACAATCCTGCGGTTACCAGCCGTAGACTTCGGAAATGGGCCGAGTAAATCCATCCCGACCTTTTCAAAAGGTGCGTGAGGGGGTCGCAAAGGTTGAAGCAGACCGGCTGGTTTCGTCGTTGGAGTTTTGCGGCGCTGAAAGGCTGTGCATGTCTTGACATACTGCTGGACAGTTTTCGTAAGTTTCCGCCAGTAGTATTTGTCTGTGATCCGCGCCAGAGTACGCGCGAAGCCAAGATGTCCTGACGATGGCTCGTCGTGACAAGCACGCAAAATATCATCGCGGAGAGCAGCAGGAACGACGAGGAGGTAAACAGTTTTCGTTAAATGAAAGTTGCGCTTCTAGAGGATGCCTTGGCGTAGACAGAAAGATGACAAATCACGCACGAACTGACGTGGGGGTGGTGGGTGACGTCCCTCAAGGTATTCGATCAGTGGTTGTAATTCTAAGTCTTCGCGTTGCTGCTCAGCCACTTTTAATGCGAGAATGATGCGAGAATAGTAAGGCAGCTGAAGTATTCATCATTGTCTTCTTCAGTGACCTCAACAGGTGCGCGGGAAAGACAGTCAGCGTCAGCATGTTTCTGACCAGACTTGTAAACCATCGTTATATCGAATTCTTGTAACCGAAGGCTCCATCTTGCGAGACGGCCCGAAGGATCTTTCAGATTCGCTAGCCAGCAGAGAAAGTGGTGGTCACTGACGATTCGGAAGGGGCGTCCGTACATGTAGGGACTGAATTTCGTTATGGCTCATACAACCGCCAGACATTCTTTTTCAGTCGTCGAGTAGTTCTTCTCCGCAGATGACAACGTGCGGCTAGCGTAGGCGATGACGCGTTTCACGCCATCTTGGTATTGTACGAGAATAGCTCCGAGGCCAAGGTTGCTCGCGTCAGTGCGGACTTCTGTGTCTGCTTCGGTGTCGAAGTGACCTAGAATCGGTGGCGTTGGTAGGCGTTGTTGAAGATCGCGGAAAGTGCTGGATTGTTTGGGGCCCCAGACGAAGGCGACGTCATCCTTGACAAGTTGTTGTAGAGGGTAGGCAATTTTCGAAAAGTTCGGCACGAAGCGGTGGTAATAAGCACAAAGTCCCAGAAAGCGGCGTACATCCTGCTTTGTTTTCGGTATCGGGAACAAAGCAACTGCCATAGCCTTGTCAGGATCGAGGCAAACGCCACTGCTGGTGACAATGTGGCCAAGGAATTTCAGTTCCTCATATCCAAAATAACACTTTTCTGGTTTCACAGAGAGGCCGTCAGTGCGAATAGGCAGAAGAACCGCCTCAAGCCGCTCAATGTGCTGTTCAAAAGTCGTAGAAAAAACGACTACGTCGTCTAAATACACTAAACAAGAAAACCACTTCAAGCCACATAAAACTGTGTTCATCATACGTTGGAACGTGGCTGGAGCGGAGCACAGGCCAAAAGGGAGAACTTTAAATTGATAGAGACTGTCCAGTGTAATAAACGCTGTTTTTTCTCGGTCCCGTTCATCTACTTCAATCTGCTAATATCCGCTACGGAGATCCATGGAAGAGAAGTAACGGGCGTGTCACAGGCGATCCAAGGAGTCATCGATACGAGGAAGAGGATATACGTCTTTTTTCGTTATCTTGTTCAATTTGCGGTAGTCGACGCAGAATCGTAAAGAACCATCTTTCTTTTTAACCAGAACAACTGGTGACGCCCAAAGACTCGTCGATGGTTGAATTACGTCGTCGTCGAGCATTTGTTTCACTTTATGACGGATAGCATCTTGCTCCTTCTGCGACACGCGGTAAGCATGTTGGCGCACGGCTTGCACGTTGGGCTCAGTGATAATTCTGTGCTTCATTAGAGGAGTCTGCCGGACTTTTGAAGTAGTGGCAAAACAGTCACTAAAGGATGAGAGGAGACGGAGGAGCCTTGCCTTCTTAGGTTCTTCCAACTGGCGATTGACGTTGAGGCGACTAGTCACGTCAGTATCGCAGCTGTTCTCAGTCGAGATCGTCGTAATCAAAGGGAAGGCGTCCAAATCATCCAATGCCTCCAAGTAAGCTATGGTTGTGCGTTTCGCAAAATGCCTGTGTTCGCCACCGAAGTTCGTAACTAAAACCATAGTCTGGCCATTTCGCAGTTGAACGAGACTTCGAGTAATGGCCACTTCCCGATCAAGCAATAACGTCAGGTTACTTTCGGCGATGCCCGTAATCGACTGCTACCGTGGACACTCAACAAGCATGAAGATACTACTGCGAGGTGGCAACGTTGATTGATTGATTTGTGGGGTTTAACGTCCCAAAACCACCATATGACGCAATCATTGACTACGCCTAAGGCCACGCCACGATGTTCGTTCTCGATGTCGGAATCTGGAGAAACACAGTTAACAAAACTGACGAACAAATCACGCAGATTAATTATCGCTCCATACTCTTGCAGAAAATCTATGCCCAAAATGACCGGTCGAGAACAATTGGGCAGTACAAGGAATGATGCTACAAAAGCCGACGCACAAATCTCAAGCCTAGCGGTGCATCTTCCTATAGGGGATACGAGGTGTCCTCCAGCGGTGATTAGTTGAGGGCCATCCCACGTTGTCAGCACCTAGTGTAGACGGGTGGCCAATGAAGCACTCATCACCGAGTAATCAGCTCCCGTGTCAACAAGCGCAGTCACTGGATAACAGTCGACGGAAACGGTAATGGCAGCGGACGTTCTGTTGGCGGTTTCACAAACAGGCTTTAACGGCACGTCGTAGGGCAGCGGCGGAGGGTATTTGTAGGTTCGCGTGACAGCGGCCTCACCTCCGGAGGTCGCTGTTTTCAGTTTCCCCGGTGTGGGCTTGCGCCACTGACACCAGGGAACCCAAAGGCGGGTCGAGTGCGGTGCGTTGATGTGGACGGACGGGGTGATGGTGACCGTGACTGTCGTCGCGGCGGGACAGGAGCGTGATGACTACCTTCCAAATAATCCGCAATTTCTTGTGGGCGCTCACGATAGCGTGGACAACGTGCATCTGGGTGGAATCCGCGTAGGTCTATTCGTCGGTAGTAACAGTCGTGGTACATGTGTTCAACTTTGCCACAATGGTAGCACAAAGGACGATTGTCGGGTGCACGCCAGACGGTGGACTTCCGCGGGCCAGGACGAACATCGGCCTGAGAAGGCAGGCGATGGGCTGGACTTAAAAAGCGTCTGGGGGTCCCAGTAGGTTGATGAGCAAAATGTGCCGTCGATGGCGTAGAAGCGCGTAGGGCATCCGCATAGGAAAGCGTGGGAGGTTCGACTTGCGATGGTGGTGAGGAGTGAATGAACTGCCTGATTTCGTTACGAACGACGTCCGTAAGAGCAGCGCTACTGGGAAGGGGCGCTACATGAAATTTCCAAAGTTCTTCGCGTACAACTTGCCGTATGAGTTCTGTGAGGACCTCCCTAATATCACCTCCTGGTACAAGTGAGCACGCAGCGGACATGGCCGTCTGGCGCTCATACTGCAACACCTGCTGCCGAAGCATTCGCTCAATAATTGTAGCCTCACGTATGAACTCGGACGCAGTCGTAGGAGGGTTGCGCACAAGGCCCGCGAAAAGTTGCTCCTTTACGCCTTGCATTAGCAGGCGCACTTTTTTGTCTTCTGGTGTGGGGGGGGGTCCGCCCGTCGAAACAATCGCGACATTTCTTCGACAAACATGGCGACGCTCTCGTTCGGCATTTGAAATTCTGAAGAAAGTGCCTGCTCCGCTCTCTCTTTCCGTTTGGGGTTACTGAACGCCTCGCGAAGCTGCCGATGGAATTCCTGCCAACTTGTGAATGAAGTTTCGTGGTTCTCATACCACACTCTTGCCGCGTCTAAGAGGGAGATATACACGTTCTTCAACTTACGGCAATTGTCCCAGTCGTTGATGGCAGCAACCCAGTCGAAATGGTCAAGCCAGTCTTCGATATCCTCACTGGCATCACCATGGAATGGGTTGGGTGTGCGAGGCGTGTTGATGACACAGGGTACGCTAGCGAGTGGGTCATGCTCGATTTGGGTTGCGGATGTGGCAAACATTGTCCTCACGGAACTTGCCAAGGGGCCGTACTGTGGTGGTAGTCCTTGAAGGCGGCGGCTGCTTCGATAGATGTCAGCAGACCCTGGTGCACTGGCGGTGGTTGCTTCTGGTTCAGGACCAGCAGGCATAAGACGTTGCAGTACAGTACCCAGCACGTCCACCAGTCTGTCGCGAGAGGAACCGAAAGGCAGGAACTCGAAGTGGAAGACTGTTTACTGAGCCACAGCTGCCATTCACTTCTTTGCTCTCGTCTTCTGCCACCAACACAGCGTGGCAATATATATATATATATATATATATACCAAGAAGTGGAGGACGGGCAAAACAAAAACTTTTTATTTTTCCTACGTTGCAGCCGGGGACCGGCCTTCATCAGGGAAAACACGTTACAAAAATGCGCTTTTCTTATGTAGGCATGATATATCGAGGGCCCCTGACACGTGAATTATCACTATCATGCACTATCTACTGTGACGTGGTAAGTAATGGACAGCAGAAAATGTCAAACAATGTCAAAGAAAGATTATGAGAATGCATGAACGGTGTTTACATCAAGTAGATCACATGAGTATCACTTTGAAAAGTACAGTAATATCTACAAACAAAACTTGGAGATGTATTGATCTATTGGAGTTGTATTGGAGTGGAGGGGCGTTCTAGAATACGGGGTAAGTTATTGATAGGCATTTGCTACCATGCACCGGCTTCGAACGGTGTCTTCGAAAGTGCTCTGCGCGACTGCATCAATAAAGCCTCTGAGCTCTTCCAGGCTGATTTAAGTTATCTTCTGGGTGACTTCAATTATCCGCTAATTGATTGGGTGAAATTAGCATCTTCTGTCATACATCAAACGAATTTATCAAATTATATTTAGATGTGAATCTATTTCAAACTGTTTCTAAACCTACACTTGGTACCCATGTTCTCGACCTTACTCTCACGAACGCTCCTGAAGCTATAAGTAACATAGAACACCTGGATGGTTTCAGCGATCACCATCTGCTTCAAGTGACGATAAACATAACACCGCCCACGGCAGGTCCCATAACAAAGCAAATTAGAGACTACAATAAAGGTAATTTTACTGCAATAAATACGCAGCTGAGAACATTTTTTCAAAACACAATGTGGCCCTCATTTTACAATAGATCTGTGTAAGAGAACTGGTTGTTGTTTAAAAATCCTTTGTGCGCGTTGGTAGACAAATACGTCCCACTCGTTTCTATAACAAATGATAGATTAAACCCCTGGTTTACAAAAAAGGTCAAGCGCATGAGGAGCAGAAAGAAACGGCTGTATAATATCGCCAGGAGCCTTCGAACATCATCCTCATGGCAGAATTACAAATGCTATCTCAAAACATATTGCTCAGCTTTAGGCGAACCAAAGGACAAATATTTCTCAAGTGACCTTCCTGAACTACTTAAAAAAATCTAGCTAAGTTTTGGAAATTAATAAGCCCCAACCACGAATCTAATAATATCTGCTTACACAGATATGCTGATATGGTCCTCTTCCAAATGGCGAGTGTTCATCGGCTCTCAATTCATTCTTCAGTTCCGTATTCACAAAAGAGTACACTTCAAGCGTACCTTACGTTTCTGAGTTCAGCTACGAATACACAGAACTTACAGATATCACATTAGAGGGACTATCATCACTCATAAATAACCTTGAGATGTCTTCTTCTTGTGGCATAGATGGCATAAACTCAAAAATGTTACAAAATACAGTAACAGTGTCAAGCGAAATTCTTCTTCACATATTTAAGCAGTCACTCGCGACTGGCCTCTTCCCTACAGACTGGAAAATGGCAAAAATCATACCAGTATTTAAAAGTGGCAATAAAGCGTCATGCGAAAATTACCGACCAATCTCCTTGACATGCATTTCTTGCAAGTTACTGGAACACATTATCGCCTCGCAGATCTACAGACACCTTGAAATTCACAAGTTATTTTTTCATAATCAGCATGGTTTAGAAAAAGCCTATCGTGCGAGACAGAGTTGCTAAAATTTGTCACGTACCTACACACTAACTTGAACAACTAACAAGCTGACTGCTTTTTTCTGGACTTTTCGAAGGCGTTCGATCGCGTTGCACACTGTCGCCTTATTCCAAAATTTGAGCTCTTCAATGGACTGTTTCACTTTATCTTGGCTCCGGAACTTTTTTGTGATCGTTACCAGTTCACCAATGCAATTGACTTCTCGTCCTGAAGTATCTTCTGGTGTACCACAGGGAAGCGTCCTCGGTCCTCTTCTTTTTCTCATCTTTATTAACGATCTTCCACGCAACGTGTCCTCCACTATAAGAATATTTGCTGACGACTGCATTCTCTATCGCACAAAAGGTAATACAGATTACCATCTGGTTCTTCAGCTTAATCACGAACAAATTAGTAACTGGTGAAGTAAATCACTAATGTCATTGAATACGTCAAAATGTAAACTAATGTCATTTACTCGGAAGCCTATAACTTCCCCACATTCGTACAATATCAATAAAGACATTGTTGCCATAGCTACACAATATAAGTATCTAGGCGTTATATTCACTACAAATCTTTCTTGGTCAGAACACGCCACCTTCGTTTCAGCCAAAGCCTCCCTATCTTTGGGTTTCTTGTGACGAAACTTAAGAAATGCTCTTTAGAATGTTCGCAAATTAGCATACCTTACCCTCGCTCGCCCTCAACTCAAGTACGCTTCCCCTATTTGGTCCACTCACCAAAAATACCTTACTGACATGTTGGAACAAATTCAGAACATGGCAAGCCGCTTCGTTTCTAACGATTACAGCTATCAGTCTAGCGTCACAGAAATCAAACTTAACCTTTCATTGCAATCATTGAGCACCCGAGGTGACATTGTCTTGCTGACACTGTTTCACAAATTCATTATTTCATCTTGAACAACACTAGTATGCCTGAAAAAACCCTACTTCACATCACACAGGCTTCATAATCACTTTAGCTATACCCGCATTTCCGGATCAACACGTGCTTAACTGCTCTGCGCTTCCACGTGCAGTTCAACTTGGAATTCCTTGCCGGATAGCATCTCATGTCTGACAGACATTAATGCTTTTCGTGACACATATTTACCAGTTTTCTGGCCAACGATAAGTAAAAATGTTTGCCATTACCGCAGTGTGCTGTTATCGTTGTAACGTTTTTGCAGTCTCGCATTGTATTACACCGTAGTGTCACTTATATCTTTACTTATTATCTGTTTTATCTTTGATTGTGTAGCTGATTTCTTTTTATTTTTTACTGCTCTTCTTATTACGTGTTCTGTTACTTGACCGCTGTTCATGAACTTTGTGTTTTTGTAACTACTACGGAAGTCCACCTTTTTGTACTGCCCCCCTTACACAATGCCTCAACAGAAGCCTGGAAGGTATTTTTAAACACACACAAACACACACACACACACACACACTGTGGTAAAAAACGCTGCCCTGGAGAGTGTGCGTCATGCTTTGACGTAGAAAATCGGCGTGCGGGGCCGATTTAGTGTTTCAAGGTGCGCGGGAATCATCGTGATGGTGATAGCGGTGAAACTATGAGCGCGCCTATGCGCGTGCTCGTGCGCGTACCACATGAAAAGCTCCCGAGCCACGGGGACAGCTCTGCTAACCCCAGAGAGCAGAGAGCAAGGACAAGTTCGGGCCACGCCCCGGCTGCTCGTTCTGACCCTCCGTGTCCTGGCCTCGTCTCGGCGTTGAAGTCTTCAGGTGCGTCCTGGACTGGGCATCGCCCCACCTCACCCCCACGTTGGTCTGAAGCGGCGTTCCTCACGACGAGCTGCTGTTCTGGTCTCGGAGCGAGACGCTGTCCCAGGTCTGTTCGCGGCAGTCGGCGACACGCTGTTCTCGGGTGTACAGGCAAGCCCAGGCGTTGATCACCGTACTGGGATGCCCCTGGCGGTTATCTTCTAGACCGGGCCCTGCCTCGGTAGGAACTCCGCAAGCACAAGGCACACCGCCTCCTGACTACCAGAGAGCTCAAGGTCAAGCGCAACGTTCACGCCCCAAGAGTAGAATGTGAGTGGACCAACAAGAACATTAACTCCCTTTCGCGTAGGACCGTGAACGCGTGTATATATGTGTGAGTTTATGTTGTGTGTATCCCTTTGTCCGCCTTCGTGTATATAAAAGTATCTCGTTGTCCACGAACGTCCTCTGTCCTCATCTGGCTAACCTGCGCCCACAGTTGCCCACAAATTTTGGCGAGCCTTGCCAGGATAGATCGGCCTTACCTTCTTGCCGAGAGCCAGACGGGCGGGACGAACCGATGGATTTAGAGAAATTGCACGCGATCGGAACGGACATGGGTCTAACAGGATCGGCACTGCAGGAATGGGTTGACGTGGAGAGCGTTATCGAAAGGGACCTTCGTGCGCAAGTTCGCGACGAGCAGCGAGAAAAGATAGCGCTGGAGGAAAGACGGCTGCAAGCCGAGGAGCGCGTTTTGCTGTTGAAGCTAAAGTTGCAAGAGCAGAAGACTGGTTCGAACGCGGGAGAGATAGGGAGACCGGCAAGCGATGACGCAGCGTCCCCAGCTGTAATGGATAGCTGTGGCCCGCACAAGCTATTGCCACCGTTCAACGAGATGCGAGATGACCTCGACGCATATCTGCAGCGTTTTGAGCGCGTCGCGGTGTCTCAGGAGTGGCCTCGGAGCAAATGGGCCTTTTCGCTCAGCTTGTGCCTGACGGGAGAGGCGTTATCCGTGATTAGTCGACTTGACTCTGCTTCCGCCACCGACTATGATCAGGTGAAGGCAACATTGCTGTTACGATTCCGGTATACGGCTGAAGGATACCGCGAGAAATTTCGCAAGGCGAGACCAGAGGACAAGGAGACGGGGCTCCAATATGCTTCTCGCATAGCAGGTCATTTCGACCGTTGGATGGAGCTGGCAAATGTCGAGAAAACATATGACGCTCTTCGCGACGTAATGATTTCAGAACAGTTCATGAAGGGATGCTCACCCACCCAGAGGGTATTTCTGAAGGAGAGGAACTGTAAGAAATTGCACTCTTTAGCGCAGAACGCAGACTGCTTTCTGGAAGCTCAAGATTTGTTAAATTTGGGCAAGGATAAGCTATATATGGAGAGCTCAGCAGATGCTCGTAAAGCAGAAACTGCTAAGCGCCAGTTCAAGGGCCAAAGTCTCTGTTTCTTGTGCAATAAGACAGGGCACCGGGCGTCTGAATGTTGGTCTCGGACAAGAAATAAGCAGTCAGCAACAGGCTGGTTGAGTGGCAGAAAGGGTTCGTCTATGGAGACAACTCGAACCCAGGAAAAGCAGTTGGCGTCGTGCACGCTGTCACCCAAAAAAGGAGACAACGCTGACACACCGGAGAAACCGGAAGAAGGGTACGTCGTACTCCAGACTGGGGAGACTATCCCGATCGTCAATATGACGTCGACGCATACCCCAACTGTGGCTGATGTCGGAACTCTGCCTGTAGTGAGAGGATTGCTTGAGGGCAAAACTGCATCTGTACTTCGAGATACGGGATGCAACACGGTAGTGGTACGAGAAAGGCTTGTCCCGAAAGAGAAGTTTATGGGGACTACAAGTCCGGTTTTTCTGCTCGACAGAACAATGCACCACTTGCCGGAGGCAATCGTTTCTATTGACACACCGTTCTTCACCGGTGTCGTGCGAGTTAAATGCATGAAGAACCCTCTATACGATGTCGTGCTAGGCAACATCGAAGGTGCCCGATCTACAGAGCTAGAATATTCGCACAAGCCTCAACAGCATCGTGAGAGGCATCGTGATTGCAGCGGAGGGAAGGTAGTCAGAAAGCTCGCTAACTCGCCTGTGCCCATCATCGCAGACGACACGCAAAGTGATGTCGGAAACGATTCAGGCTACTTACCAATGGCAGTAGAGACAACTTGCACACCTCATAGACCCGCAGATCAAGTACCACTAGGTGATAGTGCTGCAGCAGTGAAAGAAACTCGCGCCACAACCAGGCTACCTGTTCTGAAAGCCACTGCCACCGTCATAGATAAAGTGACGCTTGAGGAATACCAAAGAAATGACCCATCGTTACGGCAGTGTTATGAGAGTCTTGGTAAAAAGTTACTAGTAAAGAATCGCGAAACCTGCTTCTTTCTTGTAGATGGTATCTTGTATAGGAAACACCAGCTACTCTCGGAGAAGGAACTCGAACAACTGGTCGTACCGAGACAACTGCGAGAGACTGTGCTCAAACTAGCCCATGAACGTATCCTCGCCGGACACCAAGGGATATCCCGAACAACTGACCGCATTCTTGCCGAATTCTTCTGGCCAGGTGTTCAATCAGAAACCAAGAGGTTTGTGAAGTCCTGCGATATCTGTCAGCGGACTGTCCCGCGCCATTTGGTTGGTCGGGCTCCGCTAGGTACCATGCCAATCATTGAGACCCCGTTTTCACGTGTGGGCATCGACATAATCGGTCCTTTGTCACCGACATCTTCCAAGGGCAACAGGTACATTCTAACCATGGTGGATTTTGCAACGAGATATCCAGACGCCATCGCACTTCCTTCGAGTGAAAGCAAGGTCGTGGCAGAAGCACTAATGGAAATGCTGTCGCGAGTTGGTCTACCACGCGAAATTGTAAGCGACCGCGGGACAAGCTTCATGTCGTCGGTTATGAAGGAGTTCAGCCGGCTACTATCTATCAGGCAATTACCGACAACCCCTTACCATCCGATGGCAAACAGGTTAGTCGAACGATTCAACGGCACGTTGAAGCAAATGCTCCGCCGAATGAGTCGGGAAAGCCCGAAAGATTGGGACCGCTACCTCGACCCCCTCCTTTTCGCGTATCGGGAGATGCCTCAAAAGAGTACCGGATACTCGCCGTTCGAGTTGCTTTATGGCCGATACGTTCGCGGCCCAATGATGATCTTGAGAGACTTGTGGACTAACCCAAGGTTGGATGACGCGACCAAGTCAACCTACGAATACATCGTAGAATTGCGGGAACGTCTGCAACGAACCTGTGAAATAGCATCTCAGGACCTTGCGAAGGCACATGTTCGTCAGAAGACTTACTATGATCGCAAGGCGAAGAAGCGGGACTTAAGCGTGGGTGACGAAGTTTTCGTGCTGCTACCCGCCGATCACAACAAACTGATACTAACATGGAAGGGCCCCTTTACTGTGACAGACAAGAAAAGTCCATTGGATTATGCTGTGGACCTCGGTCACAGAACAACTGTCTTCCACATCAACATGCTCAAAAAGTACGAGCTGCGGAATGCCTTGGACACGTCAACGACGACAGCTGCTGCTGTAACGTCAATCCATCAAGTGGAGTCTACTCTCGATGGACTACGATTTCCACGTAGAATACACTCAGGGCTCAGATAATGTCGGTGCCGACTATCTTAGCCGCACATCTTTTATTGCTGACTAGGCTGTCCGATTACTCGTATAAACACACAAAGAACTCATGACGCGGGTAACACGTAGTCTACTGTATGAACATGCCTACCCTTCTTATCCCACCGTTTCGCTCTTGAACTGGGGGGGAAGATGTGGTAAAAAACGCTGCCCTGGAGAGGGTGCGTCATGCTTTGACGTAGAAAATCGGTGTGCGGGGTCGATTTAGTATTTCAAGGTGCGCGGGAATCATCGTGATGGTGATAGCGGTAAAACTATGAGCGCGCCTATGCGCGTGCTCGTGCGCGTACCACGTGAAAAGCTCCCGAGCCACGGGGACAGCTCGGCTAACCCCAGAGAGCAGAGAGCAAGGACAAGTTCGGGCCACGCCCCGGCTGCTCGTTCTGACCCTCCGTGTCCGGGCCTCGTCTCGGCGTTGAAGTCTTCAGGTGCGTCCTGGACTGGGCATCGCCCCACCTCACCCCCACGTTGGTCTGAAGCGGCGTTCGTCACGACGAGCTGCTGTTCTGGTCTCGGAGCGAGACGCTGTCCCAGGTCTGTTCGCGGCAGTCGGCGACACGCTGTTCTCGGGTGTACAGGCAAGCCCAGGCGTTGATCACCGTACTGGAATGCCCCTGGCGGTTATCTTCTAGACCGGGCCCCGCCTCGGTACGAACTCCGCAAGCACAAGGCACACCGCCTCCTGACTACCAGAGAGCTCAAGGTCAAGCGTAACGTTCACGCCCCAAGAGTAGAATGTGAGTGGACGAACAAGAACATTAACTCCCTTTCGCGTAGTACCGTGAACGCGTGTATATATGTGTGAGTTTATGTTGTGTGTATCCCTTTGTCCGCCTTCGTGTATATAAAAGTATCTCGTTGTCCCCGAACGTCCTCTGTCCTCATCTGGCTAACCTGCGCCCACAATTGCCCACACACACACACACACACACATCTATATATATATATATATATATATATATATATATATATATATATTTATATCTATATACATATATATATATATATATATATATATATATATATATATATATATATATATATATATATATATATATATAAAATGGGAAATAAGTTTATACCTAACGCGTGTTTTGACACAATAATATTGAGATCATTACCGTATATTAAATGTCATATATATATATATAATTGCAGGGAATGGTTATTCTGACGAAGGCCGGTCTCACGGCTGAAACGTAAAGAAACCTTTCCGTTTTTCGACGTGTGTCTTCTTTTTATTCATCATATATATATATATATATATATATATATATATCATCCGATGATCCGATGATATATTCCGTCCCTGCTTACCCGATGACCTTACGCAGGGCCAGCGTTCCCAGCTTTTGGGCCTGTTGGAAGAATTCCGCTCTTCTTTCGATGTCGCTCAACCTTCTCTCGACCGCACATCCACCGTTACGCATCGCATCGACACAGGCACACAGCCACCGCTGCGTCAACGTCCATATCGCGTATCTCCCACAGAACGCCGTGTAATCAATGAGCAAGTCGACGACATGCTTCGCCGCGATGTTATTCGCCCCTCTAGCAGCCCCTGGGCATCTCCTGTCGTTCTCGTCGCGAAGAAGGACGGTTCTGTGCGGTTCTGTGTGGACTACCGACGCCTCAACAAGATCACTCGTAAGGACGTGTATCCACTACGGCGGGTAGATGACGCGATTGACAGCCTGCAAGGAGCAGAATTCTTTTCATCCCTCGATTTTCGCTCAGGGTACTGGCAAGTACCTATGGCTGAGAACGCTCGACCGAAGACCGCTTTTGTCACCCCCGACGGCTTGTACGAGTTCAACGTTATGCCGTTTGGGCTGTGCAATGCGCCCGCCACCTTTGAGCGCATGATGGATACAGTTCTGCGTGACCTGAAATGGCACACGTGCCTGTGCTACCTCGATGACGTCGTTGTTTTCGCTCCTGACTTCTCGACGCATCTTCAACGCCTTCGGCATGTTTTAACGCGTCTGAGCAACGCAAGTCTGCAACTGAACCTAAAGAAGTGCCAATGTGCAGCTCGGCAGCTGACAATACTCGGCTACGTCGTGTCCAAGGACGGAATTCTCCCTGATCCAGCCAAGCTTCGAGCCGTGACCGAGTTTCCCAAGCCGACATCCGTCAAGGAACTGCGCAGTTTCATAGGACTGTGTTCCTACTTTCGGCGCTTCATTCGAAACTTCGCGACTATCATATCGCCGCTGACAAAGCTTTTCGGAAGTAACGGGCCTCTCCATTCGTGGTCATCACAGTGCGACGACGTTTTCAGAACACTTCGTCGTTTGTTGACGTCGCCTCCCATACTCCGCCACTACGACCCTACGGCCCCTACAGAGGTACACACGGATGCCAGTGGTGTCGGCCTCGGCGCTGTCCTTGCGCAACGCAAACCAGGGTTCCCGGAATATGTCGTGGCGTACGCGAGCCGTACGCTTACTAAAGCAGAGACTAATTACACACTCACCGAGAAAGAATGTTTGGCAATTGTCTGGGCCCTCGAAAAGTTCCGACCTTATTTGTATGGTCGCCCATTTGATGTCGTCACCGACCACCACGCACTATGCTGGTTGTCGTCCTTGAAAGACCCCTCAGGCCGTCTCGCCCGGTGGGCACTTCGCCTGCAAGACTATGACATCCGCGTGCTGTACCGCAATGGAAGGCAACATGCTGACGCCAACGCCCTGTCGCGCTCTCTTTTGCCTGACGACAATGCCAACAACTCAGTGTCTCACCTTGCCATTTTTTCGATTAGCATTCATGCCATTGCTACTGAACAGCGCAAAGATCAATGGATTGCCTCACTGATAGACTTGCTGATTGATCCATCCACTCCATCCACTCGCGCGTTGCGTCGTCAAGCCCACCATTTCGCCGTTCGCGACGACCTCCTCCACCGACGCAATTACAACGGTGACGGCCGCTATTGGCTACTAGTCATACCTCGCAGTCTGCGCTCTGACATATGCGAATTCTTTCATTCTGATCCGCAATGTGCGCACTCCGGGGTATCGAAGACTTACCACCGCATTCGCCAACAGTACTTTTGGCGCGGCATGTACCGCCTCGTGCAGAAATTCGTTCGCTCCTGCATAGAATGTCAGCGCCGCAAAACTTCAACGCAACTGTCGCCGGTAGGTCTGCAACCTCTACCTTGCCCTGCCAGGCCATTTGGGTGCGTTGGCATCGATTTGTATGGGCCACTTCCACTAACGTCAGCTGGTAACCGCTGAGCCATTGTTGCTGTGGACCACATCACACGATACGCCGAAACTGCCGCTCTCCCCGCGGCTACAGCGAGCGATGTGGCCTCCTTCCTGCTCCAACGATTCATGCTGCGACACGGTCCACCTCAGAAAATGCTCAGTGATCGAGGCCGCGTCTTCCTGTCTGAAGTCGTCGAAGCCATTCTCAAAGAGTGCAACGTTGTTCACCGCAAAACTGCTGCTTACCACCCGCAGACGAATGGCCTCACGGAACGCTTCAACCGTACGCTCGGCGACAGGCTTTCCAAGTACGTCGCCGCCGATCACACAAATTGGGATGACATTCTACCCTTCGTCACCTACGCGTATAACACTGCCCCTCAAAGCAATACTGGCTTTTCACCTTTCTTTTGATTATATGGAAGGCACCCGTCGCACACCATCGACACTATACTTCCGTACAAGCCAGATCCGTCCGAGTGGGCGCCTATTTCTGCTACAGCCAAGCTTGCTGAAGAGTGTCGAGAGCTTGCAAGGACATTTACAGCGCATGATCAAGAGCGGCAAAAAGCCATTCGCGCTGACGCCAGCACTACTGCGCCCACGTTCCTCCCTGGAGCGCTCGTCTGGCTCTCGATCCCTACTACTGCAACTGGCCTATCTTCAAAACTAATTCCCAAATACGAAGGCCCCTACCGTGTCCTCAAATGCACTTCCCCAGTCAACTACTTGATTGAACCCATCGAACCATCTTCGGACATGCGTCGTCAAGGACGCAACATTGTTAACGTGGAGCGCCTCAAGGCCTACCATGACCCGCTCATTGTAACCAGCTGTTAGGTCGCCAGGCGGCTCCCTTTTCGTACCCGGGGTAGTTGTGGTAAAGCCTTTGAACAGTGGGTCGTCCTCTTCAGCGCCTTCTAGTGGGTCGCCCTTTTCATAAGAAGAAGAGCAGCTCGCGCAGAGAGTCGATCCCCGCATTGACTGTCGCTGTCGTGAATCATCGCTGAGTGCAATAAACCGCTTAACAATATTATATATATATATATATATATATATATATATATATATATATATATATATACCTTGAGTGGCAACGACACTGCCGTCGACGTTGGCGGCAACATCCAGCCGAGAATGTCCATATGATTGCTCTCGCGATGAAACTTCTGAACGTATCGTCAAGATCCGACAACACCGTCACGCCACAGATCATCACTTTATAGACGGCTTGCCTGATTAGTGAGGTACACTTCATGCTCAATGAAAGCCATCAAATGGCGCTGATGCCTTTGATGCCTGCTCGTGTTATATAGTGTGCTTCTAATATTTCTCGGGGGATTTCTGAAGGGTGTTTTTTACCACTTGACATTAATCAAGAAAAGGTGGACATTCACAATCGTGAAAGTAAATTTCCGTGAAAGGGTAGAAACGTACAATTACAATCAGCACAATAAAACGCAGGAGCACATTATAATTTACCGCCACGATGAGCACGTTAGGAATGTTTGATTAATGTGAAGTGGTGATAAAACACCCGTCCCAAATAACCCCAGAAGTAACAGAAGCACATTTTATGGCACGAGCTGGCACCACATATATCAGCGCCCTTGTTGGCTTTATCTGAACTTGAGGTGTTCTTTTCAATCAGGCAAACCGTGTAGAAATATTTGGTATGTGATGTTTGCGCTATGTTGTCTTGACTTAGCGATGATTTTGCGTGATCTTTTTTGTGTATAATTATTTGGTCTATGACATGTGCACGTTGTTGTCTCATCTTGGCGATATGCTCGGGTGTTGTTTTTACGCTCGTGCAAGTCTACACATTTTATGAAATTTGCCAATAAAGGTCACTTGGAGGATAGCACTGGAAGCTTTCATGCCACACTGTTCGGCCGTTTCTTCTTTCCTATGATGCACTATGCCAGTTCGAACACTGGCTTACAACCTTTGTTGCAATTCAGTGCTGTCGTGTATTCCCGCACTGTGTCCTGGCCGTTTGCACGTGCTTTTCGAATCAAGATGAATGCTGCCTCTTTCCTCCTGTATAATTTTGTTATTCTTGAGGATATGACACTAAATAAGTACATAAACACTTTGGAAACCTCTAAAAATAAAGAAACATTTTGTTGCAGAAGGCCGGTATATGTGTGGGACGCGTTCAATCATTTTATAAGTGCGGAAATATGGAAACATGACATTCCTGCCACTTGTCTTATATCATTCTGTCTCTAAAAAACAGAGATCTTGACTTCACCCCGCACATGATCCTTGTGTTCGGCCACTACCGCTACGGTGACAACACTTTGGAGCATTGCACCATCATGCCTCCGACTCGGCACCCGTTTGACATGCCATCTGATTTCATCGCCAGAAGCTACAACTTTGATGTGGTTAGTACATTTTGCTTTCTCCGCAGTACTGAAAATACTGTAAGCAGCATAGTGATCATAATCACCAATGACATCTTCATATAATCAGCTAACGTAGAACGCACATCTTTTCTATCGGTCAGCCTTAGCCAGCAGGAGCAGGCACCGCCATACGAGTATACAGAAAGCTCAGTGCCGTTTAGCTTTCGCGTGGTGTGTACAAGGAATAATTGTCTTGCCTGCTTTTTGGCATGAACTCCATGTCACGGTGGAAATATTTTGCCTCTTTATTTCATAAATTATTTATTTCACCTTACTGCAGGCCGTTCTCGTGCCCATGCAGCAGTGGGTGAACCTAAAAACAGTTCACAGCAGTTGGAACAAAAAATTGAGACCATCTTTAGAGAAAAATCAGTCTGAACACATACACAGTGAAAAAAATACCAAACGTAAGCCGTTGTAAGCAATGTATTTATATACGCAGCAAAGCAGTATTTTAATGAGGGGCAGTATACAAAATTCTAATGGCACTGATTATTTTATTATTCGAATTCTGAATGCTGTTATGAATTCATCGACAGATGAGCAGTTTACTACAACAACAGGCTGTGAATTTCAAAGTGAAATGGCGTGTGAAAATAAGAAATATATGGGTTAATAAAGGTTGTTGACGTAGTGTTTTATCACCTCAATGTCCAAGTTGAGTGCCCGAGTGGCGGACGAATGTATGTCGCTTAGGGTATTTGAAAAGAGCCCTAATAAAGTAGGTATAATAATTTGCCTAGAAACTAATCTGTGTTGTACAAGTAGTTGGATACTAACCCCCACATGCAAGTTAATTATGAACGTTTGTCGCGAATTTTACGAATTTAATTAAATGAACGTTTGTCGCGAACGTTTGTCGCGTATTTTACGTGCTGTTTTAATTAATCATTTTATTGTTATATTTAACCGAGGGTCCCCCTGCAGTCGCTTGACTTTAGGACCCTCGTCTGCATACTACACTCTACGAATTTTGTATTTTGAATGATTGAATAAACTGAACTGAACTGAACTGAACTGAACTGAATACTGTGAATAACTAAACCGCAATGCCTGTTTATCGGTTAAGTATTTCTGAAGTGGGGCCCGTATTATGTCCGCATGCTCTAAAGCTGGCCTAATTAGTGTTTTATATGCATTTAGTTTACCGCTGAGAGGTACAACTTCAGTTTCCTTCTCAAAAACTGCAGCTTCCTTAGAGCCTTTTGTCGCACGTTCTTTATAAGGCATCCCCAGATTATTGTGTTATAAAGGTTAGCCCGAGATATTTAACTTCATCGCACTTCTTAGCTGTACAATATTGATAGTGTACTGATACTGAAGAGGTTTTCTTTTACGCGCGAAGAAAACACTAGCTGTTTTATAAGCCTTAATTCATTCCCTCATATTTCGCACCAGTTTTGTATGGAAGCTATGGAACTGTTCAACTTTATTTGATCGTTGCTGCATTTTATCGTGGCGTACATTAGACCGTTTTAACGAATAATCGCATCTGAACAGGATAATAAAAGCATGATTTAATATCATTCATGTAGATCATTAGCAGTAGTGTTACAATTTAAGCACTAAACCGTGTAGTAGAGTAACTGTTAGAGTAATCAGACACACAATTATTCACAGCTATCCACGAAACCACTTTTTCACGTATTCCATTGGTATTTTAGTAACCAAGTCTATATGAGGGACAGCATCAAATGCTTTTGCGAAATCTAAAACGTGGCATCAATTTGGCGTTTATCGTTTATTGCGTCCACTAAATCTTGGCCTATCTCTAAAATTTGAGTGATTGTTGACATTCATGAACAAAAACCATGATGCTGGTTGTATAGTAAGTTATTATGCTGTAAATGTAATAAGATGGCCTTATAAATATGATGTTCAAGCAATTTACTGCACGCACATGTTAATGAAATTGTCTGCAAGTATTAACTTCATGTTTAGAGCCACATTTATGCACAGGCACTACTTTCGCCTGCCGCCAGGCATTAAGTATTACAGAAGATTACAATGATCGCTTGTGGGTTGCGTAAAGTAACATGACATGCAATTTTGTGCAAAAATGCATTCGTTATAAGGGCAGGACCACAAGGTTTCTTTTACACTCAGTTTTTGTAGGAGGCGATAAATTCCTTCTTGAGTGATGTCTACTCTAGGCATCGTACTGTGACATTGATATTGGAGCGAGACGCCGTTAAAGCCATATCTGGTAATTATTGATTTTAAAGACGCAATAAACTTATTTGCTATGATGTCAGGCTGTACAATAGATTTGTTTAAGGCAGTTTTCTGCTATACAGTATATCGCTTGTGCGAGAGATAGCGCCAAAGGTTTTGTGGTGTTTCTGTCATATAAAATGACAGAGTGACCGCAAAAAAAAAAAAGTTTCTTGGCTGCTTGAAACTTAATTTGTAGTGCGCGTGCAAGTTCTTGTAGACCACATTCGTGCGTTTATTTTTAATTTCCCTTTTTAGGTGAATCATTTCACGCGATACTCTCTGGTTTTCTCTATTAACTTGTTTTTTTTGTGCAGGAATGTAGTTTTCTTTGCAAAAATACACAATTACCCTAAAATGATAACATAACGCAACCGTAATCATCATGTATGAACTAAACGGTGGAAAGCAGGTGCCTATATATTGCGAGATGACATTTTCATTTGATCTAGAGTAATCTTTCGTAATAGCTATTGACTGCTTTGCGCGTTCACGGTTGCTTGAATTAAAACAGGAAAATGAAATCATTATGGGATCCGAAATACATATTTAAATAATCACAGTAATATTGCGAAATAGACGGCTAACAAATATCATATAAAGCACAGAACGTGATGAAACAAATATTCTGGACGGCTCAGAAACCAATTGATCTACAAAAAATATGTGGCATAAACAACAACGATTCAGCAATTTACGTGCCAGTAGTGTTATGCGAGCAGTTAGTCCTGGTAATTCTAGGTAATTTGAAATTTCCTGTGAAGATAATTTTTGATCGTGAGTTGGTCTACTGTGAAAAGTAGTCTTGCATGACATTACTAAGCCGGAGCATTTGGACAGTCCACCGATGAACATACATTTTCCGTGAAAGGTAAGTTACAGCAGACGCCTTCACGGCTATCTTAAACAGTGAATTTATTGTTCGATTTAATTGCAACAAGCATTCCTCCAACTCGTAATTTGCTGTCGGTGGATCAGCCAATAATAGGAGGGTAATACTTTTGAATCCTGGATACCTTCATGAAGCCAAGTTTTGGTAATACCTATAACGTGGGGTTGATGGGCTGCAACTGCGAATTCTAGCAGGCTGAGCCTAATTACTACACTTCGAGTAGTCATCAATAAAACTACGATAGATTTAGCACTTGTAATAATATTCGTTGTGGAAAATCGAAAAGAAACCAACTAGCTCGCATCACCGGCTGGACTAGTTGTAGCACTTTGTTGTCACTTGTTATCAAGAGTGGTCGGCTCAACACGTGTGGTGGACGTTGGTTTCGGTTCAAGTCTCCGACCCTCACATTCACCCAAAATAAACGTTACCCGTTTATTTTCAGTTTATCCAATGCCAATAATACTTTTGCCTCCTTTTCTCTGCCGTTTACTGCAGAACGTTATAGTTTAGCACGCGTATGGCGTATTTTTGAGAAGTTGTCGTGAGTAGGAGTTCCTCGAAGACATAGACCACGACGAACTTCAAAGAATATTGGAAAATACACGAGCACGCACACCGTACAGCGAAGCCCGAGCACGTGACCAGAACTGCCAAAGGTGCGCCAGAAGCGACGAGCTAGAATTGTCGACTTGGACTCGCAAGGAGAATGCCCCTTCGCCAGCAAGCGCAGTGGTGAGCGCAGCATCAAGTCAGTGTCTAAGCGACCTGACACGCGAGCGTCCCGGGTAGACGCAGACCTCTACCTGCTTTTAGGGAGGCTGCTCGGGAAGCAGCACCAACGCACAGCAAGCGCCGACGTTCCTGGCGCAAGCCTTTTTTAAAGCAAGCTGCCGAAGACTGTACGGCAGCGTCAGTGTGTAGCGCCGGGCATCGCCTGCCGCCACTAAGCCACGTCAGTGTGTAGCGCCGGGCATCGCCTGTCGCCACTAAGCCTAACCTCGGAGGCCTCCACCATGCCAGCAACGACGTCAGGCGACAACAACGATGAACAACGAGTCAGCAGGTGAAGAAATGGGAACGTCCACCATGAGCGTCGAAGCATGGACCAAACGCAACCATTCGGGACATAGACGAACAGCGTATCATTAACAAGTAAGGTGACGAGAAGTACCATTCGAGGCACTTAGGTGGTAGAGGGGTGTGAAGATGTTTAGGACAGTGTAGTACGTAAACGGTTATTTTGGGAGTCATTACTAACTGTTTTGTACAATTTCGTAATTTGAAGTGTCATGAGTGCTTATTAAATAGGTTGTGTTGTTAATGCAGTGTTTTCTTACTCCACCACCTCAGCAGCCGCCCGTAATCCATGACAAAAATCCTCCCATATTGAAATAGGGGCGTTTTTCATCTTGAAGCAGCTGCACAAAGTTTAATTTTTCTTGGCCAAGTAAACAGTGTAAAGAAAACAGACCTTGTCCTATAGCTTTGCTTGTGGCCGATTCTGTGAAATCGTTCTATGGAAGTAACTTGTTATACTAAAATATTTCTCAATATACTATTTCGCACTATTCTTTCAAGTGTTTTATCTTCGTCAGAACACAGTCATTTCAAAAATGCTTGTTTCGCTTTCTTTGATTTTCCAAGTCGCCAACCTTTGATTCGAAAACCTCGACAAGTGCCTCTGTAGATTTAGAAGACTCCTGACAAAGTACTATGTTTTCTTCACATTCCTTCCATCGTCCTCTTTTACTCTCAATAGCCGATAATATTTTCTGCATATCAACCACTAATTATTCTGCCTGCTTAAGGTTTGAAAACAGTTGCTTCAGAATTTTGTTTTTTCCTTTTTTTCTTTTCAAACGCGTTTTAGAAGGTCCCGTTGTGAGCGATTGTCCGAATCTTAGCCTGGGCTCGTATTTTGTTTCACATCTCCGAATGTTAGTGGCAGCAAACGAACAACATCAAAACAGTCTCACAAAAATACAAGCTATTCTTGACTTGGAAGTATCGTCAATGTCACGTCATTAATTGATGAAGCGGTATTAACCTGATCAATTAAAAATTAAAAAATGTCGCAACTTTGCCGCCATGCGGAGCAATGAACGCGATAGCAACAAATTGGAAGGTCACGTGCAGAATGGAAAGCAGATCAAAACGTGCTCCACGTTTCTCACCCATAAACGACGCACGAAACGTACTGCCAAGAATAGATGCACGCGAATGAGCGTGTCCGTTGTTACTTTGATGTGTCTGAAAAGCGCGTGCTTTTCGCAAACGGAGACTGCAATAATTGCAGTGACCTTTGTGCGCCCGCTAACTACAACAGAATTATGCCAGGTAAAGCCCAAGGCCAGCGAAAACCTACCATCCTCCCCTCCCGCCCACCGCGAGCTAGCGACACGCGAGGGAGCGTCGCTCCCCTCCTCTAAGCGGAGCAAAGCATGTGTGGGAGATTAAAGCGCGCGCTTCCACGCAATGTGCCGACGCGCGCCTGTTGTGCCCTTTTGCTGTTATGCTGAAAACATGATAATTCCCTCGAGAGGCCCATGAGCAGCGGTAAGTAGTAGATGTAAATGATTTACCGTTTGAACGTTGAAGCACGTTTTCCTCGGTGGCTCAGTGGTTAACACCTGGCACGCATGATTTAGAACACTAAAGTTTGATTCCTCGTGCCAGAGTTTTTTCTGGGGTTTTCTTTCTTTCTTGAATTTTCATATATATAGATAAGTATACATATACACGGTGAGTGGCGGCGACGCCGACATCAACTCTGGCGGCAAAATCAAGCCGAGTGTGTCCATATAACAGTTATCGCAATAAAAGAATTTGATCAGCATTCGAGCTCTTTCGGTGCTCTCAAGTCCACTAAAAGACACATGAAAGTGGCCGTTGCCTTTCCATGCCACGCTGTATCTCTCAACGTCACCTTGCTGGTCACGTGGTTGCATGCAGCTCACGACACGTGGTTCAGAGTGATGCAAGGTGTTTTATCCGATGAATCGAGTAAGGCAGACAGCCGGAGGCAGTGCTAGCCGAGATTCATTAGGTTGAGTCCCACATCGTACGTCGACAAGTACGGCTCCCCCCAGCGCGATCTATGCGATGAAAAAGAATTTGACCAGGGTACTTGCTCTTTCAGTGCTTTCAAGTCCACTGAAGGGTGCATGAAAATGGCCGTTTCTTTTGTGGCCGTGTCACGCTGTATGCTTCGACGACACCGTAATCTCAACATAACTTTATTACAGAGAATATTTCACAACAATTCATCACTTAACATGTTGATTACTCTTCACATGAGGGAGGGCGTTTACATTAGGAAGCTTCAGCTCGTGCAGATGTATTGCACACCCTTTTTGTTGAAATCGCAAAAGTTGCAAGTTTTAGAGGTATTTTTCATAGAAATATAAAGGTGATATCGAAACTGACGATGTTCGGACATTAGAAAACGCGCCGTCTCTGCTGCGTAAGACCGGAACCACGCTTGACGAGCAAGGAAAAAAAGCCGCTTCAGCACGGTGGTTGTAATAAAGTCAATGCGGCCATAGGCAATGTTTGAAATAAAAAATGCACTCATCAGTGCTGTTAGTCCTTAATCAGCATTTCTGACGTGGAAGACGTTTTGATCTTCCACCTGGAGGTTGAAAAACTGGACTTGCTCTAGACTGATGCCGGATTAGACTATACAGGGTGTCAGCGGCATCCTCTTGTCCTGCGATGAGAGCAAATATAATTTCTCATGAAACAATCTTCGTGCTGTTCTAGCCACACCATATAAAGTGTCTGTTGTATCTATCTTATGAAATGTTCAGTAATTTACATTAGACTGAAGTGCAAGCATACAACTCATACTTTCCTATAATTTCGTATATTTTTAATCAGGAAGTTTTTAGCCTATGACTGCTTCCCAAATTTAGGTGATGTGTAAGATTACAGCTTAAGAAGAATGCCCCTTACGAAAGCCTTAACTATCCTATACCAAACACAAATTCCTAATAAGGTCTGCAAAATTACAAAAACAACGAAGTTCAGAACATGTAGCTTTACCCCAAAACGCGAGGGAAAGTTACATCTTCATGTACAGCTGAGACGCAGCTGGGTTCCCTTTCACACAAAAAGTAATCGTGTTGAGTATGGCAACAGCGAAGAGGACTGTTAACAAATAGAGCTTTTTATTGGCTCATATCAAGCCTTTAACAATTCAAGGAATCGTTACAACTCGGCAATCAGTACAATTCCTGCTGCCTTCATCGAGGCATCAATAAATGAACGATTTTCATGTTCCTCCTGCCCTGACAAGGAGCTCCATGGAATCCATTCCACATTTGACGCTGTGCTTCCTACATGCCTGTTTTCTAGGCCCAGGGCTGAGAACGTGTATTTTGGGCACTTAGCCTCGCACAGAAATTTGTCATTTGTACTTCAAGTACTTCAATTCATCGAAACCTAATGAAAAATGTCATAGAACATCTAATTTTCGGAGAGTTACGGGTTTGGAATACGCACTGGCTCGAACGTATGAGAACACTTCTTTTTTGATAAATTGCTTCAAACTTTGCTTTAAGAATAAGCCCCCAACATATTTCGACAACCAAGAATGTTACTAAACACGCACCTACTGCACACATTCGCACACACTTCTTCGAACTTCAACATAATTACACTTGCCCAGAATTCTTTAGAGATGCGTAAAAGTCTCGTACTGGTGTGTCCTATGCAGCTGTAGGCCTATCTTTTTCAAAGTTCGGTATTCTGCCCCCGTAAACAAGAATCTTCACTGCAGAAGCTCGTGTGATATCTATGGCCATCAAGCATATCAAGGAATTACAACTGCAACGTGTGGTAGTATACAAAGAATCGCTGAGTGTCGTAACAGCTTTGAAAACGCTGAAAAAACAACAAAAATTCTGTCCTGATATCACTTTACTCTTTTTTATGCACAATTTACGCCCTCAAACGACAGGTTGTGGTGTGCTGGGTGCCGGGCCACCACGAGATTGCTGGAAACATAGTGGCAGACCAGCTGGCAGGGTATGCGCATGACCATGCAACCGCCAATACATCCCTGGCCGTCCCTGCAGTTCATATGAAACCCTTCCTCTGGCGGTAGCTTAGGGTGTCCTGGGAGCTCCTGTGGCAAATGAATAACAAATCGCACGTTATCAAATCAAGACTTGAAAATTGGCCAACAGTACCCACGTTTCGCTACGCACAAGTAACACTTTCAAGGCTACAAATAGGACCCACTCACTTAGCATATACATACTTTTTGTCTGCTGGTGATCCGCCATGGTGTGAAAAATTTGGAGAACCACTTGCGGTTCTCCACATTCTCGTACAGTGTGACGAGTTAAATGCTCTGAGAAAAAAGCACTTTTAAATTCGAAGCATTTCTTAGCGAACTCTGCCGACTTTGAGCGTATCTATCTATCTATCTATCTATCTATCTATCTATCTATCTATCCAGCCGCCTACGAATTTAAGCTCTCTTGGCCGTCTCGATAAAAGTATCGATACCAAAATTAGTGTGGGATAACATCACTGTACGAGGAGCGTAACTCACTACTCATAACATGAAAATCAACACGTGTATGTCATAAATGTCATGATTCCCATTTTATGGTCTTCCTGCTCGTGTGATAGTTTGGTTCGTATGAAACTTTACAAAACGAGTATGGTATGATATGATTGCATAGCGAACATAAGTGGTAGACCATAACATGGAAATCTTGATATGTATGTCACGATTTTCCTTGATTGGCTGATTGATTTGTGGGGTTTAACGTCCTAAAACCACTATTTGAATATGAGAGATGCCGTAGTGGAGGCTTCCGGAAACTTTGACCACCTGGAGTTCTTTAACGTGCTCCCAAATCTGAGTACACGGGCCTACAACATTTCCGCCTCCATCGGAAATGCAGCCGCCACAGCCGGGATTCGATCCCGCGACCTGCGAGTCAGCAGCCGAGTACCTTAGCCACTAGACCACCGTGGCGGGGCCACGATTTTCCTTTTATTGCTAGTTATGTCTACACACCACGCTCATGGTGCACTCGCGGTCGTTTCACTAGATTCACATGTACCAAATTCGGCATTATAGGACGGGAATAGATAATAAACTTACATGACTGGTGAAAACATGATAATCATGGCATGAGTGTCAAGTAATAACATGACTACATACCACGCTCACGCTGTATTCGCGGCCACTTCACTTCCTTCACATATACCAAATTTCGTATTACGTCACGTGAATGAATAACGAAAGTAAATAACACGTCCTAACTTGATAATCATGATATGCGTGTCATGAAAACATGAATACATGCTACGTTCAAAGCACGCTCGAAGCCGTTTCGCTAGCTCCACATATACGAAATTCGACATCACGTCACTTGAATAGATGACGACGGTAAATGACACGTCCAAACATGAGAATCATGATATGCGCGTCATGTGAAACAAGATTTTACGTTACGCTCAGAGCGTGCTCGCGGCCGTTCGGCTAGCTCCACTTATACAAATTTTGGCATGAGGTGATGTGAATGGACGATAAAGGTGAATGACACGTCCAAGCATTATGATCTTCATATTCGTGCCAAGGGAAACATGAATACATGCTTCGATCATAGCATGCCCGCAGCCGTTTCGCTATCTTTACATAAACGAAATTTGCTATTACGTGACGTAAATAGACGACGAAGGTAAATCACACGTCCCAACATGATAATCAAGTTATGCGTGTCATGAAAATTGTGACTACATGCTACGCCTATTGCGTGCTCGTGGCTGTTTCGCTAGGTGAAAATACACGAAATTTGGTATTGCGTGACGTGAACAGATGACGTAGGTATATGACACTTTTCAACATGATAACTTTTGGAAGTGTCATGTCATATACGGCATGACTTAGGTCCACTTCGTAACGCTTTGCTCGTGAGAAAGGGCTCGTAAACCACCAACGAAATCTCGCGTGTTGCTCTCTAAGCTTTTCTCTATCGAGAACAGTTGGCACCATGTCAACTGACGCTGCGTACCAGAAACGCTGTCATTGGGTGGAAGAAAGCATGTTTCCTGCTTGCACATGCACGAGCCTGTTGCGTGTCCACCTTGAACGCTGAGGAAGGGCACTAGGAGAGGCGGTCAAACGAGCCGATGAACAGAGCCTAGGGAAACGAAAAGCAAAACGAGGAAGCGCGTAAAATTCCACCAGCTTTCACTGAAAACTTGTGCACAACTACAACCCCACATCTACATTTTTGCCTGTGGGTGGTTTCAGAGGCATTTAAAGTGATATATCTACCTTCCTCATTCGTGTTTCGCATATAATCGATTCCGACAGTACATAGGATCTCCAAATTTTTTACTACTCTACCGACAGTAGCGCCCATTACGCCCTGGGATATGCTCATCGGTGGGGATCCAATTTTAAAACCTAAATCCCTGTTTAGGTTCTTAAATGATGTACATACTTTTCCCTGAATATTTTGAGCTGATCTGTAGCACGACCTCTGTACCGAGGTTGCGGCTGCGGCGACTGCATCCCCGCCATGGTTTTATAATCATGACTTTTCGCCATTCACTTTCACTTGACATAATTGACGTCATTGTTGTGATTTTAAATACTTCTATGTTTTTACGCGCGTTAGCGCGATGAATTTTAGGCCCCCTATACATCCACGCGTAATGTCATTGTTCAAATCTCTAGTCTACTGAAATGGTGCTCTTTGGTCATAAAAGGGCCCTTGCGCCATAAGATACCACACATCAACGTCATCACCTGCATAGTCAACGTCTGTCTGTAAAGTCTGAGCATAGGTTTCTGGGCCTAACATTGGACGCAAAACTAACCTTCATACCCTTTATCAAGTATTCAAAGAACAAGTGCTTAAAAACAATGAATATATGTAAAGTGTTGTCATGCACTACGGGGGGTAGTGAAGGGATATGCCTTACGAATCTGTATAAAAGCCTTGTGCGCACGTGCCTCGATTACGGTGCTATAACCCACCAGTGTGCGACACCATGAGCTTTAAAGATGCTTGACCCTGTCCACCACCTAGGCATTCGCCTTTCTACGGGTGATTTTCGAACTAACCCCGAAAAAAGCCTGTATGAAGAATCAAACGAATGGTCGCTCTACCTGCAGAGATGCTATACTTCTTTTATATACTATATCAAGGTTAACGCTGACGAGGAACATCCCGCTCACTTCAGATGTAATGATCTGTCTAATTCTACCTTGTTAAATAACCGCCCTTCGCTGAGACAGCCCTACTCACTCCGTGTCAGGAGGCTCACTGAGAAAACAGCTGTGGCACTTCTAGAACACCGTTTGATCTCCAACAGTATATCTGCCACCGTATAAGTGGCAAGTTCTAGACTGCGATCTATCTTTTGTGGCAGTTTCTAAACACGCACCTACTGCACATATCCGCGCGCACTTCGTCGAACTCTACCACAAGTACACTAGCCCCGAATTTTTCACAGATGCTTTAAAGTCTCACGCTGGTGTGTCCTATCCAGCTGTTGGCCCATCCTTCTCTAACTCCGGTATTCTGCACTCAGAAACAACCGTCTTCACGTCAGAGGCTCACGTGGTATCTGTGGCTGTAGGGCATATTAAGGGATCACAACTACAACGTGCGGTTGTACACATAGGTTCGCTGAGCATCGTGACAGCCTTGAAAATACTCAAGAACACGAATATCATGTACCTGTGTCGCTTTACTATCGTTTATGCGGTATCTACGCCCTCAAATGACATGTTGTGTGCTGGGGACAGCAGCTACCACTGCATCCTGTCATGCTAATCGCTAGTGATCCGCTTTTTAAACTTCGGTCACTTTTTACGTTTTTCCCGGCTGCGGCGGCTGCATTTTCGATGGAGGTGGAAATGTTGTAGGCCCGTGCGCTCAGATTTGGGCGCACGTTAAAGAACCCCAGGTGGTCTAAATTTCCGGAGCCCTCCACTACGGCGTCTCTCATAATCATATGGTAGTTTTGGGACGTTAAAGCCCAATTATAATCAACTTTTTTATGTTTTTAAAAGACGTCCATAGATTTCACCCCATAGTTCGAGGTCATCCGTAGCTCGACCTATGTACATAGGTCGCGGCTGCGGTGGCCCTCTCCACCAACATTGTAATTTATTCTACTTCCATGTGTTTCACGTCACCGCCATGATTTTCATAATTTTTTAGTTGTAACCCGCCTCAGGGCGTCGAATGTTAGGCCCATTTACAGCCGCGCAACACTTTTATTGTTCATATTCTGTTTATGTTACTTGAATAACGCACCATTGCTTTACCTCATGATTGTTCATGACGCTCTTTGGCCATCACATGACCTTTGCACCAATCAACACCACACATCATTATCATCATCATCATTATTATATTTCTACAATCAAGCCCATATTCTAGCAATGAAAGGTACACCGTTAGCGGTTATCTACCAAGGATTTAGAAACGTAACCAATCTTTACATACTCAGATAAACACATGCATGCAAGTACGGGCGCTCGAACGAAACCAACCCGCGCGTATGCCGTCTACGTTGACACCAGCCGTGCCTCATGCTAGAGCTACCGCATATAGCTTCCAAAGTCACTTTACGCATTTGATTGTGTTATAACGCTGAACGTCATCGCAATTGTAAGCAAAGAACTAAAACAGCGATTAGAAACGAGAGATAACAGCATAAGGCGACGGCCGCAACAATGCGCCCCGTCGAAAGACCTTTAGAGCTTTTTTTCCGTTACTGGCAAGGCGTGTCCTAAATATTTTAAAAGACCATCACATACGTGCTCCCAGCATCGCACCATATCCTCACCTCAAACTTTACCGTCTTTAGGCCAACAAAAACCATTTTATACAGTGCGTCTTTGTACATTTTTTAAATATTTACACCCGCAGAAGCTCGCTGCACACTCGAGTACCGATAGACATGTTATTACGACGTAGCCTAAAGCGCATCTCAAAACGATATGAAGCAATTTCAGCAGTGCAAATACAATGTGCAATCAGCAACTAATCGTCATTAACAAGTGATCGCATCACTCATTCTGTGAGTGATGCAGTCACTTACCCAACAACACGCATAGCAAAGTTACATGTTAAGCGACAGTATAAATTAGGCATCTGAAACAGCTCCACGAACACATGCTACTGTTAACAATGGCTGGCTGCCTACTTCCTTAGAGGTGCTGGAGACGCCCAGCTAGCACTGTGCAATTCGTAGCTACGAAAACTGTACACTCTTCGTTAACAGGCGCACGTTTTCCGTGTCCGACGCGCCAGAATAATGCAAGCGTCACTTAGGACACGAAGCCATGCATGGCCACCACCAAAGATGCACATAATCGCTCAAACTAATAGCTACAAAGACCCGCGACTAGCGCAACCAACGCAACGCAATCAAATGAGGGAGGAGACGTGGAGACACTGGCGCGACGCGCGACACCCCGGCTGTTGCCTGGCTAACCTGAGCCGGGGTGAGCGGCGAACCCGCCAAGACGGCGCCGAATGTAATACGGCGGGGCGTTCGACACGGAAGTGAATTGAAACACGCTTTAAGAGAGTTCTCTGGCTCCCTGTAAATGGCAACTCTCTTACCCACTAGGTGCGCAGCAGCGCTGGTTAATGGCAGCCTCGCGTTCTTTGGGGATTTTCACAGAATGCGACTCCAGTACACGAAAAATAGTCAAGCAAAACTCACGAAAAAGAGACTGTCCCCTAAACGGCGAGAGAGAGTGATTATTTATTCTTCGCTGGGATTAGCGAGATAGTATCGCTAAATGTTTTTGAGATGAATTTGTTTACGCATTGTTCGTGCCGGCCAATTTCATATAGCGCCACAAACATTGAATATGTTGTCGAAGCTCGAACAGTTGCAGGTTGAGGAACAGGGCTCGCAGAGGTTTAGAAGGGCTGTCACGCACCACAAAATTTGCCGAAGTTGTTGCCAAACGTTTTGCTGACACATAATCAGCACATAATATTTTATGTTAACCCAATGAGCTAACTAAGCACATGTTGCAATGGCAGCGGACGTTCTCGTAAATGTAGTTAATAATATAAACAATGGCAGTGCATAGCCCTAGTTAAAGCTGTCCGCGTGACTTGGTCATAACGCACGTCCTCGAGCGTAGCAGCACCACAGCGTGCATATAATCAAGCACCACAGAAAGTTTTTTATGCAAAGATGAGGTACGTGTGCAGCTGTTTTCTATGTAATGAATGGCCCGTTTACAGTGCGTTGTCCACCACCCTTCCTTAAGCCACCTCTCATATAGACTCCCATTCTAAACCGCTGTGGGAAATTAAGCACCATGAAGCAGTAACACACACACACACAAAATGTGCGGGCGCAAACATCCATGGGCTGAAACACCCGCCCACACACATGCACGAGCGCACACACTTACACGCGTACACATGCATGGCCGCACACACACGTGCACGTAAACGTACACATGCAGAGGCGTACACACAGACACGCGTAAACAAGCATGGGCTCCCACATAACGGGCATGGGCGTACACACAGGTGCGCTTGCACACGAACACATGCACGGACTCACGCACATAAACACACATACTGGGGCGCGCCCTATGTGTGTGGGTAATATAACCGATCGCAAACATGTCGCATATAACTATCGCTTAGGAAAGCTATCCTAACATGGATTGCCGTTAATTAACATGACAGACGAAACGCGATTTGCTTCTTCTGGCATTATGCTATTTTACGTAAAGCACCATCACTTAAGCTAAGTTGAATATGCGTTCATTTGGTGCCTTCATCCACATGTTCGCACAGTAGCTACGCTGTTCGGCTGTTCGGCTGCTGACCCGGGTTCGATCGCGGCAGTAGCGGTCGCATTAAAATGGAGGCAAAATGGTAGAAGCTGGCGCACCAGGCGATATCAGCGCGCGTTTACGAACAACAAATGATCAAAGTTAAAGGAGCCCTCCACTAAGGCGTCCTCATATTCAGTTCGTGGTTTCAGCACTTAAACCCCAGATATTATTGTCTGTCCTTTTTTTGCGGCATATTCCCTCTGATGCGTCGTCGCCTACACCGTCCTTAGCACAAAAGCCTCCTTAGAGCCAATTTTAGGGTGAACTCGAGGCAAGCACCCAAAGAAAGAGGTGCTTTTTTTTTCAAACTTGATCAGTCATGGGTTTTGAAGGGTGCGGCAAAGTTTACTTTAATGTAAAAGGGCTACAGCCTTTTCGATATAAAAATTTTCGCTGTGTAGCCAGCATGAGCAGCCGGTCAAGTATACATAAGCTCCCTAGTTCTGTGGCGTTATGAACGTGATAGGGTGCTGCAAAGAACAAGTATGTTTGCGGGGTACGTTGCTACCACTATTAGCGTCATGTGCTTAACATCTAAGCAATCTACCTAAGTCTACAAGCGTACAGGCCAGACCCATTACGGTGGTTTCATGGTGTTCATTACACAAATAGGCACCTCTAATTTTTCCGAAGGAGTAACCAGTGAGCAGTCGACCACCTACAGAGGTCAAGAAACTTCTTTAGAACGCTGGAATGACATGCTCCATCACTCGCACTTAAGCATAGGACCTTAGCCGCTTACAATGCGATAGTTTGAGCTAATTTGAAACAGTTACACTCAGAAAATATCGCCAGTGCAGTCCGTAGTACGTCTTTTTAGTCTTTTAGACAAACTTGTGGACCCGTGGCGTTTAATACTACCCGCACGGCAACACATCTGATTTGCCAGTCAGGCGAGCACTCGCTCTGGTGATCCGAAGGTAACGGGACGGAATCCGTGGCGTATAGCATCTTCAAGAGAGGCAAATATGTCTGAGACACGTATACTCAGATTTATATGCATGATAAAGAACGCCAGTTGGTCTGCTTTGGAAATTTTTAACCCCCAAAAGTATTACTCGTTGTTCAAGTGGCGCTGAAGAAAGCGGGGTACCGTGGCGTAAAGAAGCGAACAATAGTAAAGCTACTAGTTTATTGGAAGTGGTGGGTATTCTCTGACGACGCAGCATAAATAAGGCCGGCAAGAATGTAAGATGATCTCATGCCTTCTTTGGCTGGTAGTTTCAGAGCACTCTCTTGAGAGAGAGATTGAGCGAAAGAAAAGAGGCAGCACCTATCTCTCTCTCGCTCAGGAGAGCACTCAGAAAGTAGAAGTCAAAGGTGGCATCAAATAGTTTAAATCATCGTGCTAGTGAACAATCATGAAAACACGTGCCTTCTTTTATTGCGAAGTGACTTCAAAGTTTCTGAACGAGCCCCAGCCAATTGAAACCAGTCCCATTACCACTGACGTCATATGTGACGTTTAACTTGGGCCACGTGACTCTGAGCTGTTGAGTTTCAATTAAATTCTTTCATATTGACCCTCCCACCCTCCTACTGCTTAGCTTGCAGTGCTTTCGTCGGGAAGAGAGAAGAGAGAATTCGATTGCAGCGAGACGAATTATGCTAACTCTGCTCGAACTGGACAAACTTGTATGATTTTTTAGCGGTGAATTCATGAATTAATAACTGCTTTTCGTGAGTTCGTTTCGTTATTACTTACAGAAGTGTTTCAGGGCCCTTTTGCGCCCGCTGTATTGGTGTAAGAGCTCGTATGCAGAAGATCCCCTATTAATCAGGAGCCTACACCTTGCCACTTCTCTCGACCTAACGATGCTTTCGAAATGTGCATATGAAATATTGGTGCCTATTATATGCATATTTAAGCGATTTGCACATGATTTATGATTTTTAACAATTTTGCCACAACCGTTGAACAACGCACATGAGCGTCGGTAATCGAGATGGAGATGTGCCCCTAGGCGTCAACGCCGATGCATCAACACGAAACCGGTGTTGTACTTCCCAAACACCAATAGACATTGTACAAGCATTCATATGTAAACAGACCCTCTTTTCACGTTGCACCGAATTGTACGGAGGGTGCATCAGCCATGTTTTTTTTTCATATTGTTTTTCGGCATGTATCCTTGCGTCTTCCTCATTTTTAGCGTTGCTTTTTAACTCCTAAATTTTCGTTCATTAAACACCGCTCCCTATTAAAAGCCACGCAAAGTGGTAAGAAGCATGAAACTGTGACACATAAAAAAAATGTTTTTCTATTTTACAGTCTACTGCGGCGTACACCTTGCTGGAATACAAAGGAAAAACGGTAAATTTCCGAGGTCTTATCTCCGTGACAATGAAGGGCCGGTGGACGGTGCCCCAGTCCAGAGACAAAGTGGAATTCTTCGAGAGCTGTGTGTCCGACCCAAACAGCATTTCTTTCGGAAGGTACACTGAGGTGAGCAAGCACACCTCGACCGTAAGTCTGCATTACCCATCATAACCTGGGTTGGGAGTTGAAAAATTACATGATATAATAGTGCTCATAAAGGACTACTGAAGCCTTTTTTTTCAGAGGTGAGCTTAGTCTGCTATACAAATCTCCTGTATACAGAGGCGGCTCTGAGCAAGCGTGACGCTGAGCAAATGCTGATAGCATATTTTATTTTAACAATAAAATAGTTTTTCTCGCTGTGCACCTACCTACATTGACACTGAGTTGCCGGCGGGCTACATAAGCAGTCCTGCTGACTTCGCGCAGCAGTCCGGCTAGTTCTATGACGTCAAGCACCAAAATGCAGCACCAAATGAAAAGCTTGCACACCGCCTTCTCGATCGTCTGCTCGCGTCCGGTCGTGCAGCCGCGGTAATTCAGAGTACCGGTGAAGCGAGCTAGTGGAGCCCGGAATAATGTATACGTGCACGTGAATACAAGATTTGCACTTATCATAGGGTAAATGAATTGTTAGATTGTAAATTTGTGAGTCGTGGCGCCATTATTTTGCCCTGTGAAATTTTGTGCCAGTGAAACGAAGGACAGTAGGTGCAAGTTTCGCCGCGGCGCACGAAGTCAACGCCAAGCAGGTAACGCCAAGACAACACCAAGCAGGCAGAGATTCCTCTGTTCACTGCACTTTAAGGCGGACGTGTACATGCGCAACATGCCGAGTCTGACCTACGCCGCATTCTCGTCGACGAATCTGCGCCTTAAAGGTGATATGATCCAAACTATGTGCCTCCCTGTCGTGACAGTTTCCACAGGCGCAGCAGACAGGGCACACTGTCGTGGAAGCGACACTTGGGCAAGTATACGTCACAGAAACGTATGCGTGTACATACTACCACCTGGTCGCGCTGCTCATATCATGTCGTAATAGTATAGAAGGTATCAGAAAGAGGGTGGTATTGGGGCAACTATTCATAAAAGTGTAGACAGGCAAACGGTAAAGCGGGTGTGCAAAGACATTTATGGCTGAACGGGAAAATGACAGGGCTGATGGCACTCCTCAATTTTGTATACGTGTGGACGAGGCAAAAGCCAGAGAGGGAAATCAACATATGGTGTAGTGCATAGGAAATAACATGGACGAACTAGGAGAAGAGTGCGAGGTAATTATATTAGGATATATGAATGGGCACACAGAAGATACGGATGGATATACTGACCCAACAGGCAGAATGCTAATGGATATGTGCGAAAGGCATGATTCAATCATTTGCAACAGTATCAAGAAGTGCGAAGGGCAGATAACATGAGAGGTGGGAAGGCTTCAGTCGACGGTAGATTACAAAATGATGTCACAGAGGATGTATGATCGGCTAAGCAGGACGAACATAGATTAATATGGGCCCACACGCTCAGGTAGTGATCACAAATGTATCGTGCTGAGTTCTGAGAAATAAATGAAAATTGAAATGAGGCATTATGAGCAGCCGCATGGTAATAATTATTCAGGAAGGCATAGATAAATAGCAACTAAGGAGATCGAAAAAAATTGGCCCCGTATCTGATTGTTAATAATCAAATGTCGTCGAAATACGATAGTATTGCATAAGGAGAGAGTGAACAAAACATTTATTTGATGTTCTTTTCAAGAAAATCGGTGAATGATATTCTGGAAGCGCTGCGTTATAGTGCCTCGAGCGTGCAACGGTGGCGAACGAGCGCAGCAAGTCCCGTCACACGTGAGACGTGAGCGCTATCTGGCAGTTTTTTTGTCGAAAACAAAACCATGGCGCGGCTCTGAGATGTGCGTGCGCGCCCGTCTCAGAGGTGATAAGGTGTAGACCGCAAGGCGACGGGTAAGTGCCACTACCATGCCGTCTTAGCAAAGCGTTGGAAACACTCGTCTTTTCGTGCAAGGGTTGCATGGCCAGTGCAGCATAATAAACGCTATGGTCCTTAGAATTACTTGTGTATGCATTTTCTAGTACAAAACACACATACAGAATATATACATATTGTTGTGGTGCCTCAGATATGCGCAATGGCTGTTTTTATTTCACCATCGCACAAATATGAACGCTGAATCTTGAGCAACATTTGTGGGCGCTGCGGATGAGATCAGCCGTTTGGCGTATCGAGTGGTGCCGTTTAGAGTACCCGTTAATGTTAAGGGTGGACAGACAGACAGACAGACAGACAGACAGACAGACAGACAGACAGACAGACAGACAGACAGACAGACAGACAGACAGACAGACAGACAGACAGACAGACAGACAGAACGACAGACCAGAATTTTCGTGCCGAAGGTCCCCAAGAAAGGCTATCCTCTTCAATAATCACCCAAGATACTAAAACAGAGTGGACGAACGCAAATTTAACTCGATTGTTTTATTTAGAGTCTGCTAAGGTTCGAGTCAAAAGAACCGGGAAGAGGAGACCAAAACTCCATAGCTGGTGGGATGAGGAAGTCAAGAGAGCCCTAGTAAGACGTCAGGAAGCTTCCAGGGAACAATGGAATGCTAAACAGAGGAGTGAACTGGAAAATGGTGTGAAAAAAGGGATAACGTTTTGAGCTGTAGAAGGGAAGCATCCAATCTGATCAGCGAAAAGATTAGAAAAAAGGGGGCCCAACGGATGGTGGAAGTAAACAAAAAGGATAGAAATACAACTGCAAAGGTTTTGGAAGCATCTAAATTTTCCATACAATCAGACAAGCATAGAACATAAGTTTACAATTACAGTTAAAGGGTTAGGCTAGAAGAGGGTGAGGCAATGGAATATATAAAAGTAATGATGACAGAAAAATTTAAGCACAAAGGAAGCAATGCATGCACCATATCGCATGAGGATGGACCAATTAGCACATTGGCTTCACTGGGACAACGATAGTAGGAAAGAGCAGAGAAAGGGGTTCCTAATAGCACATCAACAGGACCTGACGGCATAGCAATTATGCTTATAAAGGAACTAGTACCAAACTCTAACCAAGAATTTAGAGAGGCAGCGAAAAAAGCAACAATGAATGGTGAAGTCCCAAATGGGTGGAAACTTAGCAGGATGAGCATGGTGTATGAAGGAAAGGGGGGACAAAACTCATATAAACAACAGCCGTCCTCTAACAGTGACATCAGTATATTGCAGGCTGGTGATGCAGACAGTAAAGGAAAGACCACAGACCTGGGTGGGGAATGAGGGGTGCCTGGAGAATCACAATTTGGGTTCCGTAAACGAAGGAGGTTGCAGAACTTCTCTTGATGCAGTGTACTGAAATAACGGAAGAACAACACAGGCCCCTGTGGCTGGCATTTCTAGACAACGAGGGATCTTACGATAGTGTGATTCAAGAAAACTTGGGGGGAATACTGAACACAGTAGATGTGGAAGATGGAATAACTAATCCTCTAAGGATATCCACAAAAGTAATAAAGCAGTTATGAAATGAAGAAAACAGGTATCTGAACCTATGGAGATACAACACGGGCTTCAACAAAGACGTCGTTGTCACCTGTGTTATTTATGCTGTATCCGCAGAGACTAGAAGCCAATTTAGAGGGGAGTCGATTCGGCATCAGCCTCTCTTCACCAAGCAAGGGAAACACATTCAACAGTGAATGCCAGCATTGTTGTATGCAGATGATGTAATATTAAAGCCTACAATAAGGAAGATCTGCAGGGATTAATAGACATTTACGGTAATGATGGAGATAGGTTGAATTTCAAGCTCAGTAGGGAAAAAATTGGCCGTCATAATTTTTATTGAAAACGAAGGCAGTGAGCATAAGATACAGGAGGCCACGCTTGAAATAGTGGATAAGTACATTTATTTCGGCGTATGGATAACTAACGGGGCTAACTTCCTAACGGAGTACGAAACATGTGTAATAATTAAGGGTAACATGAATGCTGCAGTAATGAAAATATCGCAACGTGGAATTGCTATAGTTATGACATTGTGAGAGGATTTGGAAAGGTGTCATGGTCTCCGGTTTGACGTTCGGCAATGCGGTCTTGTGCACGAAATCAGAGGCTCAAGCAAGATTAAAAAAATAAACAAGGCAGCAATCCATCCGTCCATCCATCTATACATCCATCCATTCATTCATCCACCCACCCACCCACCCACCCACCCATCCAGCCATCCATCCATCCATCCATCCATCTATCCATCCATCCATCCACCCATTTATTCATTTATCCATTTATCCATCCATCCATCTATCCATCAATCCATCATCCATTTATCCATCCATCCGTCCATCCATCCATCCATCCATCCATCCATCCATCCATCCATCCATCCATCCATCCATCCATCCATCCATCCATCCATCCATCCATCCATCCATCCATCCATCCAACATGCATCGGCGGCTCGTGCGCTATGAGCGGCGTAGCACAGCACTTTCTGCTGCGAATCCTGGCTTCTTCGTTGCTTTTAACACCTGACTGGACGGAAATGTTAGTGCCAAATAATTGTCCGAAGATAATTCTCTGCTGGCTCCGATTGACAAAACAATGAACCATTTCACACCAAGTACCCCATGTCGTCTGATTGTTTCCCAGAATACGTGCTTACAACGACCAAGGCCAAATACAAGAAGCCACATTAAATATACGATGGCTAACCCAAGCGGCCATTTCAAAATATTAAGCCAAGGCTTACGCAATAGGTGTGAGAACTCGTGTCGTAAGTTTGGCTCACAGCACTTTCGATTTCAAAGTAATAGACTGATTTTTCGCATCTACACGAGAACGTTCACAGTCATTTTTTCTCGAATAAAGTTGACGTCGCAGCTGGCTGCCACTCAGCACATCTTTCTGCGTTAAAAACAGCGCCACGCGAGACTGAACAATAGTGCTATCGTTTTTTTGTATTCGTCTTGGCCGTTTAGCGTTGTTTCCAACGAAGAGATTTTACTCGACCTCGATCTAATCAACTGCTATTCGCACCACCAAGTTGTGGTGATAATACATTTTAATGCATATCACACTCGGTTTGAAGCAGCACCATGCTAAGAGTTTACTGCATGTGCCGAGGTAGTCGCATAATACGGCTACGATAACTGTCAATCGCGAACAGATATTTTGTTCGGAGCTGATTGATGTGAAGGCTCAAGTGGAGACAGAAAATCCATCTCCTGGGTCTTCTCTTAGAAGACAGAAAATACCTTTTGATTAACTCCAGAACATCCTTTAAACCAATGCAGCTGCTTTTGCAAGCAACCTCGCCCTAGAAAAACAAGTATCTTTTCTTTGCATAGGCGCCAATTAAACTATCAGGCTGCGCATTTTCATCAAAAGGCACTCAACTATACAGTTCTCATGGTACGACATGCCTTTCATCGATTGCCGTTGTTAAGCGAGGAAGCAAGTCATCATAGAAAGATGCTGCTTTTAACGTAGGGTTGCTATTCTTGCTTGCACCTCTGATTCATTCAGTGCCTCATTCTAGATTTTCATGTAAGCCACTTGCTGCTACATAGTGGCCTGTTTTCTTTCCGTAATACTTACACTTTTTTATTTATTTATTTCTTAATGCCAGCTTGCTTTGAAAGCCATAAGCAGGAGTGGGTGGTACAAAAATATAAAAGAGACAAAAGTAACGAACTTGCATCCCAATACACCTTGTGAGAAAAGGAAAACAAAGTTAGGATATCTGTCTTGAACGGTATTCACAGCATGTGAAACACTAGAAACAGTGTAATAAAAAAGAAGACAGAACACTGCAGGCGAAACTGCCGGCAAGCAAATACAAACATAAAAAACAAGAGAAGGAAACAAACAAACCGTGGCTTGAAAAAAGTGATTGAAGTAACGACAGAGGAATGAAAAAAACAACGTGACAAGAATGCGCAAAACAGCAATTGCTTCCTGAGTGGACAGCTCAGCATCGACAAGACTGTGTTTATGTTGAAACACTTTGTGTCGTAGATTAGCAAGAGCGTGGACAAATGACGACATGGCTGGGCTCTGTAGTACATAATCAGGCAGTGTATTCCATTTGTAAACGGCACTAGGAAAAACGAGTGTTTGAAGAAGTTGGTTCGACAAGAATATTCAGTTTGTTTGAGCGAATGCGAAGAGCGAGTAGGGCGCCGCTCACGCTGTTTGATGAACAAATTCTTGTCTATTTTGACGCGTTTGTGGTGAATTAGGTATAACACTTGAAATCTCTCTGGCGTCGTATATCTAGAGGTTCAAGGTTCGAGTACTGTAGTGAAGCACTAATGGATGTGTGTGGGCAGTAGGAAATGAAAATGAATCTGACTGATTTTTGTAGTATGTTTTCGGTTTCACTTTTGGTTGACAGTGTTTAGGCAACCCAGACAGGAGCAGCATATTCTAACAATGGCCTAATGTATGTCATGTATGCCAACAATGTTTGTTACTCGTGCATTTAACAAGGCTCTCCTGAGATATCCAAGCCCTCTCAAGGCTTTCTTTTAATATTAGCCATGTGACTATTCCACCTAAGGTATGACGGCATCACTAGGCCAAGGTGTTTATATTCAGTATTAAACAATAGGTTATGACAACTGATGCTGTATACAAGGGGTATGGAATTCTTTTTGTGCGTCATGACCATTGAAACTGTTTTTTAGGGTAAGGCTAATCTGCAAATCTAATTGTGAAGTAGATATTATTAAAAAAGATGATTCAGCAGAGCGTGATCTACCTGGCAACGAATTTCTCGGTAAAGTTTGCAGTCAGCTTTAAACAGCCAAATTTAATTTGTATGTTTTTACTATGTCATTATTAAACAGCAGAAAAAAAAAACAGGCGACGCAGGACTGATCCTTGTGGCACACCACACTGCACATCTAATGAGACAGATATAGCGTCTTCAACAACGACTGTCTGCCGCCTACTTGTCAGATGTGCCTCTATTCATCGAAGAAGGCAGTCATTTTTTTAGAATAGGTATAGAATAACAACTTTTGATGAAATACGCGGTCGAAGGCGTTTTCAAAATCTAAGAATATTCTGCCGATCTGACCTTGGTTGTCGAGTGTCCGAAGTTTCGTTTACAGTTTCTAGTAGTTGCGTTACTTGATGCACGTTGCAGAGTTACAGCACGCTGCGCGCTTTTTTCTCTGCTGTCTGTTTTTCACAAGCCTTTGCAGATATTTGTATTGTGCGAAGCTCTCCCTTTCAGTATCAACACTAAGCTGACACTTCTGAAAAATACAGTGCCCTGACAGTGAGCTTTTTCAAATCAGGTTTAAGGCGACATTCTTCACACAGAATCTGCGATCCAGATTTCTCGATTAATTTTTCAGCTTTCATTGTTATCCTAAACACATGATTGCAACTTTACTTTCCGCGGAAATATGCTGTAGCTAGTACTGAACCACGTTCGAGCATCACAGCTCCAAACATCACCATTCTTTCAATAAAGAGCATAGCAAAGGTGTTTTCTGCGTGATAACGCGCGTAGGCAATATGTGGTTCGGTCGCCATTGTCTGTGTCGCAAGGATTGAGATCGTGCAGAACAGGTGTTGAGCTTGAAGCACGGTGCACTGAGCACTGAATCAGACGCTCAGCAGTATGTGCTTGATGACCTACTGCTGACATCTGTAACGGCCCTGCACTTTTGTCGTTTAGCTGTGGTTTGTTCACAAATGATTTGCACTTTCGATTCCTTTTTAGGTAGAAGGTGGTTAAAGTAGTTATCAAATACCGTTGGTAGTGCTTCGAGCATTACACCCAGTCTCTTCCTGGCGAACTCGTTGACGACGCCATCTATTCCAACTTTAGAGTTTATTTCCAAGAAGCACTCAAAATGCTTCTCACAAACCACACATCTGAGGGTCAGCTTGAGCCGCTCTTACTCCACCAATCGAGCAGCGCCTGACGGCACAGCGATCATGACACCTTCTCCGTGTTTGTCTAATAATCGCTTCGGCAGAAAGAATGTTTGCTGCCTGTTCCTATGCCTCTCCCGTTGCATCATAAGTCTTTGCGATTTTCAGTGGCATAAGGAACAGCGAGAACGTGATAAAAACAGCGCACGCGTCACTAATGCAGCTTCTGACAACACGAGGCGCGAAGAAATGGCAATGCCGCAAAAGCAACACCGGAAACAGGCATACGAACGGACTGCACTGGCTGGACCTTTGTAAAGCCCCTTCCTCTTGGGATCAATGGGCTTTAAGCGGATAGAGCGATGGATGGATTGATATGGCTGTACCCTATAGATAGGTTGCGGCTAATACCACGTAGCCGTAATAGTTAGTGAACCAAAAACTACATTTATTGTTTTTTCCTTTAAATAGTGAAGTTGAGGACGGGCACTTTGCAGTGAAGGGTTTAATTTTCACTCGTGTCTTGACTTTAGCCACCAATCAGATAACCACCTTCTAGTTATTTCTACTCGCTTAAAGTCTGTTTTGCCCTCCTTGTCCCTAAACCCAGTGCTTTGAAGAACTCTGTCCCATCATCCTGAACCATGGGGTGAAGCCCTTTACAGAACATTATCAAGTGTTCGGCAGTTTCCTCCTCTTCTCCCCACGCACTGCATACCATGTCTACCCCTTCGTATTTGGCTCGGTACATCTTGGTCCGCGATACTCCCGTTCTAGCCTCGGAGAGCAGAGAACTACCCCGAGAAATAACGTAGATCCTTTCCTTGGCAATTTTCTGTTTAAATGTTCAATAAAACTATAGTGTGGACTTCGTAATCATGCCGCTTCTCCACATATCAGTCTCCGTTTTCTTTACCTTCTTCCTAACCGATAATTCTTTTTGGTTTGGCCCCGTGCTGTTTCGTGAGTGTTTAGACGTCAATTTCTTGTTCACTTCCTCTATTTTGTATCGACATTCTTCATGTAAAATTCGCTGAAAACCTTCCTAGCCCAACGCTTCTCCATTGCTTTCAATTGCTTTTCAACTTTTATTTTGCTGCTAGCTTCCCTGCCCTCATATGATGTCCATCCCACATCAGCTTGTACTCCCTGATTTGGTGTATTCCCGCGAGCTCCTAAAGCAAGCCTATCCTATGTTGCTTAATTTCTAATCTTGCTAGAACTTCTGATCTCATGCACAAGACCGCATTGCCGAACGTCAGCCCAGGAACCATGACCCCTTTTCATATTCCTCTCACAAGAGCATACCTATTGTAATTCTACAGTGCCCTATTTTTTATCACTGCTGCATTCCTGTTACCTTCAGTCGTCAGGTATATTTCGTGTTTCCTTAGGTACTCGGTTCCATTGCTTATACATACGCCCAGATATTTGTATTTATCTGTTATATCTATAATTTTTTATTTAAAAATACCTTACAGGCCCTTGTTGCAGGGCATTGTGTAAGGGGGGTTAGAAAGGGTGAGTGTCGCGACAAAACCGTAAGGAAACATCAAGCTTTGAAAGAACTCAACAAAAAATAACGCGTTATATGTCACTAAAGAGAGAATGTACAAAAAGTCATTTGAAGTTACACATCGGAACATTGCTGGTGGGAGGAGAACAAATATCTGCAATACACTTATTAAAAGAAGTTTGTTCGCTTTTTTTCTAGATATGTATAACTAAGCATCCTATTTAGTATGACTTCTTTTTCAGTAGCTTTGTGTATTCTAACTTGCTGTATAACTTGTTCGCTTTTTTCGCTATGCTCCCTTTTTGTGCCCCTCCTGCTTGGTCTATGGACTGCAGTATGTAATAAATAAATAAAATAATAAAATAAAAACACCTAGCACACACGTAGCCAAAAATATTTTAGAGCAGCCCGCAGAAAGCAATTTGTTCTTGTTTAAGGAATACAGGATAATAAAGGGCAATAAGAGAGTTTTTCTCGTGTGTATAAGAACATTATAAAGTAGGAAAATGCAGGCGGTCACAAAGTGTGAAAAAAAAGGCGCGTGCTCTTTACTGAACGAACACAAGGCCCTAAGCTGTAAGCGGGAGGAAATGAAAAAAAAAACCGAATGAATATAATTACACTGGAACAATACAGGAGGTGCAACAAATACTCGTAAAAAGGAACCAATCGAAGTGTCTATGACTGAAAGAAAGAGTGAAGAAGTCTGAATTTTTCGGGGTCTGATTGATATACAATGTCATTCGAGAGATCATTCCACAAGCGAATGACGCGAGGAAGAGCCGATGAGTTAAAGGCGTCCGTTGACCCATATAATCGCGTGAAACTTAGGTTATTATGCAGCCTACGAGTTGTAACGCAAGGTTTATCGAGTTGGAATGGGAATGGTTTGTTACTGTAAACATACTTATGGAAGAGGCATAGGAGAGAAATATCCCGCCGAGTACTCAACAGTTGAAGAGAAAGGCAAAGTTTAATTTCCGTTATGCTGCTATTGTAGTCGTAATTTCGTGAGATGAATCGGGCTGCCCTATTTTGAATAGCTTCAAGCATGTTGATTAAGTAATTTTGGTATGGGGACCAGATCGATGCGGCGAATTCAAGTTGTGGTCGAACGAAGGTCTGATAAGCTAGCTGCCGAACATGGGATGGGCAGCTATGCAAGTTGCGGCGTAAGTAACCCAATGATTTTGAAGCTTTCGCACAAATGGTGGTGATATGGTGTGACCAAGAAAGATTTGGTGTGAAATGAATACCGAGGTACTTGTAGGATGATGCGTACGACAGAGGGTAGTCATCAATTATGTACGAATGGCTAGAAATATGTTGCTTGCGTGCAAAACACATAATTTTGCACTTCTGCTTGTTTAGCGACATAAGCCATTTTTTGCACCAGTCATTAATCTTGTTGAGGTCATTTTGTAGTGTTAGGTGATCATCGGTACAGGTTATTGAGCGATATATAATGCAATCATCGGCGAAAATTCGCATGCGAGATGAGGTGCTGATTGGCAAATCGTTAATGTAAATTAAGAACAGCAGGGGGCCGAGGACGCACTCCTGCGGTACACCTGAGGTTACGTGGGAAAGAGGGGATTGGATATTGTTTATTACCGTGAACTGCTGGCGGAGTGAAAGAAAGTTTCGAAGCCAAGATAAAGTGAGCGAATCTAATCGGAGTGAAGATAATTTAGATATCAGACGACAGTGGGGTACGCGATCAAATGCTTAGCATGACTTCCTGTATCCCAAGCTCCTAACCTTCATTATCATTAGAAATCAAGACTGCTGAATTTTCCTGACTGAATCTGAAATCTAACCCATCTCCCTCATTACCGCAGATGGCCATCGATCTCTGCAAATCTTCCTTGTTGTCGGCCATTAGCCCTATATCATCTGCGTACATCCATGTTGGTAGTGCCAGTTTCATAGGTTTTCTTTGTTTGACGAAAGAGAGGTTGAAGCCAAGGCCACTTTCCTCTAATGTCGTCTTTAATTCTTGTAGGTACATCATGAATAACAAGGGAGACATAGGACACCCCTGCCTAAGCCCCCGTTTATCTCTGTGGGCTTGGATACCTGGTTTTCCCACTGTATAACTGCCTTAAATTCTTACCTTCATAGATATCCTTTAAAAGATTAGTGACTCCATCTTCCACTCCTTGTGTGTCCAGTATTCCTCACAAGTCCTCTTGAACCACGCTATCGTACGCTTCCTTGATATCCAAAAATGCTAACCACAGGGGCCTGTGTTCCTTTCTGCTATTTCGATGCACTGCGACAGTGAAAACACATTAACTTCCAACCTCCTGTGTTTCCAAAACCCATTCTGCAGTTCCCGCCACAAGCCCTCATCCTTCATTCATGCTTGTAGTCTTTCCTTTATAATCTGCATCACCAGTCTGTAGACCACTGTTGTCACTGTTATTGGACAGTAGTTGTTTCTGTCAGCTTTCTCCCCTTTGCCTTTATAGATCATGCTCATCCTGCTAAGTTTCCATCCATCGGGGACTTCACCATCGATCATTATTTTGCTCACTGCCTATATCAAAGTCTGCTTAGACTACGAACCCAATATCTTTATCAGCGTAATTGGAATGCCATCTGGGCCTGTTAATTTACTACTAGGAACCCTCTTCTCAGCTTTCTCCCACTCTCGTAGGAAAAATGGGGCCATTGCGCCACTTGATTCATCCTTATCTATTGTGTTGCGTAGGACACTTCTTTGTTGAAATTTTTGTTTTTTGTTTTGTTTGAAAAACACTTCTTTGTAGAAATACATTAGCAACATGTGGTGCCACCTGCCGGCCAAAGATGAAAGGCATCACCGGCCGGGCCATTTTCTCCCATTGTGAACTCTTCCACTCAGCACACTAGCCAGTATATTCGAGGCACTATAGCCTCATTAACGAACTAGGACATATCAATAATGAAGCACTACTGACATATCTAGAAAACTGCTTACAAGAAAAGAAAATACACACATGGCGGAAAAGTAGAATGAACTTGATCTCTAAAGGTAAGAGAAAAGAGCTTAACATTCGCTCCAATGGATCACTAGCAATTATATCTTGCCTCTACAGGTTGGCGATGCAGGCAGTAAAGAAGAAAATAGAAACTTGGGCTGAGCAAAATGATATTTGGAAGAACTTGTTAAATCATTTCAACGCCACAGGTGGTTGAAGATAACCTGTTTAATCTTACTGAGTGTAAAAAATAAGTAAATTAGAAAAGAGGCCTTTACACGTAGCTTATCTCGATATCAATTTGGCGTATTACAACGATATTCAGGAAATTGTGTTGATTATTTGGAAAAAGGTGGGCATATGTGGTGATTGTTTACAGCTTTTGGAGAGATATACAAAGAAAATACAGCTTTCATAGAACGGGAAGCAAAAAGTAGCAACAAAAGGGTTGAAAATAGCAAGACGTTGACACAAGGATGTCCTTTGTGCTAGCTGTTAGGCATGGTGTACGTGGTATGGACGAAAAAAGCGCTAGAAGGAGGCAACATTGTGTTTATACGTCACATGAACAGGCTGGCGCCATTGTTGAGTGGAGGCTTCTGGTCTATTTACGGTGACGATATTGTCTTACTTGCGGACAGTCAAGACGATATACAGCGGCTGGCAGAAATATGCGGAAGAGAAGGCGAGTCTCTAGGACTAGTATTTAGTGTAATACAATGGGGCCCTATGGTATTAAATGATCAAGAACACCAGGCGGCCTTAATACAGGGCCAAGAAATACCGAGGTTAGGTGAATACAAGTGCGTCGGAGTATGACTAAATGAAGAATATAGATATATGAAGGTGCAGGAAAAAACGTCGGCAGCAAAGGGAAAAAGGAATTCTCCAATAATGAAGCACAGAGCGTTATGAGGGCACAATAGGTACGAAGTGCTTCGAAGTATGTGGAGAGGTGTAATGGTTTCGGGGATCGCTTTTCAAAACTCAATGGTGTGCATGAAGTTAGAGGTGCATTCAGGATTGCATGTAAATCAAAAGTGACCGAAAGACGCTTCGCGTTGGGCGCTCACGGGAAGACGACAAGTGACATCGTAAAGGACAGGCTTTGAAGTAAGGGAAGCTCAGAGCAAAATGAGATTTCAAGAGATGCTTAGGGAAATAGAGGAAAGTAGATGGGCGGGAATTGTGTTCAGGCATTTGTATAAAAATAGCACGGACACGAAGGAGAGAAAAAGAAGTAGCAGCCTCCTCAGTAACTATACGGCTCGCAGTTTGGACTATATGGCAACAGAGAGCATAAGGCGAAAAATCAGAGGGGCAGAGACGATTGATTGAATGACAGCGATGGCAAAGAAGCCGACTCTCAGTAACTACCAAAAAGGTAAAAATAAAATAACGAGGGAAAGGTTTTATGACAATTCAAGGGGAAGCGCTGTTTTGTTCAAAGGGAGGTCGGGTTGTTTCAGAACGCGTAGTCATACAGCGACATTCAATGAAGAAGAAAAACAATGTATTTGCTGTGGAGAGTGTGATGCGATTGGTGTGCGTTATGTGAATGTTTAAAAGTTTGTGAAATTAAAAGATGACCGAGTGCACAAGCAGGGTCACTGGAAAAACAACGACGACGTCGAGGACCGGTATGTGTGAGAATGCGGAGTCTGAGAATCCAAAATCAGAAAACGAACAATAGTCAATAGCTGGTCACCACGCAGTTTTTTTTTTAATCCAAACGGCACGAGACAAGTGCGCTTCATGGCAAGTCAATCCTGGAAGGCAAGAAACCTGGCGGTTCGAGGCGAGCGAGGCAACAAGGAGGCTGTAGCTATGAGCTGAAGACAGGCAGTCAGGGGGCGTACCCGAGCCTTCTGGATTTCACCAGGCTTGGGCCTCCGGAGAGCACCTTCCCGGTATTGCGATCGGCCACAACGCTCATGACCAAAGCCTGCAGACTCCTGTGCGGGCGCAGCAAAGGCAGTTCGGCCACGGGCCTGAGCCTTGCATCCAGCCGCCTCATTGGACGAATTGGGCCACCACAGGCGTCACCGAGCGAGCCCCGTTCTATCATGGCCGCCAGCGACCATCGGTACACGCCATCATTGAAGCAGCAACATTTTGCTGAGATAAGAACTTGATTTCTTCCCTGCTCCGCCGAATGACCGCGTCAAAACTGATTGTGTAGCTATGACTTTGTACCGACGTTTTGGAGACTTTAGACGTTCTTTTTTGTGTTAAATCTAAGCTTAAACCAAGTACTCTTTTTCTTGTAGGTTGTGTTGAGTTTTCGCTTTAGTTCTGGAGTAAATGTTTTTGTGTTATTTGATAAACGAATGGCTTTGTCCTTAATAATGATACTCTCTAAGGCTCAGCCCAGGAGAAACAAATCAGCAACAAGAACCTACATCACAAACAGGCGTCCGCAACGACAGGACGAAGCCATTGGTTTCACATATTCATTTATTGACGCGGAAAATCATGTCGAACACGCGTTAGCTAATGGTCCAGGCAGATCACATGGAGATTGATGGGGCGGATTTAAAGCAGGGTAAGATGAAAAGGAGGTGTGAGCACGAGAGGAACAGGCTGCGGAACGCGAAGGTCGAAAGGAACAGTTGGAACGAGAACATGCCAAGAAGGAGCAGCTTGAACTCGATACACGTGAAAAAGAAAAACGGCTTGAACTGGATATACGCGCAAAGAAGGAGCTAGTAGCAGAAATGGGAGAACCAAAACCTTCAACTGCGTCTTAGACTTACCGAAGCGGAGATTATAGCCGTGTAGAGACAAGAACTGGTGACTTAGAACCAGGCTTACACAAGAAAGGAGTGCTTCATGCAGCGTGAATCACCATGATCTGAAAACCAACATTCAATGAAAGCCGGGACATCGTGGACGCCTGTTTAAATAGATTTGAGAGAGTAGCCTTTCGGTCAAGTATTGGCTAGGGACAAATGGGCCACGGCTTCAAGTTTTCAATTGAGCGGAGAAGCCTTAAAGGTGTTTGTAAGGCATTAACCTCAGCATTCACTCGATTATGACAAAGCCAAGTTGGCGTTGTTGCGGCGTTTTCGTTTTACCGCAGAAGATTATCAGAAAAAGTTACGACAAAGAAAGCCACAGGATGGTGAAACAGGCAAGTAGTACGCAACTAGGTTGCTGATTTTTTTCGATTGTTGAATTGAAATGTTCAATACCGAAAAGGAATATTAAGCTCTTCGTTACTTGATAGTTACGGAAGAGTTCTTAAGCAACTGTCATCTCCTGCGAAAAAAGAGCTTCAGAAATCTGGAGAACATGACCCAGGCATCATAAAACTTTTTAGAAGCTCAGAGACAACCCAACCTGTTAGTTTTTGAAGAGAAAATGAAAGCTAAAAGCAATACGAAAAAAATGGTGGTTGCTCTGAGAGAGGAGCAGTGCACTGCTTAGTATGTGGCAAAATGGGCAATAGAGTGTGCCAAACTTGAGGTGCCAAACTCATCTATATATTCTCCAATGCACTGTAACAATGAGTCATGCGGAATAGAATAATACAGGTCCTTGATTTCCACAGAGAAGGTGAACAGAGTCTCATTCCAACGCGACGAAATAAACTCCTGGACTTCACATGAACTTTTTACCAAATATGGATCGTTAACTTCAAGGCATTTCAATGTTTTTTGCACGTAGAGCGCAACACGTTTTGTCAGGTATTAATTTCAGATACAGTTAGCCTAAAAGGCATGTCGACCTAATGCGTTTTCATGCTGAAGAATGCTTCAAGGAAATCTTCCTTGGCATCTGACATGATCTTATGGACATTTACAAGGTTTACCATGCGAAGCAGGCTCTTAGCTTTAATTCTCACTATTTCTCCGACACTTCGGCACGACAGTTAAGAAGGGCCGAAACCGTGCGACAAGCTTTTTCCTGGTACTTTTTAAGGGACATTACGGCAAAGCCGCCCTCCTTGTCAGCAGGTAACGCACTTAATGATTGCTCATTCATAAACTCTACAACGCGTTTTACCAGAAAAGTCGCAAGGCTCGCCTTACACCGACTTGGGACGTCTACGCCCTCCGTTATGCAGCAGTCTTGCTAGCACGCCGAGATACTTGTCATCATCATCATCATCAGCCTGACTACGTCCACTGCAGGACAAAGGCCTCTCCCATGTTTCGCCAGTTAACCCGGTCCTGTGCTTGCTGCTGCCAATTTATAATCGCAAACTTCTTAATCTCATCTGCCCACCTAACCTTCTGTCTCCCCCTAACCCGCTTCCCTTCTCTGGGAATCCAGTCAGTTACCCTTAATGACCAGTGGTTATCCTGTCTACGCGCTACATGCCCTGCCCATGTCCATTTCTTCTTCTTGATTTCAGCTATGATATCCTTAACCCCCGTTTGTTCCCTAATCCACTCTGCTCTCTTCTTGTCTCATCTTGGCTAACATCATCTTAATACATAAGAAAGGAGATGACAAGGACTTGAAGAATTACAGGCCGATCAGCTTGCTCTCTGTAGTATACAAGCTATTTACAAAGGTAATTGCTAACAGAGTAAAGAGAACATTAGAATTCAATCAACCAAAGAACAAGCAGGATTTCGAACAGGCTACTCAACGATTGACCACATTCATACTATCAATCAGGTAATAGAGAAATGCTCAGAGTATAACCAACCACTATACATAGCCTTCATAGATTACGAGAAGGCGTTTGATTCAGTAGAAATATCAGCCGTCATGCAAACACTGCGGAATCAGGGCGTAGATGAAGTATATATAAATATTCTGGAAGAAATCTACAGGGGATCAACTGCTACCATAGTGCTTCATAAAGAAAGCAACAAAATACCAATCAAGAAGGGTGTAAGGCAGGGGGACACAATTTCCCCAATGCTATTTACCGCGTGCTTACAGGAGGTTTTCAGAAGCCTAGAATGGGAACAGTTAGGGATAAGAGTCAATGGAGAGTACCTTAGTAACCTGCGCTTCGCCGATGACATTGCATTGCTGAGTAACTCGGGGGACGAATTGCAACTCATGATAACGGAGTTAGACAAGGAGAGCAGAAAGATGGGTCTTAAAATAATCTGCAGAAAACGAAAGTAATATACAACAACCTCGGCAAAGAGCAGCGCTTCGAGATAGGTAATAGTACTCTTGAAGTTGTAAAAGACTATATCTACTTAGGGCAGGTAATAACCGCAGAGCCGAACCACGAGATTGAAGTAACTAGAAGAATAAGAATGGGGTGGAGCACATTCGGCAAGCACTAGCAAATTATGACAGGTAGATTGCCACTAACCCTCAAGAGGAAGGTATATAACAGCTGTATCTTGCCGGTACTTAGCTACGGAGCAGAAACCTGGAGACTTACAAAGAGGGTTCAGCTTAAATACTTGTCGTATGGTAGCCAAAAGGTCGTGCTGGTAACGCTTAGGCTCCACCGCGAACTTCGGTCCCAACGAAAGCACTTCAGAAAGATGCTGTGGCAAGTCCAAGTCTTCCTGATTGTAGATCGGCCATTTCGGCAGTCGCGGTCGCTTGGGCGCTAGGTTTCGGATCTGAAGGAGCTCAGTCTTCCAGAGGAACACGGGTCACTTATGAATATGCTGTCTAAATACTCTCAGATTCTGCGCAACGCTAACAGGTGTGCTGGAGATCTGTGCGTGAGTAAATAAGTACTTATTGTAGAGCTGTACTTGTCTTTGCAACTCCGCCCTCAAGATCTTGCAGATCCTTGACCCGTGTCTTTGTGACGGAGTAAACCCACCGAACAGTCGACAAAATTATTCTGGAAGCACTTTTTTCTTGATGCAAAAAGAAATAGCGCGCGCTCGGCAAGTGTTAACTGCGATCATGTTGACGACAACATGGGGCTGGAGCGTAGAAGCCAGGAAAGGGCCCGTTGTATTAGAAATGAAACTCAAGAGACAGTAGGACCGGGTGTATTGGTATAAAATGATAAAGAGCGCTTACCAGCGCAAACGACAGGAAAAGGGCTTGGAGAACAAGTTGGCAGTAGGCAGTTCAGCGCTCTGTCTCGTCTTTTCTCCTGTCCTTTCCTTGAAGCCTTCTTCAGCGCGAAAACGCAAAAGGTCGACATGCCTTTTAGGCTAATTGTAACTTAAAATATTATCTGGCAAACAAGTGTTGCGCTGTACCTGCAGAAAACCTTGAAATGCCTAGAAGTGAACGATCCATTTGTGGTAAAAAGTTCATGTGAAGTCCAGGAGTTTATTGCGTCGCGTCGGAATAAGACTCTATTCGCCTTCTCTGTCGACGTCAAGGACCTGTACTATTCTGTTCCACATGATTCATTGTTACAATGCATTGGAGAATATATAGATGAGTTAGCACCTTGAAATTCCAGACCCAGTTAGGCGTCAGCGTCAGTGGGTTTTTAGTGCTTCTAAGGTTTTAACTTCAGTCAGCGTACATCCTCTGGGATGGAAAACCTCACCTTCAATAACCCGGTATCTGTATTGGTTCTTGCATTGCTCTCATCGTAAGTGCCCTGTTTTTAGGCAAATCAGACAGATCCATTTCGGAAGTTTTCCCTAGCACTAATGTGACGTACTTTTTCAGATACGTAGATGATTTTTTAAATTTTTATGGATACTGATGTTACATCGTATAAGAATGACGCTCTTGCAGTTTTAGACTAGATGCTAAATGGCTTCAAACATTTTGAGCTTACTCACGGACTTTCTGAGAATTGTGAATTTAGGTTCCTTGAATTTAGGCTATTCCTGAATAATGGACGCACTTGCTGAATGTATCAACCACGTGGAAATAAGCCTGTTTTGCCATTTTATTCCGCGAATTCTAAATCAGTTAAGCGAGGTATCGCAAAATCTTGCTTCGTGAATGCATTGCGAAAATCCTGTGTGCACAAGATTACAGAAAGATTTGGTGAACAATCTTCAAGGCTGACGTCGGCTGGTTACCCCGACCACGTGCAAGTTTCCGTTGCCGAAGACCTGCTGCGTGAACGTCAGGCCAAAGGGAACCATAAAGTAGTCCAACCTGTCACAGCTTGACAGATTTCGCCGTGATTCCGATATGCACAAGATAGCGCACAATCTTAAGAAAGTGGCACAGGCAGTTCATGTGAAGCTGGTCTTTACGGCCCCTCAAAAAATGATTCGACTGTGCAAGCTGTCCGTTCCTCCTACCAGACCCACCCTCGGTTGCGCTACAAAACATACCAATGAGTTTAGAGATTGCATCTGTAATGTGGTGTATCAGCTGCTGTTATCATGCGGAAGGTATTATTACGTCAGTCAAACAGGTCGTTGTATAAATGAGAGGCTAAGGGAACATATGTAGAATATGGATCATTATAAGCAAGGATGGCTGTCTGTTCACTGCAACACGTGTGGCTGCCGGCCAATATTTTCAGAGCGTTCTATTGTTGCAAAATGCAGGGATCGCACCACACGCGGGATCATAGAGGCAGGAAAGATTTGCTCATTGAAAGATGCTTGTGTTAGCACCCCTTCTGTCACACTCACCGATAAGAAAAAGATGTTCCTTTCTTTGTCGGTATGATGTGCTTATGCATTAGCATTGTGATTCACACGTAACTGTTGCGACTGGTAACTGTAGGAAAGCAAAGACCTTCACAAGAAATAAATTGTTCGCAGTTCAGTGCTCTGTCTCGTCTCTTCTCCTGTCCCCTGCTGTCCTTTTGTTTGCGCTGGTAAGCACTCTTTATCATCTTTTTTTAGCTTCAGGTAACGGCCATATTTTGGTATTGTAACTACGAGCAAGAAATTATGAGCTTGGACATTTGCAAGAAGAAAAAACGCATTGGCAAGTTCAGCAAGTCCTTTGGGCGATGCCGGGCAGCACAAAAATAACTCGCGCACAGACTCTAGACCACCTGCACCGAGTCATCATACCTGACATATATTCAAGATGTGTTCGCGCTCTGCCACAAGGTTGCCGACAAGATGCCCGAAACTGAAAAGGTCGAGCACGCTGTCAAAAGAATGCCAGATTATGCATTTACTATAGCCTCCGAGATCGTGGGCGGCGCGGCGTGTCTTTACTACTGAGTGGCGCGAACAATCAAAGTACGAATCGAAGACAGCTGGACACAGCGCACATTAATTATTGACACTTTATTGAAGAAAACAGACGTGTATATGCGGTTACGAGTGACCCGTGCATGAAAAAAATTATTAGATGAGCAGGCAGATTGTAGTAATGATGCACTTGCAGAAAAGCTACCTCAGCGGAAAGAAATATAACCGAGGGTTTTATGACGCATGAATCACCGGCTTTGTTGATAAAAGCCGCCTCTTCAATTTCCCACGCTACCTTGTCCCTGAATCTAACAATGACTGTATCACCAAACAGGGGTGCGCAGTCTCGCTCTCTACAATGCAATTATAGGTTAGAGCATAGTATCTCGTTAGAGAAGCTGTGTGATCCATAATCCTATTAATGATACAATGCCCCATCTGTCCAAAATAATACTTCCCACACGACTGCGGAGTGTCGTACACCACAGTGGCGGCATTTCACCTCTCTGGCTATGTGCTTGACCTGGCAAATACCCTTACCATGCCTCTTACCCTCTATTCCCCTCGCAACAGCCACGTAACGCTGCCTAAGCAGTTACCGGCTAATTAAAAAAACAAAAAAAATATTGCATCCGCATTCTCTTCACAGATGCAGTCGTGGGAAAAAATACACAGCAATCAATCAATCAATCAATTGGTTTCATCATCATCACCAGTCTGACTACATTCACTGCAGGACAAAGACTTCTCCCACGTTCCTCCATTCAACTCGGTCCTGTGCTTGCTGCTAGCAATTTATACCCGCAAACTTCTTAATCTCATCTGCCCACCTAGCCTTCAGTCTCCACCTAACCTGCTTGCCTTCTCTGGGAATCTAGTTAGTTACCCTTGGTGTCCAGCGGTTATCCTGTCTACGCGTTACACGCCCTGCCAAAGTCCATTTCCTCTTCTTGATTTCAACTATGATATCCTTAACCACCGTGTGTTCCCTAATCCACTCTGCTCTCTTCTTGTCTCTTAAGGTTACACCTATCATTTTTCTTTCCATTGCTCGCTGCGTCATCCTAAATTTAAACTGAACCCACTTTGTAAGTCTCCAGGTTTCTACTCCATAGCTAAGTACCGGCAAGATGTAGCTGATTTATACCTTCCTCTTGAGAGATAGTGGCAATCTGCCTGTCATGATTTGAGAGGGCTTGCCAAATGTGCTCCACCCCATTCTTATTCTTCTAGTTACTTCAATCTCATGGTTCGGCTCCGTGGTTATTACCAGCCCTAAGTAGACATAGTCTTTTACAACTTGAAGTGCACTATTACCTATCTCAAAGCGCTGCTCTCTTCTGAGGTTGTTGTACGTCACTTTCGTTTTCTGCAGAATAATTTTAGGTCCCACCTTTCTGCTCTCATTGTCTAACTCTGTAATAATCATGAGTTGCAATTCGTCCCCTGAGTTACTCAGCAATACACTGTGGTCGGCGAAGCGCAGGTTACTGAGGTACTCTCCATTACCTCTTATCCCTAACTGTTCCCATTCAAAGCCTCTGAAAACTTCCTGTAAGCACGCAGTAAATAGCACTGGGTAGATTGTATCCCCGTGCCTTACACCATTCTTGATTGGTATTGCGCTGCTTTTTTTATGAAGCAATATGGTAGCAGTTGATCTCCTGTATATTTCTTCCGGGATGTTTATATATACTTCATCGACGCGCTGAATCTGCAGCATCTGCATGATTGCTGATATTTCTGCTGAATCAAACGCCTTCTCGTAATCTATAAAGACTATGTATTGTGGTTGACTATATTCTGGGCATTTGTCTATTACCTGATTGATAGTATGAATGTGGTCGGTTGTTGAGTAGCCTGTTCGAAATCATGCTTGTTTCTTTGGTTGATTGAATTATAATGTTTTTCAACTCTGATAGCAATTACCTTTGTAAATAGCTTGTATACGACTGAGAGCAAGCTGATCGGTCTGTAATGCTTCAAGTTCTTGTCATCTCTTTTCTTATGTATTAAGATATTGTTAGCATTCTTCAGAAACTCTGGTACTTTTCCCGTCAGGAGGCATCTCTTGAACATTGTGGCTAGTTTTTCTAACAGGGTGGCTAGTCCTCTATCTTTCAGCAGATTTAATGTTACCTGCTCCTCACCTGCAGCTTTACCCCTTTGCATGCTCTTCAAGGCTTTTCTGACTTCATTTATCATTACTGGGGGGGGGGGGGGTGTCATCTGGGTTTCTGCTAGTTCTTATAGCATTAAGGTCGGGGTAGTCCCGGCTACTGTACAGGTCTCTGTGTAACTCTTCAGCTATTTCAACTATCCTATCCACATAGGTACTTATTTTGCCTTCTTTGTCTCTTAGTCCATACATCCGATTTCTGCCTATCCAAACTTTCCTCTTCACTGCTTTGACGCTTCCTCCGTTTTTCAGAGCGTGTTCAATTCTCCTAATGTTATACCTTCTTACATCGGATACATTACGCTTTAATATTCAGCTTAAAAAGCTTTGCCAGTTCTATTTTGTCTGTTGTACTAGAGAATTTCATGCTGTGACGCTTTTTAATGAGGTTCTTCGTCTGCTGGGACTGCTTGCCAGTGTCCTGTCTAAGTACCATACCTCCTACTTCCACTGCACACTCCGTAATGATACTCTTCAGATTATCATTCATTGCGTCAATGCTAAGGCTGGTTTCCTGGATAAGAGCCGAGTACCTGTTCTGAAGTGAGACTCTCACTTCCTCCACTTTCCCTCTCAGTGCTAGCTTATTGATTGGCTTCTTGTGTATCAGTTTCTCTCGTTCCTTCTTCAAGTCTAGGCTAATTAGATATCGTACCGTTCTATGGTCACTGCATCGTACCTTGCCAACCACTTGAACATCCTGCACGATGCCTGCATGTGCACTCATATAAAGACTATTTCGTTCTTATTTTCGCCGTTAGTGCTCCCCCATGTCCACCTACGGTTTCCTCGTTATCAGTAGAAGGTATTCAAAAACCGAAAATATTGCGTTCTGCGAATTCTACTAGTGGCTCTCCTCTGGCGTTTCTAGTACCGATGCCATAATCTCCCATTGCCTGGTCTCCAGCCTGCTTCTTCCCTAACTTGCATTAAAGTCTCCCGTCAGTATAGTATACTCTGTTTTTACCTTACTCATTGCCGATTTCACGTCTTCATGGAAGCTTTCAACTGAAGCGTCATCATGGCTGGATGTAGGCGAGTAAGCCTGTACCGCCTTCTTCTTGTATCCCTTATTGAGCTTAATTACGATACCTAACACCCTTTCATTATTGCTAAAAATTGGTTTGTTATCAATCAATTATATATTAAATATCAATCGATTTATTGCGTGTAAAATACATAGAATTGATGGTTACTAATATACAGGTAGGACTCGAGAGTCCATTGAAGGGCACTTGCAGGGGTCTCCTAACAGTAGTAGTTAGCGGAGCTAAAGAGAAAATAATGAATACACGCGAAATAAAATACAAAAATACATACAATGGTTACATAGCAATTCAAAAAATACATATCAGTACAAATGACTGTTAGAGTTTTGCAGGAGATCGCGAAGAAATTGTTTATACTGATGAAATGGTGAGGATGCTGAGATGGTACAAGGTAGCGTGTTCCAGAGTTTTGATGCAGTATAACAAAATAAGTGGAATTCGTAGTTAGTCCATATGCAGGGTATGCATAATAGTGTACTTAAGGTAGAGCGTACTGAATATGTGGGCGTTTTATACGTCATTGCTGCTGACTGCCACTTAAACACATCATGTAGAAATTGGTAGGCAAGCACTAATACACGATAGTTCACACAAACTGTGATGGGTTGCATGTTTAGTAGTCCATAAGCATATGAAGTTGAGTCTGTTTTTAGTATGAAAGTAAGGGCACGTACAGTGTTCTAGGCTACTATGAGGGGTTTTAGTTTTGTCGGGTGGGTAATTTTATAAATTACTGCAGCATATGTGATGTGTGAATGTATGAAAGAATGATATAATTTTATCATTGTCCTTATTGAAAAAACGTAGCGTAGCCTGTAATGGATAGGTATTTTTCTGTATATTTTAAGTGTTGTCTCATATAGGTGAACGTGCCATAAAAGTTGTTCATCTAAAGGTACACCAAGAAGTTTCGTATTACTTACCGTTTGTAGTACAATGCTATTCATTTCAAAGTGATTACTTGAGGTTGTGTGTGTGTTTGTGGGGGGTGGCAAAGATAACATGATTTCTTTTAGAGCTTTGGCAAGTAGTTTGTTTGCAGTAAGTCATGAAGATAACTTGCCTAAGGCTGTTGTTGCTTTGTTGTACACGATTTTTTCGTTTTTTTGGCTGTTATAAATATATTAGTGTCATCTGCGTAAAGGATACAGTCTTCCCATGTTATAGATGATAGATCATTAACATAGGCTAAAAATTGGAATTGCCCTACTATAGAACCTTACGGAACACCTCTCTTCGTTACACATCGACATGATTATTATGGATGGTATACATATTGCTCTCTATTATTTATATTATTGGACAAAAGTGTCAGCGCTGTCCCACGTATTCAATAGTGTTCTAGTTTGTTTAGTATTATGTCATGGTCAAGCACGTCAAATGCTTTTCTGAGGTCAATGAAGATACCCTTGTAAGGAGTTTATTTTCTATGTTTATTTTTTTTTCAACAAAATAAGTGGAGCATGTTTTCTTGATTTTGCCTTCCTGAAGCCATATTGCTCAGGAGTGTACAAAATGTGTTTCTCAAAAAAAGTTGTTCAGTGTAATTTACATCACCTTTTCAACAACTTTGGTTCATGCTGGCTATATGGCGATTGTGCAATCATTCGCAACTTTTGTCTTGTCGTCTTTATTATACATCGGTATTATTTTAGCGTCATTTAATTTCGCAGGAAACCAACCTGTTTCCAAAATAGCATTGATAACCTATGGTAATGGCTCAACTAGAAGTGTCGCTAAGTTTTTTAGTATTTGAATCGAAAAGCCATTGTCATGTACATAATTTCTCGAGCACAAAAGGCCAGCAGTTTAAAATTAATTTTTATAACAGTGATGGTGGTCCCTCCCAACGTCATGTGTCTCTGTAAAATGGTGATGTATGCGTTGTAATTTTCCTCTTGAACCTACAAAATACATTTCTTGCCAGTTTTCTCTTGACAAAGAGTGAAAAGCCTGCATCTTGCCGTAAAATGAGCGTGTGACTATTTTTGCTTGTTTGGTTCTAGGATTTCATATCGCAAACATTGGCAGGTGATCAGTGATGTCACATGAAATGGTGCCTGCTACAAAAATTGCTGGTAGATGGCTTGTTATGATATGGTCAGTTACTTTGTCGTGAGCTTGTTATACGAGTGACAGATGTTATAATTTGCTAAAGACTTTTGCGAGCAAGCAAGTCCATAGAAGTATAATTAGTATGGTCCTTTTGAGCAACGCTAATGCTGATATCGCAAAGTAAAATGACATGAATGTTTCGTTCAATGTAGGTGTCAAGTAGTTTCCGATTTTTACTTTTCTTAGTGCAAGGGGAACGTTTGAGAAAGAAGATAGAGCAGTGAGATAGGACGGAGCATAGTGAGAGAGGACAGAGCGAGTTCTCGAAAAAGTTGTTCGATATTAGTAAGTAGTGATCTGTATACAGCACCTATTAGGGTTTTTTTTTTATTCTAGTCTGGCAGTAAACCTTTCGTGGTACGATAAAGGCGAACTTCAATGAACAGAGTTTCACGAAAATCTGACGTCATTACATTGTTGCCCCTGACTGAATAAGAAATTGATGCATTCATATAGAGTGCCCTGCCTCCTCCCATGTGACAATGTAGTGTGCAGCTGGTGTGACGATACATTCGACCTGTTATCAATATCGAGTTGATAGCCTGGTAATGGATAAGGAACATCAGCATTGTTTTTGTGCCATGTTTCAGATAGGGCAATCACGTAGAATGAGTGCTTTAAGGATGTGTTCAAGACAAGAAATTCTTCATAGTGCTTGAGCAGGCTGCAGATGTTTGGATGCAGTAGTGACAGATGGGACAATTTTTTCATTTGCTGACCAAATTCTTCAAATTCAAGCAGTTCCAGAGCCTTGATGATGCCGAAAGTGTATTACTAGTGAGATTATCCAGTGGATGCTAGCTGCACTCGTAAGAAAACACGCAAGTCCCCATTTCTTTGTATTTTGTGCACGTGACTTGCTGCACTCTTTCTGGCTTCGATCACGCGCTGTTCAGTCCACAGGAACTGCCATTGGTGATTAATTTAGGGGCGAAACTCTTTATCTTTATGGCATGGCTCTGTCGCTTTTCTGTATGTATGTATGTATGTATGTATGTATGTATGTATGTATGTATGTATGTATGTATGTATGTATGTATGTATGTATGTATGCATGTATGTATGTATGCATGTATGTATGTATGTACAGGGGTTGTGAGATGGGAGATGGCGGTACTTGGAGTGTTCACTAGATGGACGCACGTGCGAACGAATGGGCAGACAGACTACCAGACGGACGGATGAATGAACACGTGGACGTACGGACGGATGGACGCACGAACGGACGGACAGACAGGTGAATGGGCTCACGGACGGACGCACGGACAGACAGACGGACGCATGGATTGACGCACGGATGGCCGCGCGGACAGACAGTAGCACGAAACGCAGACGGGTGCTTCGCCCCACTCATCTTCATTCACTGCGTAGATATGGTGTGATTTTTTTATTTCAGTGCTTCAGATAACAGCCACTTGTTTGTTGGACTCGAGTCATAATTGAAGAAAACTACTGTGTGCTCCGTGCTGCTTCCAAGATCTCTCGCGGTGAAGCCAGCTTTTCTGTGGAATTCGGTTTTCATATCTCGTGAAACAAATCGTACAATGACATTGTTCGGTTTGGAATTGCATGGCGTAGGCACCCTGAGCACTGTGTCAATGTGTGCCTATCGTATTTCACACTAAATTTTTTTACCAATATCACTCATTAGTTCTGAAAGGTTCTCATGTTGAGAAACAGGTATAAACAGAAAAAAATTAAAAGAGAAAAACAAAAAATTAAAAAAAAGAACAGGACGAAATGAACAAAGAATGCTGCCCAGGTTCGCACTTCCATCATGCTTGGCCCCAATATCTGCTAATTTGCTTTTTAGAGACGGTAGTACTTCTTGGGGACCTTTGACGCAAAAGTTTTAGTCTGTCTGTCTGTCTGTCTGTCTTTCTCTCTGTCTGTACATTTGTCTGTTTGTCTACTCCTAACGGCATCGGGTATTTTGTTGTTGTTGCTTCTGCACAAGATTAGTGCAAAAGCCACAATTCGTAATTTTAATTCGTAATTCTTTCACAATGTGAACGTGGCTCAAGACCTCTGTATTCCTATTTAAATGTCCTCTGATTAAATACCTTGTTACGCACCAACATTACGACTGTGATTGGTGAGTGCGGCTTTTTCAAAGGCCGGGGCGACTTCGGCTGTCCGCGAAGCTTGTTTTCCTACCTTTGCGTCGCATATTTGCATGCTTCACTCCAGGTGCTCTGCGAGAAACATCTGAATTAACCCAGTTGCGTCCGAATTTCAGCAAATAAATGAGAGTTCGGGTGCTATTAATCAATAAATACGCTGGCTGGACAAGGCAACCCGTCCAAATTATCCAATTTGCCCAGCTAACAAGTATCGAGTTTATGAGCTTTTGCTGTACTAGCGGACTGTTACATTAAAACTTAGCACATGATTTATTTTCTATATTTCCCCTTAACATTTAGCTATGTCAGCTATGTACATGATTAATTCTGAAAGTGATAATTCAAGACACTAAAGCAATTCAGATCTGTAAGACGTTCTCCTTGGTCATCCTTTTTACAATTCTGATCTGAGATTCTAGTTTGCAGATGAAATAGGCAGTCCAAAACGGGCCTAAATGTGGCAGGTCCTGAGGAACCGTTTCACAACTTTTCTTGTTAAAATTGGAAATGCGGGATCGAAGCAATGACCACAACACCAAATTTAAAAACCATGTAAACGATACTAGCATATATTTTCTGGAAACATAAATACAAACTTGACAACAAACCCTAAACCGACCCGAATAATGTTAATTTCTCTGACATAAAACTACCAGAAATATCAAGCCAGAACTTAGATAGTTTGTGTCGTCTGGAATTGACTTGTGTAGTGCCAAACACAACTCGGACGGCAAACACACAGGAGAGACTCATGACAGAGAGTTCATTGAGCACAATAATGACGCGTAAGCACACGCGTGCGCGGTAATGTTGTCCTCCAGAGCCCTTTGGTATGTGGCGACATCATACGATCTTGAAGGCAGCTCCGTGTGACATTATAAATTCGCCTCGGAAAATATGAATGCAATGACCGATTATCAAACCTTAACATGCCAGCACACACTGCGAAGTATCATTGCAAGCTACTATTTGCTACTATTTGATCATTCTTTCGGTAAAGCAATTAGGTATTTTATACTATAATTTCATAAACAACTTTCCGGGAGCTACAAATAGTAATTACTCTGCCTGTACGACGAACTGAGGACACTGTTAACAGCTGTCAATTTCTT